>NC_069792.1:22700000-23325000 GCF_027406575.1 Nycticebus coucang | reverse complement strand
TGAAAAAATTTTCCTGTAAGTATTATAACTGTGTAATATACATATTGATTCTTTTTTTTCTTTTTGTAGAGACAGAGTCTCACTGTACTGCCCTCTGGTAGAGTGCCGTGGCCTCACTCAGCTCACAGCAACCTCCAACTCCTGGGCTTAAGCGATTCTCTTGCCTCAGCCTCCCGAGCAGCTGGGACTACAGGTGCCCGCCACAACGCCCGGCTATTTTTTGGTTGCAGTTTGGCCGGGGCCGGGTTTGAACCCGCCACCCTCGGTACATGGGGCCGGCGCCCTACGGACTGAGCCACAGGCGCCGCCCTACATATTGATTCTTTAAAATAAATTCTTACCCTGATGAATGCATCTGAACCTTATATTTATTTTAGAAGTATTATGAAAAGATCAATAATTATGTTCTTTTATGTTCCTGCTATCCACTTTTAGAATTCCAGTTTGTTTTTACTGTGTTGTTTGTACTGGATTAAGAACTATAGATTTTCTTCATGTCATATTCACAGGTATCTCTGCAGGTGACACTGATACACTGTGACTAAAGGGTCTTCTGGAAGAGCCTATTGCTGCCCCCAAATCCCTACTCAATGCTCTTCACTAGGTAATAAGGCATTTGGAAATAAACCATAGAAATGTTTCAGCAGCAGCATAATACCATTTGAGAGGTATTAATCGCTACAGCTCATGGGATTGGATGGATGGATGGATGACAGGTAAGTAGACGGACGACAGTTTTCTATTGCTGTGTAACAAACCATTTCCAAATTTAATGAATTCAAAAATCATAGTCATTTGGTTTTCTCATAGTCTGTAATTTGTACAGTGCTCATAGGGGATGGCTTTGCTGCACCCCCCATCAGCTCTTGTGGCTTGGCTGAGGGCAGGAGGATCTGATCACCAGACGGCTTACTGGTTCCTGGTCGTTGGCTGGGCCAGGCCTTTTGTTCTCCATGTGGATCTCTCCACGTGGCCCAGGTTTTTCATTACGTGGTGGTGGGGTCTTTAAGGGGAGCACACTAGGGAGAAGCTGTTATTGCCCTTCATGACCCTGCCAAGAGAGTCGCTTCTGCCACATTCTGTGACAGTGTTGCTCCTTGTGGCCATTTTTTGAAAATGCTGTCTGCCACAGTAACTGTTTGGCTAATGCTATGAACTAAACTCTTGTGTCCTCCCTCCCTCAAATTCATATGTTGAAACCCTCATCCCCGGGGTGATGGCCTTTAGCCTTAGGGCCTTTGGGAGGCAATTAGGTCTTGAAGATAGAGCCCTCATGATGGGCGTGGTGACTTTATGAGAAGAGAGGAGAGGGAGCTTGCTGTTTCTCTTTCTCTCTTGCTTTCTTCTCTCTCTCTCTTAGTCTCTGCCACGAGACGACAGAGCAAGAAGATGCCCATCTGCAAACCAGGAAGTGGCCTTCACCACCCCTGGATCTGCTGGCGTGATGATCTTGGACTTCCCAGCTTTCAGAGCTGTGAGAAATAAGTTTCTGTTGTTTTTATTGTTTCTTTTTTCTTGCTGTTGTTGTTGCCGCTGCTGCTGCCCAGGCTAGAGTGCTGTGGGGTCATCATAGCTCACTGTGACCTCAAACTACTGGGCTCAAACCATCCTCTGTAGCCTTTCAAGTAGCTACATTACATGTGTGTGCCACTATGCCCAGCTAATTCTTTGATTTTTTTTTTTTTTTGACAAAGTCTTACTATGTTGCCCTAGGTAGAGTGCTGTGGCATCACAGCTCACAGCAACCTCAAATTCTTGGGCTTAAGTGATTCTCTTGCCTTAGCCTTCCAAGTAGCTGGGACTACAGGCACCCACCACAACGCCCAGCTATTTTTTTGTTGCAGTTGTTTAGCTGGCCCGGGCTGGGTTTGAACCCGCCACCCTCGGTGCATGTGGCTGGCGCCATAGCCATGGTGCTATGGGCGCTGAGCCTAATTCTTTGATTTTTTGTAGAGACAGGGTCATGCTATTGCCCAGGTTGGTCTTTTTTTATTTTGAGACAGTCTCACTCACACAGGCTAGAGTATGGTGTTGTCAGCCTAGCTCATAGCAACCTTAAAACTCCTGGGTTCAAGTGATCTTCCTGCCTCTGTCTCCCAAGTAGCTAGGACTTACAGGCCCCTGCCTCGATGTTTGGCTAGTTTTTTTATTTTTGGTAGAGTAAGAGCCTGGCTCTTGCTTAGGCTGGTCTACAATTTATGAGCCCAAGCAATCCTCCCACCTTGGCTAGGATTATAGGTTTGAGCCACTGCACCCAGCCACATTTCTATTGTTTATAAATTACCCAGCCTATGGCATCTTGTTATAGCAGCCTGAACTGAGTGAGATTGCTAAAGAGTATACATTTTTTTCTTAATATTTTCTGTGCTGATTATTAAAAATATTCCAGAATTGTTTTGTGGCCTCTGGCTCCAGAGAATTCTAATTTATTTGTTATTATTAAAGAGAATGCTTTATTCTGAATGTATTATCTTGACATTTATTTTGAGAGCTCAAGTGTATGAAGCAATACTTGAAATGAGAGTCAATTAAAATATATATTTTTGCATTATAATCCAAGAAATTGGGTCATTTACCTTTATTCTGCCCTTTATTCCCAGTATACAAATTCATGATGTATGAACATAATTATTTTTTCATCAAATTTTCAATCTTTCTTGATTATTTTCTAATTTTTAGAACTGCTTGATTCCCTTTCTGTGTTTCTACTGCCGTATCAGCTGAAGGGGTTCCACCCACTCTCTTGTATGAAACGTAACACCATGCCGTCTATTTGTACTTCTTCTAGTTTACCAATGATTCTAATGTGCAGCCATCAATAAAAAACAAGTATTTAGGCAGAGCGCAGTGGCTCATGCCTATAATCCTAGCACTTTGCGGGGAGTGAGGTGGGTAGATCCTCGAGCTCAGGAGTTCCAGACCAGCCTGGGCAAGAGCAAGACCCCTGTCTCTACTAAAAATAGAAAAACTAGCTGGCTGATGTGGTGGGTGCCTGTAGTTCCTACTACTTGGGAGGCTGAGACAAGAGGATCGCTTGAGTCGAGGAGTTTGAGGTTGCTGTGAGCTATGACTCTACAGTATTCTACCCAGGGCCATGGAGTGAGACTCTGTCTCAAAACAAACAAACAACCCCCCAAATATCCCCCGAATATTTAGGTGCTTATCTTCTTTTTTTTTTTTTTTTTTGTAGAGACAGAGTCTCACTTTACTGCCCTCAGTAGAGTGCCGTGGCGTCACACGGCTCACAGCAACCTCCAGCTCTTGGGCTTATGTGATTCTCTTGCCTCAGCCTCCAGAGCAGCTGGGACTACAGGCGCCCGCCACAACGCCCGGCTATTTTTTTGTTGTTTCAGTTTGGCCGAGGCTGAGTTTGAACCCACCACCCTCCGTATATGGGGCCGGCGCCCTACTCACTGAGCCACAGGCGCCGCCCAGGTGCTTATCTTCTTATTGACAGGAAATTTTAAGGATTGTCCTTTAAGAAGTAATTAGAGGTGGCAATTTTCTTTTATTAAAGCAGAGTTCAAAGCTTTGCCCTAAAATATGTAAGTTATCATTTAGAAGTATTCCCTCCTCCAGATCTATCCTGTAAAAAATGCCCTATGCCTTTTCCTCGATGGCAGTGGTTCTCAACCTTCCTAATGCCGCGGCCCTTTAATACAGTCGAGACCCACAGGTTGAGAACTGTTGCTCTATTGTCTTTCCAGTACTACCGTGACAACTCCCTGAAGAAGGTTTGGAGGGCTATCGAACGTGGGCTTTTCATTCTCAGTTTCATTTTATAAAAAGACTTTTAAAGGATATGATTTCATTTAAACCTTTGCAAAGACTTTCCATAAAAACCTATCTCATGCCTTTGAAAAACAAGGCTGCCTAACATTTACTGAGTATGTTCTATGCAGATTAGATCTCATAGAATGCTTATAGCACAGTGAGGTACCTACTGTTATTATCCCAGTCTTACCAACAGAGAAACTTGCCTTAGGTGGTTCATCTTGCCATTGGTAGAGCCCTAATTAACCCCAGGTCTGTGAGCTTGACCATTGCTCTGTACTTCAACAGTCAAATGGAGCCAAAGCGCTGTCTACAATGTCAGGCCACATCATGTCCCTGCTCTGGAGGTGGGGAAACCTGAAGCAGCCAGAACACATGAATGATCCAGAGGCCAGGCAGGTGAGTTTTTTTGCTATTATTTGCTAGGCAGAAAGGCACTCCAATACTTAGTGACTTAAAACAACAATAGTTTCTCACGATTCCGCTGGTGGTCTTGCCTAGGCTTACTCATGTGCCCACAGTAGTTTTCTGACAAAGGGTTCAAGATGACCTACCTCACAGTTCTGGCAGATGGAGTTGGTCATCACTTGGGGTACCTTGACTCTTCTCTGTGGCCTCTCATCCTGTACTAATTTAGACTGGCTTGCTTCTTCCAGCACGGTGGTCTTTAGGCTCCAAAATTGTGACATCTGAAGGTATAAGGCCTCTTGTGGCCTAGGCTCTGGGACTTATATAGTTTCTCTTGTCACATTCTTTCATTCAAAGGAAATCATAGGTCTCCCTCTCTTGATAGGAAGGGCAACAATATCAAATTGCAAGAGGAAGTAGACACCGGGTGATGTCATTCTTAGGGGGCCATTTATACCATGGTTTATCACAGTATTTCTGTCAGTTTTCTACTGCTGTATAATAAACCACCCTCAAATTTAGGGGCTTCCAATAACCATTGTATTGCTCACACATCTGTAGGTCAGGAACTCAGGCACATCTCGATGGGAATAGCTTTTTCCTGCCCCACCTGGTGCTGGCTAGGGCAGCCAGCCTGGGCTAGATGGCCCAAGATGATTTCAGTCACATGTCTGGCACCTTAGCAGGAGTTGCTCCAAAGTCTCTGAGCTGGCTGGGTTGGCGGGCCTCTCTTCTCTTGTGGTGTCAGCAGTGCTTGTGCATATAGTGGAGTTTTGGGTTTTTTTCACATGGCCTCTTCTACATGGCATCTCCTCCAGGGTCTGCCTTTATGGCCTTTCTCTCAAGTGGGGTAGATTGAACTTCCTTCCCTGTCATCCAAGCTCCAAAATAGCAAAAGCAGACTCTCTTGGTCCTGTAAAGGCCCAGATCCAGAACAGGACAGTATTGCTTCTTCTCTTCCTGTTTGGTCAAAGCAAACCACAGGTCATTCCAGATCCACTGGTGGACGATTAGTCTTCACCTCTTGCTAGGTGGAGGAATATGCATGTATTGAAGATCATCTTTGCAATGTAGCAGAGCATTTCACTGAATGTGATAAAAATGAGAAGCTGAGGTCAAAGGGTTAGTCTAGAGTGGCGGATACAGAAACAGAGTTGCAGATAATAGCCAAAATGACTCATGTAAGAGAAGGCAGATAGTCGTGGGGGAAACACGGAAAGATGTCTATAGACTAAATCAGGTAGAAAGAGACGATGCAGGACAGCGGTTGCGAGGGCAGGAGAATATGTTCTGCATATGGTGTCTTCACACTGGTGGTTGTGAGATGGTCAAGCAGGCAAACTGGAAGTCTGCAGCCGGGGTGGCATTTAGCTCTTACATGGGGAGCTCCGTGGGGTCCACGTGTCTTCCCCAAAGGCATTTTTGTCCTGATCAGACTTTTATGGAGTTTATCCTCCCACTAAATGGATGAGATCATCAAAAACCCTTCCATCCCCACGACTTGGGCAGAACCCAGAAGCAGATGGCCAGACAATATGGAGGCTCTAATTAAGGAGAGAAATCTGCAGGTCCACCAAAATAGAAGGAGACATCTTCCCCCGGTAGTAACTAAGCAGTTGTAGGCATTTTTTCACAGTGTTTTGGAGGAAAATAAAGCCTTATTTTTGTACAAGTGGGCTATACAAGGTCTAGGTGAAATGCTACTGCTCCCAGGCCTTTTGGGGGGAGGGGCTGTTTTACTCTTCCGTTCCACATGGAAACATTTTTTTAAAGGCTTTGAACAACTTCTTGTATTCATGAGCTTGCTGGAACTGAAGGTGATAAATGTTTTCAATTTTACTCATTTCATGTTTTATAGTCCTAAGGGCTATTTTTAACAGCAACAACAGTAATAATAGAAACCTTTTCTTTTAAAGAAATGCTTACCTTCTTCTTAGAACAATCACATTTATTATTATTATTGTTTTTTATTTTGTCTTGCTGGTGAGTCTAGTTTTCTTATGGCTCATGGCACTCTGGATAGATCATGAAGAATCAGAAATAGTGAAACCTAAAATGGTGTCACGTTTGCATCAATTTCTTTTTAATTACTTGGCCTTTCATTATTTCCTTCTCTAGTTGAAAAGTTCACTATTTCTACTGAAAAGCAAAAACTTCATTTTCTGGAAACAAATTTAATTAGAACCCATAAATGCTAATTTTGTTCTTCCAACGAGACTTGTTACTTGCAGTATTTCCTGTAGGTGTCTCCATTAACACACCAAATGAACAGTACTGATGTTATTGCTTTCATTAGGCTTAAAACTTAAATTTGTGTATTCAAAGATTAATAAGGTTCGTTAAGAGCCAGTGAGTTCTGCGTTCCCCAGTAGATTTACTTATAAGGGAAGGCTAGGGAAAGGATGGGCTCTGCCCCTTCCTAGGTGTCCCTTTGCTGGGTAGGCCTGGGAGCTGCTGCAGAGTGTGACTGTAAGGACACCCAGCAGTCTTCAGATTAAGAAATGTTTGTGTATGAAACAAGGCAGATCCAAATTTGGGGGTTAAGGGTCCTGAAGTTATTGCCCTTTCAGGGACTTGAAAGAGGCCCTTGTAGTAAGGTGCCCTGAGCTGCAAGTGGGGGTGACTGAGAAGGAGGGACTGCAGAGAGGAGGAGATGGGAACCAATTACAGGGCGATCGCTTTCTTAACACAGTTGGCTTTGGTTTTAATTTTCCAATTTCTAGTATAGTGTGTGTTAGACAATTAGAAACCAGCAAAGGCAACAACTGTAAGACACCCTTGAACAAAATGAAAAACAACGTGAAAATTCGAGTCTTTTTGATACTTTTGCATATATTTAGTTATTTTTGGAAAAGAAATCTAAGTCATAGTAAACTGACTAAACTGGCAGTGCCCGTAGCTCAGTGGGTACAGTGCTGGCCACATACACCCGGGCTGGTGGGTTCGAACCCAGCCCAGGCCAACTGAAACAACAATGACAACTGCAACCCAAAAGTAGCCGGGCGTTGTGGCGGGCACCTGTACTCCCAGCTACTTGGGAGGCTGAGACAAGAGAATCTCTTAAGCCCCCAAATTTGAGGTTGCTGTGAGCTGTGACACCACGGCACTCTACCCAGGGTGACAGCTTGAGACTCTGTCTCAGAAAAAAACCCATAAACAAAACAAAAAAAATTATAAACTGAAATTTGGCTACATTTTGGACATTTATTTTAGTCTTAAATGTAAAGTGAAAGAAATGACAAACTCCGGAGGATGCAGGCTTAGATAAGTTACCCAGCAGCACTCATCCTCATCCTCTCTCAGTCTGAACCAGCAGGGGGCGTTCAGAACCCTCCCCACAGCCAAAGGCTTCCTGGGGGACTGTGACTTGGCTACCGAGGAAGCTGGGATGCCTCAAGTTGCCATGTTGCATGGGTTTGTGTAGTGGTAACTGGAGACAACAGTATTAGGGGAAATACAAGGACATTTGTCATCTTCCACTTATTCTCTAAGTCTTAGCCCAAATGTCACTTCTTCTGAAGACCTTTCCTGACCTGACCAGGAATTAGTGAAGCTTATCTTTCCACTCTCCTAATGCCTTGTTTGTATTTCTCTTAGGGCACTTACCATAATGCAATAATTATTCCTGTTAGAGCTTTTAGGTCAGAAGGGATAAGGATTATGCTTTACCTATTTTAAAATCCCAAGTCTCTCTTTCATTTGGTGACTGACTTTGGTAGATTAAAAAATAAAATAACTTTATGGAGGCATTATACATAAAATATTTCATTTACATGAAATAAAATGTACCTATTCTAAGTTATAGTTCCAAGGGTTTTTGTGACATGTGTACTACATATACCTTGGCAACAAGCAACTACAGTTGACTTTTTGACTTTATCTTTTTTTTTTTTTTTAAGCAGGCCCAGGCTGGGTTTGAACCCACCAGCCCCGGTACGTGGCTCTAACCACTGAGCTATGGTTTACTCAGCCAACTTTATCTTTTTTTTTTTTTTTCCTGTCTCACTCTGTCACCCTGGGTAGAGAATCATAGCTCACAGCAACTTCAAATTCCTGGGCTCAAGCCATTATCTTGCCTTAGCCTCCTAAGAAGCTGGGACTACAGGAGCACACCACAACTCCCAGCTAATTTTTCTATTTTTTTTTTTTTTTTTTTTTAGTAGAGATGGGATCTCACTCTTACTCAAGCTCTTGCTCAGGCTGGTCTCCCACTCCTGAGCTCAAGCAATCCTCTCACCCCAGCCTTCTAGAATAGTAGGATTACAGGGTTATATTAAGACAGAGTCTCACTCTGTTGCCCCAGGCTAGAGTGCCTTGGCATCAGCCTAGCCCACAGCCACCTCAAACTCCTGGGTTCAAAAGACCCTCCTGCCTCAGACTCCTAAGTAGATGGGAGTACAGGCGCCTGCCACAATACCCAACTCATTTTTCTACTTTTAGTAGAGACAGGATTTTGCTCTCAGGCTGGTCTGAAACTCCTGTGCTCAAGTGATCCTCCCCCTCCTTCCAGAGTGCTAGGATTACAAGCATGAACCCCTGAGCCCAACTTGAGTTGACTTACACTTTTGGCACCTTAAATATTCCATTTCTCTCTCTTTTTGCTGGCATAGTTTGTGATAAGAAGTCCACTGTAATTTTTATCCTTATTCTTTTATAGATAAGGTATTCTTTTTCTCTGCCTTCTTTTCAGATTTTCTCCTAATCTTTGGTTTACACAGTAAACCAGCCTGAATATGATATACCTAGATGTCTGGGGGTAGGGTTGGTATTTGTCCTTCATGAAACAAATTGTCTAAGATTCCTAGATCTGTGGTTTGGTATCCACTATTAATTTTGGAAAATTCTCAATTTATCATTACCGCAAATACCTCTTCCTAGGCCAGGCACGGTGGCTCATGCCTGTAATCCTAGCACTTTGGGAGGCTCAAGAATTTGAGAGCAGCCTGAGCAAGAGCAAGACGCTGTCTCTACTAAAAATAGAAATGCTAGGCAGGCATTGTGGCTGGGAGGCTGAGGCAAAAGGATTGCTCATAGCTAGGAGTTTGAGGTTGCTATGAGCTATAATGATGCCATGGCACTCTACCCAGGGCAACAGAGTGAGACTCTGTTTCAAAGGAAAAAAAAAAAAAATCAAACAAAGAAATGGAACTTTCGGAGGTTATACAGCTTGTGCAAAGTCACACAGCTGCAGTGAATGAGGTAGGATGTGGACCAGGCACTCTGGACCCAGTGTATGTCTGTTAAGTCAACACATTCCACTTAGACATCTGAAGAACCAGCACAGATAAAACAAGACTTTTCTAGAGTACATAGAATTTGATGGTAACAAATTCTGTTGAGTCATTGCTATTGTTCTTAGAAATCACAGATGTTTACAAGGGACATTAGAGAACATTCGAGCCAACCCTCTCATTTTTACAGACAAAGCAACCGAATTCCAGAAAACCAAATACCACCATGTTCAAATGTAAAAATACGAATCATCTTTTTGAAAATGACTCATGACTCTAGAGTTTCAGAGAAAATAAGTTTTAATTTCTTTTAAAGGTTCAAAGCTGGCTGCTTGGAGCAGTGGCTCATGTCTATCATTACAGTGCCTGTAATGCACACCGGGGGACCAAGGCGGGTGGGTTGCTTGAACTCAGGAGTCAAGAACAGCCTGAGCAAGAGGGAGAGCCTGTCTCTAAAATAGCTGGACACCTGTAGTCTCAGCTACTAGGGAGGCTGAGGCAAGAGGATCTCTTGAGCCCAAGAGTTTGAAGTTGCTATGAGCAATGACACTACAGCACTCTACCAAGGGCATCAAAGTAAGACTGTCTCAAAAATAAAACAAAATTAAATTAAATTAAAGGTTCAAAGCTAGGCAAAAGAAGAAATGTTACCATTGAATGAATAAAGGGAATCTCTTCAATTTCCCTGACAACTAAAGAAGTGTTTACCTAAAACAGGGGCTATTGACCTTGGTTATCTGTTGTTTTCCCCACTTAGCTTCTATTCTGTCTTCTGTTAGAAACGACATCCTGATTTTCATCAAGGGGACATCCTCCTTCCACTCTCTTTCTCCTTGTGTGTGCTTGGGTGGAGATGATCTTCCCCACCCTCTCTTTGGGAGACCTGGCCAATCAGAGCTTGACATTCCTTTGGGTACAATGATTGGTTCAGGGTTGGAGAATAGAGACAGTGAAACTCAATTCTGGGAATACTAAAGAGATGTGTACAGAGTCTCACTATGTCACCCTCGGTAGATTACCCTGGCGTCACAGCTCATGATTCTCTTGCCTCAGTCTCCCAAGTAGCTGGGACTACAGGCACCTACCACAATGCCTGGCTACTTTTTAATTGCCATTGTCATTTTTGTTTAGCTGGCCCCAGCCAGGTTCGAACTTGCCACCCTTGGCGTATGTGGCTGGCGCTGTAACCACTGTGCTATGGGCGTCAAGCCCAAGATGTGCTTTTGATTCACGTTTCTGAGAGAACACTCCTGTTGAGCAGAGCCTGCCCCAGAATGGAGCCAACACAGAGAAAGCAGATGAGATAAAGAAGCATTATTTGAACCACTGATTTAGCTTTGTCTAAAGCCAGAAATCCCTGCTCAGGCAATCCACCCTCCTCAGCCCCCCAGAGTGCTAAGATTACAGGCGTGAGCCACCCTGCCCTGCATTTTTGGATACTTGAGTCCATAGAGTTGTAGTTAGAGGTAGCATTTATTAAGGGTTTTGTAAGTGCCAGGCACTGCTGTAAACACTGCACACTATACGTGGGTTATTTCACTTGGTTCTCACAACAACCCCATTAAACAATTACTATTATTATTTCTGTTTTACAGATGAGAAAACTGAAGCTTGAAAGGGCTAAATTAGTCGCTCAAGGTACGAAGGTGATAAATGATGGACAGGAATGGCCTCACCCACTAACTCTGGATCTGTAAACATGTACGTTTTCATCAGATGCTAAAGACAGTTTTGACTCAAAAAAGATTAAAAACCACTACTTCCTGCTTTTAATGGAGACTGGATAATTGCTCCAAATCTGCTCTATAATTATAACTCTATGACTTTTTTTTTTTTTTTTTTTTGAGACAGAGCCTCAAGCTCTCACCCTGGATAGAGTGTGGTGGCATCACAGCTCACAGCAACCTCCAATTCCTGGGCTTAAGCGGTTCTCTTGTCTCAGCCTCCCAAGTAGCTGGGACTACAGGTGCCTGCCACAACGCCCGGCTACTTTTTGGTTGTAGTTGTCATTGTTGTTTGGCAGGCCCAGGCTGGATTCAAACCCACCAGCTCTGGCATATGTGGCTGGCGCCTTAGCCCCTTGAGCTACAGGTGCCGAGCCATAACTCTATGATTTTATATTATATTGTTTTTATCTTTTGCAGCTATTTTCCTTTTAACTCTTTGCATCTTGGTCTGTCTGGATAAAAAGTATGCTTTAATCTTGTTAAAGCAATCTTTTTTCCTAACAAATTTAAATCAGCCTGATTTTTCTGTTGGTGGCTAAACTGTTAATAATTCTTTGGGTCTGAAATTACTTGGCCCATCTGTAAAACTGCAGCCTAAAAAGTAATGTAGACAATTTCTCAGAGCTAAAGGAAGTGTCCCACGGCTGCTAGATCCCTGATATCCTGGTTTGCTGCTTCCAACTTTAATGGCAGAGAGGTCCTTTTGATGGCAACTCATTTTTACAACAGTTACATTTATGAAGACTACAAAATGGGCTTTGGTGCTTACAATGAGGAAATGGCTGTTTGCAGAATAGTGGTTGATTACTTGTTCAATGAGAGCAAAATTTTCCATCTCCACAAAGAAGTTTTTGGCTGTTTGTGAAATTTCTTTCAGTTCCTCAATATCGGAGAACTTCCCAGGGTCATTTCAAGCAAGTTTAAGAGAAAGTACAAGGCTTCCCAAAGTGCAGGGGAGGTGCTTTTGGAGGCAGAAAATTCTTAGCAGGCATGTCAGTGGGAGGGAGGAAGCAGGCTCTTGGATTCACATTGCAAATTCAGGGTCCACATTAGCATGACACTGCCCACCTGCCCATCTCAGTTTGGGGATACTTCCCCTAATCTTTATTCTCCTACCCAGAAACAGTGATAAGTAGCAGGGTGTGCTGAGATCAGCATTAAGGAAGATGAACCCAAGTGCTTCACCCTGACTTCCATTCCTTGCATTTCTCAAGTTCAAAAATACCTTGCGTGGGGCTGTGGCTTCTTTCACTTTACCGCCAGGACTAACTTTTTCTTTTTTAATTTTTTTTTCTTGTTGTTGTTACCCAGGCCTCAGGAGAGGTTCAAACCCACCATCCCTGGTGTGTGGGGCTGGCGTACTAACCACTGAGTTATGGCACCCAGCTTAAAGTTTTTATTTTTTAATTTGAAAAAGAAAAAATACTCAAGGACATGGAAAAAATCCAAATACTACAAAAAGATTATAGCAAAAAGTATTACAAATCCTCCACAGCCCATCCCTCAAGGGGTTCTCAGACTTGTTCCCAGAGGCACTCACAGTTACCTTTTTTTTTTTTTTTTGTGAGACAGAGTCTCACTATGTCACCCTTGGTAGAATGCTGTGGTGTCACAGCTCACAGCAACCTCAAATTCTTGGGCTTAGCAATTCTCTTGCCTTAGCCTCCCAAGTAGCTGGGGCTACAGGCGCCTGCCACAAAGCTCAGTTTTTTGTTTTTTTGTTTTAATTTTTTTGTAGTTTTTGGCTGGGGCTGGGCTTGAACCCACCACTTCCAGCATACGGGGCCGGTGCCCTACTCCTTTGAGCCACAGGCGCTGCCCTGCCCAGTTATTTTTTTGTTGTTGTTGTAGTTGTCATTGTTGTTTAGCGGACCTGGGCTGGGTTGGAACCCGCCAGCCCTGGTGTATGTGGCTGGTGCCTATAGTCTGAGCTGTAGGCACCAAGCCACCATTCTAATTTTCTGTTAAGAACCTGTCTTGAAGGTACTGACCTGCCTTATTACTTTTTTATTTTTTAATTTTATCAGAACAAAGTCTAGCTCTGTCAACTTGGCTAGAGTACGTCATAACTCACTGCAATGTTTGACTCCTGGGCTCAAGTGATTTCTCCTGCCTCAGTCTCCTACGTAGCTGAGATTACAGGGGTGTACTACCAAGCCTGTCTAATTTTTCTATTTTTGTAGAGACAGGATCTCCCTCAGGCTGATCTTCAACTCCCAGCCTCAAGTGATCCTCCTGCCTGGGCCTCCCAAAGTGTTAAGATTACGGGTATGAGTCACCAAGCCCAGCCTATGATTATTATTTTTAACTGCTTCACTGAAGTCCATTTCTGTCCTGTGATTAATCACTCCCATTGCTGGATATTTAAGTTTCTTCATGATTACTCTTTTAATAGGCTGAAATGACAGCCTTGTACACATACCATTTTGGTAATGTGGGAACATTTTTCAAAGATAAACCCTTAAAAAAGGAATTGCTAGCGCAAATCACATTTTATACTTGTAATAGATATTGCTACAAAAGTTATATAATTTACACTCTCACAGTAAATAGGAATGCAATTTTCTATACAATGGCCAAACACTTCATGTTGTTATTTAAAACCAATCTTTGCAATTCTGATAAGAGAAAAATATCTCATTGCTGGATTTATTTATTTATTTTTGAGTGAGGTTGACTACTTAGTACTTATGGTAAAAGCCCTTTGGAATTCTTTCTGTGTGACCTGCTTCTCTAGGTTTTTTGCCCATTTCTTTCTTTCTTTCTCCTCCCTCCCTCCCTTCCTTCCTGACAGGGTCTCCCTCTTGCTTAGCCTGGTCTTAAACTCCTGCATTTCTGAGCTCAAGGGATCCTCCCACCCCCACCCCCAGAGTGCTAGGATTATGGGCATGAGTCACCTAGCTTGGACTTTTTTTTTTTCTTTTGTTTTCTTTTTTCTGCCTATTTTTCTTTTCTTTTCTATTCCTTTTTTTTTTTTTTTTGAGACTGAGTCTCACTTCATCACCCTCAATAGAGTGCTATAGAATCATAGCTCATAGGAACCTCAAATTCTTGGGCTCAAGTGTTCCTCTTGCCTCAGCCTTCTGAATAGCTGGGACTATGCCTGGCTATTTTTAGAGAGGGGGGTTCTTATTCTTGCTTGGGCTGGTCTTGAACTCCTGAGCTTAGGTAATCCACCTGCCTCGGCCTCCCAGAGTGGTAGGATTACAGGCGTGAGCCACTGAGCCTAAGTTCCTACTTTTTTATTGGATTGTTCTTAGTAATTTGGAAGAACTTTCTATAAGTTAAGCAAATTTGCTCTTTGGTAGTCATCCATATACATTGCAAATGTGTTTTCCTAGTTCTTAAGTTGTCTTTTGAATTTGTTCATAGTATTTTGGCCATTTTAAAGTTTGTGTTGTCACATTTATCAATCTTGAGCTCAAGAGTTCAAGACCAGCGTAAGCAAGAATAAGACCCCTGTCTCTAAAAAAAAAAAAAATAGCCAGGCATTCTGGTGGGCGCCTGTAGTCTCAGTGAATCTGGAGACTAAGGCAAGAGGATCCCTTGAGCCCAAGAGGTTGCTGTGAGGGGTGACGCCACAGCACTCTACCCAGGGCATAGAGAGAGACTCTGTCTCAATAATAATAATAAAAAAATTCTTATGAAGAGGAATGCTATTTTTTTCTTTGTCAAAGAGACAGATTGGTGGTATAACAAGGACTCAGCACCACTTGAGGGTGGGGAAACTGGGGCCTTAAGGCCACATGTACCCTTCTAGTCCTTAATTGTAGCCTTTTGACTAAATACACATTTCACGGAAGAAATCTTTTTATTCAAAGGGGTGTAGCAGAGAAAGATAAACCTTTCCTTGCCTTATTGGTGCTTAAAAAAGAATAATTTTGAAATCAGAAAGCTGCGGTTTCTCAACCACTTGGCTAATCTAGATAAGTTTTTTTTTTTTTTTTTTTTTGTAGAGACAGAGTCTCACTTTATGGCCCTCGGGTAGAGTGCCGTGGCCTCACACAGCTCACAGCAACCTCCAACTCCTGGGCTTAAGCGATTCTCTTGCCTCAGCCTCCCGAGTAGCTGGGACTACAGGCGCCCGCCACAACGCCCGGCTATTTTTTGGTTGCAGTTTGGCCGGGGCTGGGTTTGAACCCGCCACCCTCGGTATATGGGGCCGGCGCCTTACCGACTGAGCCACAGGCGCCGCCCTTTTTTTTTTTTTTTTTTTTGGTTTTATGTCCATGTAAAGGGAAGAAGCTGAGGCAAAATTGCTTTAAGTAGAGAGTTTATTTGGATCATGCAACCCAGGAGCAAAGATCCAAGTTGTCTTGTATGTATGCTCAGGTTAGTAGCAGTTACAAGTGGATATTTAAAGAAGAAAGAAGAAAAGTCCTGAGTTGTTTACCAGTTTAAATTAACATAAGCTACTGACTGCTCATCCATCTTTGAGCACAGGGTGTAGATTCTGGTGCAGCATTTGGCTGTAAATGTAAATTATGTTACTTTACAGCCACTTGTGGCAAGCGGTTTCAGTAGTAGCTCAGAAGGGGGAAAGTCTTATTTGGTTGCCTCTCTGAACCAGATAACTTAAATGGACTCAAATTCTTCAGATCAAAGTTTTTTTCTTTTCTCACCACCAGGGAGCACTTCTGGCCTTATCAGGTGAGGTCAGCAATGGTGCTACCATTCCATAATCACAGGACCCTCTCCCACAAGAAAAAATAACTCCCAAAAGTCAATGGTTGAGAATGTGATTAGACTGAGAAATGCTTGTTTAGACAGAGAAAGATAAGCTGTTTGGGCCCCAAACTAGAACAGAGGAGAAACATGCTTATTTCTGAGTTTAACACATTCTGATTTGCTTAGAAAGTGTTGGACAGAAACTCCCCATGTGGACTCTAATTGAGAGAGGAAACCTGGAAAAAGTGAGGTCTAAGAGAAGAGAGGTCTTCTTCTTCTTTTTTTTTTTTTTATAGAGACAGAGTCTCACTGTACTGCCCTCGGGTAGAGTGCTGTGGCGTCACACGGCTCACAGCAACCTCTAACTTTTGGGCTTACGCGATTCTCTTGCCTCAGCCTCCCGAGCAGCTGGGACTACAGGCGCCCGCCACAACGCCCGGCTATTTTTTTGTTGCAGTTTGGCCGGGGCTGGGTTTGAACCCGCCACCCTCAGCATATGGGGCTGGCGCCCTACTCACTGAGCCACAGGCGCAGACCCCAAGTATACACCTGCAAGGTCCTCTCCACGGTGACCCAGCTCTTAGGAATCTGTAGAAACTTAACTTCGTGGGACCTGGAAACTTGCTTGCTTCTGTTTCTGTAAAAGCCCACGGTTCTGTAAAAGACTGAGCCAGTCGGGCAACGCAGCCATTTTCAACTCTCTGTGCCAACCTCCACTGGCTGAAATAAAGCTCTTCCTCTTTTAAACACAGTGTTTGGGCAGTACCTGTAGCTCAGTGGGTAGGGCACCAGCCACATACATCGAAGCTGGTGGGTTCGAGCCCCGCCTGGGCCTGCTACGCAACAATGACAACTGCAACTGCAATTGTAAAAAAAAAAAAAAAAGAAATGGGAGTTTGAGGTTGCTGTGAGCTGTGATGCCATGGCACTCAACCGAGCGTGACATAGTGAGACTCTGTCTCAAAATATAAAAATAAACACAATGTTTAGGTGTTTGTTCTCTCCTTTGGGCCTCATCTTCCTGGAACATAATTAAAGTTGATCCTGGAACAATGAAGGTTTGAACTGCCTGGGTATCCTCATACTCAGATTTTTAAATATAAATATGTTCAAAAACTTTTTTGAGATTTGCGACAATTTGAAAAAACTCACTGACGAACCACGTAGCCTAGACAAAGCAAAGAAATTAAGCAAAGTAAATGTACGTAATGAGTGCATAAAATATATGCAGATACTAGTTAATTTTATCATTTACTGCCACAACTTAAACACAAATCTATTATAAAAAGTTAAAATGTATCAACACAAACATAGACTGGATTTGGTGCCATTCACAGTGGAGAGAAATGTAAGCAAACGTCCAAATTAGCATTAAGTCAGCACTGCAGAGCATTAACTGCAGTGCACACAGGACTACTGTGGTAATTTCATACCCATCTCCTGTGGCTCTTGTGGTGAGCACAGTCTTGTGGGTTATCTGCTTAAAATGCCACCATGAGACACCAATCATCTCCCAGTGATCAATTTTTTCCAGTAAATTCTATATTGTGGCAAAAGTGACCTCTTGTGGTCCTCAAGTATTTTTGATCGCTTTCAGTGCTATCCTGCAAACTTCTCCTGCAGAGAAAAGTCATGAACAAGTAAAAGTTAACTAGAACTTGGACTTTACCTACCAAATGCAAACAATGTAACCTAATCATATATATCCTTATATTAATCTGAAAATTTAAAAAAAGAGACAAAAAGTTAAATTGCTCCATAGGTACCATAGGTTGAGGTCTGCAGCCATGGGTGCCCCATTTCAGACAGATGATTATTCATCTTGTAAATGAACAACATAAAGTTGCATTATACATAAATATCAGTACTGTGAATGTATTTTCTTTTTCTTATGATTTTCTTTTCTTTTCTTTTTTTTTGGAGATAGAGTTTCATTTTGTCACCCTTGATAGAATGCCATGGCGTCAAACTCCTGTGCTCAAGTGATTCTCTTGCCTCAGCCTCCTGAATGGTGGGACTACAGTGCCCACCATAATATCTGGCTATTTTTAGAGATGAGGTCTCGCTGTGGCTCAGGCTGGTCTCAAACCTGTGAACTCAGGCCTCCTAGAGTGCTAAGATTATAGGCGTGAGCCACCACGCCCAGCCTTCTTACAATTTTCTTAATAACGTTTTATTTTTTCTGGCTTACTTTATTGTAGGACTGTAGTATGTAATAATATACAGTATGTGCTAATTGACACCTCCTGGTCAACAGTAGGCAATTTTTTTAGTAGCTAGGTTTTGGGGGAGTCAAAGTTATATGTGGATTTTCAACTGTGCAGGTGTGGAGAGTTGGTACCCTCAGCCCTCATATTGTTTGAGGGTCCATTGGAGTTGAAATTGGGTGGTATTCTTATCTGTGGCACATGGTACTCTTGTTTACTTTTTTTATTACTAACCAGATTATTATCTCTCACTTAAATCTTGCTCTTCATTTCTGCTTTAGTGCCTGGAACATTAAAAACTCCAAAGAATATCTGCTTCCTTTTCATTTAATTTAGTGGTTGGAATAATTTTTCAGGGGGGGAAAAGAGAAAACAAAAGAGAATTTCAATTATAACATCACATCACAAAACATACTCCCTGTTTCCTCCTCCCCATGTCTGGTGAAATGACGGTGGCCAATTCACATCTATTGTCCAATATTAAAACCTCAAAAGTAAAATTTGCGTGTTAAACATGATCCTGTCCCTCACCAAATATGATTCTGTTGCATCTATTCCTTTTCAAGATTTTCTTCTATTTTCTTTCTTTTTTTTTTTGAGACAGAGTTTTACTTTGTTACCCTTGGTAGGGTAACACTCTTACCCTTGGTAGAGTGCCATGGTGTCACAGCTCACAGTAACCTCAAACTCTAGGGCTCCAGTGATTCTCTTGTCTCAGCCTCCTGAGTAGCTGGGACTATAGGCGTTGGTCACAACGCCCATCTAGTTTTAGAGAAGAGGTCTCACTCTTGCTCAGACTGGTCTCCAACTTGTGAGCTCAGGCAATCCACCTGCCTCGGCCTCCCAGAGTGCTAGGATTACAGGGATGAGCCGCTGCGCCAGGCCTATTTTCTTCTATTTTCATTTCCTACATAAAGGAAATGTTTTTATTTTTTTTTTTCGAGACAGAGTCTCACTAAGTTGCCCTGGGTAGAGTGCTGTGGCATCACAGCTCACAGCAATCTCAAACTCTTGGGCTTGAGCAATTCTCTTGTCTGAGCCTCCCAAGTAGCTGGGATGACAGGCGCCCGCCTCAGTGCCTAGCAATTTTCTTGTTGTAGTTGTCATTGTTGTTTAGTTGGCCGGGGCCGGGCTTGAACCCACCGTATTTGGTGCATATGGCTGGCATTGTAACCACTGTGGCGCCGAGCCTAAGAATTCCTTTTTTTTTTGAGACAGAGTCTTACTGTGTCACCCTCTGTGGAGTGCTGTGGCGTCACAGCTCACAGCAACCTCAAACTCTTGGGCTTAAACCATTCTCTTGCCTCAGTCTTCCAAGTAGCTGGGACTACAGGCACTGGCCACAATGCCCGGCTACTTTTGCTATTGTTCTTGTAGTTGTCATTTTTGTTTGGCAGGCCCAGGCTGGATTTGAATCCACCAGCCCCAGTGTATGTGATCAGCATCTTAGCTGCTGAGCCATAAGCACCAAGCCCATAAGGGAAATGTTGATTGATATCCACTTTATTTTTTTTGTTGTTGTTGTTGCAGTTTGGCTGGGGCAGGGTTTGAACCCGCCACCCTTGGCATATGGGGCCGGCGCTGATAACCACTTTTTTTTTTAATTTTTTTTTATTTTTATTTATTTTTTTTTAGTTTTTGGCCAGAGCTGGGTTTGAACCTGCCACCTCCAGCATATGGGGCCCGTGCCCTATCCCTTTGAGCCACAGGTGCCACCCTTTTTTTTTTCTTTTTTAAAGACAGAGTCTGACTCTGTTGCCCAGGGTAAAGTGCCATGGTGTCAGGCTAGCTCACAGCAACCTCCAGCTCCTGGGCTCAAGTGATCCTCCTGCATCCGTCTCCTGAGTAGTTGGGACTACAGGGACCTGCCAAAATGCCTGCCTAATTTTTCTATTTTTAGTACAGACAGTTTTCTTTCTTGCTCAGGCTGCTTTCAAACTCCTGAGCTCAAGGGATCCACCAGCCTTGGCCTCCCAGAGTGCTAAGATTAAAGGCATGAACCACTGCACCCAGCCCAAATGTATCATTCTATATAATTTTCAACATTTAAGTATATTTTGGCTTTCATTGTTCATTTTCCCACGTGTGTGTGTGTGTGTTTGAGTAGCATTATTAGATATGCCTAAACTATGCAAATTACCACTTACAAAAATGTAGAAAGAAGATACTCTATAGAGTTGTATCAGGAAGTTAACTAATAATAATAATAATAACAACATATGATGCTAATTTTGTAGCGTTCTGGTATGTGTCAGCTTTTCGCATTTGTAGTTTCTTGTGATTTCTTTTTGCATACTTAAAAAATATTCTCCCTCAGTGTCCTTGTAAGGTCTGGGAAAGAAAAAAAGTATTCTGCTTTGCATCTAATTTTGACTCTCTTATTTTTATTAAAAAGAGCTTCAGAGTTACAAGAAAGATATGAGTTCTAAAACCAAGGCAGTTCCAGCTAGGGATGAGCCTCAAGCTGTCAGAGTCACCACGAGGTGACTATGGATGAAGCTGACCCCATAGGTGACACAGCAGTGGGATGGAGCACTCTGGGGTCCTTGGCGTCATAACCTGGGTCACTAATCAGGCCACACTTGAAGTCATTACTTGGCACACAAATTTTCAGATCTTGAGCCAATAATTTCTTTTTATTATTTAAGCTAATGTGAACTTTTAAAATTATTTTTGTCTCTTGTAATACATAGGGTCCTGATGGAAAAATAAAGACAATGCTTATAAAATGCAATTCTCGAAAGTACTGTTCATTCTATTAATTTCTTTTGGTTCTTTTTTCTTTTTTTTTTTTGAGACAGAGTCTTACTTTGTTGCCCTTGGTAGAGTGCCATGGCGTCATAGCTCACAGCGATCTCAAACTCTTGGGCTCAAATGATCCTCTTGCCTTAGTTTTTCATTTTTAGTAGAGACAGGGTCTTATTCTTGCTCATGCTGGCCTTGAACTCATGACCTCAAGCAACCCACCCACCTTGGCCTCCCAGAATGCTGGCAATCACAGGCATGAGCCACTGTGCCTGGCTGGACCCTCATCATTTCTTATCTAAATTGTTAAAACAGTATCCTTGCTTCCAAAATGTAGTTTCTAAGCCTACCATAAAATGGGTAGTTCATAGTGCCTTGCTCAGTGTCATGGTTATTGTGAGTATTATGAGAGACAAAGCATGTAAAAGTCCTAGCTTGTTCTTTATGACATAGCAGGAGCTCACTTTTCCCCCCTCTCAAATTTCTATCCTATTTGCTTGAATACTTTTATGTCCTTCCCATCTGATCATGCCATCCTTTTTCAGGAGTGTCCAACCTCTTATTTTCTTCTGTTGCACATTGGAAGAAGAAGAATTGTCTTGGGCCACACACTAAATACACAAACACTAATGGAAGCTGACGAGCAAAAAAAAAAAAAAAAAGTCCATACATAATTTTTGTGATATCTGACATCAAAAGCAAAAATGTCCTTACTACTGCATGTGGCCCAGAGCTACGGGTTGGACACTGCTGTAGGGGTCAAGTCACTTTATACCTGCGATGGTTAACTTCAGGTTTCAATTTGACTGGATTAAGGAACACCAGAGAACTGGCCAAGCATGACTTCTGGGTGTGTGTGTGAGGTCACTTCCAGGGGAGACTGGTGTGTGAGTCAGGGGCTGAGTGAGGAAGACCTCTCCTCAATGTGGGCAGGCACCTTCCAATCAGCTTGCAGTCTGGGAGACAACAAAAAAGGCAGAGGAAAGGCAAACTGTGCTCTTCCTCCTGGAGTTGGAAGGTTCTTCTCTTGTCCTTGGAAACCAGAACTCCAGGTTCTTCAGCCTTTGGACTCTTGGACTCACACCAGCAGCCCTCCGGCTCTCAGACTGAGAATCACACCATCAGCTCCCCTGGCTCTGAGGCTTTTGGGCTTGGACAGAGCCACGCTACCCACATCCCAGGGTCTCAGTTTACAGATGGCCTGTCATGGGACTTCTCAGCCTCCCTAAATCCATGAGCCAATTCCCGGAATACATCCTCTCTCATATGTCTGTAGCTTTACCGTCCTATCGGTTCTGTGTCTTTGGAGAACCCTGACTATAACAGTACTGTTATATATTCTGTGAAGTATTTGCTGTTTTTGGAACATACTGGGTGCCTTCAGAGTTTTAGTCATGTTGCCCTTCAAATGGGGTGCATCTTTTCCTTTCTTGGATCCTCAGAAGCCCTTCAACAGGTACGCTGCTTCCTGCCCGAAACCCTCCACACTGATTTCTAGATCCCTTGTGCTGCTGCTGCGTCTGCTTACACGTCCGTCCCCGCATTTGTTTTATATTGTCTCTTTTTATAGATGATATTTCCAGGATGTCTCCCTACAAGACTGGGGGCTTCTTGAGGGCAAGGGTTGCTTCTGTTTCTCCCTTCTTTTTCCCACAAGACCTTGCAGAGCGTAAGGAGCTCAGCTTGGTGGGACTCCTTCAAGACATCACCCCTCTCAGGTCCCTGCTAAGGCTCCCTGTCCTGCTTCCCTCTCATTTTCAGTCTTGATTCTGAACCATTTGCCTCAACTTCCTCAGATCTGTTCCCACTCTCACCTTTCCGAGCTATCAGCTTCTCCTCCTCTTTGTTACATCCTCATTGGGTCACTTTTTCATGTTATAACTAAATTTTCGGTTACTGAGCACCGTCCATGTGCCGGGAATGTGAAGATGAACAGGCAGGCTGGTCTCTGCCTGCAGGAAGTGCTTATTGTCGTTGGCGTGAGATGGTGGGGGTGGGAAATACATGATAAAGAAATAAGCATATTTCAGACCATGGTGAGCTATGAGAGAAGTAGATCGGGGGATCTGGTAGAGGACAAGGCGGTTAGGAAGGCTGGGAGCGGAGTAGTGAGTGGGGCTCATGCTGTCCACTGTGGCCCAGCTTCTCTGGTGAAATGCCCTTGAGTTGCCATAGGTGATGCTCTTTCTGGGTACCAGGTCTTGTGTTCCTCCCTTGGCACCACACCCAGTTATGTGACCACCTTCCTTGGGACCACAGAAAGACTTGTCCCCTCGAAGTGGAACCATCTGTTTGATGTTGCTGGCATGCAGCTGGCATCTGAGTAAAGTCTCTAAGACTTTTTTTTTCTCTTTTGTAGCAGTTGTCATTGTTGTTTGGTTGGCCTAGGCCGGGTTTGAACCTGTTACCCTTGGCGTATGTGGCTGGCGCTGTCAGTACTGTTCTGAGGGTGCCAAGCCCCTGAGTAAAGTCTCTAAAGAGATGCAGTGCTCAAGACTCATGGTATGCTAGACTTTCTCTTTCACTGTGGCTTTCCTAAAATGCTGGGCAAAGGAAAAAGAAAAAACAAGCAATCAACTTAAAATTCTATCAGTGAAAAGACAGGGGTGTTCATGTCTTTTCTCCTGCTACATTTCCTGATTTACTAATGACCTTGATAATTTGTAAGTTGCTTTTCCAGTTTCTCCTTTTTCTTGTGCCCTTCCCCCTCCATTGCAATTGGCATGTGCTTTGTACCTTCCTCTGTTACTCGCTGTAAATTGGAATTCTAATTTGTTTGAGACAATGTCTGTCAACTTTACTTTGGGTGATGGTGGAACTGGGGACAGGAGCACAATAGGCTGGCTTCATCCTGTGGGCAGTGAGTTTAATAGTAGGTAAAACCAGATAGCCTATATCATGGAATATAAAGGTTGGAATGCCATTATTTAAAGCTGAGAAATAGAATGAGATTTTCTTATTTAAAGCTCAAGCTTCTTTGGGAGATTACTTTATATATAGTAAGCATTTAAGGCAATTTCTTATTAAAATCAGATGCAAATAAAAGCATGTCTTCCTAAATTCTGGTTACAAAAAATATTGAATCCTTTAAATAGAAAAACATTGTCTACTATTACTCATTGTTTTCATTTCTTCTTTAAATCATTGTGTTTTTAGAATCAGTTCGTATCTGTAAGTAATAAATGTTCATATAAGACATTTTAGCACTAATTAACTTATTCACACGTTACAGAGATTCCTTTGCTGAAGTGTCTAGGACTTAACCCTTGCAAGGTGTCTAACACATGCTTAGAGATACTTTGGATAGCAATTCTCTAAACAAGATTTGTGCTTCAGCACAAAATGTAGATTTGTGATTAATAGAAGTTTCAAAATAATGTTTTTTTAAATTTCTTGCCTCCACTCCACTACTTTGTCATCTGTGCTAAGGGGAATGTGGAGACAATTTGATGAATACAATTTACCACAGACGTGAGCAAAAAAAAAAATTCGATCCTGGAACCCCACAAATTATAGAATCTCAGAAATGAAAAGAACACAGAAAGGTCATCTGCTTTGTCCTTCTTCATTCAGACAGGTTTGCACGTCTCATTCCAGCTGGGCGAGAGTCCTAATTCTCAAGACATCCTGGGAAGACCTCACCAGCTCTCTCGTTATCGCTAATGTGAAACATCCATCATTTGTGGGAAATTTGTCTGAGGACATCTAATTTCCTCATACTGGAGTTTATTCCCATTTCCTTTAAATGAGATTTCAGTGAGGACCACAAAAGATTTCTGCTAACCAATCACTTTAGAGAAAAGGGATTGAAGGAGACAGCAGTGCTTAGAAAGCTCTTAGACCAGCGTCTGGCACATAATGGGCTTTCAAAATACATGAGGTGCCCTGCTAATAATTCTCATGATCATTTTCACAGAGGGAGACATTAGGGGTTTTTTTGTCTGTAAAGAAACATTAAGTAATTTGGGGATTAGCAGATCCCACTGCCTGGTTGAGGATTGACTTGGGTGTTGTAGCCTGAGGCTGCACCCTGGGCCAGTGGCAAAGAACACAAGATCAGAGGTTAGAGGTCAACGTGGATGGGGGGCAGCTTGGAGGGAA
Organism: Nycticebus coucang; assembly: GCF_027406575.1. Lineage (NCBI taxonomy): Eukaryota > Metazoa > Chordata > Mammalia > Primates > Lorisidae > Nycticebus > Nycticebus coucang. The sequence goes on along the minus strand of NC_069792.1, from coordinate 23,300,139 downwards.
TGGCCACATTGTGTCAACTGTTTGTCACCCCTGTAATGACAGTTCTAAGCTTTTTGAAGGCAGAGACTCCATTTTATTATTCTTGGGTCCCTAGTACTTAATAATTATTAGTACTTATTAATACTGAATAATTAAATGTTAGCTGTTTTAAAAATCACTCAACAAAATATTTATAAATGATCAGATGTATGATTATTATTCCGCTATGGTGATATAATTAAAAAAAGATTCATCCCTGAACATACTACTCTTTCTCAGGTCAGCCTTTCCTTTTTCACTTTTCCCGTTTTCCTTCATTTGGCCAGGGAGGTCTTTGTGACTCTCTTCTGAAGGTGCTTTAAGTTCCTCTGGGGTATTTGTGAGTAATAGAGGCCAGAAGTAAAGCCTGCGTCTCGTAACATCCTTGAACACTCTGATGAGTTCTGATATTTCATGTTCTGTCCTCATGCTTCCTGATGTTGTACTTGCGCATGGAATGATGAAGTTCAAAATCAGGTGAACGATCATGACATTTCAGCCAATCAGAGGCATCCATGCAACATTTAGCCCTGATCAGGGTCATGGACCATGTTTCCAGTCCTGCTCTAAAGTGCTGACTAGGGGACTTGACAAACTATAGCTCTTAGAAGACTTTTCAGGGGCATTCTAAGGGTTGAAAACTGAAACCCTGGGGCCGAATCTGCTCAGTTTTGGCTCCAGCGCTCTCTCTGCTGTTCTTCAGCCGGCTGAGTCACGCTGTTCAACCCATCTGTTTATATGAGGTTGAATATGGAAGAAGGTGGAAAAGGGAAGAAAAAAATCTTTTTTTGGTTCTCTTAGAGTAGATACCATGCTCTGATCCCCACTCCTGCCTCCATTCTTTATGTGGCCCAAATTGTGCACTGTAGGATTTGTTTTTCTAGGGCTGAAGGAAGAGGGTGAAAAGGAAAGACTGAAGCAGAGAGAAGGGACCATACCTTGAGGTGGGAATTTTGCACTCAACCAGGTCGACAGGGGAGAAGATCAATCAGTTTTTATTCCATTTCTCTTAGGTTAGATGAAATTTAGTGGAAGATTCCTCCCCCAACATCTCCCCATTATTTTCTCTCTTAGTGTGTTTCTCTGGAATTTTAAGAAAAGGATTCAGGAAATGAGCATGGTGGATAGAATGGAGAAGCTCATGAAGGAGAAGATTTATATAACCTAGGTGGACAGATTACCCCTCTTCTGGGGGCTGCTGACCCACTTGTTTGGGACAACTGGAGAATCTTATCAATTTTTCACTGCAACACCTGCTCCTGGGTAGTGCAGTCAAGCCTGAGGGGTGTGGGTAAAGGATCCCTCTTTTTATTTGAGGATTTCCCTTTGCTTATTTATGGCTTCAAACCTTGAGAACTGGCCCAGAGCAGAAGGGCTCTTGCAGACTGAATGATTGTGAGCACACTGCTTCTTGTCAGATTCTTGGAATCCAGGACCACATCACTGCATAGCACCAGCCCCAGCCCCAGCCTCTTATGCCCACCAAATTCATCCTCCATGTGTTTGTTCCTCTTTGAATTGAAATGACACCCGTGCACAAACCCAGTTGTTCATGCATCCTGGCCCCCCTAGTTTCAGGGAGCACATGGTAGTATCTGAACTAGGACGACAGAGGGCGTGGAGGAAGGTGTCATCTAGCCTTTGGCCAGACCCTTTCTCTGCTTGACTTCTCTCCCCTCTGTCATTAGTGCAGGATTTGCCTTGGACAGACCAGGCACTCTGTGCTCACACCTGTGTTGGGGCAAAAATACACTGGAAATATTTTACTTACCATCATTATACACATCCACCCTTCATTAATTTAACTCAAGCAAGTGTCTTTGACAATGACAGTGAGGAAATGTTGCTGCAGAGAGCTGCCAAAGGTGCCTTGAAATTTTTAGACTATTAAGCAAAGGTCTTTAAGTTAGAGACTGTAATGGTTAGCCCCAGCACAAACCAAATGGGGAAGTTTTCTTTGATGGAAAGGCAGTGTAGCAAAACAAGAACCACCATGGCCTCAGTGGTCAGGTGCCCAGACTCTGTAGTGAGGATATCTGGATTTAGATCCTGGGTTTACTAGCTGTGTAACCTTGGCCAAGCCACTTAACTTCTCTGTGCCTTAACTTCCTTATCTGTAAAATGGGGATAATCATAATGCTAGTATTACGAAGATTAAATGAACAAATGTATTTATAGGACCTGGCACATGGGAAATGCTGGAATTATAAGCTTTTTTTAAAAAAAAAAAATAATAAACCTGTTTTTTCACTGTCTGTTAACCCCTTGCCCTGGAGAGACTGAATCAATTGGTAATCTTACCATTTGCCGCAGCAGTCAGGGCAGGACTGGCTATATAATTTGTGGGGCCTAATGCAAAATGAAAATACAGGTCCCCTCATTCAGAAACTATTAAGAATTGGGGCGGCGCCTGTGGCTCAAAGGGGTAGGGCACCAGCCCCATATGCCAGAGGCGGCGGGTTCAGATCCAGCCCCAGCCCCAGCCCCAGCCAAAAACTGCAAAAAACAAAAACAAAAAAACTATTAAGAATTTCAAGATGATAACAGCAGGACATTAAATAAATGTGGAACCTTTTGAGCATCCGCACTTCTGTACAACTTACACACCCATGAAGCTGGATCTGAGATCAAGAGTCAAGACTTGATTTACTCAACAAGGACTATCAGCAACTGGCAGAGGGAGACTATCTCAAAACTATCTCAAAGCTCTTTGATTATTTTACCCCAGAATCTTGGCAAGGTGGTTTGTGTTGAATTTTTAAAAAATATAAACCAAATGACATCCATCTGTTGGCTGTATAAAAGGATTCATTTGAAAAGGAAGAGTATGGTTCTTTTCTTTAAAGGGTAATAGGTTCAACTTTTATTCCCTCCCCCCCGATTTGACAGTTTCAGTCTATACTTCCTCCAAAAGCTACCTGCTTAAAGAGTCCATAATGAGCTGTCAAGAAACCACGAGTTGTTGGGTGGCAGTCATGTGTACCATGCTTAATGTTAAAGTGGCTCATGCAGAGAACTGAAATGACACAGATGATTCATTTACACATTTATTTTCTATCTCACTTATTCTACCAGACTGAAATGGAGAACAATGCCGGCAATTTTATAGACATTTGACATAAAGTAAACAAGTATTTTGATGTCGAACAATTGTACAGACTACTACATGCATATAAGTATGCTGATTGGTGCGGAAATACTGAGTTGATCAGCAAAACTATTAATACGAAATCACGTTTTCTTCTTATGGAGTTAAAATGCAGCAGATATGGGGACATTGATACATACACCATTAAATGGGAGAGAGAGGCATTGCATTAATGGTGCAGGATGAACAGCTGAACAAACACGAGTATGCTAAATTGTATCCTCTTTACAAAAGTGAAATCAAAACACTTTGTATGCAAATATAATGAAATAAAGCAGGTTGAGGCGGATGAATGAGATGAGACAAGACTAACCACTTAGGCAGACGCTTTAACTTCTACTGAGAGTTTGGATAAAAAGTATTTCAACAAAGCACAAGATGAAGTGCTAATGCTCTCCTGTGTGTGGACGGGACAGGATAACTCAATTGAGAAATCTTAAAAATCAAAATACTGATTGTGCTTCTTTTTCCTACAGCATTCAGAGCATTCATAGACTAGTATGAAAACCCTCTAAAACACTGAGGTTAATAAAAGTGATTGATGCTTCATGCAACTGTACCTACAAATGTAATATCCTGTATAACTTAGACATATGAAATTGTTTTCCTTAAGACATACGTATAGCAACTATTAATTTAATGCTTAATTTCTGATACTCTATTCTTTAGGTTTTAAAAATAGTTTTGGATGTTTTTAAATCTGGGAGCTGTTAAGGACTTAATAGAAACAATTAAAATCTCTACAATGTGAGGGGAAAAAGAATAGTTTGTATATTCATCTATTGTATAGGGAATCACCCATGATTATTCCCAACAAGGTTTTTTTGTGTACATTAATTTGCGAGAGTACTGAACAATTTCATGTAAGTTTTCCTAAAATGACTTTGTGAGTCTTCACAGAGTTGTCCTGAGTTTAACAACAAGCTAATAATTTTAGTATTAAATGTTGAATTAATGAGTTTGGGAAGTTAGGGAAATTTTTAAAAATATGACTCTAGTTAAACAAAAAAGCAGTAGATAATCCAGACACTCCTATCTTGTTCTAAACACACACATGCACGAAAATACATACAGCTTCCTCAAAGCCAATCAGCTCTCAAAAAATTTACACTATAAACTGTAGCTTTCCTCAATTAACTCATTAGAGTTACCTTTATTCACCTTTTTCTTTGTTCTTTCTTTCTTCTCCCTTTCTTTTCATTTCCTCATCTCCCTCCCTTCCTTCCCTCCTCTGTCTTCTCGCCCTCCCTCCCTCCTCTCCCTGTCCCCCCAAATGCTGGCCTTTGAAAGACTATATATTAATTTTGTAGACATCCATTTAATGTTTGGAGATAAAATTAAATAATATATGCTTTTGTATGACAAACTTCCATAGATGGATCACTTAGGAGGGATACACATCCTTTGAGTAGTAAGACAGGTAAAAATTCACCACAATATTCTCCTTTTATGTAACACATGATGGTGGTGAGAGAAACCATTTGAGGCAGGTCTACCTTGGTAATGGAAAAAATGTCAAGCCATTATGTGGGAAAATTAGTAGATACTTCTCTTTAGTAGGCAACACTTTTAAACTGAGTTAATGTAATCTATGTAGCTATGATGCAGAGATTTTTATTACAAGCCTGAAAAAACAGTTAAAAAATACTGCTACTTCAAATGCCATTTTCACTAAAAGCCTTATGATGCTGTCTCAAACATTTAAGGACTAGATGTTGAGTAAGCAGCTGACAGTCACTTTTGTACCACGGCCTATGCACATGAGGTGTTGGCATAGTAAGAGGAGATGGTCACAACAGCAGTTTTTAAATGCCGAGACGGGGAGGAGTCAACGTTGAGGTTTTTCACATACACTACATAAAGCCAGGTAATAAATACATTTAGTGAGTTGGTTGGGCAGCATAATGCTTCATCTGAATACTATTGAATAAACTAGGAACTTAATTTGTTTTTAGAAAACAGAGGAATACAGTATTTGTTAGACTATAACTCAATAGTCATAAGATCTAAATTGTCATGCAATTATGATTTAGAACATAGATTATTTGGTTAAGCATCATAATAAGTTGATTTCAAGTCCAAACTAAGTAATGTGTCATACTAAAGTTTTCATGAAATTATTAAGCAAAAAATCCCAACCAAACAAAAACCTAATTAAAATTAAAGTATTACTTTCCGTTTACTGATGATGCCTTCCAGATACTCTGAAGGTGAAAGTTGAGTGTATCTCGGAAATTCCTTTGCAGATTCAATGGAAGAATTTCCAAGTCAGCCTGTCTTTAATAGTAGAGTTAGCGATACCCCGGGTTCCACAGTGCCCACACTGCTCTGGTTGAACTAGCTGCCTTTAGGTAATGTCAGAACTGTACAATAGACTGCATTACATACAGCTCTTGGTCATTACTCATTTCCTCTACTCTCATAGGAAATAGGATCTAAATTTTTATGACCTAGCCTTTCAAATAAATTATAATAAAAATAAGTGTTCCTCTATGTTATGGTTCTTGATCAATAAGATTAACATTTAAAAATGTAAAAAAGTAAGTAAAGTAGATCTCTCATGAAATCTATCTTGATGACGACCTAGACTTTAGATTTGCAAAATAAAATTCAACGAAGAAAAAATTTAACACCAAGAACTTTTATTCTCATTTTATATTTTATTCTGGCAAATAGCCAATAATAGTAAAACTAAAACCAAATTGGTTATGAATTTCATTATGGAGCATATCCTTAGGCTTACAAATATTTAAAGCAGAAATATGAACCAGTACGTTGAATGTTTGCATAATGACTAAGTGTGTAAATTTGTAATAATAGGGAGGCTGTAGAAGACTCTTCAAATAGGCGGTAGAGCTAAAGTCTTAGTAATTGTAGGAAGCTGATTTTCCTACAGAAGAAATTGGCGTTTGTCTACTAAACATTAAAAAGTTAAGGCAATTAGGTTAAAGAAAAACGCACTACCTAGTTTTCATAGCATGTTTTATTTGTTCAAATACTGTCAATCTCTTTTTAAAGTCACATCAGGTGGATATAGATGTGTGTGTATAAATAATATGTGTGTGTGTGTAATTTGGCAAATAAAATATCCTGTATTTTATATAACTATGAGTTAAACTCACACACACATTTAAAACTTTGTTTAAGAAACCATGGAAGAATTTCAAAAGATTAAGTAGCACACTGATGTGAACTGAATGAGTTCTCTTGGAATATTTTTTAAAAAGAAAATGCCTCCTGTTTGTCAGGCATTGTGCTAAGTGCTTTACTATATACCATCTCATTAAAGTTATGTTTTTTTCTTTTAAACCCTCATATTTATAATAAAATGAAAATTATTCATTTCAAATATCACCTACAGGTATTTTTACATGAAAGAATTTTTAAAATCCTAATCCAAATATAAATTACTTATAACTGGATGTATATCAAAGTATGATTTTTCAATATGGCTTTCTTTCTACCCCTAATATCTTTTGTACCTTTGCTAAAGTTTTGTTTAAATTTCTTTTATGGTTTTGACCCAGAACCATTTAAAAACTACCAGAGTAATATCAGATTTCCCTGATTGAAATGTTTGTTACCACTGAAAATGATGGAAAGGGTAATATTAGTATTTGCCTTTTTGTATACAAAAGCAGACAGTTACACGAGCACATTTAATGGACAGTTTGCATTTAGGGTGGTGCTCATAATAAGTTAGTGAATTAGGCACCATCTTTCTCATCAACTCAGCTGTTTAAATTTGAAGTTCAAAAACTTAATAGAGACTTAAAAATACTGTTTTTGTTGTTGTCAATCATAGAGGAAAATACTGTGTCATTGTCTTATTGTTAAATCTACTATTATCTAATAGTAGTTAAAGCTATTATTGCTAATGGCCCATTTGGTCCTGCCTTTGACATAGTACCTGTTATATTCTGATCAGGTTAACCCTAGAGAAGGATTGCTAGGGACTATTGCAGATAGGGGAGGTTCTTGAGCACAAGAACCTGTTTCCAAAAGGACAGAGAAACTTAATGAGAAGTTATGAAGAAGTGAGAGAGCTGCTGCCTGTCTACAGGAGGTTTCCACTGTATCCCAGGATGCACTAAGTAATGTTAATGAATCACCCAATAATTTTTCCATTTAAACATGTTCTCCCATGTACCCTCACTTTTTTGTTGTTGTTGCGGTGTTTTGGCTGGGGCTGGGTTTGAATTCACCACCTCCAGTATATGGGACTGGTGCCCTACTCCTTGAGCCACAGGCACCACCTGTACCCTCACTTCTTGAAACAAAACAAAGCAAGCAAGCAAAAACACAGCAAGGATCGAAAGCAAGGTGCTCAGAGCAGAGACAACCATTATGTTGTTAAATTAAAGGTTATTAAAATGCTTCAATATGCTAATAATACCTTTATTTGCATAATAAATGTTTTTTAATATATTCACTTTTGAATTTTTTATGGTGTAATATCATACCTCTTTAAAATTGCATTAGTTAGAAACTTGGCTATTATATGGCAAACCTCGTGGTTTGTAAGTTGCAGGTTTTTCTTTTTCTTCTTTCTTTCCTTTGCTTCTGAACTAAATAGGAAGATTTTTGCCAACTCATTAGTGAGATTTTCATAGCATGTATACCTCTGTTAATTAAGTCTGGTGATAGCATTTTCTTGGATGAATAATATGGGTAATTTCTATTAGCATATATTTCTATTTGTTTTCCTTGCAAAGTCTTCCTAATTTCAATTAAATATTATGATGTGATTATAATTGCAGGTTAAAAACATAGTCTAACCCATACACTACCAACAAGAAGGTTAGAAGCATCTTGCTTTGAAGATGGGCCAGAAATCTGGCTGTAACAGTATTTCTGGGCAGCACCCACAGATTTAGAGAGCCCTTAGATTTTTTTTTTTCCCTCAAAGTCAGTTTAGGGATAGTCCAGGCTCTACTTATAACCTTCAAGTAGAATGGAAACTGGATTTTCAAGTGAGTCAAGCAACAGCTTTGTCTTCACAGGTCCAGGATTCTTAACAAAAATACTATTTTGAGCTCTTGTCTTGCTTCTCTCTGATGGTATAAATATCAAAGTAGCATTTACTGTGTATCCAGAGTGTAGTCTAGGACACTGCTAAATACTTCACTCACTTGTGATTTAGAGCAGGTAGCAATACTCTGAAAGCTGTGCAGAGGGTAAGAACAGTTTCATAAAATATTTTGGAATAAGAAAAAAAATCTGAGAAGGGATCACTTAAAAAAAAATGCCTGGGATGTAATTATGATTTTGGTTGGATGTAGGAATCACTGAAGGTTGAAAATGGAGAACTTTCTTTCAACTCCTGGTTACCACACAACCTTTCCTGGCAAATAAAATTCCACTTTCTCTCATTGCCCACTAGAGGGCAACTTAGCATAGAGATTAACAAACTGGATGGCGGGGCTCACAAGCATCCTTTCTGAGCCTGTACCTTTGCCTCTGCTCTTTGTCTCTATTCTGTGTCTGTTTCTCTGAGCCTTGATTTTGAAAGTCTATTTTGATTATTTAGTATATCACTCTAAATATGTTTTAGCTTAAAAGGGGCACAAATAACTCAAGGAAAAGCTATTCAGCTGCATCATTGACCAGCATTGCCCACAGGGGATGGAAGATAACTACATCACTCACATGGGCATTCAGCTTCATCAGATTGGCAGGGTGTGATGGCTTCTATCTCAGCCTACAGGCCAGGCCAGGGTTTTAAAACATCAAACAGAACAGTTAGGGGAGTAGAAAACTGATGATTGTCACCATCGTTTTTTGGCTAGAATCCTATATTCTTTTGCTGAGATGGGAAATGCCTTCATTCAAATACGCTGTCACTAGATTTCAGACAGCTACTGTAATTTAAGCATGGATATTTATGATAGAAACTCTATGTGGTGGAAATATACATTGTAGATTAACGAGTGAAAATAAATAACTGAGTCTGAGGGAAAATAAAAGGGGATTATAGATCTTTTCAGCTAACAAACTCAAATATACTGACATGCTAGGTTTAGCTCAGAAATGGATTTCCACTGGGGATATAATCTCTTAAATATGAAACCTCTGCTAGACTGTGAACTTGAGGGAATGAACTGTATGTAAGTTAATTTCCGGCACATAATAGACACTCAAACGTGTTTGTAGAGTGCAACATTTTATCCATAGCAATCTGGAGATATCTGTTAGATGATAAAAAATAATTTCATCTGGCGAGAAAGTAAAGTTGGAATTCTGACCTCAACCTTAAATTTCATCTAAATAGTAAGTATTTAGTCTAAATCTTTATACATACACCTAATATAAATTTCTCTGCTTAAAAACACAATTATTTAAATTACATTTTTCTTACTCTTCCTTTTTTGGTGTGTGTATCTTTTTTTTTTTTTTTTTTTTATTGTTGGGGCTTCAATGAGGGTACAGTAAGCCAGGTTGGTGTGTGTATCTTTTGCTGGTCTGGAGTTGTGTTATTTATTATTAAAGAGAATCCCCCATCTCCCTTTATTTATATGTATAAGTTAAGATGCTTTAAGATTCAATGAGGAAGAGATTATGGTAAATAAGGATTTATGGAATTAAAAGTCAGGCTGTTTTTTAAAAGCAAGTGGAAGAAGTGGTTATTGAAATCACTAAAGGATAGCATGTCACAATAAATACTAAATTGAATTGTACAGGATGTTCACCAAGATTTTTGAATTAGAACCTTTCCTAGTAGGTATGAACCTTTCCTTTCCATTTTTATTTAGCTTTTGTAGTTTCACTTTCTTTTCTTTCTCATTTTTTATTTTTTTTTAGTTTTGTTCCAGGGAGGATGGGACAGTGGCAAAATACATGTGGACCTAATGAAGAAAACTGTTGAATCAAACTCAGTAATTTTTGAATATTGAATTTTAAATATTTTTCATTTAGAAATTCAGAGGACTAAGCACAGAATAGTGATACAACCCTAAAAATGTTGCCTATACTCAATAAGCAAGAAAAGCAATACGATGATTTGCTCTTGGCCATAAAACCATCAAAGATACAACTAAAATATACAATTTTTTATAGAGTTTTTCACTGGCATTAGATTTTGCTCTAGCAATTTATTTTAGACTATTATTAGCTATTTTGACAAGCAATATATCTAATTAAAATGATTTTTCACTTTATTGGATAGTAAGAAAAGACAACCCATAACCTCACTCAATCAGATTAACAGTTTGTTATTTCAAGCATGAAATCTAAACTGTGATTCAAACACAAGTATACATCAGACTCATGAGTTTACACCATCCATCTTTTTTTTTTCTGGGAAAACAGTTCTTTGGAAAAATAATTTCATTGGTTCCTGTCAAATGCTTCCCTGGATAATTAAGTGGTTTTTTTAATCTTCAGAAGAGACAATTTTTAGTAACCCAAATCATCCTTAGCTTGGTTTTAAGTGGGATTCTCAACTAGTATTTGACAATTGAATGAAAATGAAAGGGTGATCAGATTCAATTACACAAGACTTTTGAACATAGATTAGAAGTTGTTTCTAAAGCTTTATTTTGCTTTTGCTTCAAAAGATCAAGTAGCTTCCTTCTGTCCTTGGACTCATGTGTACATCACGTTACATCATGAACAATGAATTCTTTTCGTTAACCAAGGGATATGTACTTTATGATTGGAATTCCAAATGGGACAAACACATGTGCTAAAAATTATCAGTGCTGAGTATCTCAAGTCATTTTGGCATGACCTACTGCTGTTTTAAACAAACTGCATGACCATAAATGCACCTCCAGCTTTATTTAAATATGTTGAATATTAATAGGAACCCCCTCCTATTAAATAAGCTTTCCTGTGGTATACTGGAATGTCAGATTTGAAGCCAGATGATGTGGATGAGGGCAGGTTCTATTATTTATCAGTAACCTATGTGAACCTGAGCAAAATTTATAACCTCTCTGGTTCCTTACCAGTCATTCAGAAGGCTGTTGAGAGATATATACTATATACTGTAAACTATAAAATACTCTACATACATAAGGCTTTTCCTCCTATTCGAATTTCAAGAGAAAGCAGTTGAATTGTTGACTTTCCTGGGCCAGTGTCTACATGAGAGTGAGACTGTTTTGACAAGAAATTAATGGAAGCAGACCCTTGGCACACATTCTCCTCCATCTCTCCAGATCTAGTCCTATCAGGATAATGCTTGATCAAATGCTTGCTTCAGAGCAGTTGGTTATGCCAGAGTGGAGAAATTTCTAATAAAAATGATTAGAGATTGATTAAGTCAGCTCCAGGGCCCCACTTGGTGCATCACCCTTGCATGTGTGGTCCAACTCAAGACATAGGTCAGGGCTCCCATTTCTATCCTCTTATGATTGGTCTCAATCTTTGAGCTCAAGCAATACGGTGCAGTCTGCAGTGGCTGCTAAGGGATGCAAATTGAAGACTCAAATTAGCCAGACCCGAACTGTGTTATTTTGCAGCCCTTCAGGTAGCCTACAAGCACTGACATTGGTCTTTGGGCACTGGGTGAGGTAACCCTGAGGGCCCTCTTCTCAGCAGCCGAAACCTCCAGTGGCCTTCAGGAGACCCATGCAGCTTCCTGTCCTTCACGCAGTGCATCTCAAACTGGGGATTCTTTTCCAAGGGGTACAAAAGACGTATTTAAAAGTATAAGAGCATCAACTTTACTAGCTGGTAAATAATATAAAACATTATTTAAAAAATATTTAAACGTTTTACGGAGGAAAATGCAGCATTTACGTGAGTTTTTAATGTAAAACATAAGACTTCAAAAGAACTTCACGCTTGGTGTACTTCTAGACCACTCCCGGTACTCTTTTATTCTCTGCGTTGGCGCAGCTCATTGAAAAGGCTTAGGAGGTGCCACGTAAGTGCGTTCTGAGATCCTCCATTCCCAGAACTGCCTCCCCGTAGAAACCAAAGTCAAAGATTTTTTTAGAGGACCATTTTCATTTTTACTTAGCTGAAGACTAGTAAGGCTCAGAGGAACTAAAAAAAAAAAAAAAATCAAAAGACAAATTTTCCAAGGGATGTTCTAGAAAATTCTTTAACACTTAAAAACGAAAGTCAAAAATCAAAAAACAAACCCTAGCATGAAGGGAAAACAATTTTTAGGGAGGATGCTACCAGGGAGGAATCTAGGATTCCTTGACCAGGCAAGGTTTCTGATATTAAGCGTTCTGGAGCAGTGATCTCAGTAGAAGGCCTAACAGGCATCTGAAAGGTGGGCATTAGTTAACTCTCAGGTAATAAGACAAGTTCACTTATTTAGACAGATGAATAAAAAGTTGAGATTCATCAGTAAGAGACATTAGAAAATAATTTTTTCATGAGACTATATAAAGAAAAATATTTTCAAAGCTTATTTGCGATTCATCTCATAGCACTTATACTGTTTGACTTTGAAAAACTATGTATAGAAAATCCAAACACTCTAAATTTACAAAAACCGATCACCATTTAGTTTCAGACACCAAAATAAGTATGAGCAATGTAAATAGCAATGATTTATGACCATAAACTCTTAAAGGTTAAGTTTTGAAACAAACATGAAAACCATTAAGAAATGCTAAGCACGGTGAAAAAAGAAATATTTAAAATTATTTTTAGCAGTAGGGCTGCTTGGATTTCAACTAAGACCAAAACTTGTTTTCTTATCTGAGATATAATGACCAGAATCTGTTAGTAAATGTTATTCTTTAAAGCTTTAAGTCAGATTATAAATATTTGGGCTACTTTTTCTAGTGTTTTTTTCTTTCTTTTAAAAATAGAATAAAATTTAGAACTTTTTTTTTCTTTAAACAATAAGTTGTGCTTTGAATTTGGTCCAGCATTTTCTTGACTATTTCCCTGAATTATATATATACACATGCACATACACATGTACACAGCGCATTATGCTGGGGCAAAATCTGGACATTCCTGGGAGATTAAGGAATCATATGAATTTGAAGTCTTAAGGGAGCTTCAAAATAATTTTGGTTTTTATTGTGGCAAAACTGAGATCAAGAGAGCTTGTAGAGGCTCTCCAGGACAATGTATCTGATAGACGCAAATCTGGATCCAGGGCCTTGATTCTCTTGAAGCAAAGTGGATTCAGAAGACCTGAGTTCCAGCACAGACTTCACCAACAGCACAACCTCCAGCAAGTGCCTCTGGACTTCCCTGTTCTCAGTAGTAAATGCTGGAAGTGGCTTTGAACAAGGCTAGGCCTGAGCGCCCCTTGATGGTGGTGAGGAGGGGTTGGAAATGTAACAGGATGTTTGTAGTTGCTGCAGTAACCGGAGAGGGCTACTGCCACCTGTGACTCTAGAGTCCAGTAATTTGCATACTCCAAAAGGAACAACTTCCCTCCACAAATGGCAGTGTCCTCCCTGACCTGGGCAAGGGCTCTTTCCATGCTAACTCATTTCCAAATCAACTCAATCTATGCTGGGGGTGGTGGCCCCACTTACATGGCTCTAGTTTTAAGTTTGTTAAAAGTCACTTTCTGGAATTCCCATTTTGGCATATCTGCGTTCTATTTTTAGAACTTTAGTTAGAAAGGCTGTTGGATACAAGTGGAAAATACAGTCATCTTAGGTGTTGAAAATACAATCTTTTAAAAAAGAACTAATTTCCATATGTGGAGTGCCATTTAAAAAAAAGTTTAATTGCATGATACAATCTCTTAAATAATTTAATATTTTTAAAAAGAACGCATTTCTTTCATAGGCTATGGCATGATATACATTGTAATTTGTTGGCAAAATGTCAGTCTTAAAAACCAAATGTTTTGATATCTGGTCATTAAATCTTCCCTATTTCTATGATTTATAAAGGGAACCACAATTGCTACAACTAAGCAGAAGCAAAAAAGAAAGATGCACCCTATGAATTATACCACAAGTAAATAAAAATACTGTATTCCTTTAGACCAGACGTCCTCAAACTGCGGCCCGCGGGCCACATGAAGCGGTGTGAATTGTATTTGTTCCCGTTTTGTTTTTTACTTCAAAATAAGATATGTGCAGTGTGCATAGGAATTTGTTGATAGTTTTTTGTTTTAAACTATAGTCCGGCCCTCCAACGGTCTGAGGGACAGTGAACTGGCCCCCTGTTTAAAAAGTTTGAGGACGCCTGCTTTAGACAAATGTACTTAGAAGAGCTTTATAACTGAAAGCAAGATATGCAAGATGGTTTAAGAAGAGGTTGCAATTTTGCAACAGGAAGTCTGTACACCTCCTCCAGCCAGTAGCTGTGAAGGAAATACCTGTGTCTCAGAAACTTGTTTCCATGTGTTCGTGACACTCCATCCAGGCCCCATTATTTACAAAGTTATGCATTTTGCAAGCTCAAAGTACCTTATTCCTCATGATTATGAATGCATGCAATGACATTTCATCCTTTCATGTGCAAATTCTAAAATTCATTGTAACATAACAGTTAAAACTTGAAGATCTGCCTATAATTTGAAATGAAAGGATCAAAAATGTCAGACATTGCAGAATACTAGTTCCTAATAGCGCTCTCTTTATTTGTTCACCGTTCTTCAGTCATTTTTGTTTGTTTGTTACAAAAATGCAGTCTGGACTCTTTATTTAAACAGTACTGAAACTAAACTGTTCATGCCATGCAAAAATAACATTTTATGCACTTTTTTTGGGAGGGGGCTTCCCATTGTTTAGTTCACAGGCATTATTAACCACATTTTTAAGAAACAAGTTTTTTTTTTTTTATTGCTTTTGTAACTAGTCACATGCTGGTTTCACGTGTGGGACAGTAACCTGTGTCTCCCGGGTTGGAATGGATTTCGGGGGCAAACAAGTGGTTTTCCATCTTGCACCCTTCTTGACCACTGTCTTTTTGGACCTCGCCCACAGCATGGTGAATGTCTTGCCTACAGTTGTGACCTGTGTTCTGGGGGGAGGAAGAGCCCACACAGCCCTCTTCTCTTAAAGGGTCTCTCCCATCACTAGGATTATCTGCAAAGCAGTTTGGGCTGGAGTCCACCTGCTTGTCCGGCCCTGCCCCCCGCAGCTCTAAGAAGTCTTCATCTTCGCCAGTATCTATTTCAGTGAAGCTCCTCCTCTCTCTTGAAGAGAAAGGAAACAGTTTCTGCTTGGGAAACCTAGGGGACAGCCCTTTGGAAGGTCCCTGACAGTGTGCTGACACCTCAGCACCTAGCAAGGGTCTGTCTCCCTGAGGGGGGTTCTCTTCTAAGAGGATGGTACTGATGTGCTGTGGGGTGGTGAGTGAAAAGTCAGCCGTCGTTACTGGCAGTGGCCTGGCTGTGCTGGGCGGGGTCTGGGGCGCACTGCCTCTATTTTCCTTAAAGTTCACTTTGAGGGATCTGGACTTTAGTGGGTTGCTGCCTTTTAGAGAGCTCTTAGGACTGTCGGCAGCACTGTCAGACTGTAAAGGACGGTGTAGCCCACACTGGGAGCCCCTGGCATCGAGGTTCACAGTTACGTCGACTGGGGCATAGTCCAGTGTGCCCTCCCTGGCAGCAGGCCCTTTCTCTCTGGACAGTGCTAGAAAGGGGGGGCCCCTGGCTCTTTGGTGCTCTTCCGTCCCTGGGAAGTCACTTGGGAACTTCATCTGCAAGTGAGATGCAGAGGGTGGTGGCAGCGGGGATCTCTCAGTCTCTGTGAAGTCGGTGGCACAGCTGGTGAAGCTGTCGATGCTGGAGGTGCTCTTCATGTCCACGATGACCTCGGTCTGCGTCACGGCCAGCTGCTCCTGTGGGCAGACTACTTCTTCCATTTCTATTTCTTCTTCATACGCAGATGGTCTCTCGGGCTTTCCTTGGCAGTCTGGGTTTGGGTGAGAGTGAGGCTGTGTCTTGGTGATTTCATTGTATAGCATCTCCAGTTTCTGGGCACTCAGATGCTGTGGGCTGGAGGAAGACGTGTTGTTCAGCTGCTCGTGGGAGTCTTTTTGGCTAACCTCCTGGTACTTATTCTCGTAAGACTTGTTGGAGCTTGTTTCCGATAAAGCCTTCCTGGCCCACTTCCACCGGCTGGGAGACAGGTGATTGTTGTCGGCTGAGTCCTTTGTGTTGGCAGACTCTTCGGCCTTCTCAACAGCCACATCTATTAGTTCCATACTTCGAGCAAAGGCATCTTTCAAGTTCATAGAAACGATGCTTCCATTCCTTTTGGCCCTTTCCAGGGCCTCTCTCCTTTTAATTGCCTTCTCTTGGCGTTTCTGCTCCTTATAAAACTCAGAAAAATTGTTCACAATGATCGGGATGGGCAGGGCAATAACTAGAACCCCAGCGATACAGCACAGGCCTCCCACAATTTTCCCTAGTAGAGTTTTAGGGTAAATGTCACCATAGCCCACTGTGGTCATGGTGATGGTGGCCCACCAAAATGATGCTGGAATACTGGTGAACTTGGTAGCTTCTTCATCCTTCTCAGCAAAAAACACCAAGCTGGAAAATATCATTATCCCCATGGCCAAAAACAAGATCAACAAGCCCAATTCATTGTAACTCCGTCGGAGGGTGAAACCCAGTGACTGCAGGCCTGTCGAGTGTCTGGCAAGTTTCAGGATTCTGAGGATACGCATGATCCGGAAGATCTGGACCACACGCCTCACGTTCTGGAACTGCAGCACGCTCTTGTTGGACTCTGTGAGAAAAATGGTGACATAGTAAGGTAAGATGGCCAGCAAATCAATAATGTTCAGCGGGCCTTTAAAGAACTTCCATTTATGTGGTGAGGATAGGAACCGTAGAAGGTACTCCATGGTAAACCAGGCAATACACACGGCCTCCACGTGTGCCAGCTGGGGGTTGTCGTTGAATTGTCCAAGTTCATCCTTCCCTTGCAGCTCCGGCAGAGTGTTGAGAGATAAAGCAATGGTAGAAAGTACGATGAACAGGATAGACACAATGGCTAAGATCTGCAAAAGAGAAGAAAGTCCATGTCAGCAAATCCTCTGAGCTTCTTAACAGTTGGAAGACATAGGAGTCAGCGAGTCTTTAAAGATGATATGGAATGTCCCAAGTTATCGGGAAATGTTACAACCTAAAATTCCTTAAATAATAGAAATATACTTACTTAGAAGCCTACTGTACACTTAAATTCCAGGACCTAATTAATTAAAAAAATTCATTCCCCCTCCTCACCCACTGGTCTCAGGTACATTTGTGTGGGTAGCTGCCCTTGGGATGGGGGATCCATATGACTGCAATAGCTTTTTTGGAGTAACTGTATCTATGCTCTTAGTTATCTGTAATTTTTCTTTCTTAAGCACTTGTTTTGTGATTTCTGAAGTGAATTGTTATACATGCTGAAAAGCTAGGCAGAATTCATGAAACTGAAAACACGAACTAAGATCTGTACCTAAAGAGAGAACATGGCACTCAGTGCAAACAGGCTGATCCTGAGAGCAAATGCTATTTATGTGGTAGGCACTGACATCAGAACCAAGTCAGGATAGCCTTTGTCCTGGGAGGTGGGGTCTTCCCTAAAAGGAAGAGTATGAGCTAACTTCATTCAGTCCAGGAAGGCGTCATAAAGAAGAGCTTGGGGACCGTCCATGGTGCTCTCCATGGTGGCAATTCTAGCACCACACTGTCGGACGTGGAAGCAGAGAGGAAGCACTCGGAAAGATGTAAGAAGTAAAACCCAGTGATTGGGTGTTAGAGTCAGACAGTCTGAGCTCTGATCTGGGCTTCATTGAGTACCACGTAACCGTGGGCAAGTTAATTAACATCTCCGTGTCTCAATTTACAAATCTGTTGAATCAAAGCAAGCATCATAGCTACTTCCTAGCTGCTATAAAGGTCATATGGTACATGGACATTGCTAAATAAAGAAAGTGACCCAAAGTGACTTCACTATGGAAGGACCAAGGCTAAGGATGAGTATGCGAGATACCTGTAAAACCACGCAAGAGAGAGACACCCCAAGCAGGGGTTTCCTCACCAAGCCTCAGTGTTCTGGATATTTAGGGCAAAGCAGGAAGATTAAGATTTTAGAGTAATGCAAGGAAGCACTTCTTTGCTTGGTCAGGATAGTGCATTTGGAACACACAATTCTTGGTGGAGTAGGAAACCTCTCTTACTAGGTAGGTCTGGCTTGATTTCAGCTGACCTTTGCCAATAACCTTGGAAAGTGCCACAGGTCTCAGGTATCCTATGTAGCTCTGAGAAATACACTGACAGTGACGGTTTCATTTAGAGACTGAGCATCCAGCACAATTTCAAAGGAGAATGGTTAAACATCTTGAGGCTCACACGGCTCAGTACACATCAGACTGTAGAAATAATTAGTTTATGGCAGGACTTCTGATTTCTTTCTCCCTGTTTTCTTCTCTTTATCTCTCTAGATTTCTCTAGTTTCCTCATTTTACTTCCTTTCTCCTCTTGTGCCTCCTGAATGCCTTTCTTTGTTTTTTTTTCTTATTCCAACTTCCATGTTTCTTCTTCATGTTTTTTTTGTTTGTTTGTTTGCAGTTTTTGGCTGAGGCTGGATTTGAACCCGTCACCTCCTGCTTATGGGGCCTGCACCCTACTCCTTTGAGCCACAGGCACTGCCCCCATGTTTCTTCTTCAAAGTGAAACCATAGTATAACATTTTAGAACGTGTTGCAGATAGCAAGGAAGAGATTTGCGGATCTTTAATTTAAAGAACACTATTTCATTACTAGTGTTATGCATTTTTTTCTTAGAACTAAGTGCTTTTGACTTTAGTGTACTTCAGAATTTCCTTTAAAAATGTGAATTGGTAAATCATCATAGAAAAAAGGTTCTTATCATTTTCTCTAAGAGCCTATGAGGGTTAAACTTAGATAAATCCATGGATGATAGATTTAGATGGTTTATTAAAGGCAAATTGGGAATGCTCATCTTGAATCTCTATTCTCAGAGGCTGATGGCAGGGAAATATTTACAATACCCTGCCACTAAAATATTCCTGAAGAAGCAATGGTTAGATCCCATCCATTCTTACGCTCTTACCATGAGGAACAAAGTCCTATTGGTTATTTTATTACTATCATTTTTTTTACTTTTTAGAGACAAGGTTGCACTCAGTTGTTCAGGCCTAAGTGGAGTGGCATGATCACAGTTCACTGTAGGCTTGAACTCCTGGGTTCAAGTGATCCTCCTGCCTTAGCATCCAAGTGGCTGGACACCACACCCAGCTAGGTTTTTTTTTTTTTTTTATGAAAAGAGTGTCTTGCTGTGTTGTTCAGGCTGTTCTCAAACTCCTGGTCTCAAGCGATCCTCCTACCTTGGCCTCCCAAAGTGCTGGGGTTATAGACGTGAGCCACTGTGGTTGGCCATGTTGTGTATTTTTTTGCTAATATACTTTTAGGCATTTCAAGTATTGGGATTGCTGCCCTCATGATTGTACTGAAAAATATACAGTCTATACTTTCCACATTTCTGTTCATCTGTTCGTTTTGAATGCATTTTCCTGATGTTTATCACTTCAAAGAGAAGGGAGAAAAGTAGAAACACAAATGAATCCATGCTATTATCTTCTAACCTTTTGGACAAATAATAAAGTGGAAGGTGTAAGGTGGGCCATTGTTTCCTGTGCTCCATAATCAGAGCCGGATTGTGGGCCATTTTACTTCTGCAGCTAATGTTGGGAAACAGTGAAACACTGTATAGCACCCATGGGGTTTATTGCCTAGTTGATCACAATTTAACAGCTATGGCTACCTTTAACACCCAGCAATTTAGCATATATACAACATGACTTGGAGCACATTCTTCAAGAAAATGAGTTACTAAAGAAAACCAATCATCCAATCTCTTAGAAATACCACATTCATGGTAAAGAGACCATAAGGTATTGAAGTGTATTATTTTCTGCCTCATGTTCAAATTCAACCTGTCAGACCCCATTTGCTCTCAATTTAGAGGAACGACTTATTTTAAATATCTTTAAAGATTAGAACTCTCCCAGAAAGATAGCACTTTAGACAAATTATTCAATATATATCAAGGTGATATATGGTGCACTAAGCCAAATGCAACTTTATTGTCTTACTGGAAAGTTTTTTTATTTTTTTAAATCTTATTTTATTATTGTTATTATTTTTTGAGACAGAGTCTCATTATGTTGCCCTCAGTAAAGTGCTGTCGCATCACAGCTCACAGCAACCTCTAACTCTTGGGCTTATGCGATTCTCTTACCTCAGCCTCCTAAGTACCTGGGACTACAGGCGCCCACCATAATGCCTGGCTATTTTTTTGTTACAGTTGTCATTGCTGGCCTGGGCCAGGTTCGAACCCGCCAGCCTGGGTGTATGTGGCTGGTGCCCTACACACTGAGCTGGAAAGTTTTTTTAAACAATAAATATAATAAATGTGATATTTTGCTCTAAGCTTCAAGATGCACTTTCTAAACACAAATATTTATTTATTTTTTTGGAGACAGAGTCTTACTTTGTTGCCCTTGGTAGAGTACTGTGGTATCATAGTTCATAGCAACCTCAAACTCTTGGGCTCAAGTGATACTTTTGCTTTGTTTTTTTTTTTTTCATTTTTAGTAGAGACAAGATCACACTCTTGCTCAGGCTGGAATCAAACTTGTGAACTCAAGCGATCCATCCACTTTAGCCTTTCAAAGCGCTGGAAGGATTACAGGCATGAGCCATCATGCCCAGCCTCGAATATTTACTTTAAAATAGTAAACTCTGATAGTATTTAGGTTTTGCTTCACCTATCATAACCACACACAAAGTTAGAACTTCACTGATATAGGATTTAATCCCTGTCACCTCCAACAACTGGCCTCCTGAGCTCCTGAGTTGGTAGGAGTGAACTGTTTTTCTCAGCTGCAGCAAACAGACTCATGCTGGTGCATTCCAAGGGAAGTGAAGATTCCAAGCAATTATCTGTCTGATGTTGGTCACACCCTGTTGGAGATTTGGATTATGTCATCTCCAAAATTCTTTTCACCTCTAACATGGTTTGAACTAAAACATTTTACTAATTCCAGTCATGTCTGCAAACCAAACAAACAAAAAAGGGCACAATTGATCTTGTCACTTTACTTGAGTGGCCAAATTAAATGTTGAAAATAAAATGTTGGTGCTTAATAAATAAAAAATTCAAAAGAGAAGGGTGTAAAAAATATTTCATTATTCATCCTAAGCATTTAGTTACTGGGACTATGAGGTCTGACAATTAAGTTTGCGAACTTGCTACCATGTGCTTCTGTTGGTAGCACTGTGCAAAAAGCTTGGTAAGGTTTCCTAACCTTGCAATATCAGTATTTCACAGTTGTGTCCATGTCAACGTGTGGCAGCGTCTTGCTGAGTGGCATTCATTATTATTGTTGTGTGTTTTGGGGCGCTGTCATGAGAATATCAGCGCTAGAATTAAAGTAATAAACAAACATTTGTAAATTTCTTGTTAAGCTTGGCAAGAGTAGAAGTGAGGGACATGTTAGTCCAAGTTTGTGGGAATAATGTCATGAGGAAAATGGCAGTTTATTAGTATATTAAATGTTTTTCTGAGGGGAGAGAAAGTGTCACTGATGAAGAGAAGTCAGGGTGGTAGTAATAAGCAAAACTTATTGCAAAAATTCATTGAATTGTACATCGAAATGGTTACTTGACGGTAGGAAATATAGCAGACCAAGCAAAGATCAGCGGAGAGACAGTTAAGAAAACACTAACTGAAAATTGTGGCAAATAACTCATGGCTTTTGCATCATGACAGTGCACCAGCTCACTCGGCATTATCTGTGAGGGAGTTTTTAGCCAGTAAACAAATACTGATCTGGTGATGTTTTTCTTTACCCAAAGATAAAGGAAATATGGAAAGGAAGACATTTTGATGACATCTAGGACATCAAGGATAAAACTTTGATGGCCATTCCAGAAAAAGAGTTCCAAAATTGCTTTGAAGGATGAATGAGGAGCTGGTGTTGGTGCAGTGTCTTAAGAGGAGTGACCTTAGTAATATTCAGCAATGAGGTATGTAGAACTTTTTCTAGGACAAGTTCACAACTTAATTGTCAGACCTTGTATACATTCTTTCTGGATATAACTTTTTTTACCCTCTTGAATCACTTGGATGATTACTTTAATTCTTCATTTAAACACATTCATAGGATCACAGGGAGCTCAGAACAGGGCCCCCAGCAATTACATTTGTAGATACCAAAAGTTGATTGCGTTGATTTGTTTGTGGGAGGAAGTAAGGCAGCTGGTGACAGGGCTCAATTGAGCAGCTTGTTGATTTTATCCTTTGAAGATAATGGATGCTTTGTGGTGGAAAGAAACACAGGACAAGGAATTAAAACATGTGGCTCAGGCCGAGTGTGGTGGTTCATGACTGTAATCCTAGCACTCTGGGAGGCCAAGGCAGGTGGATCACTTGAGCTCAGGAGCTTGAGACCAGCCTGAGCAAAAGCGAGAACCTATCTCTAAAAATAACCAGGTGTTGTGGCAGGCTCCTATAGTCCCAGCTACTTGGGAGGCTGAGGCAAGAGAATCGCTTGAGCCCAAGACTTTAAGGTTGCTGTGAGCTGTGAGGCCAAGGCATTAGTAGCCTGGATGGCAGAGTGAGACTCTGTCTCCAAATACAAAAACAAAAAACCACATGGGTGGTTGTGTGGACTCTGCTGGCTGTGTGGACAAGTGTTCCATCTTTGAGCTTTAGTTCCCTTATCTGCGAAATGAAATGACCTAGAGGATTGCGAAGGGTGAAACCGGATCATGCCTATGAAAGCATCCCATAGAGTATGGGCCAAGCACAGTAGCTCACGCCTGAAATTCCATTTCATGCCTGAAATGGAAGGCTAGGGTAGGAGGACTGCTTGAGGCCAGGAGCTTGAGACCAGTCTGAGCAACATAGTAAGACTTTCTCTCTACAAAAATAAAAAAAAAATTGGCTGGGTGTGGTGGCAAGTGTCTGTGGTGGAGACTGAGGTGGGAGGATTGCTTGAGCCCAAGAGTTCAAGGCTGCAGTGAACTATAATCGCAACACACTGCCTTCTGGCCTGGTGACAGAGGGAGACCCTATCTCAAAGATCCTCCCCCAATGTGGAGTGTTATAAGTGTAAGAAATTTTGGAGATATATTTGGAAAAAGCCTTTTGCCAGCACTGGAGGAAAAGAATAAAATTCAATCAAACTATCTCCCATTTCAATACAATTTCAGATCTATTTAATGTTCATATTTTTAAAGCTTTGAAACACATTCTTTTCACCTAAGCTGTGGTTTGCAGGAGAAACCCAGACAACTATATTTTATTTTTCCTTAGTCTGACAATATTTGTTAAAGAGTTAGATTGAGGTCGCTTCAGGTGAACTCAATTGATCTGCCTTGTGCCTTAAAATAAAATTTTCTAGCCTGGGCCTCATGTGTGATGATCTGCTGTATGTTCTGGCATTCAATGCTCCACAAAAATGCATGGAAACTTCTGTTCCTTCCACTTCCTCTCCTCTCCCCAAGCTCTCATTTCTTCCTTTCATAAATATATGCTGACAGGTGCTAGAGAAAGCAAATGATAAGCTCTTAACTATCACTTAAAGCAGGCCTGTTTCACCTTCTGATGAGGCAGAGTATATTTTTTTCAAACCTGATAAGCCATGGAAAACAACATGGAAAACATCATGATAAGAATTCTCAGGAAAGGACTAACTTGTTTAAGTTCACAGGTGGAAAAGGCCCACGACAAGCATTTGGAGATTCATGAACAATTTCTCCTTTCCGGATAGGGACACAACATAATTGGCATTTCTGGGCTGTTAAACCAAAGGCCAAACCACTTGTTGAGGGAAGAGGTGAGAAGTTGGTAAGAATATCATAATTTTTATCCACCTGTCTCCTATTTCTAGCTATAACTCAGAATACTACTGGATACAGCAAACCAGAAAGTAACTCCTTTGATTTCCACACCAAAGGAAGAAACTTCTCTGATTGTTTTCAGTTCCAGCTTCTCATGTGTTTGAAACACACCCAGGGCTCTCTCCTCTGAGGCTGAAGGCCCTTAGTTGGCTACTAGCTCTTCTCTTCAATGTTCCTCTGGCCCTCCCAGAGCAAATGAGATTCCATGAAGTATTCTCAGCTGATTTGCACAGGCAGGCACAAATCCTGTATGTGCCAATGCCGCAGGGCCATGTTCAAAGAATGAGCACTATTGGAAGATTCAGCTGTTTTAAAAATTATTGTGGCCCTGTGGATAACAGAAGTCCAGGAATTCAACTCTAGCCCGCTTTGTGGGGCTATTGAAGGCAGGGGGGTCATTCACCCACATGTTGGTGTCTGCTGTGGGTCTGCATGATGCTTTTATTTGGGGCGGGGTGGGACATGAGAGGCAGCCTGGTTCCATACACCATCGGATCAATTCTTTCTGTTTTGTATTTTCACCTGCAAAACTCATTCTTTGAGAGGAGATTTTTTTTTTTTTATTGTTGGGGATTCATTGAGGGTACAATAAGCCAGGTTACACTGATTGCAATTGTTAGGCAGAGTCCCTCTTGCAATCATGTCTTGCCCCCATAAAGTGTGACACACACCGAGGCCCCACCCCCGTCCCTCCGTCCCTCTTTCTGCTTTTCCTCCCCCTGAGAGGAGATTTTTTGATTATCTTATGACTAAAGTTACTGTTTTGATACTTTCTTGGTATCTACTGAAATAAGCTTTGTTTCACTACCCATGCTATATTTCTGTATTTTAAAAGATTAGATTTTAGAAAGCGAGCTATTAGGTGATGGCTGGTGAAGGGAACTTTATTATTCATAGTAACTCTGCAAAGAAAGCAGTCACAGTGAGGTGGAGATCATGACGGCATCACACCCACTCCAGTGAGGAGGCAATCCCTTCCTAGGGAATTTGTTCTCATGAAATTCTTTAGGAGACAAAGAATGAAAATGAAGGATGGCTATTCCTGGCAGGGCACAAACGCACTGCCTCTCCTGACTCTTCAAGGGCAGGGGCGGTGGCCACCCTCCTCTGCAGACTGTGGGGCTGCCCACCCAGGACAGTGCAACATAAACGTTTAGAGCCTCCTCTCTAGGGCGTGAATGACAGGGTTGGGGGGAAGGCTGCAAGAGGAGAATGAGCGGGAGCGCAGCCCTTGAACGGGTTTTCATTTTTATAGCTTGGCATATGGAGACTGTAAAAATCAGAACACCCAAGCTGGAGGAAGTATTAGAAAGATGCCCTTTCTCATTTTATAGACAAACAAAGATGGAGGGGGCCTCACAAGTGCCTGGCGGTGGGGTGGAGTGGTAGTGATGTGGGACTGGGTTAAAAGACCTGATTCTGACACTTTTCTAGATCTGTGACTCTGGACACTACACTTAGCTTTTCTGGGACTTGGTATTCCTGTATAGAAAATGTGGAAAAGAAATACTTGTTTTGCTTACCATGGTTTTGAGGACAAATAAAACAAAGTGTATTTCTTTTGCACTTTGTAAACTGTAAAGTGCTAAAAATGTGAATTATTATACTTATTTGAGAACTTCTTTAATCATATATCAATCCCTCTTGAGCTATAAGAAAAATCCGAGTCTTGGGCAGTGCCTGTGGCTCAGTGAGTAGGGCCCTGGCTCCATATATTTTGAGGGTGGTGGGTTTGAACCTGGCCCCAGCTAAACTACAACAAAAAATAGCCAAGTGTTGTGGCGGGTGCCTGTAGTCTCAGCTACTTGGGAGGCTGAGGCAAGAGAATCGCCTAAGCCCAGGAGCAGGAGGCTGCTGTGAGCTGTGATGCCACAGCACTCTACTGAGGGTGATAAAATGAGATTCTGTCTCTAAAAAAAAAAAAAAAAGAAAGAAAGAAAAGACAAATCCGAGTCTTCCTGCTGTCTCTGGGACCCCAAAGCCTAGATGGTGGTTCTTTCAATATCCTATAAAGAGAGCGTGTCCTTGTGCGTGACATGCAGAGGGGAGCTGTAAGACAGGAGGTGCTCAATTACTGGGTGAAATTGAATCAAGAATTCCCTAACTTGTGCTTTTCATTTTCTTTCTTTCTTTCTTTTTGAGACAGAGTCTCACTATGTTGCCCTTGGTAGAGTGCCGTGGCATCACAGCTCACAGCAACCTCAAACTCTTGGGCTTAAGCAATTCTCTTGCCTCAGCCTCCCAAGTAGCTGGGACTACAGGTGCCCGCCACAGTGCTTGGCTATTTTTTTTGTTGTGACTGTCATTGTTTGGCAGGCCTGGGCTGGGTTTGAACCTGCCAGCCCGGGGTGTATGTGGCTGGTGCCCTAACTGCTGAGCTACAGGCACTGAGCCTAAGTTGTGCTTTTCTTTTTTTTTTTTTGTAGAGACAGAGTCTCACTCTATGGCCCTCAGTAGAGTGCCGTGGCATCACACAGCTCACAGCAACCTCCAACTCCTGGGCTTAAGCGATTCTCTTGCCTCAGCCTCCTGAGCAGCTGGGACTACAGGTGCCTGCCACAACGCCTGGCTATTTTTTGGTTGCAGTTTGGCCGGGCCGGGTTTGAACCCGCCACCCTCGGTATACGGGGCCGGCGCCTTACCGACTGAGCCACAGGCGCCGCCCCTAAGTTGTGCTTTTCAAACAGCTGTCAACCTCCTAAGATGCCTCCTCTTCCACTTAGCTGAGCTGAAGTGAACTCAGCAAAGGTGGGGTGCAAGTGATGCGTTCATGTTCACTTGGACTCACCAGGTCTCCTTGCAGCCTTGCCTGTATTCAGAAAGCTGCCTCTTTGTAGAGTTTCCAGATTAAGGAAATACAAATACAAGCTGCCCAGTTATATTTGAATCACATTTTTTGTATGGGGTACATTTATATTAAAAAAGTATTTGCTGTTTATCTGAAATTCCCATTTAACTAGGTGTCCTATATTTGATCTGGCAACCCTGTCTCCTTGGCATGTTGATCCATGTTCCTTCTCTGCTCCAAGACGGTCCAATCAGATTTCCTCATGGCTGGGAATCAAGGAGTTTGGACTGAGAAACATGGAGATGAGGAGTTGCAAGGATGGAGTCACATCAGTGGTAGTGCTCTGGTGGGGTGTGGGGTGGGTGGGCAATAAGCTCGTTGCCTTCCTGTAGTACCTTCCAGTAAGTTGTCTCTTCCCCTCCTTTTTTACTTAAGTTAGCCAGAGTTTTAATCAGGTTTTGTTACACCCCTAAAACTTTATAACCTTCCTGAATAATCATTTCACAATTTCACATAAGACAGTTTTGTTTTTCAAAGAAAATTTTAGAATTACAGTAGTTAACGACTACTGATTTTCTACAGAGCAGGCACTTTGCAAATTCAGTTTGAATAAATGAATAACCCACACATAAAAAATAAAAAAGAAGGAAGAATTCCACAGAACTGTGGAAAATGAGAATGGATCTTGAAGAAACCAAATTTTTTTTAGTTATCCAAGAAGAATCAGACAGATCTTTTGTCATTTTGTATTGCTTCTTTGTAGCCCAAAGTCAGCCTAAGACCTTTAACCAGCTACAGATTTTTTTTAAACAAAGGATATTCATAAGATAAACAAAAGATATTCATACCAGTAGCCTGTTTAGAGATAAAAGAACAACTTTACAAGTTTAATAACATAATCATTTCCTAGTTTTGAGCGCTATACTTTTCATTAATCCTTTCTTTTTTTCATGATGTTGGGCAGGCTACCTGCTTCCTCCACCCCCTGTCAAAAGCCTGCTTTTGAAGATATATTGGTTTTGGACTTCATCTTCACAGAAGGATAAACTTTCTTAAAGAAGAGTGCTGTATTCATTCCATATAGCATTTTTTTTTTGCTGAGTGTAATTTGGAGTCTTCAGTTAATTCAACCAGCTAATGGAAGCGATAGATCTGAGAAGATTCAGGTTTGTGCAATAACAGGTTAAGCCACTAAGAAGAGCTAACGCAGATTATCCACTAAAATTACATATACACAGATGTATATTCAGACACACACACCTACATGTATGTATATCCAGGCACACACACATACACACATTGTGTATTTACATATATAACATATATACTGTTACAGTACTATATAGTCACGTGTTGCTTAATAAAGGGGATACGTTCTGGGAAATACTTTGGTGGGCAATTTTGTCATTGTGTGAACATCACAGAATCATAGAGTGCACTCATATGAACCTAGACAGTATAGGCTACTATACTCCGAGGCTATACGGTACCGCCTGTTGCTCTTAGGTGACAAACTTGTATTATATGTTACTAGACTGAATACTGCAGGTGATTCTAACACGGGGTAACCGTCTATGTACCTAAACATAAACATGGAACTGGTACAGTAAAAATGTGGTGGTAATAATTTTATGGCACCAGATAATACATGATATGTCATCGATCAAAATGTTATGTGGCACATGACTGTGTATGTGCATGTGTGTGTGTGTGTATAAAATTGCTGTTCTGTGTAGTTAAAAGTAAAGCTCCACAGAACAGTAATAACAATTTTCACAAAAGTGTAAATTTAAGAACACTGTATATTCCATTTGATAAATATACATTTGCAAACATAATTTGCTAAACTACCATGTGCATATGAATCCAATATCTTACATAAGTGATAACTATAACAAAATAAGAAAGTGAAAAGAAGCCTCTTCTCACTTTTCTCCTTATAGTTTTTTTTTTTTTTTTTTTTTGCAGTTTTTGGCCAGGGCTGGGTTTGAACCTGCCATCTCTGGTATATGGGGCTGGCGCCCTACTCCTTTGAGCCACAGGCGCTGCCCCAAGTTTTCTAGTTTTTTGAAAAGATAATTCATGAAAACCTGAGGGGAAAAACCCAGACTTTTAAACACTTACAGTGTTTTGAGTATTTACACTAGAGTATGTATGACTCTAACCAGATTCTATAACATTCTTCCTTTTCCTGTTGGAAAAATGTTTTCTTTGATCTAAAAATGATTTTAATCATAAATCTTTTTTTGCAAAGGAAGGCCTTAAAGAATAGATAGAAGTTTCTATGCAGAAAAGGGGATAAAGGGCACTACAGACTGAGAGGAGAAAATGGATAACTTTGGGGCCCATAAGATCATAATTTACCCAGAAAATTCAAAGTACTCTCCTGTGGTTGGGGGCATTCCTACAGAGGCATGGCATGGAGGGGCTTGTGGGGATTTCAGGGCTGTTGCACGTTAGGCTGTAGGCTGTCCACTGGTCAGCTCCAGAGGGTACCAACCAAGAGGCTATGACGTGAATGAAGACTCCACTACTCGTGCAACAGGTTTCCTTGGTTTTAGGGAATTGAGTAATGTGGTGTGATTGAATGCAGGTGAAGGCACATAGAAGCATGATGTGGTGATGAGAATTTGATGGTTTTCCTTCTGTAGACAAGATCTCCCCAAAATGCTGCCCCTGTACCAGCAGCATCAGGATTATGTGGTAACTTGTTAGGAAGGCAAATTCTTAGGCCCCACTCCATACCTCCTGGGTCAGAAGCTCTTGGGTGGGGCCAAGAAATAATGTGTTTTGGTTTTTTTTTTTTTTTTTTTGCAGTTTTTGCAGTTTTTGGCCAGGGCTGGGTTTGAACCCACCATCTCGGCATATGGGGCCAGCACCTGACTCTTTTGAGCCATAGGCGCTCTGCCCAGAAATATGTGTTTTAATAAGTCCTCCACATGCTTCTGATGTTTGCTGAGCTTGAGAATGCCACTGTAAGGGGAAAAGCCATTGAAGGTTGTCAGGCAAGGTGATGGTATTCTCAGATTTGCATTTTAGAAAGACCACTGACTGCAAGGCATGGGGCCAACTGGAAGTACAGATGAAGACAAGAAGAGAAGTTTCTATGGCAATAGCAGCAGCAAAAATGAAGGAGGGGGAAGGTTATATTAATATTTTTAAAGTGGAATCTCAACCTTAACTTGCTATGGAGATGGAAGCATTGAGGACTCTCCCACGCTAATGCAAAATTTACCAGGAATATTGAGTAGCTCTGACAAATTGTTGCTATTATTTTATAGAGGAAGAAAACTCAGAATGATCTTTGACTTACATAATTGCTTATTTTTGAAAATAATATTTCCTTAAATTACAAAATGTTTTACAAAACACTGATGAAAGAAATCATAGATGACACAAATGAAAAAACATTCCATCATCCTGGATAGGAGTAATCAATATTGTTAAAATGTCCATACTGCCCTAAATAAATTTACAGATTTAATGCAATTCCTATCATTAATGAAATAATGAAGTATTCATTATTGAAATTTCATTAATGAAATACTAATGTCATTTTCCCCAGAATTAGAAAATATAGTCCTATATTTCATATGGAATCAAAAAAGAGCTCAAATAGCCAAAGCAATCATAAGCAAAGGGAACAAACCAGGAGGCATCATGTTACCTGACTTCAAATTATATTACAAAGCTACAGTAACCAAAAAAGCATGGTGCTGGTACAGATGTAGAGACATAGACCAATGGAACCAATAGAGAACTCAGAAATAATGCCATATACTTACAGTCAATCAGTCTTTGACAAAACAGTCAAAAACATTGAATTGGAAATGACACCCAATTCAATAAATCATTCTGGGAAAATTTGAGCACCACATGTAGAAGAACAAAACCCTGTATCTAATCATACACACAAATTAACTCAAGATGGTTTAAAGACTTAAATGTAAGACCTGAAGCCATAAAAGTCATAGAAGAAAATTTATCTAGGAAAAGCTATTCTTGACATAGGCCTAGGCAAAGAATTTATGACTAAGACCACAAACATAAAAAGAACTAAAACAAAAAAAGCTTCTGCACAGCAATAGAAATAATCAACAGAGGGGAGGAGCAAGATGGCGGCCAAGTAACAGCATCCTTGCAACTGGGCACAGTGAGTCTTGGGAGACAAGACTCCAGGCCTCTCTGGCTGGTGGGATCTGTCTAAAATCATCTCTTTGAGGACACAGGGAGTCAATGAGAGACTTCTGGACCCCAAGGAGGAGGAGAAAAACAGTGAAAAACTGGCAAGTTGTTGCATGTGTTCCTTCGGTCTAATCCTGCCAGCAAATATAACTACAACAGCAGCGAGACTGCAAACTGGACGGGCCTTGCCTGTGAGCTGGTTTTTTTTTTTTTTTTTAATTATTATTTTCATTTTTAGTGTTAAATCATAGCTATATACATTAGTGCAATCAAGGGGTACAATGTGCTGGTTTCATATACAATCTGAAATAATCTCATTGAACTGTTCGACGTAGCCTTCATGGCATTTTCTTAGTTATTGTATGTAGACATTTGTATTCTGCCTTTAGTAAGTTTCACCTGTACCCATTCTAAGATGCACCTTAGGTGTGGCCCCACTCATTACCCTCCCTCCATCCTAACCTACCCTCTCCCTTCCCCTTCCTTGGCCCTTTCCTCATAGTCTTGTGCTATAGTTGGGTTATAGCCTTCATGTGAAAGCTATAATTTAGCTTCATAGTAGGGCTGAGTACATTGGATACTTTTTCTTCCATTCCTGAGATACTTTGCTAAGAAAAATATGTTCCAGTTCCATCCATGTAAACATGAAAGAGGTAAAGTCTCCATCTTTCTTTAAGGCTGCATAATATTCCATGGTATACATGTACCACAATTTGCTAGTCCATTCATGGGTTGATGGGCACGTGGGCTTCTTCCATGACTTAGCAATTATGAATTGGGCTGCAATAAACATTCTGGTACAAATGTCTTTGTTATATTGTGATTTTTGGTCTTCTGGGTATATACTTAGTAAATGAATTATAGGATCGAATGGCAGGTCTATTTTTAGATCTTTAAGTATTCTCCAAACATCCTTCCAAAAGGAACATATTAGTGTACATTCCCACCAGCAGTGTAAAAGTGTGCCCTTTTCTCCACATGCACACCAACATCCCTGGTTTTGGGATTTTGTTATATGGGCTACTCTTGGGTTAGGTGATATCTCAAAGTAGTTTTGATTTGCATTTCTCTGATGATTAAGGATGATGAGCTTTTTTTCATGTGTCTGTAGATCGTGTGTCTGTCTTCTTTAGAGAAGTCTCTCTTCAAGTCCTTTGCCCACTCTGAGATGGGATCACTTGTTCTTTTCTTGCTAACACGTTTGAGTTCTCTGTGAATTCTGGTTATTAAACCTTTATTGGAGGTATAACCTGCAAATATTTTCTCCCATTCTGAGGGCTGTCTGCTTGCTTTACTCACTATGTTCTTGGCTGTGCAGAAGCTTTTTAGTTTGATCAGGTCCCAGTAGTGTATTTTTGATACTGCTTCAATTGCCTTGGGAGTCCTCCTCATAAAATATTCACCCAGGCCGATTCCTTCAAGAGTTGTCCTTGCACTTTCTTCAAGTATTTTTATAGTTTCATGTGTTAAGTTTAAATCTTTTATCCAGTGAGAATCTATCTTAGTTAATGGTGAAAGGTGTGGGTCCAGGTTCAGTCTTTACAGATCGCCAGCCAGTTTACCCAGCACCATTTGTTAAATAAGGAATCTTTTCCCCACTGAATGTTTTTAATTGGCTTGTCAAAGATCAAGTAATGGCAAGTAGCTGGATTCATCTCTTGGTTCTCTATTCTGTTCCAGACATCTACTTCTCTGTTTTTGTGCCAATACCATGCTGTTTTGATCAGTATCGATTTATAGTACAATCTCAGGTCTGGTAGCATGATTCCTCCTGCTATGTTTTTATTGCTGAGTAATGTTTTGGCTATTTGAGTTTTTTTCTGATTCCATATAAAATGAAGCATTATTTTTTCAAGGTCTTTAAAATACGACAATGGACCTTTAATAGTAATTGCATTAAAATTATATATTGCTTTGGGTAGTATAGACATTTTAACAATGTTGATTCTTCCCAGCCATGAGCATGGTATGTTTTTCCATCTGTTAACATCTTCAGCTATTTCTTTTCTTAAAGTTTCATAGTTCTCTTTATAGATATCTTTCACGTCCTTTGTTAGGTATACTCCCAAATATTTCATCTTCTTTGGTACTACTGTGAAAAAAATAGAATCCTTGACTGTTTTTTCAGCTTGGTTATTGTTGGTATATATAAAGGCTACAGATTTATGGGTGTTGATTTTGTAGCCTTGATAACTTCTAAAAGTTTTGTAGTAGAATCCCTAGTGTTTTCTAGATATACGATCATATCATCTGTGAAGAGTGAAAGTTTAATCTCTTCCGACCCAATGTGATACCCTTCATTGCCTTTTCTTCCCTAATTGCAATGGGTAAAACTTCCCTTACAATGTTAAAGAGCAATGGAGACAATGGGCAACCTTGCCTAGTTCCTGATCTAAGTGGGAATGATTTCAATTTAACTCCATTCAATACGATATTGGCTCTGGGTTTGTTGTAGATGGCCTCTATTAGTTTAAGAAATGTCCCTTCTATACTGATTTTTTTTTTTTTCATATTTGCCAAGGTTTATAGTTATACTGATTTTTTTAAGTGTTCTGATCATGAAGGATGCTGGATATTATCATAAGCATTTTCTGCATCAATTGAGAGAATCATATGGTCTTTATTTTTTAGTTTGTTTATGTGCTGAATTGCATTTATAGATTTATGTATGTTGAACCAGCCTTGAGATCCTGGGATAAATCCCACTTGGTCATGGTGTATAATTTTTTTGATGTGTTGTTGGATTCTGTTTGTTAGGATCTTATTGAGTATTTTTGCATCAATATTCATTACTGATATTTGTCTATAATTTTCTTTTCTTGTTGGGTCTTTCCCTGGCTTAGAGATCAAGGTGATGTTTGCTTCGTAGAATGTGTTGGGTAGTATTCCTCCTTTTTCTATATTTTGGAAGAGGTTTAGTAATATAGGTACTAGTTCTTCTTTAAAGGTTTGGTAAAATTCTGACGTAAAGCCATCTGGTCTTGGGCTTTTCTTTTTAGGGAGATTTTGTATAGTTGATGCTATTTCCGACTTGATATAGGCCTGTACAACATTTCCACTTTATTCTGGCTAAGTCTTGGTAGGTGGCGTACTTCCAAGTATTGGTCGATTTCTTTCAGATTTTCATATTTCTGAGAGTAGTTTCTTGTAATACTCGTTAAGGATTTTTTGAATTTCTGAGGGGTCTGTTGTTATTTCATCGTTACCATTTCTGATTGATGAAATTAGAGATTTTACTCTTTTTTTCCTGGTTATGTTAGCCAATGGATTATCTATTTTATTGATCTTTTCAAAAAACCAACTTTTAGATTTATTGATCTGTTGTATAATTCTTTTGTTTTCAATTTGATTTAATTCTGCTCTGATTTTAGTTATTTCTTTGCTGCTGCTGGGTTTGGGGTTGAAATGTTCTTCCTTCTCCAGTTGCTTGAGATGTCCCATTAAGTTATTAACTTCCTCTCTTTCCGTTTTCTTCAGGTAGGCTTGCAGTGCTATACATTTCCCTGTTCGGACTGCCTTTGCAGTATCCCAGAGGTTCTGGTAATTCGTGTCTTCATTGTTGTTTTGTTCCTAAAATTTGGTGATTTCCTTCTTAATCTTGTCTATAACCCATCTATCCTTCAGAATAAGGTTATTTAGCTTCCATGTTTTTGTATGGATATGCAGATTCCTGTTGTTATTGAGTTCAACTTTTATTCCATGATGGTCTGAGAAGATGCAAGGAATAATTTCTATTGTTTTAAATTGCTGAGGTTAGATTTGTGGCCTATGATATGGTCGATTTTGAAGTATGTTCCGTGGGCTGATGAGAAGAATGTATATTCAGTTTTGTTGGCATGAAATGTTCTGTAGATGTCTGTTAAGTCCACATGTTGAATGGTTAAGTTTAAATCTAAAATTTCTTTGCTTAGCTTCTTTTTGGAGGATCTATCTAGCACTGCTAAAAGGATGTCGAAATCTCCAACTACTATGGAACTGGAGGAAATCAAGTTGCTCATGTCTGTTAGAGTTTCTCTTATAAATGAGGTGCATTCTTGTTGGGTGCATAAATATTAATAATTGAAATCTCATCATATTGAGTATTACCTTTAACAAATATTAAGTGTCCATCCTTATCCTTCTTTATTTTGGTTGGTTTAAAGCCTATTGCATCTGCCAATAGGATTGCAATGCCTGCTTTTTTCTGCTTTCCATTTGCCTGGAGTATAGATGACCATACCTTCACCTTGAGTCTATATTTGTCTTTTAATGTAAGATTAGATTCTTGTATGCAGCAGATATTGGGCTTCAGTTTTTGTATACAGTCAGCCAGCCTGTGCCTCTTTAGAGGACAATTTAAACTATTCACATTAATTGACAACATTGATAAACCTTTCAAGAGTCTGGTGGACATTTTTAATCCTTTTGCGACTGTGGAAGTTGGAATTTGATCAAAATTTTCTGGGTGGGTTTACTTTTGTGGTGGAGGATTATGCTGGTTTTTATGGAGGATACGTCTGAGAATATCCTGGAGTGCTGGTTTAGTCATGGCAAATTTCTTCAACATGTGAATGTCATTAAAGTATTTAGTTTTTCTGTCATAAATGAAACTCAGTTTAGCTGGTTACAGGATCCTGGGTTGAACGTTATTTTGTTTTAGGAGATTAAAAGTTGATGACCATTCTCTTCTAGCTTGAAAGGTTTCAGCAGAGAGATCTGTAGTTATTCTAATATTCTTGCCCTTGTAGGTGATGGTTTTCTTTCGTCTGGCTGCTTTCAGAATTTTCTCCTTCATGTTAACTTGATTTTGATGTGTCTGGGGGATGTCTTATTTGGGTTGACTCATGCTGGAGTTCTGAAACTGTCTGTTATATGAATTTCAGAATCTCTTAGTATGTCTGGAAAGTTCTCTTTCATAATCTCATGGAGAAGAGACTCTGTCCCTTGTGAAGCCACTTCATCACTTTCGAGGATTCTTATAAGAGGAATATTGTTTTTTTTTTTCGAATTATCCCAGATCTCTCTGAGTGAGTGATCAGTTTTTGTCCTCCATTTCTCTTCCTCTTTGAGAGTTTGGGAGCGTTTGAAAACTTTATCTTCAATGTCAGAAATGCTTTCTTCTACTTGCTCCATTCTGTTACTCAGGGATTCTTCTGTGTTTCTCAGATCTTTGAGGGCTGCAACTTCTTGTCTCAATGTGTCAAAATCTTTGGTCATTTGGTCTTTGAATTCTTGAGATATCTTTTGGGTTACTGCTTGGAATTCTAGTTCAATCTTATTTGCTATCCAGATTCTGAATTCAATTTCTGACATCTCAGTTATTTATTTGTACATGGGATCTTGTGCTGTGTCTGCCCCATTGATGTTTGGGGGAGTTAATCTACTCTGATTATTCATATTGCCAGAGTTTTTCCCTTGATTTCGCCTCATGTTTGTTTTTCACCATTGCCTCTGGCTGTTCTCAGAGGTGGGGAGGTATCTCTCCAAGATTAGACCCCAGTGGGATTACTCTATTGTTGCTAGATCTTTGTAGGGAGTGACCCTGTGTAGCTCCTCTGGGGCTGCTCCAGCCAGGGAGTTCTGGTTTCAGGAGAAGCTCCTGAGTGTGACACACCCAGATGCAGCAACTGGGCAGTGGGTGGTGCACACAGTTCTGGGAGTGTCTGGCGCCCAGTGACTTTGGCTCAGAGAGCCCAAGGCTCTAACAGTCTCTGGCCAGGAGAAGGGCTCTTCACAGTGGCAGGGAGGGCTCTGGAGGCCACACAGCTACCAGAGTCCCTGGCCAGATGAGCCAGCCGGTGTGGAGCAGGGAGGGTACAGGAGGGAGGATGCAGTGTTGTGTGTCTCTCAGAGTTCCTGGTCAAGGCATGCGGAGGCCCAGCGGGCGCAGCTCTTACCGGGTTTTGGGCAGGCGCCGATCACTGATTGTGCACAGCTCTTATGTAGGTCCGGGCGCTGATTGCTGATCCCGTGCAGCTCTTATGGAGGTCTGGGCGCTGATAGTGATCGCAGCGCAGCTCTTACAGAGGTCTGGGTGCCATTCACTGATTGCACGCAACTCTTACAGAGATCTGTTTTGGTGTTTTTGGACTTGGCACTCAGTTGAACTCCCTCAGGAGAGCTTGGGCAGAAGTGCGGAGAACTTTGGGCATTATCTAGGGTCCCAAGCTGAGCTGCCGAGCCAGACAGAACTAATAGTGTTTGGCTGTGGGGTGCCCAGAGCCATTGTGAGAAAACTGATGTGGCAAGCTCCGCCCTCAGGGTTGCAGAGCAAGGATTGGGCGGGAGCTAGTAATCTAGTGACTGAACAGCCTAAAGGCAAGGACTGAGCTGACTTACAGCCCTAGCTCTCAGGGGCAGGGTGAGACCGGTTTTGGCCCACTGGCTAGGTGGCTAGCCACTTCAGCAGTGATCCCAGTGTCAAGCACTTTCCTGAGAAAGCTTCTACTTAGCCAAGTTTAGCAGTTTAAAGTGCCGTTTAAGAGGGCTGAGGAGAGATTTAGGCTCTTCACCCTGTGGGGATTGAGGAATCAGCAGAGGCCTCCAGTTGTATAAGCAGTGTGATTAAAATCTCATACCCCAGAAGATCACCTGTTACCCAGACAATATTCAGCAAGAGATATATACTGTTTTGTTTTTTTTTTCTTTTTGTTGATGTTGTTGTTGTTGTTTTGTTTTTCAATTTCAACCTTTTCCTTATGGATTTTTTCTTTTCTTTTTCTTACTTCTTTTTTCTTCATTTTTATAGTTTGAATATAATTTCCCATTGTTGCCTTTTTCAATAATTAGAACTTCATTTTGCTAGTGTTTCTACCCCTATTATTTGGTTCCCCCCCCCCAATTTTATCTGGTAAAGTTTTCTGTTTGTTTGTTTTGGTTTGATTTATAGCATTTTTGTTTTTCCTCTCTACTTGGTGGAGGTGGGGTACTGTGTCTGAACAGGCTAGCAAAGAGCTGATGACCTCAAGGGAACCACCCAACCTGGCACCGCGAGGGGTTGGGGATTTTTTAAGGCTGTGTCAAAGTACCCTACTGTACACCTATGTTGTTCTGTCCCCTTCTTTCTGTGCCTTTCTTCTTTTTGTCAATATTCCCTTTTACCCACCCCCTCTCCTTTCCCTTTTTTTTTCTTTCTTTCTTTTTTTTTTTTTTTCTCTTTCTTTTTTCCCTTCTTGCTCTTCAACCTTCTCATCCTTCTGGTCCTGAACCAAAAGGACTCATTGAAACCCTAGTCCAGAGGCACAGCAACTTAAAGAGCAAGATGAAAATTAGGGCAAGGAAACAGATAAAAGAAATCACTCATGAGGAGGAATCAGCAGAAAACTCCTGGCAACATGAGGAACTAGTTCAGAGCATCTTCCCCAAGGGACCATGAGGTAGCTACTGCGGAGGATTCCACCTATAAAGAAATGTTAGAAATGACAGAAAGGGAATTTAGAATACACATGATGAAAACAATGAAGGAAATGATGGAAACTATGAAGGAAACTGCTGATAAAGTGGAAAATAACCAAAAAGAAATCCAAAAACAGAATAAAATAAGAGATGAATGATATGAAGAATATAAAAAGGGATTGCATTAAAATTATATATCGCTTTGGGTAGTATGGACATTTTAACAATGTTGATTCTTCCCAGCCATGAGCATGGTATGTTTTTCCATTTGTTAACATTTTCAGCTATTTCTTTTCTTAGAGTTTCATAGTTCTCTTTATAGAGATCTTTCACATGCTTTGTTAGATAAATTCCCAAATATTTCATCTTCTTTGGCACTACTGTGAATGAAATAGAGTCCTTAACTGTTTTTTCAGCTTGACTATTGTTGGTATATATAAAGGCTACCGATTTATGCATTTGATTTTGTAACCTGAGACGCTGCTGTATTCCTTGATCACTTCTAAGAGTTTCGTAGTAAAATCCCTGGTGTTTTCCAGATATACAATCATATCATCTGTGAAGAGTGAAAGTTTGATCTCTTCTGACCCTATGTGGATACCCTTGATCGCCTTTTCTTCCCTAATTGCAATGGCTAAAACTTCCATTACAATGTTAAAGAGCAGTGGAGACAATGGGCAGCCTTGTCTAGTTCTTGATCTCAGTGGAAATGATTTCAATTTAACTCCATTCAGTGGGTTTGCTGTAGATGGCCTCAATCAGTTTAAGAAATGTCCCTTCTATACCAATTTTCTTAAGTGTTCTGATCATGAAGGGATGCTGGATATTATCAAAAGCCTTTTCTGCATCGATTGAGAGAATCATATGGTCTTTGTTTTTTAATTTTTTTATGTGCTGAATTATACTTATAGATTTACATATATTGAACCAGCCTTGAGACCGTGGGATAAAACCGACTTGGTCATGACGTATAATTTGTTTGATGTGTTGCTGGATTCTGTTTGTTAGGATCTTGTTAAATATTTTTGCATCTATATTCATTGGTGATATTGGTCTATAATTTTTTTTTCCTTGTTGGGTCTTTTCCTGGTTTGGGGATCAGGGTGATGTTTGCTTCATAGAACATGCTGGGTAGTCTTCCTTCTTTTTCTACATTTTGGAACAGGTTGAGTAATATAGGTACTAGTTCCTCTTTAACGGTTTGGTAGAATTCTCACATGAAGCCATCTGATCCCAGGCTTTTCTTTTTAGGGAGATTTCATATGGTTCATGCCATTTCAGAACTTGATATTGGCCTGTTCAACATTTCTACTTGGTTTTGGCTAAGTCTTGGAAGGTGATGTGTTTTCAAGTATTGGTCAATTTCCTTCAGATTTTCATATTTCTGAGAATAAAGTTTCTTGTAAGATTCATTAAGGATTTTTTGAATTTCCGAGAAGTCTGTTGTTATTTTGTCTTTGTCGTTTCTGATTGATGAGATTAGAGATTTTACTCTTTTTTTCCTGGTTAGGCTAGCCAAAGCTTTATCTATTTTATTGACCTTTTCAAAAAACCAACTTTTTGATTTATTGATCTGTTGTGTAATTCTTTTGTTTTCAATTTCATTTAATTCTGCTCTAATTTTCGTTATTTCTTTTCTTCTACTGGGTTTGGGGTTGGAATGTTCTTCCTTTTCCAGTTGCTTGAGATGTCCCATTAAGTTGTTAAGTTCCTCTCTTTCCATTCTCTTGAGGAAGGCTTGCAGTGCTACAAATTTCCCTCTTAAGTCTGCCTTTGCTGTATCCCAGAGGTTCTGATAATTCCTGTCTTCATTGTGGTTTTGTTCTAAAATTTTGGCAATTTCCTTCTTGATCTCATCTCTGACCCAGCTATCATTCAGCATAAGGTTATTTAACTTCCATGTTTTTGTATGAGTATGCAGATTCCTGTTGTTACAAGTTCAACTTTTATTTCATGGTGGTCCGAGAAGATGCAAAGAATAATTTCTATTCCTTTAAATTTACAGAGGTTAGACTTGTGTCCTAAGATGTGATTGATTTTGGAGTATGTTCCGTGGGCTGATGACAAGTATATGTATTCAGTTTTTTTGGGATGAAGTGTTCTGTAGATGTCTGCTAAATCCAAATGTTGGACGGTTAGGTTTAAGTCTAAAGTTTCTTTGCTCAGCTTCTTTCTGGAGGATCTATCCAACACTGCCAAAGGCGTGTTGAAATTTCTGACTATTATGGAGCCGGAGGAAATCAAGTTGCTCATGTCTGTTAGAGTTTCTCTTATAAATTGAGGTGTATTCTGGTTGGGTGCATAAATATTAATAATTGAAATCTCATCATATTGAGTATTACCCTTAACAAATATGAAGTGACCATTCTTATCCTTCCTTTTTTTTGTTGGTTTAATAAAGCAAGCAGACACCCCTCAGAATGGGAGAAGATATTTGCAGGTTATATCTCTGACAAAAGTTTAATAACCAGAATCCACAGAGAACACAAACGTATAAGCAAGAAAAGAACAAGTGATCCCATCACAGGCTGGGCAATGGACTTGAAGAGAAACTTCTCTGAAGAAGACAGGCATACGGCTTGTAGACATATGAAAAAAATGCTCATAATCTTTAATCATCAGAGAAATGCAAATCAAAACTACCCTGAGATTCCATCTAACTCTAGTAAGATTAGCGCAAATCACAAAATCCCAAGACCAGTGATGTTGGTGTGGATGTGGAGAAAAGGGAACATTTCTACAGTGCTAGTGGGAATGGAAATTGATACATTCCTTTTGGAAAGATGTATGGAGAACACTTAGAGATCTAAAAATAGATCTGCCATTTAATCCTGTAATTCCTCTACTAGGTATATACCCAGAAGACCAAAAATCAAATTATATCAAAGATATTTGTACCAGAATGTTTATTGCAGCCCAATTTATAATTGCTAAGTCATGGAAAGAGCCAAGTGCCCATCGATCCACGAATGGATTAATAAATTGTGTTATTTGTACACCATGGAATATAAGGCAGCCTTAAAGAAAGATGGAGACTTTACCTCTTTCATGTTTACATGCATGGAGCTGGAACATATTCTTCTTAGTAAAGTATCGCAAGAATGGAAGAAAAAGTATCCAATATACTCAGCCCTACTGTGAAACTAATTTATAGCTTTCACATGAAAGCTATAACCCAGTTATAACCTAAGAATATGGGGAAGGGGGAGAGGGAGGGTAGAGAGGGAGAGGATGGGCGGAGGGAGGGTGATTTGTGCAATTACACCTGCGGTGCTGATGACATGATCTAATACTTAGAGAATCCCAAAGACTCAACCACAAGACTCCTGGAAGTCATCAAAAAAATATAGTAATGTCTCAGGATATAAAATCAATGTCCACAAGTCAGTTGCCTTTGTATACGCCAATAACAGTCAAGATGAGAGGCTCACTAAGGACACAACTCCCTTCACCATAGTTTCAAAGAAAATGAAATAGCTAGGAATATAACTAACAAAGGAGGTGAAGGACCTCTATAAAGAAAATTATGAAATCCTAAGAAAGGAAATAGCAGAGGATATTAACAAATGGAAGAACACACCATGCTCATGGCTGGGATGAATGAACATTGTTAAAATGTCTATGCTTCCCAAGACAATCTACCTAGTAAATGCCATTCCTATTAAAATACCAACATTGTACTTTCAAGATTTGGAAAAAAAGACTCTGTGTTTTGTATGGAACCAGAAAAACCCCGTATAGCTAAGGCAGTTCTTAGTAATAAAAATAAAGCTGGGGGCACCAGCATACCAGATTTTAGGCTGTACCACAAAGCCATAGTGGTCAAGACAGCATGGTAGTGGCACAAAAATAGAGACATAGACATTTGGAATCGAATAGAAAACTAGGAGATGAAACTAACATCTTACAACCACCTCATCTTCCACAAATCTAACAAGAACATACCTTGGGGGAAAGACTCCCTATTAAATAAATGGTGCTGGGAGAACTGGATATCCACATGTAAAAGATTGAAACTGGACTCACACCTTTCTCTACTCACAAAAATTGATTCAAGATGGATAAAGAACTTAAATTTAAGGAAGGAAACAATAAAAATCCTCAAGACAGCATAGGGAAAACACTGGAAGATATTGGCCTGGGGAAAAACTTCATGAAGAACACTGCCATGGCAATTGCAACAACAACAAAAATAAACAAATGGGACTTCATTAAACTGAAAAGCTTCTGTACAGCCAAGGAGACAACAACCAAAGCAAATAGACAACCTACACATTGGGAAAGGATATTTGCATATTTTTAATCAGACAAAAGCTTGATAACTAGGGTCTATAGAGAACTCGAATTAATCCACATGAAAAAAGCCAACAATCTCATATTTCAATGGGCAAGAGCTATCAATAGAACCTTCTCTAAAGAAGATAGATAACAAAAGATAGATAAAAAAGCCCAAGTGCCCATCGATCCATGAATGGATTAATAAATTGTGGTATATGTACATCATGGAATATTATGCAGCCTTAAAGAAAGATGGAGACTTTACCTCTTTCATGTTTACATGGATGGAGATGGAACATATTCTTCTTAGTAAAGTATCTCAAGAATGAAAGAAAAAGTACCCAATGTACTCAGCCCTACTATGAAACTAATTTGGGGCTCTCAAATGAAAGCTATAACCCAGTTACAACCTAACAATAGGGGTAAATGGGAAAGGGAGGGGAGGGAGGGGGGTGGTGGGTAGAGGGAGGGGGATCGGTGGGATCATACCTGTGGTGCATCTTACAGGGGTATTTGCGAAACTTGGTAAATGTAGAATGTAAATGTTTTGGCACAGTAACTGAGATAATGCCAGGAAGGCTATGTTAACCATTGTGATGAAAATGTGTCAAATGGTTTATGAAGTGAGTGTATGATGCCCCATGGTCATATCAATGTATACAGTTATGATTTAATAAAAAAATAAGAAAAAAATAAAAAAAATTAAAAAAAAAGAATTCTGAATAGAAAACAAAAACAAATTAAAGCTCCGAGTCAAGGGTTGGAAGACAATTTTTCAGGCAAATGGAATTCAGAAGAAAAGAGGAGTTGCAATCTTATTTTCAGATACATGTGGATTTAAAGCAACTAAAGTCAAAAAAGACAAAGATGGTCACTTTATATTGGTCAAGGGAAAAATACAACAAGAAGACATTTCAATTCTAAATATTTATGCACCCAATTTAAATGCTCCCAGATTCTTGAAACAGACCTTACTCAGTCTGAGCAACATGATATCTGATAATACATAATACATAATACATAATACATAATACATAATACATAATACATAATAACAGGGGACTTTAACACTCCTCTTACAGAGCTGGACAGATCCTCTAAACAGAAATTAAACAAAGATATAAGAGATTTAAATGAGACCCTAGAACAACTGGGCTTGATAGACGCATATAGAACACTCCGCCCCAAAGATAAAGAATATACATTCTTCTCATCACCCCATGGAACATTCTCCAAAATTGATCATATCCTGGGACACAAAACAAATATCAACAGAATCAAAAGAATTGAAATTTTACCTTGTATCTTCTCAGACCATAAGGCACTAAAGGTGGAACTCAACTCTAATAAAAATGCTCGACCCCACCCAAAGGCATGGAAATTAAACAATCTTCTGTTGAATAACAGATGGGTGCAGGAAGAAATAAAACACGAAATCATTAACTTCCTTGAGCATAACAACAATGAAGACACAAGCTACCAAAACCTGTGGGATACTGCAAAAGCAGTTTTGAGAGGAAAATTCATCACTTTAGATGCCTACATTCGAAAAACAGAAAGAGAGCACATCAACAATCTCACAAGAGATCTTATGGAATTGGAAAAAGAAGAACAATCTAAGCCTAAACTCAGTAGAAGAAAAGAAATATCCAAAATCAAATCAGAGATCAATGAAATTGAAAACAAAAGAATCATTCAGAAAATTAATGAAACAAGGAATTGGTTTTTTGAAAAAATAAATAAAATAGATAAACCATTGGCCAGACTAATGAGGAATAGAAGAGTAAAATCTCTAGTAACCTCAATCAGAAATGATAAAGGGGAAATAACAACTGATCCCACAGAGATACAAGAGATCATCTCTGA
Organism: Nycticebus coucang; assembly: GCF_027406575.1. Lineage (NCBI taxonomy): Eukaryota > Metazoa > Chordata > Mammalia > Primates > Lorisidae > Nycticebus > Nycticebus coucang. The sequence continues at coordinate 23,255,668 of NC_069792.1, read as the reverse complement.
ATACTACCAGAAACTCTATGCCCAGAAATTTGACAATGTGAAGGAAATGGATCAATATTTGGAATCACACCCTCTCCCTAGACTCAGCCAGGAAGAAATAGAGCTCCTGAACAGACAAATTTCAAGCACTGAGATCAAAGAAACAATAAAAAAGCTTCCAACCAAAAAATGCCCTGGTCCAGATGGCTTCACTGCAGAATTCTATCAAACCTTCAGGGAAGAGCTTATTCCTGTACTGCAGAAATTATTCCAAAAAATTGAGGAAGAAGGAATCTTCCCCAACACATTCTATGAAGCAAACATCACCCTGATACCAAAACCAGGAAAAGACCCAAACAAAAAGGAGAATTTCAGACCAATCTCACTCAGGAATATAGATGCAAAAATTCTCAACAAAATCCTAGCCAATAGATTACAGCTTATCATCAAAAAAGTCATTCATCATGATCAAGTAGGCTTCATCTCAGGGATGCAAGGCTGGTTTAACATACGCAAGTCCATAAACGTTAACCACCATATTAACAGAGGCAAAAATAAAGATCATATGATCCTCTCAATAGATGCAGAAACTGCATTTGATAAAATCCAGCATCCTTTTCTAATTAGAACACTGAAGAGTATAGGCATAGGTGGCACATTTCTAAAACTGATTGAAGCTATCTATGACAAACCCACAGCCAATATTTTACTGAATGGAGTAAAACTGAAAGCTTTTCCTCTTAGAACTGGAACCAGACAAGGTTGTCCTCTGTCACCTTTACTATTCAACATAGTGCTGGAAGTTCTAGCCAATACAATTAGGCAAGACAAGGAAATAAAGGGAATCCAAATGGGAGCAAAGGAGGTCAAACTCTCCCTCTTTGCAGACGACATAATCTTATACTTAGAGAACCCCAAAGACTCAACCACAAGACTCCTAGAAGTCATCAAAAAATACAGTAATGTTTCAGGATATAAAATCAATGTCCACAAGTCAGTAGCTTTTGTGTACACCAATAACAGTCAAGATGAGAAGCTAATTAAGGACACAACTCCCTTCACCATAGTGTCAAAGAAAATGAAATACCTAGGAATATACCCAACGAAGGAGGTGAAGGACCTCTATAAAGAAAACTATGAAATCCTCAGAAAGGAAATAGCAGAGGATATTAACAAATGGAAGAACATACCATGCTCATGGATGGGAAGAATCAACATTGTTAAAATGTCTATACTTCCCAAAGCAATCTACCTATTCAATGCCATTCCTATCAAAATACCAACATCGTACTTTCAAGATTTGGAAAAAATGATTCTGCATTTTGTATGGAACTGGAAAAAACACCGTATAGCTAAGGCAGTTCTTACTAATAAAAATAAAGCTGGGGGCATCAGCATACCAGATTTTAGTCTGTACTACAAAGCCATACTGCTCAAGACAGCATGGTACTGGCATAAAAACAGAGACATAGACACTTGGAATCGAATTGAAAACCAAGAAATGAAACTAACATCTTACAACCACCTAATCTTCGATAAACCAAAAAGAACATACCTTGGGGGAAAGACTCCCTATTCAATAAATGGTGTTGGGAGAATTGGATGTCTGCGTGTAAAAGACTGAAACTGGACCCACACCTTTCCCCACTCACAAAAATTGATTCAAGATGGATAAAGGACTTAAATTTAAGGCACGAAACAATAAAAATCCTCAAAGAAAGCATAGGAAAAACACTGGAAGATATTGGCCTGGGGGAAGACTTCATGAAGAAGACTGCCATGGCAATTGCAACAACAACAAAAATAAACAAATGGGACTTCATTAAACTGAAAAGCTTCTGTACAGCTAAGGAGACACTAACCAAAGGAAACAGACAACCTACACAATGGGAAAGGATATTTGCATATTTTCAATCAGACAAAAGCTTGATAACTAGGATCTATAGAGAACTCAAATTAATCTACATGAAAAAAGCCAACAATCCCATATATCAATGGGCAAGAGACATGAATAGAACTTTCTCTAAAGATGACAGACGAATGGCTAACAAACACATGAAAAAATGTTCATCATCTCTATATATTAGAGAAATGCAAATCAAAACAACCCTGAGATATCATCTAACCCCAGTGAGAATGGCCCACATCACAAAATCTCAAAACTGCAGATGCTGGTGTGGATGTGGAGAGAAGGGAACACTTTTACACTGCTGGTGGGACTGCAAACTAGTACAACCTTTCTGGAAGGAAGTATGGAGAAACCTCAAAGCACTCAAGCTAGACCTCCCATTTGATCCTGCAATCCCATTACTGGGCATCTACCCAGAAGGAAAGAAATCCTTTTATCATAAGGACACTTGTACTAGACTGTTTATTGCAGCTCAATTTACAATCGCCAAAATGTGGAAACAGCCTAAATGCCCACCGACCCAGGAATGGATTAACAAGCTGTGGTATATGTATACCATGGAATACTATTCAGCCATTAAAGAAAATGGAGACTTTACATCCTTCGTATTAACCTGGATGGAAGTGGAAGACATTATTCTTAGTAAAGCATCACAAGAATGGAGAAGCATGAATCCTATGTACTCAATTTTGATATGAGGACAATTAATGACAATTAAGGTTATGGGGAGGGGAAGCAGAAAGAGGGACGGAGGGAGGTGGGTGGGGCCTTGGTGTGTGTCACACTTTATGGGGGCAAGACATGATTGCAAGAGGGACTTTACCTAACAATTGCAATCAGTGTAACCTGGCTTATTGTACCCTCAATGAATCCCCAACAATTAAAAAAAAATTATTTTACCACAAAGACATTTGCATTAGAATGTTTATTGCAGCTCAATTCACAATTGCCAAGATGTGGAACCAACCCAAAGAGCCCATCAACCCATGAATGGATTAATAAACTGTGGTATACATATACCATGGAACATTATTCAGCCATAAAAAACATGGAGACTTTACAACTTTTGTCTTTACCTGAATGCAGCTGAAGAGCATTATCCTTAGTAAAGTATCACAAGAATGGAAAACAAGTACCAATGTACTTAATACTGATATGAAACCAGTAGATGAGCAACTATATACCCACAGCAGAGAGAAACATAATTAAACTGTGGGGAGGGGGAGAAGACGGGGATGAGGAGGAAGGAAGGGGATTGGTGTGCTTTCAACTAATGTGCACAATGGAAGGATACACGGCACACCTCCTGGATGGAGGGCTCAACTACAGCTTGGACTTTACCCAACAAAAACAAACAATGTAACCTAATTGGTTGTACCCTTATATTAATCTGAAAATAAAAAGACTGAAATAAACATTAATGAATGCAAAAAAAAGTAAAAAACAATAGATGTTGGCGTGGATGTGGTAAAAAGAGAAAGTTAATAGACTGTTGATAGGAATGTGAATTAGTACAGCTTCTACGGAAAATAGCATTGAGATTCCTCAAAGAACTAGAGCTTCCATTTTTTGATCTGGCACTCCCACTACTGGGTATTTACTCAAAGGAAAAGAAGTCATGATATTAAAAAGACACCTGGCTTGGCACCCATAGCACAGTGGTTACAGCTCCAGCCACATACACCGAAGGGGGCAGGTTTGAACCCAGACTGGACTAACTAAACAACAGTTAAACAACTGCAGCAAAAAATAGCTGGTGTTGTGGCGGGTGCCTGTAGTCCCAGCTACTTGGGAGGCTGAGGCAAGAGAATTGCGTAAGCCCAAGAGTTGGAGGTTGCTGTGAGCTATGATGCCAGAGCACTTTACTGAGGGTGACATAGTGAGACTCTGTCTCAAAAAAATAAAAAAAGACATGTGCACTAGTATGTTTAATTCACAATGGCAAAGACTCAACCTAAGTGCTCATCAACTGAGGAATGGATAAGGAAAATGTGTGTGTGTGTGATATATATATATATATATATAAAACAGAATACTCCTGAGCCTTAAAAAAGGATGAAAATAATGTTTGCAGCAACTTGGATGGAACTGGAGACCATTATCTTAAGTGAAGTACAAATACTCATTTATAAGTGGGAGCTAAGTCATAGGTATAGATGGCCAAACCATTTGTACTCCTCAATCTATTGAAATAAAAAACTCCAAAGTTAAAAAAGGTCTAATCACAACTTTCAGCCTTTAATATAGAAAATTTTTTCTCTTAAACAATGGTCTATTGGTGGATGAGAAAATTATGAGATACACACTATAGTAGAACCTCTGTAAGGTGACCTCCCAAAGGACTGTAACGAATTGTCCACGTAAGGAACTAGGCTGACTGTACTCATATATGTACATGTGCAGCATGTCCAGTCAAGGAAAATTAGGTCAACTTATGGAGGTGGTCAATGTAGGGTCTGGTCAACTATGGAGGTTCTATTGTCTATTATTTACCAGAAGTGTTTTCTTGTATAAAACTTTATCTTAAGTGTCCATTCAGAAATCACACAGGGCAAAGACTAGTTTTAGGGCTCATTTATACTAGCTATTCCCCGAAACATGCTCATTTGTTGAATTATTTTTCACTCACTTCCAATTTCTGCAGGAAGTCTTCTAAAGTTCCAGAATTAAGGTGCCATTAAAAATTGGCTTGATTCCTTGGACACCTAGTCGGCCTCATCAGCTCATCTATTACCATTAACAGTATTGCAAGGATTTATTTCCATCATTATCTCCTTATCTAAAGACTGTGTCCCAGAAGCTTCAAAAATAGAAAAAACAAAAGCTGTAATGCAATCATTTTCCGTTTCATGAATCTCTGCAGCAAACCTCTTCTGAAGTGTACTTTTGGAGACAATGTCATTAAGACCATAGTATAAAATGCCAGAAAGCAGAAGACATGAAGGGTCATGCTGAAATGGAGCAACTTTGCCAAGGGAAAAGTCGGGAGCCAATTCCAGCTGTGACTGTAGGAAACTGGAGTGATTTACTTTGCATCCACTGCTAGGGGAAGCTGCTGTGCATTCCCGGGGCCCCCTGAGTAGTAGTGTCTCTTTGATGATTCTGTTGCAAGAATGACAGGTCTTCTGCATGGCATGAAGCTGAACATCACAAACAAGGCCTTTGCATGGAGTCCTATCTGGCTTGTTCTGGCAGTGAAAATTGAGGACTCAAAATTTGAGTGTGCCCAGACACTTCTGTGCATGTTAGGGACCAAGGAGATGTTTATTAGGGAGAGAGCTCCTGTTTTTATAACTCTCTCATGTGGACATTTTCTTCAATCACATAGACACATTCGGTTATCTGCATAGAGTTGCTCCTGGATTCTGTTGTGAGAGCAGAAAACGTGGGCCTTGGAGCCAGCAGCATCACTTGGGGGCAGATGAGAGATGCAGAAACGTAGCCTCTACCCCAGGCCCACTGAACCAGAATCTGCATTTTAACAAGATTCCCAAGTGGTTCATACATGCAATCAAGTTTGAGAGGCACTGATCTCAGACACAAATGTGGGCTTACTTAAAGAAAAATTAGAATTGGAGGCTCATATATGTATATATGAGCCATATATATATTTACTTATTATTTTCTTTTTTTGAGGAAGGTTCTTGCTCTACTGTCTTGGCTAGAGAGCAGTGGCATCATCATAGCTCACTGCAACCTCAAACTCCTGGGCTCAAGCAATTCTCCTGCCTCTGTGTCCCAAATAGCTGGAACTATAGGCATGTGCCATGATGCCTGGCTAATTTTTCTGTTTTTTTGTACAGATTGGGTCTTGCTCTTGCTCAGACTGTTCTAGAACTCCTGAGCTCAAGTGATCCTCCAGCTTCAGACTCTCAAAGGGCTAGGATTATAGGTGCAAAACATCATGCCTGCTCTCCTACACATTTTTAACCAGCAAATCTAAGTTCTAGGGGCAGGAGGGTATTCTCAGGCCCTGTGGGGCTCTTCCCCATTGATTAGAATGGGTTCTGCAGTGGGTGGGTGTAGTTAGCTTCACAAATGATGCTGAAGGAGTCCATCCTAACCTCCAGTCCCAGCCTGTGGTTGACAGCCATTGCTTCAGTCACTTTCACATAACACAATTCAACCTGGCAGTGAAAAGAATACTGAGTTTTGAGTCAGATTACATGATCCTTATCCTGGTTCTGCATTACTGAATTAACTTCATGGCCTGAGTCAAGACACAGAGCCTGTTTTCATCGATAGACTAGGACTAATGGTGACAATTTCATTTACATTACTAGGTGGCAGTGATGAAATTATCTAATGCACGTGAAAGTGTTTTGGAAGTTATACATTTCTGTGTAAATGCCAATTTCTTTGCTTTGTTTCTTTCTTTTTTTTTTTTTAGAGACAGAGTCTCATTTTGTCACCCCTGGTAGAATGCTGTGGCGTCATAGCTCACAGCAACCTCCAGCTCTTGGGCCTAGGCGATTCTCCTGCCTCAGCCTCCCAAGTAGCTGGGATGACAGGCACTGACACAATGCCCGGTTATTTTTTTTTTGTTGTTGCAGTTTGGCCTGGCTGAGTTTGAGCTCACCACCCTCAGTATATGGGGTTGGCACCCTATTCACGGAGCCATAGGCACTGCCCTAAATGTCAATTTCTTAATGCTAATTACCCCGTTTCCCCAAAAATAAGACATCCTCTGAAAATAAGACCTACTTACAGGAAAGATAAGACGTCCCCTGAAAATAAGACCTAGCGCATCTTTGGGAGCACACCTTAAAATAAGACACTGTCTTATTTTCGGGGAAACAGGGTAACTACTCTTCTACCCCATATGGACTATAGGGTTTTGGGCAGAATTACTAACCATAGTATAATGTTAGGAGTAGAAAAACTTTATTCTCCTAATTTCCTATCTGATGTTAGTGCATCCTTTCCTATGTAATTGCCATTTGGTCCGTTTTTATGCATGATGCTAATTGATTTCAGTAAGTTTGGTAGAAATAAACATCTGATCCCTTTCAAGAGTCAGCATCCTGGGTTGAATAGGGGTCTGGTCTCAATGTGTGTGTCCCTCAAACTATAGGTTAGAACTTAACCCACAATGCAATAATATTAGGAGGCGGGGCCTTTGGGGAAGTGATTAACACATGGGGGCTCCACCTTTTTGAATGGGATTCGTGCCCGAATAAAAGGGGCAGAAGGGAGCGTGTTTGCCTTTTCTCCCACGTGAGGACACATCAGCAATGTGCCATCTCTGAAGCAGAGAGCAAGTTCCTACCAGACACCAGGCCTCCTCGTGCCCAAATCTCGGAGTTTCCAGTCTTTAGTACCATGAGATGTAAATTTCTGTTGTTTATAAATTATCCAATCTAAAGCATTTTGTTATAGCAGCAGGAATGGACTAAGAACAATAATGTCCCCCTCAAAGTCTTGTAATGCAGGACTTTATAATGTGACCTTATTTAGAAATAGAGTCTTTGAAAATGTAATGAGTTAAGATGAGACCATATTCAGTAAGGATGGGCCCTAAAATCCAATGGCCTTATAAGACGGCTATGAGAGACACTGAGAGGCACACTGAGGGAAGATGGCCATGTGACAACAGAGGCAGAGATTGGTGAGGCGCAGCTATCAGGCAGCACAGCTCGCAGCAACATCAAACTCTTGGGCTTAAGCGATTCTCTTGCCTCAGCCTCCCACGTAGCTGGGACTACAGGCACCCGCCACAACGCCCGGCTATTTTCTTGTTGCGGTGGTCATTGTTGTTTAGCTGGCCTGGGCCGGGCTCGAGCCCACCAGCCTCGGTGCATGTGGTGCCGGAACCTCTGCGCTACGGGTGATAAGGTAATAGTAGCATTTAAAAAGATGGAATATATAAAATGAAAATAGAACAGAAAACATCAAGAAGGGTAAGTAATATTTTGTATAATATTATTTGATCTTTATGTGTGTTACAGGGTAATATTCCTACCCCAGTAATGCTAATAATAATAGTTGTTAGTAAATTGTAATTGTTACACTTAATGATTCAGACAGAGGTAACATGATGCTGGTGTTTCCCAAGCTGAACTTTGGACAATTTCACTCAATGAGAGAGAAGGTCAGCTACCTTCCACATCCACTTCAAACGGATAGAATGCTTACCCTTTCTTTCTATTTTTAATTTCACAGTATTAAGGGGCTACACATGTTTTTGTCACATGGATAGCTTTTATAATGCTTAAGTCAGAACTCTCCCTCTTTCCACATAACTTTCGTTTAGGACTTCCACAACTTATCTACCTGTATATAGTTATAGGCATATTGGCCCTTTGACATTTAGATTCCTGACCTTTTATTTACTACTTTGTGTAATTCTGTTGCTATTTGGGTTTTAAATAAATTCAAGTAGTTTACTTTGTGGTATTTCCTAGGATCTAAGTTGGGGTGATACATTTTCATTAATCACTGGCAAAGCTATTTAGTACTTAAATTTTTGTTATAAAGAAATACCAAATAGCCGGGCGTTGTGGTGGGCGCCTGTGGTCCCAGCTGCTCGGGAGGCTGAGGCAAGAGAATCGCGTAAGCCCAGGAGTTGGAGGTTGCTGTGAGCTGTGTGATGCCACGGCACTCTACCCGAGGGCCATTAAGTGAGACTCTGTCTCTACAAAAAAAAAAAAAAGAAATACCATAGGGCGGCGCCTGTGGCTCAAGGAGTACAGCGCCGGTCCCATATGCTGGAGGTGGTGGGTTCAAACCCAGCCCCGGCCAAAGAAAAAAAAAAAAAGAAATACCATATATTAAATTATACCTTGTCATTACTGTTGCATTAGGACATTATTTTTAAACTTCGGATGAAATAATTCATGGTTTAACTGAAATAAACATTATTGATAAACCGTTGATTGATATGGGTTTCTAAATATCATGTGAGTTTTTTCAGCTGTGTGATTTGTCTTAAAATAAGATAAATGGCCCAATTTTTTGTTATGTTAATGTTCATTGATTATATAAAAGTTATATATGACTTAATTAATACTAAAATGAATGATTCATATAATTTATAAGTCAGGTTTGGGATTCAAATACTAGTTCTATCACTTACCCAACTATGAGGTATCTACTCTTCAAGTAATTATGATGATAACATCAAGATCAGAGCTTAAATATATATATAGCACCTAGTAACAACTTATTTAATAGTGACTAATATTACATATGTTTAAGAAATAGTTTTCATAGATGGAGATGTCTGCCTGCAATGATTTCTGGATAGCAAGGCGAAACTCAATGACCAGTATATTTAGTCTACAGATAAAAACACATTGAGTATATTATGACACATGGGCAGATAACTTTTATATATAGCCTTAACATTTCCATGTTTGAATTTCTTGCTTTTTAGGTCGAAAGTTAAAATATTCTGAAATGTCAAGCTAGGGATCTTCATTTGGACAAATGCAGTCAGTTGGTCAGTTGCAGACCTACGTGAGTTCACCCCATCACTGCCTCTGGCCACACCTCATCGCCTGTAATTTGTGCAATCTTCACCGGTGGCAAAGGGGAGATAGAAGGTCACATCTGAAGGTTACTGAAAATCCCTTCCCTTTTAATGACAGGAAAAATATCCATTCAGAAGCCTATCTTTTGTGTAACATATAGCTATTTTGTATCGGGCCCAGCTATTTTATATCTAGTCCTCAGAGAAGAAGACTTAGTGGACAGGACTATGGGAACCCCACCCTTGCAGAAACCAGGTGGAACTGTTCTAACATATAGAGCTAAAGATGCATAACTATGTAAAGAAGTGAAACAGTTCAATAGAAGCACCTGATTTGTATGTATAACATATGCACACGTACAAACACACACACACACATGTGTGTATATATATATATGTATGTATATCTCCTTTGGAGATGATAAATATTGCTAGCTATGCTTAATGGTGGAAAAGACCCATGGGTGAGCAAAAGCCCTTTCTACACCAAATATATGGTATGATATTTGTGGCCACAGCTGTTGCATGCAGAGTTGTTTACAGAGCACAGCTTCATCTTTTAGATTTCTAGTCCTTCTAAATGCCAGTCCAGTTTTGTATAAGCCAAGAAATGAAAATTGACCTCCCAAAACATAGGACATGACTAAACATATTATGTTAGTATAGCACATAAAACTGTCATCCAGTGAGCCACTGGCCAGCTGCACAACATTAAATGGCCTTTTAAGCAGGCTGAAAAGTTTGGGCAGCAGGAGGAAGTCAATCAAGTGTTTTTTCCTATTATCTGAGTAATTTTTATGTTTTTGAATCATTTATCTAAACAATAAAATACACCAAGTTCATTTTGGTACATTATTTACTATCTAGTTTAGAATTCCTTAAGAAGGGTTTTCTAGAAAATTTTTTTTTTTTTTTTTGTAGAGACAGAGTCTCACTTTATGGCCCTGGGTAGAGTGCCGTGGCATCACACAGCTCACAGCAACCTCCAACTCCTGGGCTTAAGCGATTCTCTTGCCTCAGCCTCCCGAGTAGCTGGGACTATCTAGAAATTTTTTTTTTGAGACAGAGTCTCTTTGTTGCCCTTGGTGGAGGACTGTGGTGTCATAGTTCACAGCAACCTCAAATTCTTAGGCTCAAGTGATCCTCTTGTCTCAGCCTCCCAAGTAGCTGAGACCTCAGATGCCCACCATATCACCTGGCTATTTTTTTAAAACTGGGGTCTTGCTCTGGCTCAGGCTGGCCTAGAACTCATGAGCTCAGGCAATCTACCCCCTCAGTCCCCCAGAGTGCTAGGATTACAGGCATGAACCACTGCACCTGGTCAGTTTTCTAGCTAAGCTTGAGTACTCGACTCTAAGGATGTCCACTGAATATGTATATTGCTTTAGTCAAATTTTTTTTGCTTTAATCAAATTTTTAATTTATGCAAATGTAAATCCAACAAATACCATCTATGGCCATTAGACTTTCTTAATCTTATTTTCTAAGACATTAATCTGAGAAAAACAAATTCTAAGCTTTTCATATAAATAAAAGGGTTAACATAATAATAACAACAACCCCATGGTGTCATCCCGCATTCCCATTCCCTCACTGTGTATGTTTAGTGTTTGCTTCTGAAAGTCTAAGTAGACAAGAGAAGAAAGCACAGGCAGATGGCAACTTAGCATTGCTGCAGAAGACAGAACTTTTGTGTCGCTTGATCTTTTTGCTTTAAAGTTCTCATCCTAACAATACGGTTGGGAGATTGTCAGGTGCCACAGATTTGGTGGATAAACAAAGAACACCGCATTCACAACAGAAATAGGCTGAAAGGAACTCATTTGCTCTCTGTAAAACCACAACTAGATAGGTTGAAAATGAGAACACTGTTTTCTGACTGCCTCTCGGCATTTCTGGCCAGTCTGAGAAACATCGTGGGGCTAGTCTTATTTATCTTGCCCACTCTTTAGCCTGCTTGCCCTTCTCTACACCTATTTTCCTTTCCTTTCCCTTATAGGGGCAAGTTCTCAGCCTCTTTGGGGCTGCTCCGGGCCCTCTGACACAGCACTATCTCTATCACTAATAGTTTACTATTAGTAAACTACCAGTTACGCTGTTACTAATCTTTCCTTCCAAGGCCCCTTCCCTAACCCATTGAAACATCTGCCCAGTACCCTTTGCTTCTGGCCCTTTTTCTACCAACCTCATACCACTATGAGAATCAGATTATATCCTGACCCAAATGAATATATCCTCATCAGTAGAATTCCAGGCAATGGAGATATTTTGATGAGTGGAAGCTTTTATGTTATACCACAAAACATTCACCTATTAAGCATGATTGTAAGGCTGATATTACTGGAAAGATACATTTTAGTAAAAGGGACCGTCAATCTTTTAAAAATTTACCACTTATATATGTACATATACCATGGAATAGTATTCAGCCATTTAAAGATGGAGACTTTACCTGGATAATGGTGTTAGAGAACATTATCTTTAGTACAGTATCACAAGAAGGGAAAATCAAGTATCCAATGGATTCAACAACTAATATAAAGCCAATAGATGCACTAACACATGCCCATACAACAGAAAAACTCAATCTAATTCCAGTTGGAGGAAGGAGGGAGAAGGGAGGGAGGAAAAAGGAAGGAGGGGGATGGGTGTGCTCCCACCTAATGGGCTACCCCGTGAAGGTATGTGATACACCTCCTCGGTGTCAGACACAACTATAACAGGAACCTCACCTAATAAATGCGAACACTGTAACCTACTCATTTCACACATGTAACGTCCTCTCATCTGAAATTTAAACAAATTACCACTGAAATAGCATATAATCATTTTTCCCTCTCCCTTTCCCCAATCTCAACCCCACTGACACAATAAAAATTCTCTTTGCACTGAAACCTAAATACATGGCTTTAGAATATTTTAAATGGGGTTGATTTCTTGACTAGATCTCAAGCTTCTAACTCTGGAGCTTATTATTGTTTTCAATAAAATGACCATATGTTCATTTAAGGACAGTACAAATAAATTCCCTCTCATTTATATTGTCTCTTTTTGGCTTTCTTTTTTTATCTGAACATTATAATAAGGGTGATATCTCACATATTAATGACTGCTTTTAGTCAACTGATTACAGTATTTACTCTCTCATTCCACCGAAAGTATATTTGGTGCTAAATTCACCCTTTTGATTCTTGGTTTCTCTTTGCTGTAGATGACTTTATTTCCTTTTGATTTATTTACTCTCTAATCATTTCCCAACTTCAGTACTCATCAAAAGGTCTCTCAAGGAAATGTTTTCTTTCTCAGCTTAATGATTTACTGTTGTTCGTGTCTAGAAATTTCCTTTACTATCAACAATCTTTTATGTTAAATCAACCTTCTACAAAAGCATGTGGGAGTCAAAGTGATTTCAAATTAACCCCTAATATAAGCAAGTTAATATGATTTCTATGCACAAGGTTTCAGGTGGTTCTGAAGATCTCATGGGTTGTCTCCATGGATCTCTTGACTTAGACATAATTTCCTGACACCATTTCCACATTTCCAACCTCCTCTGTGATACTTCCACTCCCTTATCAATTAGTTCCTCTGGCCTAACAGAGAGCTGGAAAAGGAAACTCATGACATCACTCTCCACCCTACCTTCCTGTAAGGAATCCTCCCTGATTTTTCTATTTCTTTTTAGACAGAGTCTCACTACGTCACCCTTGGTAGAGTGCTGTGGTGTCACAGCGCACAGCAACCTCCAACTCTTGAGCTTAAGCGATTCTCTCCCTCAGAATCCCAAGTAGCTGGGACTACAGGCACCCGCCACAATGCCCGGCTATTGTTATCATTGTTGTTTTTAGCAGGCCCAGGCTGGTTTCAAACCCACCAGCCCTGGTGCATGTGGCTGGCGCCCTAACCACTGAGCTACGGGTGCTGAGCTGAGATTTTTCTATTTCTATTAGGAGTACTGTCTTTATTGCATTTTTCCAGCCTTGGAATTAAAGTTGTTTTCAGAATGTTAATTTGTCATTCCTGAACAATTGCATATGGTGTGCTCCCACTTAACAGACACAATGTCAGGGTATATGGCCACACCTCTTGGGTGCAGGACACAACTACAAGAGAGATTCTACCTAACAAAAGCAAACATTATAATGTAATTGCTTGTACCCTCACATTAATCTGAAACTAAAAAAAACCAAAAAACCAATTGCATTAATCTAATTTGTTCAATTGCCTCCAGTCTTGCTCATTTTCTTGCTAGGGACTGAATGGACGTAGGAGAAGAGGGAATTCAAGGAGTGGAGGATGCTTTCCACTGTCATCTCTTTCGCTCTCCCAACAGCTTTAATAAAGTCACCTTGGGGGTTAAGATTACAATATATAAACTTTGTGGAGACATAAACATTCATACTATAGCATGATGAAACAAACTTAAGTCAGGAGAAGACAAAACTATCTAGGGAGATGGCAATTTCGCTCTTTTGTTTGGTTCTATTAGTTAAAACATTTTGGATTTCCAGTATAAACTTTCTGAACTTCCTAGTCATGACCACATAGTGTTAGTGAAAAGTGTTAATGGGTTTAGAAGAAATAGTTCTCAGTTGAATTGTTTGGATGCAATAGTTTATGTTGCTTGGTTTTCGTTTCTATGTGCAATCTGGAGTTAAAGTAAGTTTGCATACCTGAAAGTGCAACTGAATGAAACCAAAGGCATCTGGTGATCCGCACAGGATAGTTTTATGTAGAAGATGGGGAAGGATGAGAGAATTTAAAATAATTTAATGAGAGATACATTAGTGATGCGAGGTAGACAATTTTTTAAAAAATCACGAAGACTACTGATTAGAGTTTATTCATTAAGCACCTAAGTATAATCATTGTGTTAGGTGGTATAAAGTAAACAGCTCTCAATCAGACATGTCTTGGACACGGAGGAGTTTTAATACAGAAGAAGGGATGAGGTAAATGACTAATCGCCAAGACAACAGAAGGAAGCCTTTGGGAGGTGATTAAATCTTGAGGGTGGAGCCCCCATAAATGAGATTCATACCTTTATAAAGAGGCTCCAGAGACAGCCCTTGTAAGGACACACTGAGAGGGTACCCTCTGTGATCCAGGCAATGGATCTGTAGTCTTACCAGACACCAAATCTGCTGATGCTTTCATCTTGGATTTACCAGCCTCCAGAACCATGAGAAATAAATTCCTGTTATTTATGAACTAACTAGTCGATGTTTTTTTTTTTTTTTGCAGCCAGAATGTATTAAGATATACCCTTTCCCCCATTTTCCTTACTGAACTCTTCCTCCTACTCAAAATTTAGGAAAATATATAGTTTTCAAAGTACAATACCAACATCAACCAATTGACACAAGGGCTGTCTGGAAAGTATCTGGCCATGTAATATGAACAATAGAGACACACGTGGCTGGAAATGTTCCACACAGCCCTTGTACGTCATAGGAGAGAATTTAAACAATTAGATATTCTTGTGCATGAAATTTTGTTTTTCTGAGAGTCAGAGTTTTGCTGTGTCACCTGGATAGAGTGCCATGGTATCAGCCTAGCTCACAGCAATCTCAAACTTCTGGGTTTAAGTGATCCTCCTAACTCAGCCTCTGAAGTAGTTGGGACTACAGGTACCAATTACAACACTGGCTAATTTTTCTAATTTTAAGTGGATACAGTAGTCTTGGTTAGCTCAGGCTGGTCTCAAACTCTTGATCTCAAGTGATTCTCCCACCGTGACCTCGGATTGTAGGTGTGAGCCACTGCACCAGGCTCATTTATGAAAATTTTTGATGGAAAGCATCATCATTAACATCTGAGTACTCCAGAAGTGATAAAGATATCTGATCTTAAGATTAAGTCTGATTCTTGGGAGCTCCAGACTGAATAGAAAGCACCTGTCCAAGGTCAGGTATGCTCTAGAATGATCAGCATCTTGGCTTCTGAGCCAGGAGTGCCCTGTGGCACTTTGTATTATGAGTCCTTGGAATGCAAGTGTTCAATCAGTATCTGCTGACTCAAAATGAGAGGAATGACCGGCTCCAGGGACCTTACGCCAAGCCTGGTATTCAGCTCACTCAAGCAGAGCCAGCTGATGCAGGATCCTGACAAGTACCTTGGTATTTCTCCAAGGGAGATAGGAGAAACTGCGGTCAGGTTATTTGATAAATAGCTGAGTACATCTAATATCTCCATTTAAAAATGTAATCTCCCGAACAGAAGATTCTGTATTTTACCATTGCACTGTCCATATGTATTTCAAATAATAAGGAGAATCACTGTTATTCTTAAATTATGATAGAAATCTATGAAGCAAAGCTTGTTCTCACCAGTAGGTGTCTCTGTTCTATCATGCTGTGCCCCTAACTTGCCCAGGTTTCTCCTGGAAATATAGATGTTACATAAAAGGCATCTTTTCTTTAGCAATGTATACTTTATAGAGAAGATATAAAATGACTTATCTTTTTATTTATATTCACTTTAATTCTGAATTTGGCCTTGCCTCGCAGCACTGGTTGCTGAAAACGCTGGAGTACATTTTCAAAATAAACCCCTTTTCACTCTTTAGTACTTAAAATTAGCCTCGTTGCTAAGCTTTATCTCACCCAGATCAGTGGTGCAGTTCTGAGAAAAACAGCAATAACTAAGCTTCTAGGTATGTGGTGCTGCTCAAAAGGTCAGAATCTTTCCTCTAAACATTTGCTCCCTTGCTCATAAAATGATGTCGTGGGTTGAGTGGCCTCTGAGATAATCTCAGGTGTTAATTATTCACTGATGGGCTACCTAACAGTTAAGTATGTAGCCTCTGGCTCCAAACTATCTGGGCCCAAATCTTGGCTCTGCCTTTCATTACCTGATTGATTTTCTTTGAGCCTCTTACTCATTTTGTGCTTCAGTTTCCTCATATACATACATTAAATGAGGGTAATGATAATACTAGCACTACATGGAGTTGTCATAGAGATGAACTCTCTCAGCAGTATTCAAAGTGCTTGGAACTCTGCACAACAGGTGATAGGTTGTATAGTTCTTTTACACATATAGGAGATATACATTTATATGCAGATAAAAGTAGGTAGGTCGGTAGATAGATATAAAGCTAGTTAGCACTGTGACATAGCTGGACTGAGGTACTAAGGTTACCGGAGGGCATATGTGCATCTTCTTTGTGACTTGTCTCATAAAAGCTACGGATGCTGGAGTAATGAAGCTGTAAGTCTTGTTGAGTTTCCCGTGAAGTTAGTTATTTCATCCACCTTAAGTATTTCCTTCCTTCCTTCTTCCCTCTCCCTCCCTGTCTGTTTTCCCCTTCCCTCTCCTCTCCCCTTCTTTCTTTTCTCTCTCTTCTCTTTCTTTCTCTTTTTAATTTGTTTCTTTAGACAGACTCTCACTCTGTTGCCCAAGCAAGAGTGCCATTGGGGCCATGATAGGTCACAGCAACCTCAAACTCCTGGGTTCAGGTGATCCTCCTCCTCAGCCTCCTGAGTAGCTGGGACTACAGACACTTGCCACAATGCCCAGCTAATTTTTCTATTTTCAGTAGAGATAAGGTCTTGCTCTTGCTCAGGTTGGTCTTGAACTCCTGAGCTCAAGAGATTCTCCTGCCTTGGTTTCCCAACGTGCTAGGATTACAGCCATAAGCCATGGTGCTTGGCCTGCTTCAAGTATTTTCATAAAAGAAGAGCCAGCGGTCATCTTCCAAACTCCTGGGAAGGTTTCTTCCCACTTCCTTTCCATGCGGAGTTGGGTTACATGCTTTGGGCTGTTACAACTTTAAAAATGAACACAGTAAAATAAATAGGAACTGAATCATGGGAAAATGATCCATCCATAAGATGCACACATGTTTTTATGACATAGCCCAAGAACTGTCCTCCAAGTGATGTTTCTGGGTAGGTTCCCCCAGTCAGAGGTGGCTGGAGTCTTCTCTCCCTGTCTTACCATGAGTGGATGGTCGGAGATGTCTCTATTCTGCCATCTTACTCCACTGCCCACCCCAAGAGCTGTCCTGATTGCTAAACATACTTGATTAGGATATAAACTAAATGAAGGGAGATGACAACTAAGCACTTGTATCTATCAGCTCATGCCAGCCTTTTTCACATGTTGAGGCTCTCTTTCACAGAGAAAGAGTTTCTTAGTTTATAGAAGGAGGAAAGACAGCGGTTAAGGACCATACCCAGTGCTAAATACTCGACATACGTTAGTTCCTGTTCTCTTCACCTCTAAGTGGCCAGTTGATACTATTCTTGTCTTCATTATGCAAAGTGGGAAACTGAGGCACAGAGAGATTCAGTAAGATCTTCAGATCTACTTAAGTGGCCAGTGTGGGAGTTGAACCCAGCTAGTCTGGCTCTGGCAATGAAGGAATTAGCACAGTGGTTCTCAAACTTGAGACTGCACAATCAGAATCACCTGCTGCAAGACAGCCTGGTGAGATGATGCTGCAACTCAGCTGTGACTGCTGGCAAGCCCTGGCTAAAAAGGCAGTGTTGGCCTTTCGTGGGTAGAATTCTCAGTTTGGGACCTGGCTCTAGTTGGATCAATGATGTCATAGTACACAGTTGTCTAAAAATAAAACATTTGATGCCTCCCTCCCCTTACTTGTTCAATGCTATTTTCAAGTGAAAGGCTTTGAATGGTGTGTGCCCTCGTGTGTCTGTGTTTGGAAGAAATACAACTGGTTTGATTTGAGGGTAAAAGCCCTGAAATGTCCGTGCAAGGATAAGTAAATCCTGAGTGCCAATCCCATATCACTGTATTTTCCTTATTAGTGAAAAGGAGGCAAGGCTGCTTTCAAATTCACAAAAGGCTCTGAGAAGACCCCGAAATGGGGCCGAGAGACGTAGGCTGTTGTCAGGTTCTGCTCGATAGAGACCTTACAATTCTCTAAATGGGAAAATGAATTCTCCAAGTGAATACACACGCAATGTAGAAAATTGCTACTGATGCCATATACAGTTTAATTCCTTTTCAAAAAAGCCTTGAGAACAGAATAAACACATTATGCTTGGCTGGAGTATTCAAGAAACCTCCTCTATAGGAAATGACTTTAGAATTCTTATTTTCCCTTTCCTTTGCCAGTGCCTGACAATGCCTGATAGAGTACTAGAATGGGGCATCCAAATTCAGGTCCTGAAGGTCTTTTTGTTGCACACTGAATGAGAGAACTGAAGCAAAATCAAATCTGTCTAGTCAGAACACACTCTTCACTGTGTTCTCATGCCCCTGACCTGTACTGGTTTTCATAAAAAGTATTTGCATGTTAAGTAGTGATCCATAGCTGGCAACTTTTCTGAACCTGCTATAATTTTGCTTTTATCCTCACTCTCCTACTGAAACTCTTGTCTCAGGGGTCACTGGTCCTAACTTGTCCCAGAATTCAATGTTACTTTAAAATATTTTCCTTTCTTGATCCCTGGGCAGGATTTTACACTACGGACTACTTCTTCTTCTTGAAACCTTCTCTTCCCTTGGATTCCATGATGGCACAGAACTCCCTTCGTTTTCCTCTTACTTCCTGGCCAGCTCTTAATCTCCCATCCTGGATGCCCTTTCCATATTCCTTCACTGTTGGTGTTTTTTATTCATTCTTATCATGACTTTATCCATTCTTCCCTACTTCTACTTCGTACATACTCGATACATTCTTCTCTACCTCTTCCAGTGGTTCTGAATATCGTCTATACACTGGTAGTTCTCAGATCTACATTTCCCGGGTAGATGAAACGCTGCTCCCACCACGGTTCTACCACCACCACCACCTCCACCAGCCCACTAAAGAGTCATTGAGGCTAAGGGCCTTGCAAGCATCACTTCATTTATTTCTCCCAATATCCTATAAAGTAGGTAATATTACCTCGTCTTCTGATGAAGGAATTAAAGCTCAGAAAGGTTTAGAAACATAACTTGTCCAAACTCACACAGCTCATGAGCGACTTGAGCCTTCCCCTGGTCCGACTTAGAAGCCGATTTTGTTATTACTGTTGTAAATGCCAACATGGAAAGGATGACCAATAAAGGCAGTTGCAAAGATGACTGGCCTCTCTGTCCCCAGTTCTAGAACCATTAATCCAATTGACAGCTGAATATTTTCCTTAAGATATCTCAGGGGTACTTTTGACCCAGGTATGCTCCCTGCTCTCTGTGTCTTTCCTGCCACTACACAGAACACACGGACCTGTGCGTATTCATTTCTTGGTCTCTTTGGCTCATTAGGCAAGGCCAAGGCCGAAGCTAAGGACAGTGGTCATATCCACATCCATTTTTCTAATCCTTCTGTACCCAATACTTGGTATATGACCAGTGTTAATAGTGGTTGACTGTCTGTCTGACTAAACCTGGAATTTCAACCTTCCTGAAACTGTCTGAAAAATGGCTAGGAAGAAAAATAGCAACTTGTCATTCTGCTGATATTGCCACATTAGTCGAATCCAAGTTTGGGTCAGCTCCTGGCCAAAGGATAATTTTGCTGGGTGGGTAGCCTGGGGAAGGGAGTTTTTGTAAGCCAGGTTCTCCTCTGTGGGAGGGAGATCCCCCTTAGTGGAAAGGGTCTTCCTGGCAACTCAGATTAATCTTCTTGAAAGCATAGGAATGGCTGGGGTGCTGTGATTCAGCCCTCTGCTCCTGCTGTTCTGCAGCTGTTGCCTTTGTCTGAACCTCGTCATTGTCATCATCATGACCAGGCCACTGCAGTACTCCCCACACTTCCTGCCTCTGACTATCCCTTTCCCAGGCAGCCCTCCATCCCACGACCTCAGTGAGCTCCCTAAAATATTAATACTAATCTGATGGCTGGGTTGCCAACAAGGTAAGGAAAAAACACCTTAGCCAGGCTGTTTATGATTCTGTTGTTTCCAACTTACTTTTCAGTCTCATCTGCCTTTCCTCCCCAGGTGTGCTTATTTTCCTATGGCATGCTATAAGCATGTGGAGGGAAGAAACCATGCTCCATTTTTTCTTTTCTTTTCTTTCCCTTTTATTTTTTGAGACAGAGTTTCAAGCTGTTGTCCTGGGTAGAGTGCCATGGTGTCACAGCTCACAGCAACCTCAAACTCATGGGCTTAAGCAATTCTCTTGCCTCAGCCTCCCAAGTAGTTGGGACTACAGGCACCTGCCACAATACCTGGCTTTTTTGGTTGCAGTTGTCAGTATTGTTTGATAGGCCCGGGCTGGGTTCGAACCCGCCATCTCCAGTGTATGTGTCTGGTGCCCTTGCCTCTGAGCTATAGGCGCTGAGCCTATGCTTCATTTCTTTAATCCATTCATTCATCACTCCCCTATTGATACACCAGTTAACTAAGTGGGACTGTGGGCCAGACACTGGAATAAATTGGAGAGCAAACTCAGACATGGTTCCTATTTTCACATGGTTGAGATGGGCATTAGTAAAAGAACTGAGAAGTGATTATTCATTTCTGTGAAGTGAAGACTGACGTTTTATACCACAAAGATGACTGACCTAGACTAGGGGGTCGGGGATGCTTCCCTGAGGAAATGATGCCTTAAATATTTACAGAATGAATCAGGAAAGGTGGAAAAATATCTAGAAAAAGGCAGTTTAGACCTTGTTTTAACTATGCATGCAGCATGATTCAAAGGCTTAGAATTTTCAGGATATGCCAGAAGAAAAAAAAAAAAGAACAGTCTTTGTTCAAGTGGAGGATGACAGTTCCTGTAGACAGGCGTTCAAGAACCAGCATCTTAGGAAGCTGGGAACACATTGTTTTTTTTTTTTTTGCCTCAACTCAAAAAAAAAAAAAATGAATTGGAAGTTAAATGTAAAGAAAAGGACCACTTAAATCAGGTTGTAAATCTTACTATGTAACATCCAGGGGATACTAAAGCTAAACTGCAATTTGCCCACTGGGTTCACCAGACAGTAGGGAGGACATCCCAAGCCACTTCTGAATCTAAATTACTAAATATAGTGGCAGATAGGCACAGGGTTACTGATGCTTTCGGACTCTACTTTTGGCATAGTCTGACTCTGACGTCTTTTAAACATAGCTTTGATTTTCTATTTGCAAACACTTTTGTGTTGGGAGAATCCAACTGTGTCTCTCTGTTCCTCCAGGTCAAATTATTTTAGGTTGTGTGAAGCATTTAGTAGGGGCTTCAAACAGGCTCTGTTCTGCTGGGCATAAAATGTACCTTGAATTGACTTTATCTATTCTATTCATCTTTCAGTTTGCAGAATGTACAGATTTCTTATTTAAAAAATATACTTTTAAATAGTTTTTGAAGATTGCAACTTGATTTTATTTATCAAGGATACTTCATGGTTGGTTAATTCTTTGTAAATAAAAGTAGCAAGGAACACACAGTTATCAGCAAGTACCTATTTTTACTTCCAAGGAAACAAACTTTGAGCCCCTCTGCTATTAATGGAATAATTCTTATAGCGGTACTGATTGTCCCACCTCTATGGTTAGAATATGAGGAGATACATCCTTATAATCATAGACACCCATGGTCATAATTGCCTGGTGCATCCTTCAAGGACAGGTAATATGAGGTCACAACTGGTAGCTCTGGTGGCAATAGTGTGATACTTACAATGGAAAACTTAACATTAATTAGAAAGCAGTCAAATGACAAGGCAGTCATTGCTGTCGGGAAAGATATATTTTAAGAAGTCAAAACATTGTGAGTCACTCTCTTACAATGCAATTCTCTATTTTGGCTCCACCTCGCTAATTTGCAAACCAACTTCTACTCTAAGAGAGGAAATGATTTTTACATAAAATCACCTAAGCAGCTTTCTTTCACCATACAGTTTGAATTTTACGGAGTATCTTTTCAACTGTTTTTAGACTATTGCAAATTTTTGTTGAGAAAAAACTTGAAACAGCATCAACAGAAGCAAAAACAAAGAACATATGAGCCTCTCAATAGATGCAGAAAAAGCATTCGATAAAATCCAGCATCCTTTTTTAATTAGAACACTGAAGAGTATAGGCATACGTGGCACATTTCTTAAACTGATCGAAGCCATCTACGACAAACTCACAGCTAATATTTTACTGAATGGAGTAAAACTGAAAGCTTTTCCACTTAGAACTGGAACCAGACAAGGTTGTCTTCTATCGCCATTACTATTCAACACAGTGCTAGAAGTTCCAGCCAATACAGTTAGGCAAGAGAAGGAAATAAGGGGAATCCAAATGGGAGCAGAGGAGGTCAAACTGTCCTCCTTTGCTGACAATATGATCTTATACTTAGAGAACCCCAAAGACTCAACCACAAGACTCCTGGAAGTGGTAAAAAATATGGTAATGTCTCAGGATATAAAATCAATATCCACAAATCAGTAGACTTTGTATATGCCAAAAACAGCCAAGATGAGAAGCTAGTTAAGGACACAACCCCCTTCACAGCAGCTCCAAAGAAAATGAAATACCTAGGAATATACCTAACAAAAGAGGTGAAGGATCTCTATAAAGAAAATTATGAAATCCTAAGAAAAGAAATAGCAGAAAATATTAACAAATGGAAGAATATACCAAGCTCATGGCTAGGAAGAATTAATGTTGTTAAAATGTCTATACTTCCCAAAGCAATCTACAAATTCGATACCATCCCTATTAAAATACTAACATCATACTTTCAATACTTGGAAAAAATAATTCTTCATTTTGTATGGAACCACAAAACCCCCGAATAGCTAAGGCAATTCTTAGTAATAAAAGCAAAGTGAGGGGCATCAGCATATCAGACTTTAGGCTGTTCTTCAAGGCCATAGTGATTAAAATAGCATGGTATTAAGGGAACACTTCTACACTGCTGGTGGGAATGCAAATTAATACATTCCTTTTGGAAAGATGTTTGGAGAACACTTAGAGATCTAAAAATAGATCTGCCATTCAATCCTATAATTCCTCTACTAGGTATATACGCAGAAGACCAAAAATCACATTATAACAAAGATATTTGTACCAGAATGTTTATTGCAGCCCAATTCATAATTGCTAATTCATGGAAAAAGCCCAAGTGCCCATCGATCCACGAATGGATTAATAAATTATGGTATATGTACACCATGGAATATAATGCAGCCTTAAAGAAAGATGGAGACTTTACCTCTTTCATGTTTACATGGATGGACCTGGAACATATTCTTCTTAGTAAAGTATCTCAAGAATGGAAGAAAAAGTATCCAATGTACTCAGCCCTACTATGAAACTAATTTATGGCTTTCACATGAAAGCTATAACCCAGTTATAACCTAAGAATGAGGGAAGGGGGGAAGGGAGGGGAGGGAGGAGGGAGGTGGGCAGAGGGAGGATGATTGGTGGGATTACACCTGTGGTGCATCTTACAAGGGTACATGTGAAACTTAGTAAATGTAGAATGTAAATGTCTTAACACAATAACTAAGAAAATGCCAGGAAGGCTATGTTAACCAGTGTGATGAAAATATGTCAAACGGTCTATAAAACCAGTGTGTGGTGCCCCATGATCGCATTAATGTACACAGGTATGATTTAATAATAATAATAAAATAGCATGGTATTGGCACAAAGATAGAGACATAGACATCTGGAACTGAATAGAAAACCAGGACATGAAGCTAACATCTTACAGCCACCTAATCTTTGATAAACCAAACAAGAACGGTCACTGGGGGAAAGAATCCCTACTTAATAAAGAGTGCTGGGAGAACTGGATAGCCACATGTATGTTGTCTATTCTGCTTTGGTTGTTATCTCCTTAGCTGTATAGAAGCTTTTCAGTTTAATTAAGTCCGACTTGTTTATTGGATATCCACATGTGAAACACTGAAACTGGACCTGCACCTTTCTCCATTCAGAAAAATTGATTCAAGATGGATAAAAGACCTAAGTTTAAGGCATGAAACAATAAAAATCCTCAAAGAAAGCACAGGAAAAACACTGGAAGATACCAGCCTGGGGAAAGACTTTATGAAGAAGACTGCCATGGCAATTGCAACAACAAAAATAAACAAATGGGACTTAATTAAACTGAAAAGCTTCTATACAGCTAAGAAGACAACGACCAAAACAAATAGACAACCTACACAATGGGAAAGGATATTTGCATATTTTGAATCAGACAAAAGCTTGACAACTAGGCTGTACAGAGAACTCAAATTTGTCAACATGATAAAAGCCAACAATTCCTTATATCAATTAGCAAGAGAGATAAATATAACCCTCTCTAAAGAAGAGAGATGAATGGCTAGGAAACATATGAAAAAATGCTCATCGCCCCTAATTATTAGAGAAATGCAAATCATTTCCACCCAGAGATACTATC
This sequence comes from Nycticebus coucang, assembly GCF_027406575.1. Taxonomy (NCBI): domain Eukaryota; kingdom Metazoa; phylum Chordata; class Mammalia; order Primates; family Lorisidae; genus Nycticebus; species Nycticebus coucang. The sequence goes on along the minus strand of NC_069792.1, from coordinate 23,231,030 downwards.
TAACCCCAGTGAGAAGGGCCCACATCACAAAATCTCAAAACTGCAGATGCTGGCGTGGATGTGGAGAGAAGGGAACACTTTTACAATGCTGGTGGGACTGCAAACTAATACAACATTTTTGGAAGGAAGTATGGAGAATCCTCAAAGAACTCAAGCTAGACCTCCCATTTGATCCTGCAATCTCATTACTGGGCATCTATCCAGAAGGAAAAAAATCCTTTTATCTTAAGGACACTTGCAGTAGAATATTTATCGCAGCTCAATTTACAATCGCCAAAATGTGGAAACAGCCTAAATGCCCACCAACCCAGGAATGGATTAACAAGCTGTGGTATATGTACACCATGGAATACTATTCAGCCATTAAAAAAGACGGAGACTTTACATCTTTTGTATTAACCCGGATAGAAGTGGAACACATTATTCTTAGTAAAGCATCACAAGAATGGAGAAACAAGAATCCTGGATGTTCAATTCTGATATGAGGACAGTTAATGATGTAGTAGACAGTGGAAGTTGGGGGAAGGGGAGGGCAGAGAGAGGTAGGCAGGTGGGGGTCATGGTGTGTGACACATCTTTTGGGGGTGGGACACAATTATAAGAGGGACTTTACCTAACAAATGCAATCAATGTAATCTGGTTCTGTGTACCCTCAATGAATCCCTAGCAATAAAAAAAAATTTTGGAACCACACACACACACAAATAAAACTTGAAACAAATACCTTTTCAAATTATAAATAAATTGTTTAATTTGACCTAATCCTAGAACAGAAGAAGATGGTCAAAACCTCTTCCTGGCAATGTTATTTGTTTTTTCCTGGCAATGATTTTGATATGGGCTAAAGTCATAAAAATCCAAAGAGATCTAAAAGGTAAACGATTCATTGGTTTCTTTAAACAATAAGTTTAGATGGAAACTATATATGGCTTAAGCAATTAAAACACCAGAAATTAATTTTTTTAAGTGGGAAAAGAAAGAGCAAAAGACACAATGCCAGGTTCTCACTTTGCTTGCATTTTTTTCCTTCCCCTGAAGCTTCCTTAAACACAGCAAACAGTTCGATTATATGCAAAAATAAAACCCAGGTATTCATTTGAAAATGAAAATGGCAGCTTTAGGGCTACTGGAAGACCCAACAAAAAAGTTGAAGGTCAGAGAGAGAAAACGGAATAGTGGCTTCCTTCGGATGATAGAGGAGAAGGGTCTTTTTCTGGGTGAATCCCGTGTATTTGGCTTGGAATTGTAGGAACAATTCCAAGCCAAACAATTCCACTGTCTATAGACAGTGGCTCAGAGGGGTTCCACCCTTTTTCACAGGCACCTTTGTTCTGCATCCCAAAGGCCTTTTAATAATTCCTGATGGTCTGGAAGCTTTTGGTGAGCACAGCACACCGCATAAATTCTGGATGGACCTGAGTAATTAGTCATCCCAAGTTCTTGGTGGGTCCAAGGTTAGAGTCAGGCTACTGGAACAGATTTAGGCATCTGACTGAAGACCATTTTTCTAGAAGCAAGCCTGCCTCACATGCCCACAACGGCCCACATGTTCTACTTCCTAATGAACAGTCAATGGCAATGTGACACTCGTGCTCTGGGGTAATCAGAAGCAAATGCCCACTGCAGCCAACCACACTGAGCAGCCCCTCCACCCTGCCTAAGTGCCATTGCTCTTGTGCTGAAAGCTTTCTTCCTATAAAATGCCACATATCATTAAAATCCACTTAACTATCTAATGCTCTTATAATTTAACACACAATTATTTCCATAAGGAAATAATTTTTACTTTCCTTAAGGAAACATTTTTACTTTCTTCAAGTACATTCTCGAGTGTCCTTCCTTAAGTGCCATCTGAGTGGCCAGAGGAAGTAAAAAACTGAGAACTATGGTTCCTGGGAATTCGGAGATTTCAGGGGGGAAAAGGACAGAGAGAATCCTTGGTAAAAGCTCTGTTAATTCAGCCTACTAGTGTGTTTCATCAGTCTGCAGAGAGCTTTAACAACATTCAGTTATCTTCATTTTCAGAGGTCAAGCTTAGCTTCTAAGAGATTTTCAGACTTCGAAAGACTTTGGTTCTTAGGTCATATAAATAAACTATTTGATAGATGGGAGTTGGAAACCCATGATTACAAGAGGGACTTTACCTAACAATTGCAATCAGTGTAACCTGGCTTATTGTACCCTCAATGAATCCCCAACAATAAAAAAAAAAAAAAAAAAAAGTTTAAAAAAAAAAAGAAAGTGAGGTCAAAACTTGGCAGGTGTTTTCATGGTTAAAAGATGATCATAAGTGGTTCTCTTTTAGAAGAGTTCAGTTAAAGCTGTTCAGTTAAAGTGGTTCTGTAGAAGAGTTCAGTTAAAGCTGTCTTGCATCTACCCATCCATCCATCCACCCAAACCATCCATCTATCTATTCATCTATTCTGTACGAGGTACCAAGAATGCAAAAGGGAGTAAGACAGGGTTCCTGTCTCCTGGATGTCCTTTTCAGGTGAGCGGGAAGGAAAGAGGAAAGGAAGGATAGAATAGGAAAGAATGAGATAAGGGGAAAGGGAAGAGGGAAGGAATTTGAGCAAAGAATTATAATATGAAGTGATAAACTTTCAAGTGTAAGTTTATGTAACATGTTATGGGAACACCAAGGAAGAAGGCTTAACACAAAAAAATTTTTTTAAACACAAAAGCTGGCTGGACAAGGTGGCTCATGCCTGTAATCCTAGCATGATGGGAGGCTAAGGCAGGTGGATTGCTTGAGCTCAGGAGTTTGAGATCAGCCTGAGAAAGAGCAAGACCCCCATCTCTAAAAATAGGGCATTGTGATGGTTGCCTATAGTCCCAGCTACTTGGGAGGCTAAGGTAAGAGAATCGCTTGAGCCCAGGAGTTTGAGGTTGCTATGAACTATACTGCCACAGCACTCTACTGGGGCAAGAAAGTGAGACTCTATCCCAAAATAAACAAACAAACAAACAAACATTAAAGCTACTTAGAGGCAACCAGCTAAACTAATTTAATTTGTATCTTAGTTTCTGTCATCCAATTGTTAAAGAACTTTAAAATGTCCAAGACTATTTCAATGAACAGAAGAAAAATGGGGTAAAGTTAAAATTATACAGAAAAGTGGTTAACTTATGAAGATTCTAGAAATATCTATACATACTTAAAAACAGCATTGTAGTTATGCATCTTAGTAATGCTATGCTTACTTGTCAGCAGAAAACGTCGAATGAAAGTAACTGGTGATTTAATCAACTTCTGTGTACATGGAAATGGAAAAAAAAATGATATAAAAGTAAAAAATGAGAAATGAAAGTATTTCATTTATTCTCTATTCTTCAAACTCCCCACCTTTTAAAAATAGCATGGATATCTATTTTTACTTATATTGCTCGTATGAGAGCCAGCTTGCTTTGGAGTGTGGTTATTTGTTTAGATTTCCACATGGTTTTCTCTCCCCTAGTAGCCTGTGGTCTCTTCAAGGGCAAAAAGCTGTGTCTTATCTACCTAAATTTCTTTAATTTAAGGAAAATTAATTTTTGTTAAATAAAATAATCACATTTTCCTTCTAAAACCTAAAATAGGTGGAAGGAAACTTCCACTGTTTACCTGACAAGACTGAGGTATCTGGTTTCTTAGATACGTGGCTTCCATGGAGAGGATAATCTTTTCAGAGATAATCTTTGATTTAGGAACATTTGAGAGGTACTTCCATCAGCTTGTATCTCATTCTGTGGCAAGGAAGTGGCATGATTTACCTTAAGTAGTTTTAGAACAGGCATCCTCAAACTGCGGCCTGCCGGCCACATGAAGCGGTGTGAATTGTATTTGTTCCCATTTTTTTTTTTTTTTTAAACTATAGTCCAGCCCTCCAACGGTCTGAGGGACAGTGAATTGGCCCCCTGTTTAAAAAGTTTGAGGACGCCTGTTTTAGAAGGTCTACTCAAGTGTTCCAATGTCTGCTTTCAAAACAATTTTTAAACCAAAAAGAACTTCAGACTAGATGAGTGACAATAGCTAGAAATTTTGCTTTCTGAGTTACTTCAAATTCTATTGTCATCGAATTTTACAATTAGAAATGAATTGAGAGGTTATCCACAGAGATCCTTAACTCTGAAGAGGAAGACATAAGAGCCTTAACCAACATCTCCTTGGGACCAAAACTCTGATTTCCCAACTCTCCTTTTAGACTTCTTTCCACTATATATTTCCTCACAGATGAAAGAAAAATAAGATTCAAGGAAAGAAATATGCCAATTTTCCTTATTTTAGTCAGCCATCTGAGACAAAAGCACAGAATAAGCCAGTAATACTATCCCAAATACTAATGGTAGATATCTAATATCCCTAAACCACATTATTTCCTAAAATCCAAATGTTTTTTTATATGGTAATTAGATTGTACACTCAGTTGTTCATTTAAACATTATTTTATGAATATCAGCTATTTGTTAGACAATAGGCTTTCTCCCAGTGAAATCACAGGAGACGCTTCTTCCATGGATGAAATATTTGGTCAGCTCCAGCCCTAATCCCGGGGTACATCAATGCCCACATAGTGCACCCTTCTAATGTTTTCCCCTCTCAGCTTCTCAATCTTCTTAATTTTTTTTTTTTTTTTGGAGACAGAGTCTCACTTTCTCACCCTTGGTAGAATGCCATGACATCACAGCTCACAGCAACGTCAAACTCTTTTTTTTTTTTTTATTGTTGGGGATTCATTGAGGGTACAATAAGCCAGGTTACACTGATTGCATTTGTTAGGTAAAGTCCCTCTTGCAATAATGTCTTGCCCCCAGAAGGTGTAGCACACACCAAGGCCACACCCCCCTCTCTCCTTCCCTCTCTCTGATTGCAACGTGAAACTCTTGAGCCCAAGCGATCCTCTTGCCTCAGCTTCCTGAGTAGCTAGGACTATGGGTTCTGGCCACAACACCCAGCTATTTTTAGAGATGAGGTCTTGCTATGGCTCAGGCTGATTTCAACCTGTGAGCTCAGACATTCCACCTGCCTTGGCCTCCCAGTGTCCTAGGACTACAGGCGAAAGCCACCACTCGACCACAACCTTCTAAATTGAATTTTCTTCCAATTCATCTGTCCAGTTCCATTGCCTCACCAGGACCTTGGCATCACCTATCAACACACCACCCTCGGATCTGAACCTCTAAAATTCTCACCTCTGATCAGAGCTTCACATCCCTCTTGCTTTCTCACTACACTCCTTCCAACACCTATCTCTGGTCTTCATCATTGTCCTCTGTTCCTTTTGTCCTGCGTATTTTGATCCTTTCTTAGCTTCATTTTTCTTCTCCATCCAGTCTTGACTCCATTGTTTTGCCATTACCCTTAGTTTCATTGTCCCCTGTCTGTCTGCACCCCCACCCTGACATAGATTAAACTATAGTCTTTTGTGAGTCCTACATCTGGTCCATGGATTACTACCCTACCTATGCTGACTAATGCTAGGAGAAACCAGAGTCTCGGCTGAGACCTCAACATTACTGACTGGTCCTATCCCACTTGTTGCTTAGTTCCCTCTTCTGCTATTTTAAAACTTCCTTGTGCCTCTCAAAGCACCTTCTTCCATCCACCTTCTCTTTTCACTTTGACTTTATTTCCTATTTCAACAGAAAATAGAGGCACCAGGATTAAAGTATCTCAAATTCCTACTCTGCTTCTCCAAAATAACATTACCCGCCCTTGATTTTCATTGCTGATGGGAATGTGAAGTGGTACAAGTTCTTTGGTAGGGAGTTTGGTGACATCTAGTAAAAATGCATATACCTTAACTCAGCAAACCCACTTCTAGGACACTGTCCAAAGATGAAATAGCAAAACACAAAGTGACATATACACGGGCTATCACTTCTAGCACCGTTTGTAAGAAGAAGAGACTGGAAACAACCCAAATGCCCTATAGTAGAATCAACAACTATGCACATCCACAGTGGAGCATTATGCACCTATAGAAAAGGAAGAGAAAGAGCTCTATAGATTACAGTGGAGTGGAGCTTCAGCATTTATTAAGTGAAAAAAGCAAGGTGTAGAAGAGAGTTATAATGCACTATATGAATCTATTACATGTATGTTTTGCCTATACATGTATTTACAAAAAGAAACAACGTGTGGCTCTCTGACTCTTCCAATCTAGACTCCATAGTTTTAGCAGCATCTCAGTTTCATTGCCCCTGTCTCTCTGCCACTGCCACCCTGCCAGAGATCAATCCAACCATTTGTCTTTCGTAAGTCCTATATTTGGTCCATGGACTGCTGCTGAAGAAATTGGCCCTACTATGCACCTATTTGGTAGGAGAAACTCCAAGACCAAAGCTTTGACCGAGGCAGGACAGGGTTCTGCCTAGTTTTCACAAACCTTGTTACTGTTTCTTGCCAATCACTTGCTAAAAGTGCCCAACACTGTCATTGCTTTCAGATATTCTTCCAGCCCTTCCTCACTGCACCATTAGGGTCATCTACTGTAGCAGGAGTCCACGCCTCATCCAGATCCCAGCTTGCTCTCCTTCCTTGCCTGGCTTGCTATGTGCCCACAAATCTCTGACCTATTGCTTCCAGAGTACAGGGTTGCAGAGGGCCAGAAAAATGAAATAATGACAGTTTCAAAGCAACCTATAGGCATTCAAAAAACATAACCTATATTTTGTTGTTTCCTGTACTTAAGCACAAAAATGCTAAGCTAAAGCAGTCACTCTACAGAAAGGCAAATCAGTTTCCCAGAGCAGAAAAGAAAAAGCAAGCTGACAGGCTTTTGTCAGTGGAAGAGTCTAGAAGAAATCTGTCAAAAGCTAAACTCATTGATGTATATGAGGAAAAAAAAAACTTACAATTTCATTGGCTCAGTACAGTACTCGGTCTATAGTTCACATTCAGAAAATAGATCTCGAATATTTGGTGAATATTAAACAGTTTTTGTGAGGTTGACTGAACAGTAATGTTCATGAACCCATGAAGAAACAACCTTTTAAAGTAAATGTCTAGGAAGTTCAGAAAAATTGTAAAGAAATGTGAAAGAGCAAGGGAAACTTCTGGCTTGGTTTGATAAGAGTCCTGGCTTAATTTTAATACATCTGGTAAGTATAGTTTAAGCTAATATTGCTTTGGCTGCTGTAATACAGTCCAGGGACTAAGGGTTTCAGACAAAAATGGTGGTCAGTTTTTCAATATTAAAGGTATTTTTCACCTTTAGTTGGAACCTGTCGGACATCTCAGTGGTTACAAAGGAATTCTCAACTCCCTCCAAATATGTTAGTCCTTGTTAGACATGCGAATCCTCCTGAGTTCCACAGAGAAATAAATCCCCATTAAAAAAACAGACTCTGAAGTGTGAAACTTAAGACAGATAAGCCAGTTCCCAAAAGGCCTAGGCCACTTTTGGAAAGCCCAGAAATCCTTTAAAAGCTTGAGCTATCGGAGGTTTACCTGTGAAGCACACACTCTTTGCACCTGCCTGAGGCATTTCTGACCCATCAAGAGGGTCTGTGACAGTTTCCTCCAAGGCATACCAAGTCCTCCCATACTTAAGAACAGCCTACATCTAAGAAGTCAAAGTTGAAAATAAAGAATAAAGTGTCAGAGTGGGAACTTCTTTTACTGATGGGATCTTATATTGATTTCCCATATTTAGGATTCATTTAAAACAGCCATCCTGCCTTCCCAAGCAACAGTGCTTTCAAGGGTGAGATCAAAAAACCCCAAATGAGAGGGAGTGCTGGAAACAGAAGTTTTGAATTAATGAAGTTGGGACAAGTAGATAATCAATCTGAATAATTAGGATCAAGCCCTAAGCTTCAGTTTTGCATGGCTGTGCGGTTCTTGTCATGGAGCTAATTTTAAATGATTATCTGCTACTATCTTTTAAGTAGGCTCTTAAATAAAACACTTAATCTATGATTACACATGCAAAACAAGGAGAGAGGATTGGAATATTCTGTGGCTCATTCAAACTGAAGATCATTTTTATTTCAAACATTTTAATAGTGGCAAAAGTTGGTTTTCAAAATTTGATATATGGCTACTGCATTCTAGGGGTGAGGAATTATATAAAACTAATAAGGTGTGTTTTCATATGTGAATTTGTTGAAAAAAATTACTAAGGCATGGTTTCGGTCACAGTATAGGGACGTGTGTAGGAAAGATCAAGGCTATTTCCTATTTGGTAATGACACAGTGAAAAAGTTCATTCTGGAATTGTCTAGGATCTAGATAATGCCCATATGTTACATAAATTTACACATTTGTAAGCACCATCATAGTCTGTATTTTCCAGAACAGTATTCTAATGTTCTATTCCAGAATAACAACAACAGAAAACAATTCAAAAATGCTCTTTAGGGGTGAATAGATGTTGGCAATGAAAGGGAAAAGGAATTTCCTGATCTCGATGTCTGTCTCAGGGTGGAGAGCAAGTGACTTATGTCTTGCCTTTTTCTTTCTAGTGACAGAGCCTAGATGGAGAGAGCCCTCAATTAAGATCCTATATGAAAAGCAGTCATTTCAGAGAAGTATAGCAAGAAAGGGAATTTCTGACTTTTAAATACAATGCTTTCTTTTGAAATGTATTCTGGATTATTGAAATTAGTATATTTGATCTAATAATGTATCCCTCAACAGTTGGCTATTTATAGGTGATAAAATTAGATATATTAGGATGATCTTTGTATATTTCTTTCTATACACACACATCTGCACAAATGTCTAAGTGCAGAAGTTTCATGAGCAAGTATGAAGATTCATACATAATTATAAATCTGAAAAGGCCACTTTGCTCAACCTCTCTCCTATCACTCGGATGTCTCATTTATTAACTCATGAAATATCATTTAGTGTTAACTTCACGAAGATACTGTGCTTCCAGCTGTGTAGACCTTGAGCACAATTGAACACAAACCTAATGTGTGGAAACAAAGGTGAAAGATACATGTTGCATTTACCTAAAGGGAGGAGAAAATTTAGAAAGAGGGTGGTGCCTTTGGCTCAAGGAGTAGGGCGCTGGTCCCATATGCCGGAGGTGGCGGGTTCAAACCCAGCCCTGGCCAAAAACCATAAAAAAAAAAAAAAAAAGAAAATTTAGAAAGAGACAAATATCAAACCCTCAATAACTCCCAGTGCAAAGAATATAGGTGATGGCATCCTCCCCTAACTGGCTTATATAACGGATACACAGGGACACTGTGGACTTTCTGGAAGAAGGATCATCTGAAACTTGTCATCAGAGTCAAGCTTATTAAATATCAATAGCCACGTAAGAGGATTTCCTGAGCTAACTTTCTCTTAGTCTGGAACATTCCACAAAATGAAACTCTGTCATTTTGATAATGCTTCATCATAACTCCACTCAAAGATTCCATCCACAAAAGTTTACAGAAACTTAATTTGGAAACTTGAAAAAAAAATAAAAGCTCAAGGATATTATGCCCTGCTAATTTTATGAGGTGTAAATGACAACTTAAATGGTTATGAAATATAAACTTTTTAAAATTAGGAACAAAAAATCTAGTCCTAATCAGCAGCCATGTTAATTAGCCTAAATATTTTTTAATTTATACAGAAATTAGTCAAAAACATTCCTGTTTCCTAGACTAATTTAGGCAGTCTTCAGGTCACGAGTGTTAGTCCCAAAGACGTTGAGTTTTGTTTTGTCTTATTTTCTGCAGGTCTCCTATCATAGGTTTTATAGACTAAGATTTGCTGCTTCTGTGAAACCCTGCGCTTGTGACCCTATGTTCATTTCTCTCATCCTCATCTCTTGCACTTCCTCATCTACAATGTGAAAATTTGTTCTGTTGCATTAGTTTTCGGCTGTGACACCAATTTATTGACTTACATGACATAAATTTATTCTCCGAGAGTTCTGTGATTTGAAAGCCTAAAATGGATCTCACCGGGCTAAAAGCAAGGCGTGTTGACACAGCTGTGTCCCTTTCAGGAGGCTTGGAGAAGATCCACTTCCTTTGCTCTTTCTAGACTCCTTGAGTTCCCTTCTTCCATCTTCCAAGCCAGCAATGTTGCTTGCTCTGTGCCTTTCTTCCACACTTAAGCATCTTTCTAGGATTCTCTTCTGACTCCCTTTTCCCCTTCTAAAGATCCTTGTGATGACGTGGGACCACCTGGACTAGAAGGGGCAATTTCCCTACTTGAATGTCAATTGGTTGATCAGTAACCTCAATTTCCTTTTTACCATATAACATAATGTATTGATACGTTTTGGGGACTAGGATATGGATATCTTTAGGGGGTCGTTATTCTGCCTATCACATTTGTTTTAAGTCACAATCCAACTTAAACTTTAAAACAAGTAAATTAGCTCATGTCCCTCTTTTTAAAATCCTCCCAATGGCTTCCTCTTACATTTAGAATAAAAAGCAAGACCCTTACCCAGTCTGTAAAGCCCCACATGGCCATGTGCCTCCTCCTTGTCTGACCCCATTTCCACCACTCTCCACTGAGGCCGGTGATCCCCAGCCACACAGTTCACTTGCAGAGCTCCTTCCCACTCCGGGGATCTGTGCATAAGCTTGTCCTTGCCCCTGCCAGGTTCTTCCTGAAGATCATTGCATTTGCTAGTTCTTGTTTGTCATTCAGATCTCAGGTTACATGTTCAAGTGAAACTTTCATCATTCACCTTGCCCAACACTTTATTTGAATTCCTGGCATAACAGTCATCATTCTTGAGACTTTTCTCATAATTAGTTAATTATTTCCAAGAGAGCAAGGAAAATGTCAGTCTGGCTTACTGCTGTACCCTCTGGGCCCAGAACAGTGCCTGGCAGAGGGTAGGGGCTCAGTAACTAAGGGTAGCATCAAAGAATGGACAATGGGCTCATACATGACTTTATTATTGTATCATTTTGGCTGACACACTTCTGGGTTCAAAACTGACTTTACAGTGTCAGGACATATATTCTGTTCTCTATGAACATTTCTGTTCAGGGTCCATAAAGCAAATCAATTCGGTCAAACCATATAGCTTTTGAGTTTGTATAACAACAAACATCTGTACTGAAAAAAGAAATTGGGGGCGGCACCTGTGGCTCAAGGAGTAGGGCGCTGGTCCCATATACTGGGGGTGGTGGGTTCAAGCCCAACCTCGGCCAAAACTGCAAAAAAAAGAAAAAGGAAAAAGAAATTGGTTGGACTTTTTGATGTGTGTAGATACTATCTAAACCTCAACATTTTTTTCTTTGTTATATGCTATGTGACCAAAAAAAAGGTGGAATAATAATATGAGTTGCTTACTGAAACTGTGGGTTTTTTGTGTTAAAATAGGTGAAGTCCCAGAAATAACTAAGAGCACAAAATGCATAAAATCTGGGAAATAAAACATACAACAGAGTTGGAAGAAACAAATCAAAGGTATGTATTCTTTTGCCCCATGCCGGAATGGAAAATAAATTTAGAGTAATAGAACTTGGGACAGGAAATGTATTTATCATGCCCAGAGAGCAAACTGATGAGTGTGAATTTTTTTAATAAGCAGAATAAATTTCAGGGCAGATAAATCCATCACAAAAGCAAACAGAATCTCTTCATAACTGGCAAAGCACACCAAGTCATGGCCGTCTTGTTTTTTGTCATCTTGCATAAACCTCTGCTTGTATCAGTCCTCAGATCTAAATCACACACATTCATCATTCTAAGGTGAAAGCAAATTTTCTGGCTGTGCAGTAGTCCAGGAGAGAAATCATTAAATATTCCCGAGGGTTGATCAGCTGACACTGCAAAGCTCATAGTTTCAAAAGTGAAATGTTATCCTGGCCATTTCCTTAAGCACATTTGCTGCTTTTAAAGATAATTTTGCATACTTGTTTGAACAGTAATGTAATTTACTTTACTTCCTAATGGCTGTCTGTCCAGAGTTAAAATTGGTAGCCTCCATTTCCTCATCTACACAGCAGGGACGGTCTGTTTGCCAACTTTTCAGGTTGTTGGGGATTCAGTGAAGTGACTTTTTTTTTTTTGTGACAGAGTCTCAGTCACTCTGGGGTTGAGAGCCATGATTTCATAGCTCACAGCAACCTCAAACTCTTGGGCTCAAGAGATTCTCTTGCCTCAGCCTCCTGAGTAGCTGGGACTACAGATGCCCACCACAACGTGCAGCTATGGTTTTAGAGACAGGGTCTCGATATGGCTCAGGCTGGTCTTGAACTCCTGAGCTCATGCAATCCACCTGTCTCAACCTCCCAGAGTGCTAGGATTACAAGTATGAGCCACTGCACCCAGCCCGATGAGGCAACTTCTGTGAAACACAGCGTGTGTTGGGTACACAGAACATGGCCTGGGATTAACTGAGAAGAGCCAGTTTTTCTATGTAAAGGACAGGAAAACCGAAGGAAGTGGGCTAAGCTGTTTGTAGCAAGGCCTTTTACTTTGCTGACGAGATTTCCGACCTTGAGTGGGTAGTGGCCCAACTGTAAGCTCCTTCCTACCACTCTCCATGACTCAGGGGCCTTTGTAAAGTCATTGCTTCTGGAAGCCCCCTCCACACACAGCCCTTGTTCTCTCTCTCTTCTTAGAGGGGATCACAGAGAACGTGCTGCACCTTGAGAATCAAATAGTGAGACAGAGATAGTGAGGAAGTATCAATTTGAATAAATCTGTATTTATTCAGTGGGAGAAGAATTTAAAATGGGCAGCCTAATCACGAGGCCCCAGGCTGCCCAGACTTTATTCTTGCCTTTCTTGATACACACATTGAAAAGGAGGTGGTTCTTCTGTTATTTAAGCTGTTGTCACTTCAGAGAAATGCACCATAGGAACCTCGTCCATTCACACTTGTATAAACATATCCTTTTGCTATTAATCTCCCTTCTCTAAATCTTGGTACATGAGCATGTACTTCTATAATAATTTTGAAGACAGAGGTGTAACTTTATGGAATCCACCCCATATCACCTACAAGCACACTGCACATTTATAAGGTGAACACTGTCATCTCCAGTATGTCTGGATCCCTGGCTTCTGCTTCTGCTGCCTCATGATGACACAGGACCAGTCTTTACAGCGGCAGGAAAACAAATTTATTTACATTGAAAACATATAATCGGCATGCGGCTTTAGAACCATTAAGATTTATTGTATCAAAACAGAAAATGGGTTTTCATCTCGAATTGCTTTTAGAGAGGACATGGTAGCCTGGCAAGATTTGAATGGAGTTTTGTCATTTGAGGGCCAAAACTGGGCACCACTTGTGGTGAACTATCTGTCAACATATGGATTTCAGTCTTCCCCTTTATAACTTCATTGGCCCTGAGGAAAAGGGGCTTTGTACCAAGGTTCTCAGGTGGGAGAACCACATACATTTGGTATTCCCAAGGGTTCTCCAATGTAATCCTAAAATATATGAAATGAGCCACCATTGTTGAAAGTTAATTTTCTGCCACAGATTGTAATCTACACTCCAGAGTTTCCACTTGAGTAGACAGCAACAGGACTACCTCCATCATTGTTTACAGCAACTATTTATGGGCTAAAGCAGTGGCAGAAGCAGCGGTATGAGATGAAGGCACATGGACTTTGAGGTCAGGGGCAGGGCAGCTCCTTTACTTCTTACTTTCTGATATTGGCACTTGCCTGACTTCTCTGAGCCTCAGTGTTCTCATCTGGAAAATGGGGTTGTAGTGGGGATTAATTAATGAATAATGGCCCCTACAGAGAACAGGCATTCAAAGTCCACGCATATTCATTTCTTCTTCCATAAGGTTGGTGTTGTTGATTCCTGTGGTGACTGGTAGGAATAGGTGAGGTGGTAGTTTCAGGTTGGTGTGATGGGACTAGGGAAGGGCCCTGAGCATCACAGGCAGGAAGAACACTGTGTGAAGGCAGCATCAGTTTATAGCCTATAGTCGAGCTCAGTAGGCATGATATAAGCCTCTGTCGCTGAGGAACAAGGAGCTTAAGACAGCCATGTTTTAGGGCTGAGATTTGCTTGTATTGTGTCTACAAAGCACAGAGTTGTATCACTGCCCCTACCACACCACATCGCTCCCCCATTAAAGCTAGGTCACGGCAATGTCATGGTCTATCGTGGTTCCCCCCCTCCCCCCCGTTAGACTTGCAAAGCTCCTCAGTGCCTCTCCTTTTAACTTGTAGTTCTGTGCAGCTTCTACTGGAAGAGTCAATGAAACGACTTCGAGGGACTTTTATTTAGGTTGATGGAGCATCCGTGGTCAACTCTGCTCTGAGAATGGTAGAGTTGGAGAATGTGAATCTGACCCTTTGACAGACGTTGAAGGAACATGTGCAGCCTCTATCGCTCTCTTTCCAAGGCTAGAAATAAGATGAAAAAATAATGGGGCCTATTTGGGTGCTATGAGTTTTGCATTTATCACTCCACTGTGTTTACCGTTTGTGTGTTTTATTCTTTTTTGTTTTATTAGGGAGATGTCTGTTCTCACTGAGTGAGGCTGTGTGGAAAATAAACCTTAGTTTAAATTCCCGCCTTATCCCTTTGTGTCTTGGGATCTTAGGTTATTAGCCCCAGTAAGAGTGTCTTTTGAGCAGGATAATGAAGATTCCTACAGTCAGTGATGCTGAAAGTAGCAACGGTGACACGTTGGGAAGGACCCGGTGTACGCAGCTGTCATCCTCCCTCTGCCCTGAGCAGTGTGTGGCAGCACCTGTCAGATGCTGAGGAAGCCCTCCAGAGAGAGTGCTCTGTGCTGTGCTGGGGAGCTCTCCGCAGTAATCTAGAACATTTCCTTTAGGGCACAGATCCTGGGGGAGATTTTCTGAGTCCCAGAGTTAGTGTTATACAAACTGCAATTTGTAAATCCCAAGTTTCATAAGAGCAGTAGCAGCAGCAGATGGCAAAAATACATTTCTAATTCATTTAAAACCTGCTCCAAGAAATGAGTTCTCCCTGTACTCCTTAAACTGTTATTCTTCTATATGTCTCTGCTATGTCTTCTAAATAAAATAATTATGACGGAGAGAGGCTGGCTTATGTGCCCCTCTGTTCCATTGCCTTACAGGGGAATCATAATAGAAGCCTCTATTACTGAGGAACCAGGAGCTTAATTTGGTTGTTTTTCAAAGCTGAGGCTTTAGTGAGGTGCTAGGTTTAGGGAATGTTTTCTTATTTTTAAATGTAAACACTATGTCAAAAGCAATAGTCTGCTTGAGTCAAAGGCTTAAGAAATTTATTTCAGGCTTGGTCCTCCATCAATTTTATGTCTTAAAAGAAAAGTTTTAATAGCTTCTTTAAAAACCTATCTTTTATAATCATGTCTGCGATTATAGGTAGATTAGAAAATTAACTGACTGGACATCAATCAAGAAATCTTTACCAGGAGATGACTCTGTGCTAAACACTTGGTTAAAATAAAAAGGCTCTCCCTTAAGGAGCTGAGGGAGAGTAGATCACCACGGTACACGAAGCCAGCTTCTATACACAGTAGGGTAGGGCAGGCTATGTTTATTGGGTGTATTTTCCAAGTAGCACAAATTGGGGAGGTAGGGAACAGGCTGAAGAGGATTATGATGGTGTGTTCACACCACCAGGTCCGTTCACATTCCAAGCTCCCTTCTGGACAGAGAGGAGGTGTAGGGCCCTGGCTTCCACTTGGGTTTCAGAGCAGGACTAAATTGAATGAGGTGAGTTGGGAGAAGATTGTGTTGGATCCTGCCTGTGGGTGGCAGGGACAGAGAAGAATAAACATCCAAGAGGGAGAACTAATTAGGTCAGAGAAATAAAGCACTTAGGAAAGTACAGCCTGAAAATATCTCTGGGAGCAACAGTTTGCTTCGGAAGGAAGCCCATTCCTGGGAAGCTCCAGCTCCTCCTGCGTGTAGGGGGAGGAGCTGGAGTGAATCCACTGAGCCGGTCTACACAGTGGCTCTGGATCAGAAGCCTTCTCCCCATTCCTGGCTAGGGATTGGGCCCCTCTTCTGCTATTCCCCTGCAGTGACTGTTTGAAATGGAACCATCCAAGAAAATCAGGAACTATGTCAGGCCCTCACCTACACAACTGACTAAATCTATTATGTGTTTTGCCAGTGTTCCGTCCCATACTTTTAAATAATATTTTCCATCTTGTTTTTGTGTTTGGAAGGTTGTCCACTAAGTAGTCAGAATCCATTGCCATCACAACCTACTTTCAGATATAGAAAAATGATGTGACATTGGATTGCCGTCGTATTAGACAAGTAGGCCATTCTGGGCTGGAATGAGGCATTTGCTAATGCTGTGGGTTCATTGCAGGGTCCACAGCCAGAATCTAACTCAGCTCCCTCTCTTGATGGATTAGACAATAGTTACAGAAAATTTTCATGAAGCTGGCTTAGTGTACCCTTAGTGATCCGCTTTCACTAATACAGATCAACAATAAACAAAATGTCCTTTGTCTTAGAGAGTCTGGCACATGGAAGCTAAATGCTCTTGGCATTGGGCAAATTCTCCTGGCCAGAGTCTCTCTAGCTGGGGGAACACGTGCCATCCTTTGAAAATTAGGTCCCAGTGACTGTTTAACGTGATCTTGGTTGAACCATCAGATTATTCTTTGGTCTCTCTTCACTGCCCCTGGACAGCTATTGATTAATATTTACTGAATGTTCACGGTGTGCCAGCTCCAACTTGCTGTGATGAAAGTAGCTGATGATCTGTTGAAGTTGCTGCTATTTTGTTTGGCTGAAAAAGTGTGTGTTACTTGAAACTTTCCGAGGCAGTCTACAAACATCACCACCAGGGGCAGTGTCAGGGGAACTCACCCAGGGGTTAGGCCAGCTCTTGGCTTCTTGGGGACAAGCCAAGTAAGCTCGGGGTGCAGGTAGCTCTGCTCCTTTCCTAAAGGAATACGATTAAGGGAAAATGTCTCTTTCTGGCCAGAAAGAAGTAGATGGTGATAATTGATGTTTCCCAGCTAACAGGATGCTTTCTGCCTGACTGCTTTGAGAAGACAGAATGTCTAGGAAAGAAAGGGGAAACCTTTCAAAGCAGAGCTTTTGGGAAGGAGCCAGAAGAGCTGTCACAGGAATGCTGTGGTTTCTGTCCGCTTCTTTCTGTTTGGCTTGGCTTTCTTTATAGTGTCGAGGAAAGGGAGAGAGATTAAGATAGAACAAGTTTTAGGATAATAGAAAAGTGTCCGAGGCCTTGAGGGGGAAGAAGCCCACATATTCTACAAGGTGACCAATGCACACAGTAGGGCAAAGGGGAGGCCAGTGAGGGTGCAGGGGGCCCAGGCTGGGGGGCCGGCAGAGAAGCTCACAGGCTTTCTTTGAAGTTAGACACAGGTACAAGTACATAGACTATCTAAAAAGGGAATATATTTTCAAAAATAAGTTTGATTTAAACATTATCTCTAAATATATAAAAGTGAGCAATAAAATAATTTATGATATGGGAAAAACTTATTTGTGGGATATGAAGTCAGGAAGAACACATTTTATTTTATTTATTCACTTTTTTCTTTCAAAGCGGCTAGTTTAGAAGTCCTAGGGGTGAAGGTAGGGTTTGATTGTACTCAAAGCTGCATCATTGATATCTTTAGTCAGAATTAGAAAAATGCCTTGGAAAATGGGGGATTAAAATACCAGGAGATAGGGCCAGCCAGAGCAAGAGTGAGACCCCATCTCTAAAAATAGCTGGTCATCATGGTGGGCACCTGTAGTCCCGGCTATTCAGGAGGCTGAGGCAAGAGGATCACTTGAGCTCAAGAGTTTGAGGTTACTGTGAGTTATAATGCCATGGCACTCTACTGAGGGTGACAAAGTGAGACTCTGTCTTAAAAAAAGAAAATACCAGGAGACAGTCTTTCTGGCATCACATTCTCCCTAAAATAATGGGTATTCAGAAGTAGCCCTACATACCATCTCAGAAATAAATTATAATTTTAAAATTGTAGCAGAAGAAATTACTATTCAGAGCTGAGCATTGTGTTGATATGTATAAATGAAAAAGTGAGAAAGGCAAGAGAAAGAAAGGATGGAGGGAAAAGAGACGAAGTAAAACAGTAATAGGAAAATACAGAAACTGAAAGGTAATACAACCACAGATACTGTAGAAATTAAAAAAATCATAATATATTATGATTTATGCCAATTATTATTTATGCCAATAATACTGAATACTAACATAGAACGCACAGTTTCTCAAAAAACAATTTAAAAAAGGAGTCAAGGGGAAGTTAGAGTCTAAATATACCAATGACCAGTAAAGAAACTGAATCAGTAATCAAAAGGCTAACCTTACCCAAAGTACACAAAAATCAAACGATTTTATATGTGATGTTCAGCAAATCTTTAAGGACCCAATAATCCTTTTTTTCTTTTGTTTTTTTGTTTTTGTGTTTTTTTTTTTTTTGGCCTGGGCTGGGTTTGAACCCGCCACCTCCGGCATATGGGACCAGTGCCCTACTCCTTGAGCCACAGGTGCTGCCCCGGACCCAATAATCCTTTTATTGTACCAGCTGTTTTTGAGACTAGGAGAAGAGAAAGCTACTTAAGTCATCTGGCTAATAACTAAAGTGAATAAGAAAGTACAAAAAAAACTTTGGAATAATCTCGTGAATGAGCATAAATGAAAAAAAAATTTTTTATTAAATCATAGCTGTGTACATTAATGCGATAATGGGGCACCATACACTGGTTTTATAGACCATTTGACATATTTTCATCACACTGGTTAACATAGCCTTCTTGGCATTTTCTTAGTTACTGTGTTAAGACATTTACATTCCACATTTACTAAGTTTCACATGTAACCTTGTAAGATGCCCTGTAGGTGTAATCGCACCAATCATCCTCCCTCCGCCCATCCTCCCCCCCCTTCCCCATATTCTTAGGTTATAACTGGGTTATAGCTTTCATATGAAAGCGATAAATTAGTTTCATAGTAGGACTGAATACATTGGATACTTTTTCTTCCATTCTTGAGATACTAAGAAGAATATGTTCCAGCTCCATCCATGTAAACATGAAAGAGGTAAAGTCTCCATCTTTCTTTAAGGCTGCCTAATATTCTGTGGTGTACATATACCACAATTTATTAATCCATTTGTGGATCGACAGGCACTTGGGCTTTTTCTATGACTTAGCAATTATGAATTGGGCTGCAATAAACATTCTGGTACAAATATCTTTGTTATAATGTGATTTTTGGTCTTCTGGGTATATACCTAGTAGATAAATTATAGGATTGAATGGCAGATCTATTTTTAGATCTCTAAGTTTTCTCCAAACATCTTTCCAGAAGGAATGTATTGATTTGCATTCCATAAATGAAAAATTTATAAATAAAATATTAGTCAATTAGTTCAGCAGTGTGTACTACCAAGGGGTGTTTATTCAAGAAATTCAAGTAATGTTTAATGTTTTAAAAATCTATCAGTGAAACATATTATAAGGGAAATTATGTCATAAACCATATGATTATATCAGTAGACATAAAAAATTTGATAACACGCGGTAGTCATTTAAGAATTCTAACTAAGCTATAAGTAGAAAAAACTTCCTTCCGTGATAAAAGATATCTTTTTAAAACAAAATTACAAATTAACTTATAACAATTAATTCCAACAGAAATCCCAATGGAGATTTTTCTTTCTTTTTTTTTTTTTTTTTTGCAGTTTTTAGCTGGAGCAGGGTTTGAACCCACCACCCCTGGCATATGGGGCCGGCACCCTACTCCTTGAGCCACAGGTGCCACATGAAAAGCTTGTCGAGACTTTACATCCTTTGTATCAACCTGGATGGACGTGGAACACATTATTCCTAGTAAAGCATCACAAGAATGGAGAAATAAGAATTCTATGTATTCAAGTCTGAGATGAGGACAATTAAGGTCCTAGGACACAATGGGGGGTGGGGGATGGGAGAGCTGAGAAAGGGAAGGAGGGAGCGGGTGGGGGGACAAGGGGTGTGGTACATCTTTTGGGGGCAGGACACAATTATAAGACGGTCCTTATTTAACAAAAGCAGTCAATGTAACCTTGTTCTGTGTACCCTCAATGAATTCCCAACAATTAAGAAAAAAAGATCACACACAAGAGCAAAAGGTTAGGAAGCGCTAAGATAATTTGCAATATAAAAGACAGTGGGACTCATTACTATAGCGACTTGATAATTCATACATGTGATCTTGGTGTGCGATAGATTAAAAAGGACCAATGAGACAGAATAGAAAGCCCAGAAACAGCTCCAGACATAGATGAAAATACATATATGTTAATGTCATGGCAGATCAGTGTGGAAGAAAATATTTAATAAAGATGAAAATTATATAGCCCTCTCAGCATACACAAATTCCAGAGGGATCAATCATTTAAATGTGAAAAGTATAAGTTGAAAACTTTGAGAACATAATGGAGGAAAACGTATTTATGAACTCGAGGTAAGGAAATATTTCTTCTACCATATAAAAAGCATAAGTCTGTAAAGAAAAATATTAACGAATTGTACTATATTAAAATTCAAAACTCCTATAAAACACAAGACTACACACACACACCCATTTGTGATGCACACAGTCTTGGAGTATTATTACTAGAATTAAAAAGCATGGCATGCCTATAATCAACATAAGTAAGGCTGGCCAATAGAAAAAAAAATAGGGCAAAATAAATGAATAGGGCCAGATGCAGCTCACACCTGTAAGCCTAGTACTCTGGGAGGCTGAGGCAGGTGGATTGCTTGAGCTCAGAAATTCAAGACCAGCTTGAGCAAGAGTGAGATCCCTTCTCTACTAAAAATAGAAAAATTATCTGGGCATTGTGGTAGGTGCCTATAGTCCCAGCTACTCAGGAGGCTGAGGCAAGAGGATTGCTTAAGCCCAAGAGATTGAGGTTGCTGTGAGCTGTAATGCCATGGCACTCTACTCAGGGCGACAAAGTGAGACTCCATCTCAAAAAAAAAAAAAATACTCAACAGGCCATTTGTAGTATGTAAAACGCCCTTGGTCTATAAACACATGAAAAGAAGTTGTACTTCACCAAAATTTGAGCAATGACGATATATAATTACACCCCCATATTGGCCCAAATTAGAAGGCTGGACAATGCCAAGTACTAGAAAAGATCAAGATGGACGGATGTTCTCATGTAATGCTGCAGAGAGAGCTAAGGCAATGCAATCATTTTGGAGAGGAATTGGCAATAAAATAAAGGTAAAATGTGTTGCCTTGTGACATACAGTCCCACTTCCGGGCATCTGAAGAGTCTTGTGCACATTCATATAGGAAGACAGATACAGGAACATTCACTGAAGATTTGCTGGTGATAGTAAAAAATCAGAAATGATTTTTATGTCATTTCTTGATGGATGCGCGTCCATCGAGAACATACTAAAACCAATCATGATGTATTTCACAGTAGAACAGCACCTTACACTTGAAAATGAACGCTTATCAAGTGGGCCAGTCTAAACAACGTATTTAAAACAATGCAAGAGAAAGATAATTTAGGCTGCTGCTAACTTTGCAAAAGTTAGAGAAGAGAATGAGATGGAGAAGGGTACCTGGGAGCTTCAATTGTACTTGGACAGTACTTATTTTATTCCCTGGGAAAAACCAATCTGGAGCAGTGGGGCAAAGTGATCGCTTTTAACAAAGCTTGGGAGCAGATGACTTATGCTGTTCTCAGTTCTCTTGTAAAGATTTGAAGTCATGCCTAATAAAACATTGAAATAAAGCAACAGCAACAAATGAGTTGCTTTTATAAAAGGAAAGTGAAATGCAGCAACAAGGGGCATTAAGTAAGCTGAGAGACCCCGAGCGTCCCTGCAGCCAGGTCAGCAGAATGAAAGGGAACATGCGTGGTGACGCAGGGCAGGGGAGGGCAGAATGCTCCCGAGGAGAAGTCAGAGCCAGAGAGGTGCCCAGCGGGGAATGCCAACCACAGGCCCCCACACAGGACACTGCTGGTCAGCACACCAGAATCGGATGCTTGCTCAGGGGCTGGGGCCCGGTTAAGTCACCAGCATGTAGCTTCACCACACAGTGGTTATATTTTCTTCTCAGTGCCTTCCTAGTTTTTAAATCTGATGTTCTGAGATGAAGAAATGGTTCAGTGTTTTATAAATTGAGTGAAGTGGACCCTCCTCTGAGCCATGCTCTCAGCCATCTGGCCTGGCAGAGACTGGGGACCCAGCTTCACATCAAATTGCTAAAAGCGTTGAGAATGTGAAGGCTTTCTGGGACCAGGAAGGTAAGTCGTCAGGAGCTAGGTGTGGGCAGGTGTAGGACTCTGGGGCGAGGAGAGGAAAGTGGCCACACGTGTAGCTGCTTGTGAGCACGGGGAAATGAGGTGGTGGGTCATCAGGTTTTCCTACTCCAAGGAAGTCAGAAATCTGAATTTTTTTTTTCCTGGAAATCCCCTTATCTTCTAATGAAATCTGGATTTTTAAAAAAAAGACATGATTTTTCTGATTTTTAAATGTTTCAAATCATTTGAACTTATCTTAAAATATTGTGTTGCCCAAAACAACAGCAGCAGTGACAGTTGGGAAGCCTCTCCTGGAGGATCGCGGCTGACAGCCATCATCTTATTTAGAGTCCACAGAGACAGTCTCAGCTGCTGGAATGCCAGGGCCAGGTCTCAATACTGGGCCTGGGGGCTGAGGGTGGTAATGAAGACACACACACACACACACACACACACGCTGGCATGGTGTAAAACAGAACAGAAACCTGAAATGTCAGTTCTGTGAAGTCCAAATAGAACCACCACTGAATGAGCAGGATGGAGCCCACAGTCCCAATGGCCAGCTGAACTGTTATTTATCCATCTGGAACCTCTGCCCCTGCTGTGCAGGCAGAGGTGTCTGGGGACTCTGAAGAGTGCCTGCCTCACTGGGGAAGAGGCACAGGTGTGCATGGAGGGTCTAAAGGGCACCTGGTCACTTTACTACATTTTTTTTTTCTTGCTAAGGAGAGAAGATGGCAGTGTCAGAAGAAAAAAATTGGAATTGTTATAGAACTGCTCTTACTTGCAGTTATAAAAAGGAACTGTACATTTCCCCAGCCTATTGAAATGATAACTCTGGGTTTTATTTTTGGAAAAAGTACTTTTCATCTTATAAAAATTTAATGGCCTTTGAGTGACAGGGAAGTTCCAAGTCGTTTTCACTGGCTCTTTTCTGGCTGCAGCAGAAGGTGGACTGGAGGGCCAGGGCCTCCCCCTGCCTGGTGGGGTGGACCACCGTCTGGGTGCTGTTGCTTAACAAGCAGCCACATGGGCTGTTCTTTCTCTTCTTCCGTCTCTGGGCTAGAGGCAGGGCAAAGGAAGCCGGATCTCTAAGTAAGAACACTAATATTAACAGCTAACTTCTGTGCGGAGCTTTTCTGTCTGCAGTTGTTCGAGTGCCTTATTCCTTCCTTTTATAAGATTTAGAATGAGCAGAGTTTTCCGTCCACTTCGTGTTAATACGAAACGATTATACATCTGATGGTTAACGTAGGACTCTGACTGGGGCTTCTCAAACGTGAACCCTCTTCTGAATCACCTGGGGGATCTTGTTAAAATGCAGGTCCTGATTCTGTAGGCATGGGTAGGTCTGAGCCTGCTGTCAAGCTGTCAGGCAGTGCTGATGTTGCTGGTTTACCCTCCCTGCCTGGAGAGGCAAGGGAGGGCTAAGGATAAGCACAGGGGAGCGTGAGGAGATTTGTGGCTTCCCTGTCTGCATTCTCAGGACGTGCCTGTTCTCCCCTTTCCTGGGAGAATCATCCATCATCTGGTCCTTGTTGGGGGAAAGCCTGGGCTACCAGCAAGTGCCCAGGAGGAGGTCGGTGTGTGTGTCCCTTTGTGAAAGAAGACGCGCGTGCCAGCAGTGCTCATTCTCAGAACAGCAGCTCTGCTTCTCTGACTTTCCTGACAAGTTTTCTCCTGGTTTCCAAACAGCAGCCACTGAGGCTGGAGGAGGCGAGCGTGAGACCAGAGGGTGTTGAGGGAAAGACCTCCATGGGCTCATGAAAGCAGCAAATTATCAGCTGTGAGTTCGCTCTGAGGTTGTGGCAGGTTAGCTAAGCGAGAGAGAGGGTGAGAATGCTGCTTGTCTGTTCCAAGGCTTTTCCCTGTTGTAGAGTGGAGGGAATGAAATTAAGCTCTCTAGTGCCAGGCCTTTTGGCTCGAATCCATAGCACACAGATGGTGTCACAGTCAGGCCAGCCCCCTTCTGTCCCCGACACAGAGGTGATGAGGGCCTTTGGCCCCACAGGACCTCAACAGATGTTGTTTGCCTTTGGCAGCGAAGCAGGAGCCTCGTCTGCAAAGTAAACATTTCACCTGCTCAGCCAGTTCTGTAGCCTCTCTGCTCTGGGTGTCTGCATGCACCTGTCCAGGCCAAGGCTGCTTAGCTACTCAGGGACAGGGCTGGGACATGGTCCCAAAGCTTGTCCTGCTTGCCACTTAGCACAGTTGCAGAAGACTTTAGATACAGATCTAGGTGGAAACCAGACTCACCGATGGTCTGGACGCCATAGTTGGCAAATTCCACTCAGAACCATTCTCAGACCTGCTGTAAAAGGTGTTGGCACTATGGCTGGAAAAAGGGAAGCATACAGCCCTCATTTGAAGACCTCTTCAGACATTCTGGAATGTCTCCAACAAATGATGTTCAGTCCCTATAGGACAAAGCTATGCCACCTAAGATTCTTCCTAAATAATTTTAAGTGGTGGTAAAGATATACATATTTTAAAATCAGAATTACGTTCTATTCAAAATAAGAAAAAACAAGAAAAGGATAGTTTCCAACTGACAAAAGAGCAAATAACTCTAATTCATTTTAGATTGAAGATCTGAATGAGCAGGCGTGGGCGAGTCCACACTTGCCTATTGATACTTCTTTTAGAAGTAAGGAAAATACTACACTCCATATATTTCATGGAATGCCGAGTTTGTCAAAACTGTAAGCAACACTTGATCTGAGATTGGAAAATAGGAGTTTCCGGAAATGCTATTTCTAGGTAGAGGGGAGAAATTGAAATCGGTAGGAGGAAAGGTGGATGGGCTAAGAGATGTCACCTGGGAGGATACAGCTGCCTGCTGCGACACCCACTCCGCCCTGTACCACGTGGTGAATTACGTGGAAGGTGTGAATTTCACTTTGTTCTCAAGGGAAAGACTCTCGAGCCCACTTGCTGCATTGTGCAGGACCATGGGTCTGTGTCCTTAGTTGTCATTCTCTCCCTCCTCATTGCCACCAAAGAAGACCAGCTATGTCTCACTCTCCTGACACACTTGAGGCACTAACAATGTGGGTCCTTGTTCACTGTGGCCATCTTGGCCCTGCCAGAGGTTCTCAGAAATAGCAGCTAACATTGGCTGAGAAGCACTTAGCACCAAGCACTTTCATGTATATCGTATGCCCTACTCCCACCCCTGTGGGGTAAGGGACATTGCTTTTACTATTTTACAACTGTGAAAAAACCAAAACTGAGAAAGTGAATTTTTCTGTTGCTATTTTTAAAATCTAAGGCTGCGTGGCATGTGTCAGAGCCAGGTTGCAGGGTCCTGTTGATTCTATGATGTTGTCCTTCTTGTTGGCCAACTAAACAATGACGGGGTGGCCATCCCTTGCATTTGTGTGCTGCCTCGCAGTTCACACATAAAAGCAGCAGCCTTAACCTACACGGCATATGGTTCCTTGCTGTGGAGGGAGGAATGATATACTGACCGCTGGCCATTTGGCTTACTCTTAAGTTGGGATTTTAATGGATGACACTTTGGAGAAAACGTCACCACTGAGACGTCCAGTTGTACCACAATGGGACATGACAAGGGCCGGGGAGTCTGAGAAGAGAAACTGACTTTGTGTTAGGCCAAATGTGGTGTGCACAGCTGAGCTTATGTGATTCCCACCGTCAGCAAACGTGCCAGTCAGGGAGAGGCACTGGGGACTTGACACTGCATATTCAGACATGGTCTTTATTTGGGGGAGACACCACCTTTCACCCAGCTTCAGGACAGAGCTAGCCCACACAGAGAAATGTAAAACTGTGCTAGGCAGGTAAGCTAACACCCTTCAGAATATTTGAGAAGATTTGTGCCAGGACTAATTTTCTTCTTGATGGTTGTACTGCGTTAGCCTAATAAGAGGTTGGGCAAAGAATGAAGACCATGTTTGTAACTTTATGTTCTCCTTTCATGGAAAGATAACATTTCTACTTTGAAAAACGATTTCTTCCTCCATGCAGAGCATCTTGCTCTCATTAACTATTATCTACCACTCATGACAATTTACTAGTGATAGTCATTTCCCAACAACTAGCCAGGGACGCCTGCAATGCACACACAACTACCACATCAGAACTGATGGGAAAGGAGAAAACCGTAGACTCCCACATCAAAGAAATCCAGTTAAAGAGATTTAATTTTTAAAGGCTGACTGGGAAATGTTGGGGAAAGAGCTTTTCTGACAGATTATTTGCCTGAGAAAGATGGTCAGTGCCCTTTTAACTGAGAATTTCGTCAATTATTATCACAGCTGCACTGCTGAGATGCCAATTTATACTCACATGCTGCTGAAAGGAGCAATTTCTGCAAAATGCACCACACGCTAATTCTCCAAAGACACTCTATTGTAACAAGTAAGTGGTCATAGCTTCAACCATTTAATAGGCTGTGAGATGCTGACAAGCTGACTCGAGATTTCTTTGCATTGTTCTTGAACATTGAGAGGCCACCTTCCAAAGCTCAGAAAATACCGTGCAGGGCCTCTCAATGCGAAACTCTTAGATTGGTCATGATTATCCTCCAAGGTGCAATAGACTTGACAATGAAAACCATTCATGCTAGCGAGAACCATTAGTGGTATGTTGAAGTCTGATTTGGTTAAGATACCACACTGAGTATACACTATTCCAGTGTACCTCCTGTAATAAAAAGCATATTTTCTCAAGCATCTGCTGGCTGTACAGTTAGCAACACAAACTCAAGAGGACAGTGAGCAATTGTCTATTCATTTAGACAATGCATTGAGAGCCCCTTCAAATTTGAGAATTTTACTGATGCAAATAGCAAACGGAGAGTTCGGAGGAAATAGCAGAATTAAGAATATTTCAGTATGAACAGCTATTAAGATTGGTTGTAAGTACCTGCTCGGTGCTTATTGTATATCCACACTGGGATGGGGAAAGCTGGGGATACAAAAGTATAAGCAAGATGTATCTTCCTGGAACTTGCGATCTAAGGCATTTAAATATTGGTAAAAGTTGTAGTTAGAAATTATTAGTGGTCATCTCCTGTCCGTGCAAAATATTTGTTGTTTTTGTCTTAGTTTACCTTTGCGATGCTTTTCACAATTAAGTATATGAATTAGTATTTCAAATGTTGGGAGCTTTCTGAGGCATTCACTCATTCAATAAACATTGACTGACTAGCTTTTATGTGTGAAGCATTGTATACCTCCCTTTGCATAATTTTTCAACTTCTTTGGTAATACTTCCTGTTATATAATGCTTTAAACTATAATACATGTGCTCCCACATCTGTTATTTAGTGTAGAAATCTCGTAAGGTTGTCAGGGCAGGTATTATTACAGATGATGAAACTAACATTCAGAAAGGTTAAGTGCCTGGGTCAAGGTCCCATAGTGTGTGTGTGTGTGGGGGGAGTGTGGAGGGGCAGGGGAGGACCAGAATTAGAAGCCACTTTTTTTGACTCCATTTGAAGCATTTTTCTATATGTCACAAAATTACTATTACTATTAATAGCAACCATTTACTTAGTGCTGTGAAACAGGCAGTAGGCGAAGTATCCTGTGTATATGGTCTCATTTAAAGGCTTGTAATTGCAATTTACGAGGAAGCTGCAATTCAGATATATTAACTTGCTCAAGCTCCTACATAGGTAGAAAGATTATACCTATGTGAGATTTGAGCCCTTGCCCTACACTACTATTTCCCATTATGGGATACGCTGTTTCTTTTTAGATGAGACCATAGTATGAGGAATGTTCAAGTTCTCACTTACTGAATTCAAGTTCATTCAGAATCAGAAGAAACATAATACGATAA
Source organism: Nycticebus coucang (assembly GCF_027406575.1). Classification (NCBI taxonomy): domain Eukaryota; kingdom Metazoa; phylum Chordata; class Mammalia; order Primates; family Lorisidae; genus Nycticebus; species Nycticebus coucang. The sequence goes on along the minus strand of NC_069792.1, from coordinate 23,203,076 downwards.
GTAACATATGACAGTGAATTCAGTCTGGATTATATTCATCTTTATCTCAATGCAATTGTAAAATACACGGTGGACATAAAGTTCATGTGCAATTTAAATTGGCTTACTATTTAAAGTGCACACGAACTTTATGTCCACCCTGTGCAATTCTAATATATTTTTTAAAATTTACTTTTATTGTGGTAAGAACACTTGACTTGAAATCTACCATCTTAACACATTTTTAAGTGCACAATACAGTATTAAGTATAGGCACAAAGTTGGATAGCTGACCTCTAAAACTTACATAACTGAAACTTTATACCCACTGAACATCAACCTCCCATTTCATTCCTTCCAGCCCCCGGCAACCACCACTGTATTTTCTATCCATGAATCTGAATACTCTGCAAACCTCGTGGAAGTGAAATCATTCCGTATTTGTCACCCCGTTACTGGCTTATCTCATTTAGCTTAATGTTCCCCAGGTTCATCCATGTTGTCACATATGGGAGGATTTCCTCCTTTTGAATCATATTCCATCGTATCTATTTATCCACTGATCAACTTTAGGTGGCTGCATGCCTCTGTGGCTATCGTGAATGATGTCGCCGTGACCAGGAGCGTGCAGGTACCCCTTTACGATCCTGACTTCAGTTCTTTTGGCTACAATCTCAGAAGTGGGATTGCTTGATAAGCTGGTAGTTCTATTTTCACTTTCGGGGGAACGTCCATGCGATGTTTTCCATAGTGGCATGGAATTTACATCGCAACTAAAAGTGTAGAAAGACTTCAATTTCTCCACTTCTTTATCAACACTTATGTTTTGTCTTTTAATAACAGCCAGCCTGACAGCCCTGAGGTGATAGCTCACTGTGGTTTTTATTTGCATTTCTCCATTGATTAGTGAAGCTGAGCATCTTTTCATAATCCTGTTGGCCATTTGTATGTGTTCTTTGGAGAATTGTCTATTCAATTCCTTTGCCCATTTTTTAAAGTAGGTCATTTGTGTTTTTGCTATTGAGTTATAGGAGTTCTTTTATATAATTTTCATACTAACCTCTTAATCAGGTATATGGTTTATAAAGACTTTCTCCCATTCCTTTAATATGTTTTCCAATGGAGGAAGGGCCATGAGCAAGGTTCATGAAAGTCAACATTCAGCTTTGTTCCCTCCCCCCCTGATGTAATATAAACCCTTACAGAGGGTCTCTGAGTTCCCCTTGTGTTTTCATCTCCCTCCAAAGCCCTCTAGCTGGCACACACCCATGTCTTCCTGTCTCCCACAGCCACCTAGACTTGCTGCTGCCTTAATACTCAGGGTGGGCAACTGAACTGCACCCCAGTTCTTTCCTCTCGGAAGCTTCCTGAGCTGGACATTTTTCCTTTCTATGGCAGCGAGGACTGGTGCTGGCTTGCTTGGTGTGAAGGGTTGATTTCTTCTACCATCGACTCTCCCTCACCCCTGCTCCCATTCTGGCCATATGCCTGGTTCTGATTTTGATAAATGAGGGCTTTAGAGGAAGAGAAAGAGAGACATTGTGTTATTGAAGGGTGGTTTGGCTAGCCATGGGCAGGGATGATATTGAAATATGCAGAAGAGCCACATTTTAATCTTCAAGGGCCGGGACAGAGCCTTCCATGGACAAAGATATGCACCTTCAGATCAAACATGCTTTTCTCCAGATACTCCACCAGCTTCTTCTATTCTGAGTGTTTCCACTTTTATGACAAAAATCAATTCAGAATGACACATTTCCTGTCTTCCTGTCTGGGCTGTAACTCAGGCAACTAAGGTAGCATTTTTAAAAATGTTCACTTAAAATAGAGTTAAGCTTAAAGAGTCTCTTAATAATGAGTTTCTTATTAGAACCGGAAAACATGTATGTGTGATAATTAAATTTAAAAAATATGAAACCAAAACCCTTCTCCACTGGCTGGTAGACTCTTATTTCACTGACCGATAACATGGTCACGTTTATAGCATCTAACATGTTTATAGCATTCGTTTCAAAGAACTGGATGAAATCTCTCCTGTGTCTCCTCAAGTCATCCTTGTGAAGTAAGAGAAAGACGACGACAATCAAGTGATGTTGGAATCCACCTGTAGCAAGTGGCTACTGCCCTACTGCTCCAATCAAGGAAATGACAGTAGTGATGTCAGCTTCATTTTACACAAAAGAAAGAGACTTTGCAATAGGAATGCTGGATGGACGGTTCAGATCACACATGGGTCTAGTGTGTGCTCACAGCTCACTTTATTTTAAAATATTAAGAAAGTATAAATGCTTTTCTTACATGCATACCTATTACAATGCTTAAGCTAGGCCTTTTAGTGCATCTATCACCCAAACAGTGTTTATTGTACCCAATAGGTAGGTTCCCCCCTCCCCTTCTACCTCCTTCCTCTTCCTTGTTGAACTTTGTATCTCTTTGTGCCTGGGTGTGCCCATTGATTAGCTTCCAATTATTACAGAGTACACATGGTGCTTGTTTTCAATCCTGAGATACTTCACTTAGGATAATGGTCTCCAATCCCATCCAAGTTGCTGCAAAATACATTATTTCATTCGATAGCTCACTTTACATGGGAATGGATCTATAGGGCATGCCTTCTCAAAACCCTGGTAAACAGAAGAAAGAAATGTGTCCCAACTCACTAGTTAGATTCATTATAAATATAGCTTGAGCCATTGTGGGCTACTTTTTCCAAAGGTCTGTACATCACAGATTGATTTGACTACTTTAAGTTTAAACAAGAGCCATTATTTATTATCAACAAGACGTGCTCAACATGGTAATTACCACACAGAATAAGGGTAAAAGATTTTCTTATAAATATTCACATCTGGAGCTATTTCTTATATCAAGCCACATGCTTCACCATATGGCATTAGTGACATATTAATCAGATGTCACTTGTGTAGATAGAATAATGTTTAAAATAGAGGAAAATTAAGAGAGCTATAAATGGTTAAGAAATTGACAAACATATCTCTAAGCCATTGGTAAATCATTTATTCATTTATCTTTATTTATTGAGCTCCTAAGATATGCCAGGCAGGTTGTTAGACAGTTTGGGATATAAAAATTCCTTCAGGCTCAGAGTTGAAAGACGAGGTACCTGTCCTCAAGGGGCACATCTTTTGTGACCATGTGCAATGCAGGGACCTGCAGGATGCTAGGAGAGCACAGAAAAGGGCCCCCATCACACAGGTGGGGCTCTGGGGTGCCCTCCTGTATTGACCTGCAGGTTACCAGAAGTAGCAATGAGCACACTAAAGAAAAGGGGGAAAGTGAAGTCATGAGCATGGGCTAGAGTCTTTCCTTTGCATGGTCAGGGAATGCTTTGCTGAGAAGGTGATGTTCTGAAGAGATCAGAGTGTAAGTAAGGGGTGGTGACCTGAAGAGCAGCAAGACGGGAGCGCGGGGAAGGTGATGCGTTTGGATTAGAGATTTTGAATTGGATGTGTCAACAGACCAAACACTTTTCATGAGTATTTAAAACTGGTTCTGATTGCCTCTCACACCCACTTCACTAAACCAAACAGAATCCCTTCTGAGAAATTTAATCCACCAGGGTTCTAACAGAGACTGGCCGACAGCAATTCCTATTCTTTCACAAATGCTCTTGAAGAAACATCAGATGGTTTATCAAGCTGCGCAGGGAAAGAAGAGTAAGTGCTGGGAATGGCCGTGCATAACATGCTGTCGGTACAAGCTCGTGACAGTCATCTTCTGTCTTCCTGCTTCTTCCCACATCTCTGTCAGTGCATTACCTGGGAGGACACATCGGTATCCACAGAATGAAACAGAAGCCTCCCCTATATTGATCATTGGTCATTAGCTCTGAGCCCACGCTCCTCTGACACACATCCACTGTACGTCGACCCTAAGGAAGACTCAATAAATTATTCACACCTCCTCCACGCAGGCAGGAGGGACTACTAAGGGAACTCACAATGAACTTTTTGCTTTGGTTTTTGTTTTTGTTTTTAAGGACTAGAATAATAGATAAGAAAGAGGAAGTATCTTTAGAATAAATGACCTAGTTTCAAAATATAAAAATGATGGACTTTAGGACAAAACAGGTTTGCATTTTCATAGATCGACTTAACCCAGATGTTCCTTGACATGGAGCATTAAAGGTGGCCAGTGGGGTACTGGACTCTTCAACCTGATGCTCATTATTCATTTCATGATTTCCATGTCATTTAAGCTCTGGATCTTCACCTTATCCACCACACGGCCATTCTACCCAAAGAGAACAAGTGGTTTGAATCAGGAGCAGGGAAGTCAGCTGAGGCAATTGGGGGCATTTGTGAGGCTAGTTCCAGTTTGCTTTGAGAAAACAGTGTTTTTTCCCTCTTCTGTCGCCTGGATGAGTCTGCAAAAAACAAATCCAACCTTTTTACGCTCTTAGTTACACTTGGCAGGCTGCCACGTGGGCTCTGTCACTGTCTCAGAGCTGGAGGCCCTGAAGGAAGGTCCCCTGCGTACATATGCCAGCTCTTAGATCATTGACCACTAATGGTGGCGTGACGGTGAGGACCCTAGTCGATGGCATTTCAAAGGACGCTATGCTGATGGCAAGGCAGATCCAAACTCTTGGTTTGATTTATTTATTTGTTTTTTAAAGATGTGTTAGTCGACTTGAATTTTCAGATAATAATCTGGTGTGAATTCTGAAATCCATTAATATAAATATAAGCCTAATAAAATTTCCACTAATTCAACATTTATTATCATTTTGACAGACCCAAGCTGGGTTGGCTTATTTTTTTTGGTAAATGCTTTCTTAATAGTGTAAAATTAAGAGGGCAAACCAGATTGCAGAGGGAATGTTTAAAATACTTAAAGGACAAATTGTTTTCAGCACTGACAAACCCTGTAGGAGTGCTGTTTACATAGAAACAGATGACATGCCGTTTATAAACCATTAGATTTTTATTAATTAAATTGGAACTTACCAACTAGGCAACTCTGAATTGGCTTACTTCACACTATTGTATGGTTTTTGAGAGAAAAAACTGCATAATTTTTTTTTGAGACAGAATCTCACTCTCTCACCCTGGGTAGAGTGCTGTGGCATTAGCCTGGCTCACAGCAATCTCCAACTCTTGGGTTCAAGCAATCCTCCTGCCTCAGCCTCCTGAGTAGCTGGGATTACAGGCACCCACCACCACACCTGGATAATTTTTCTATTTTTTGTAGAGATGGCATCTGCTCTTGCTCAAGCTGGCCTTGAACTCCTCAGCTCAAGTGATCTTCCCAAATCGGCCTCCCAGACCGCTAGGATATAGGTGTGAGTCATTGCACCCAGCCCTAAAACTGCAATTCTTAACATTACATTGTAATTAAAAAGAAAGCTACTTGGAACAGAATAAAAAACATGGGCTCTAAAAGCAGAAAATGTGAATTTGCATCACAGCTTTTTCACTGAACTATCTTTGTGACTTTGGATGGGTGATTTGATTAACTCCTTGAATTTTAGTTTTCTCATAAAGTGAAGATTACACACTGACCACTGTGGAGTTCTAGCGAAGATAGCAAGTTATAGGGGAAGTTAATAGAACCAACTCTGGCTTATCATAAGGGCTTGTCAGTATTTCCACAAGGATACCCTTTGGGTTTGAGAAATATAAGCTCACAAAATGGAAAGAACATAAAGAAGAATGGTGACTCAATTAATTATAGTAATAATAAAAATACCAGCTTTCACTTACTGAATACAAGCTGTTTACTGAATCACCTTTTTTATAGATGAGAAACTGGTAACTCTTGTCCTTTATGACTTTAGTATTAAATTGAATGACTTAGATTTAGAAAAGCAAAACATTCTTGATAAAAACAGGATATTAAAATTATGAAATATCTTTAAATATCTTGAAAAACAACACATATTTTAGACATTTAATAACAGTTAAAAAACTTTGTAGGTAAAGGTTTTATGTAAAAATGTTAAGAAAGGAATTGAGCGTACAGTTAAGGACAACTTTTAACTACCAGCCAACAGCTGGCAAAAACACTGGCAAGCCCATAAATTTTCTTTACATCTGCATTTATACCTAAAAACTAATGATTTGTTTAACTAAATATAAAAGATCAAATCTGACTTGGCTTTAGACTTTCAGAAATAAAAAATGATGTCTATTTTATAACTTTCTTTGAGTTTCAAATTTCTACTGTTTCAAAATGAAATCAAGATCCAATCATTTAACTTGGGGATAACTCTAATGAGGACAGTCTTTGGCCACAGATTGCATAAACCATCCCTATTTTATAGACCCTTGGTGGGACAATAGGAGGTCATCATAATTAAAAGTAAGTAAACTTTTAAGCATAGTATTCTGCTTGAATTTAACAAGATCAATGAACATTTGTGTATTAGTCTTTGATTTGGTTTATTTTTCTGGTCAGGAAAATTGAGAATTTTCTTTTGGCAGTGAACATCCAATCTAGTACCGATGCAGGCTGGGTGAGCTGCTGCCCACTGAGGCATGGCAGGAAGGGTCAATGCCCAAACCAGCTCCGGCTCCTCCCACATTCTACCACACAAAAGGACCCTTGGCTCTAAACAGTCTGAAGGAGTCTGTTTCTGATTGGACTTTATGGGGGGTGCTGACCCTACTACCCCAGGCCCTCTTCCCATTGCTCTGGTTACCAGGCCTCTCTGGAAAGTTTTCCTCTCTCAGGACCAGTCTCTAGAAGTGCTGCTGTAATTACCCCTGAGAGGCTATCAAGTCAGAGGCGGTGGAATAATTCTTGGCTTTAAATAACATGGATATGATCAAATTCTTATTTTCACCAAAATTCCATTATAACCAATGACATAATGTCTTTGAGGTTAGAGATACACAGAAAAATCACAATTTGCAAATCTGATCATTTTGATTTGTTTCCACTGGGGATATTAGCAAATGTGTAGAAGTTCAATGTTTATAAATGGACTATGTATGTGGAAACAGCCTAAATGCCCACCAACCCAGGAATGGGTTAACAAGCTGTGGTATATGTATACCATGAATACTATTCAGCCATTAAAAAAAATGGAGACTTTACATCCTTCGTATTAACCTGGATGGACGTGGAAGACATTATTCTTAGTAAAGCAGCACAAGAATGGAGAAGCATGAATCCTATGTACTCAATTTTGATATGAGGACAATTAATGACAATTATGGTTATGGGGGGGGAAACAGAAAGAGGGAAGGAGGGAGGGGTGTGGGGCCTTGGTGTGTGTCACACTTCATGGGGGCAAGACATGATTGCAAGAGGGACTTTACCTAACAATTGCAATCAGTGTAACCTGGCTTATTGTACCCTCAATGAATCCCCAACAATAAAAAAAAAAAAAAAAAAAAAGGAAAAAAAAATAAATGGACTATGTTCAGAGAAGACATGTACTTAAGCTAAAAAGCAAGAAAAGTCACTCTCTTCATGACGGGTCTTACTGTTTCCAGAACAAATAAATGAATGTACATAGGAAAGAAACTTCCAGTGTCCTTCTAGCTTTCTGAGATTGCTAGGACAGTCTTCTACACTCTGTAGTTTACATGTTAACATACTTACTTGTTGAGCTACTGTATGCTCAACATTTTGTAACAAAATTTTAGTGTTATTAAAAAGTAAGACCCAGGGCGGCGCCTGTGGCTCAGTGGGTAGGGCACTGGCCCCACAGACCGAGGGTGGTGGGTTTGAACCTGGCCCGCACCAAACTGCAACAACAACAACAACAAAAAAGTACGGCACAGTTCTTATAATATAGAATACACGTATACAACAAAACAACCCAAGAATAATTATAGACAATATGGATAAACTAATATCATCGGGCAATAATTGTAAGTTAGGACATAAGAGAATTTTTATGTTGGCCTATTATATGGTTACCTTATCTGAGAATGATTTAAAAAACAAAACAAAGTTAAAAAATCCCCAACTTGTCACCTCCACCAAAACCCCAACACAATTACATACTTTGAAAGATCATCAAGTAATGAATTTGTTCAACAATATAGATTGAGAATTTTCCATATGCAAGATACATGATATACGTGGCAAATTTTCTCAAGCTTAACTGAATATACAATCTTTTGGTTATGTGAGAACCAGTTTCAAAGAATTTTCCATATATTCTTTAAGACTGCAAGTTTTCAGGCAGCTTCTAATGCATTCACTATTGTTGTTTTCTGTCGTTAACCCTCTTTCCATGTAACTAATTATTTCCCCACTGTGCAGACAGAGCCACAGAACCAGTCCAGAGCAGGTTATAATGGTGGGCTGAACATGTCCTCTAGATTTGGTTTTGAAGGAGGTGCCATTTGTTTTTGGCCCTCCTCCTGCCTCTCGAGTCCCTTCCCTTCTTGCTTACAGGTTGCCCTGTGCTGTCAGGGATTCCTCACTGTGGTACCCTCCATTTCCTGCCCCTCTGTCCGCAGCCTGTCCTGCAGGGCCACCCCTTGTTCCAGACACTGGACCAACAGTAGAGTGACTCCAATCTTCATTAGCCTACCTATCAAGCCACCTCAAATAAATGTAAAACCAGGTTTAAAGCTATTCTTGCCACACCCATGGAGCTTCTGGAATTCTCCAGGATCCCATCCCTCAACCAATTTGCCACTCCTGGAACCTCAAATGTGGAAATGCTGGAGCTGCAGTGCCCTCTCTCCCCCATCCAGCTCAACAAAGTACTCGCAAGAAGGAGACACCCCACTAGGTTCTTGGAGTAAAGAACTGAATCAGTCAACTCACATCAACAGCCACACAGCAAATGCCCAGCAGGCAGCTTTGGCAGCACGATGGTCTCGTAGTCAAGAATTCCTAAAGCCAAGTTCCACTTCTGCCACTCACCAGCGACATGCTCCTTGAGTAAGTTACCAGCTACCGTTTTACCCCACGGAGCTAATATGTGTGAAGCACTCACAATAAGCACTTGCTATTACCTCAATAATAGCTGAATCCAAAGTACCGAGTGGGGAAACAAGGTACATTTCATATACTCCAGCACAGAGATCTGTACGATGTGTGGGTTTTTTGATATCTCGAAGATCCCTTCGTGTGTGGCTACACGCTTTCCTGCTTCTTCAAGGGATCTTTTTTGACTGTATGACCCAATGACCCTGCCCCCAACACACAGAATCACCCATTTCATGACCCCATTTGGGTTGAAATCTCAGACTGAGTGCGTGGGCAGCAAGTAGGTTTCCTCTTCTGGGACACTCCACTCACAGTTGATCTCCACAAGAAAGGTCTTTGCCGGGGGAGACAGAGTCTCATTTAGTCACCCTGGGGTTGAGTGCTGTGATGTCAGAGCTCACAGGAATCTTAAACTCTTCGGCTCAAGTGATTCTCTTACCCCAGCCTCCAGAGTAGCTGGGACTACATGTGCCTGCCACAACACCCAGCTATTTTTAGAGACTGGGTCTCACTCTTGCTCAGGCTGGTCTTGAACTGCTGAGCTCAAGCAATCTGCCCTTCTCAGCCTCCCAGAATGCTAGGATTACAGGAGTGAGCCACTGCGCCTGGCCCACAAGCAAGGTCTCAACATCTTTTTCCTAATATAAAGTCATTCATACGCAGTGATAGAATCAGAAAGACCCTAGACAGGACTCTGACATTGTGGGAAATATGAACTAGGGGACCAGGCAGGCAGGTTCTGTTTTTGTTTCTCCCAGGATCTCATGTGGATCTTGAGGGACTCAGACATTTCCCCATCTGTGAAATGAGGGGCTTAGGTCTTTCCCAGCTTTCCGACACTTAAAAAGACCATGGATAGCCTTGTCATTTCACAAACAAAAATCATATTTAACAAACTATATAAGAAAAGTGGGCTGGGGGTAGTGGCTTACACCTATCATCCTAGCACTCTGGGAGGCCCTGGTGGGTGGATTGCTTGAGCTCAGGAGTTCGAGACCCCACTTCTACTAAAAGTAGAAAACTAGCCAGGCATTGTAGTGGGCACCTGTAGGACAGGTGTAGGGCACCCGCTACCAGGAAGGCTGAGGCAGGAGGATCACTTGAGTCCAAGAGTTTGAGGTTGCTGTGAGCTAAGATGATGTGACAGCACTCTACTACCCAGGGCGACAAAGTGAGACTCTGTCTCAAAAAAAAAAAAAAAAGAAAAAAATGTTCTTTTCTTTATTTCCAAACCCTAATTTTAAATACTTTCCCATCAATTATTTGAGCTATTTGGGAAAAGTGAATTAATTATCTTGCTGATGGAACCTTGGATATTTTCTGTGTAAATGGGAAGCTTCCTTCAAGAGTCTTACTGTTTCATCCTTCAAGAAGAAACATCATATATCTCCATTTGAGAAATACCTGTTCTTATGGCCATTTAAATATGTGTGGAGGACGGGCTCTGAGGCAGTAGGGCCCCCACAGCCTGGGGAGACGTTCCAAGGAACTACTCCCAGCTGCTTCTCCTCCTTCAACAACAAACATTCTTTTCTACTCTGCCAGAAGTCATGTAGCCCCTGAATATTTTCCTTTTTATCTTGGCAGCAAGCACATGGCTTTTCTTCCTTAAGGTTAATCTTTACCCCATATGCCAAGATTTGTGTCATTTAGTAGCCTTGTTTAAGATACTATATAAATCCAGCTAGAACCACAGTTCGGTGCTGGCTTCAGTCTCAGAGGCTCCAGTCCTCTCAATCCCATCTTTTTCTCTTGCATGTGTTTGTATGTTTCTTGTGTCTTATTTCCTCATTCCCCACCATTCCCAGTCTGGTTCATGCTCCTTCGTCGTGCTGGTTTGCAAAAATACGGTTTAAGGAAAGGACAAGGGTATGCATTTTACTTCTTGATTTCCTTGCTCTACAGGCAGAAAAGACTTATTTTTGAATACATTTCCTCAAATACCAGTAAGGGGCCTGCTTGCTCTAGCATGCGGCTTCTCAAGACAAATGGAGTTAAGGCTTTATAGATGCCAGAAGAAAGAGAAAAAGAGTGAAGCCTAAAGAGCTACTATTTTATTTGAAGGATTCTGACCATTGTGTGATATTCAACTTGTGTTACTCTTTATTTGGAGATGGTCTCACTATGTCACCCTGGCTAGAGAGCCAAGGCACAGCATCATCAAGCTGCACAGCTCACTGCAACTTCCAACTCCTGGGCTCAAGTGATCCTCCTACCTAAGCCTCCTGAGTAACTGGGACTACAAGTGTGCACCACCATGCCTGGCTAATTTTTCTATTTTTTTTTTGTGGAAATGGGATCTCACTCTTGATCAGGCTGGTTTTGAACTGACCTCAAGTGTCATCATAGCTCACTGCAACTTACAACTCCTGGACTCAAGTGATCCTCCTGCCTCAGCCTCCCAGAGTGCTAGGATTACATGCGGGAGCCACTGCAACTTGGGTTACTTTTAAAACCTAGAAGAGAAATAGGTTTTCTATTTTTGAAAGGCATCAATATAAATGCCTTAATAAGCACATGGGAAGATTCTCAACATCATTAGCTTTTAAGGAAGGGCAAATCAAAACGACAATAAGATGCCATTTCACCTCCACCAGAGTGGCTAGAATAACAAAGACAGATAATAACAAGTGTTGATGTGAATGTGGGGAAATTGGAACTCTTCATACTAAGGGGAATGTGCAGCCTCATTAGAAAATAGTTTGACAGTTATCTGAAAGGTGAAACAGAGGTTACCATATGGACCAACAATTCTACTTCATATATACTAAGGGGAGTGAAAATATACATCCATGCAAAACTTTTTACATAAATGTTTATCACAGCATTATTCTTCATAGCCAAAAGATGGAAACAACCCAAATGCCTATCAGCTGATGAATGAATATGTACAATGTCCTTTATCCATGCAATGGTACATTATTTGGAAATAAAAACAAATGAAGTCCTCATATATGCTACAGCATGGGTGAACCTTGAAATCGTTATTCTCTCTACCAGTAACAGAGGACCATGAACTGGACTGTGTGGTGACCTTTATATGAAATGCCCATAATAGGCAAATCTATATAGCCAAAAAAGAGTAGTGGCTACCTATGGCTGGGGGTGATGGCTAAGGGACAGAGTTCTTTCTTTGAGGTAAAGGAAATATTCTAAAACTGATTACCATGATGAATGCATAACTTTGTATATATTGAAAACCAGTGACTTGCACATTTGACATTTTTTAATATTAAGTTTTTTTTTTCTCTTTTAGAGAAGGGGCCTCACTCTGCTAGCAGCCCAGCAGCCAGCTGGAGTGCAGTGGTACAATCATAGCCCTCTGCAGCGTCAAACTCTTGGGCTCAAGTGATCCTCCTGCCTCAACTTCTCAAGTAGCTGGGACTTCAGGTGTGTGCCACCACATCTGGGTAATTATTTTATTTTTTAGAAATGGGGTCTTACCTCCCTATTCAATAAATGGTGTTGGGAGAACTGGATGTCTACATGTAAAAGACTGAAACTGGACCCACACTTTTCCCCACTCACAAAAATTGATTCAAGATGGATCAAGGACTTAAATTTAAGGCATGAAACAATAAAAACCCTCAAAGAAAGCATAGGAAAAACACTGGAAGATATTGGCCTAGGGAAAGACTTCATGAAGAAGACTGCCATGGCAATTGCAACAACAACAAAAATAAACAAATGGGACTTCATTAAACTGAAAAGCTTCTGTACAGCTAAGGAGACAATAACCAAAGCAAAGCGACAACCTACACAATGGGAAAGGATATTTGCATATTTTAAATCAGACAAAAGCTTGATAACTAGGATCTATAGAGAACTCAAATTAATCCATGTGAAAAAAGCCAACAATCCCATATATCAATGGGCAAGAGACATGAATAGAACTTTCTCTAAAGATGACAGACGAATGGCTAACAAACACATGAAAAAATGTTCATCATCTCTATATATTAGAGAAATGCAAATCAATACAACCCTGAGATATCATCTAACCCCAGTGAGAATGGCCCACATCACAAAATCTCAAAACTGCAGATGCTGGCGTGGATGTGGAGAGAAGGGAACACTTTTACACTGCTGGTGGGACTGCAAACTAGTACAACCTTTCTGGAAGGAAGTATGGAGAAACCTCAAAGCACTCAAGCTAGACCTCCCATTTGATCCTGCAATCCCATTACTGGGCATCTACCCAGAAGGAAAGAAATCCTTTTATCATAAGGACACTTGTACTAGACTGTTTATTGCAGCTCAATTTACAATCGCCAAAATGTGGAAACAGCCTAAATGCCCACCAACCCAGGAATGGATTAACAAGCTGTGGTATATGTATACCATGGAATACTATTCAGCCATTAAAAAAATGGAGACTTTACATCCTTCGTATTAACCTGGATGGAAGTGGAAGACATTATTCTTAGTAAAGCATTACAAGAATGGAGAAGCATGAATCCTATGTACTCAATTTTGATAAGGACAATTAATGACAATTAAGGTTATGGGGGGGAAGCAGAAAGAAGGACGGAGGGAGGGGGGTGGGGCCTTGGTGTGTGTCACACTTTATGGGGGCAAGACATGATTGCAAGAGGGACTTTACCTAACAATTGCAATCAGTGTAACCTGGCTTATTGTACCCTCAATGAATCCCCAACAATTAAAAAAAAAAAAAGAAATGGGGTCTTACTGTGTTACCCAGGCTGGTCTTAAACTCCTGGCCTCAAGTAGTCCTCCTGCCTTGGCCCTCCCAAGAGCTGGGATTACAGGCAGGAGCCACCAAACCCAGGCGATTTGTACATTTTAAATGGGTGAATCTTATGGAATGTGAATTATGTTTCAGTAAAGCTGTTATTTTGCAAAAAAGGCTTCAGTGTATAGATAACATACAGAAATGGCACTTCTTGGTACTATCTTCCAGTGGAATTCTCAATTTTGATTGCTATCTCTGAGAAATCTCAAGTCAGCCCCTTGGCTGCTTCTCTGTCTGTAAGACGCCAATAACTATGGCAAACCACTCCATCCTCTTCCTCACTGGGACCTGGTGTCACCAAACATTTGTGTCCCAAATTCATAATGGGATACTCTTTTCTCTTTGAGAAACTCACGCTTTTAAAATTGGAGGCATTAATTGTGAAAACTAAAGCATCATAAACCCAATTTATGAGGATATTTTGCATGAGCAATCATCTTACCTTTCCTGTAATCCTGTATCTGTGAAGAAGGCAAACAAGATTCAAAGTTCCATTCTTGAAGCCAAGACTAATTTATGTGAGGCAAAGGGTGCAGAATATGGAGAACATCATTTCCCTTGGAGCATTGCATTTATATGGGGGAAAGTTACCAGGGAGAGGAGCAACTGACATACGTAAGGTAGGTACAGAGGAGAGAGGGCAACAATAAGGCTGGGACTCCCAAGTGGGCCATTCTCTAGTCACTTTGCAAGGCCCCTGTAGTCACAGAAGTTTCTATTAGAGATTTAGAGTGACAAGTATCTTGGGACCTCACATACTCCCACCTAGTTTCCAAACCCTGTCTTGATATGCTTCATTCATGAGGGGGCTGTGACCACAGGGTTAAGCTGTGAAGAAAAGAAAATTTACGGGCGGCGCCTGTGGCTCAAGGAGTAGGGCGCTGGTCCCATATGCCAGAGGTGGCGGGTTCAAACCCAGCCCCGGCCAAAAACCACAAAAAAAAAAAAAAAAAAAAGAAAATTTACCCTGCCATTTTAGCTCTGCTTATGTCTTTTTATTTTTATTTTTTATTGTTAAATCATAGCTGTGTACATTAGTGGAATCAAGGGTTACAATGTGCTGGTTTCATATACAATCGGAAATATTCTCATCAAACTGTTCGACGTAGCCTTCATGGCATTTTCTTAGTTATTGTATGTAGACATTTGTATTCTGCCTTTAGTAAGTTTCGCCTGTACCCATTCTAAGATGCACCGTAGGTGTGGCCCCACCCATTACCCTCCCTCCACTCTAACCTCCCCCCTCCCTTCCCGTCCCTTGGCCCTTTCCTCATAGTCTTGTGCTATAGTTCGGTTATAGCCTTCATGTGAAAGCTATAATTTAGCTTCATAGTAGGGCTGAGTACATTGGATACTTTTTCTTCCATTCCTGAGATACTTTGCTAAGAAGAATATGTTCCAGGTCCATCCATGTAAACATGAAAGAGGTAAAGTCTCCATCTTTCTTTAAGGCTGCATAATATTCCATGGTATACATGTACCACAATTTGCTAGTCTATTTGTAGGTCGATGGGCACTTAGGCTTCTTCCATGACTTAGCAATTATGAATTGGGCTGCAATAAACATTCTGGTACAGATGTCTTTGTTATGTTGTGATTTTTGGTCTTCTGGGTATAAACCTAGTAAAGGAATTATAGGATCGAATGGCAGGTCTATTTTTAGGTCTCTAAGTATTCTCCAAACATCCTTCCAGAAGGAACGTATTAGGGTGCATTCCCACCAGCAGTGTAGAAGTGTGCCCTTTTCTTACATCTACGCCAACATCTCTGGTTTTGGGATTTTGTTATGTGGGCTACTCTTACTGGGGTTAGGTGATATATCAAAGTAGTTTTGATTTGCATTTCTCTGATGATTAAGGATGATGAGGTATTCTTCATGTGTTTGTAGATCATGCATCTGTCTTCTTTAGAGAAGATTCTCTTCAAGTCCCTTGCCCACCCTGAGATGGGATCACTTGTTCTTTTCTTGCTAATACATTTGAATTCTCTGTGGATTCTGGTTATTAGACCATTATCACAAGTATAACCTGCAAATATTTTCTCCCATTCTGAGGGCTGCCTGCTTGCTTTACTTACTATGTTCTTGGCTGTGCAGAAGCTTTTTAGTTTGATCAGGTCCCAGTAGTGTATTTTTGATACTGCTTCAATTGCCTGAGGAGTCCTCCTCATAAAATATTCACCCAGGCAGATTCCTTTAAGAGTTTTCCCTGCACTTTCTTCAAGTATTTTTATAGTTTCATGTATTAAGTTTAAATCTTTTATCCAGTGAGAATCTATTTTAGTTAATGGTGAACGGTGTGGGTCCAGTTTCAATCTTCTACAGGTTGCCAGCCAGTTTACCCAGCACCATTTGTTAAATAGGGAATCTTTTCCTCACTGAATGTTTTTAATTGGCTTGTCAAAGATCAAATAATGGTAAGTAGCTGGATTCATCTCTTGGTTCTCTATTCTGTTCCAGACATCTACTTCTCTGCTTTTGTGCCAGTACCATGCTGTTTGGATCACTATCGATTTATAGTACAGTCTCAGGTCTGGTAGTGTGATTCCTCCTGCTGTGTTTTTATTGCTGAGTAATGTTTTGGCTATTCGAGGTTTTTTCTGATTCCATATAAAACGAAGTATTATTTTTTGGAGATCTTTAAAATATGACAATGGAGTTTTAATAGTAATTGCATTAAAATTATATATTGCTTTGGGTAGTATAGACATTTTAACAATGTTGATTCTTTCCAGCCATGAGCATGGTATGTTTTTCCATCTGTTAACATCTTCAGCTATTTCTTTTCTTAGAGTTTCATAGTTCTCTTTGTAGAGATCTTTCATGTCCTTTGTTAGGTATACTCCAAAATATTTCATCTTCTTTGGCACTACTGTGAAAGGAATAGAGTCCTTGACTGTTTTTTTTTTTTGGTTTGGTTACTATTGGTATATATAAAGGCTACAGATTTATGGGTGTTGATTTTGTAGCCTGAGAGATTGCTGTACTCCTTGATCACTTCTAAAAGTTTTGTAGTAGAATCCCTGGTGTTTTCCAGATATATGATCATATCATCTGCGAAGAGTAAAAGTTTGATCTCTTTTGACCCTATGTGGATACCCTTTTTTTTTGGGGGGGGGACACATTAAAATTTGCTTTAATACTTCTTTGGGGGGGAAAAACACACTGTAGTGAATGAACAAGAAACATTTTTATGCTATTATTTGTATCTACCATGCCATGAATTCATAGGGGAAGAGGTTCCAGCAGCTCAGGGAGGCACCTTACCATTTAATGTGACGAAGTGTTGATTGACTTTTGAATTCATGGGAAATAGGTCCCAGCACCTTGTATCACTGTTACATGGGGACTATTGGTTATCTTGTGTGCCCCTGCTGTACACATATTATGCCATGAGCTCATGGGGAATAAATAGGTTCTTGCTCCTAAAAACATGGGTCCACTAGTACTCCTGTGTGCTATGTTATATGCTTATTATGCCATGAATTCATAGGGAATGGGTTCCAGGAGCTCAGGCTCCTTTCCATTAGTTCTCACAAAGTGGGCTTCTCTGGGTGGTACAGGCTGGCGCTTCAGTTGAACCCAGGTACCTTTCTCTTTAGCTTCCTTCTTTTTCTGATCATTTTCCTTCACACATTTCAGGAAGCTATCTTGGCTCTTAGAGTGCTTAATATGCTCAATATGAACATTAATCCTCTTCACGAGGATCTTGCCCTTAACTTGTTTGTTTACAACAATGCCAACAGCATGCTGGGTAACATTGTAAACTCTTCCAGTTTTGCCATGGTAACATTTGTGTGGCATGCCTTTTTGAACAGTACCCATTCCCTTGATGTTTATAATATCACCTTTCTTGTAGATTCGCATATATGTGGCCAAAGGAACAACTCCATGTTTTCTAAAAGGCCTAGAGAACATGTATTGGGTGCCTCTCCTCTTTCCCTTTGTGTTTGTCATTTTGGTGAATTATTGGAAGATGGCGTCTCCAGCTGAAAAGCCTATGTGGATACCCTTGATCGCCTTTTCTTCTCTAATTGCAATGGCTAAAACTTCCATTACAATGTTAAAAAGCAATGGAGACAATGGGCAACGTTGCCTGGTTCCTGATCTAAGTGGAAACGATTTCAATTTAACTCCATTCAATATGATATTGGCTGTGGGTTTGCTGTAGATGGCCTCTATTAGTTTAAGAAATGTCCCTTCTATACCAATTTTCTTAAGTGTTCTGATCATGAAGGGATGCTGGATATTATCAGAAGCTTTTTCTGCATCAATTGAAAGAATCATATGCTCCTTATTTTTTAGTTTGTTTATGTGCTGAATTACATTTATAGATTTACGTATATTGAACCAGCCTTGAGAGCCTGGGATAAATCCGACTTGGTTGTGGTGTATAATTTTTTTGATGTGTTGTTGGATATTGTTTGTTAGGATCTTATTGAGTATTTTAGCATCAATATTCATTAGTGATATTGGTCTATAATTTTCTTTTCTTATTGGGTCTTTCCCTGGTTTGTGGATCAAGGTGATGTTTGCTTCATAGAATGTGTTGGGTAATATTCCTTCTTTTTCTATATTTTGAAATAGGTTTAGTAATATAGGTACTAGTTCTTCTTTAAAGGCTTGGTAAAATTCTGACATAAAGCCATCTGGTCCTGGGCTTTTCTTTTTGGGGAGATTTTGTATAGTTGATACTATTTCAGAACTTGATATAGGCCTATTCAACATTTCCACTTGATTCTGGCTAAGTCTGGGTTGGCAGCGTACTTCCAGGTATTGGTCAATTTCTTTCAGATTTTCATATTTCTAAGAGTAGAGTTTCTTGTAGTATTTGTTAAGGATTTTTTGAATTTCTGAGGGGTCTTTTGTTACTTTATTGTTATCATTTCTGATTGATGAAATTAGAGATTTTACTCTTTTTTTTCCTGGTTAGGTTGGCCAAAGGTTTATCTGTTTTATTGACCTTTTCAAAAAACCAACTTTTAGATTTATTGATCTGTTGTATAATTCTTTTGTTTTCAATTTCATTTAATTCTGCTCTGATTTTGGTTATTTCTTTTCTTCTGCTGGGTTTGGGGTTGGAGTGTTCTTCCTTCTCCAGTTGCTTGAGATATCCCATTAAGTTATTAACTTCCTCTCTTTCCGTTTTCTTGAGGAAGGCTTGCAGTGCTACAAATTTCCCTCTTAGGACTGCCTTTGCAGTATCCCAGAGGTTCTGGTAATTCGTGTCTTGATTGTTGTTTTGTTCCAAAAATTTGGTGATTTCCTTCTTAATCTCATCTATAACCCATCTATCCTTCAGCATAAGGCTGTTTAGCTTCCATGTTTTTGTATGGGTGTGTAGGTTCCTGTTGTTATTGAGTTCAACTTTTATTCCATGATGATCTGAGAAGATGAAAGGAATTATTTCTATTTTTTTACATTTGCTGAGGTTAGATTTGTGGCCTAGGATGTGGTTGATTTTGGAGTATGTTCTGTAGGCTGATGAGAAGAATGTGTATTGAGTTTTGTTGGGATGAAATGTTCTGTAGATGTCTGTTAGGTCCAGATGTTGAATGCTTAAGTGTAAATCTAAAATTTCTTTGCTTAGCTTCTTTTTGGAGGATCTATCCAGCACTGCTAAAGGGGTGTTAAAATCTCCAACTACTATGGAACTGGAGGAAATCAAGTTGCTCATGTCTGTTAGAGTTTCTCTTATAAATTGAGGTGTGTTCTGGTTGCGTGCATAAATATTAATAATTGAAATCTCATCATATTGAGTATTACCTTTAACAAATATGAAGTGTCCATCCTTATCCTTCCTTATTTCGGTTGGTTTAAAGCCTATTGCATCTGCCAATAGGATTGCAACGCCTGTTTTTTTCTGCTTTCCATTTGCCTGGAGTATAGATGACCATCCCTTCACCTTGAGTCTATATTTGTCTTTTAATGTAAGATGCAATTCTTGTATGCAGCAGATATCTGGCTTGAATTTTTGTATCCAGTCAGCCAACCTGTGCCTCTTTAGAGAATAATTTATACCATTCACATTAATTGAGAATATTAATAAGCCTTTCGAGAGTCCCGTGGACGTTTTTCACCCTTTTGCGACTGTGGAAGTTGGAATTTGATCAAAATTTTCTGGGTGGGTTTACTTTTGTGGTGGAGGATTATGCTGGTCTTTATGGAGGATAGGTCTGAGAACATCCTGGAGAGCTGCTTTAGTTATGGCAAATTTCTTCAACATGTGAATGTCATCGAAGTATTTAATTTCTCCGTCATAAATGAAACTCAGTTTAGCTGGGTACAGGATCCTGAGTTGAAAGTTATTTTGTTTTAGGAGATTAAAAGTTGATGACCATCCTCTTCTAGGTTGAAAGGTTTCAGCAGAGAGATATGCAGTTATTCTAATATTCTTGACCTTGTAGGTGGTGGTTTTCTTTCGTCTGGCTGCTTTCAGAATTTTCTTCTTCATATTAACTTTAGTGAAGTTGATTATGATTTGTCTGGGGGATATCTTAT
This sequence comes from Nycticebus coucang, assembly GCF_027406575.1. Taxonomy (NCBI): domain Eukaryota; kingdom Metazoa; phylum Chordata; class Mammalia; order Primates; family Lorisidae; genus Nycticebus; species Nycticebus coucang. The sequence goes on along the minus strand of NC_069792.1, from coordinate 23,182,926 downwards.
TTGGGTTGAGTCGTGCTGGAGTTCTGAAACTGTCTGCTATCTGAATTTCAGAATCTCTTGGCATGTCTGGAAAGTTCTCCTTCGTAATCTCATGGAGAAGAGACTCTGTGCCTTGTGAAGCCAGTTCGTTGCTTTCGGGGATCCTTATAAGACAAATGTTGGTTTTCTTCGAATTATCTCAGAGCTCTCTGTGAGAGTGATCTGTTTTTGCCCTCCATTTCTCTTCCTCTCTGAGAGTTTGGGAGCGTTCAAAAGCTTTGTCTTCAATGTCAGAAATGCTTTCTTCTGCTTGCTCCATTCTGTTACTGAGGGATTCTACTGTGTTTCTCAGATCTTTGAGGGCTGCAACTTCTTGTCTCAATGTGTCAAAATCTTTGGTCATTTGGTCTTTGAATTCTTGAGATATCTTTTGGGTTACTGCTTGGAATTATAATTCGATCTTATTTGCTATCCAGATTCTGAATTTGATTTCTGACTTTTCAGCTATTTATTTGTGCATGGGATCTTGTTGGCTATGTCTGCCCCATTGATCCTTGGGGGTGTTGATCTACTCTGATTATTCATATTGCCAGAGTTTTTCCTTTGATTTCATCTCATGATTATTTTTCACCATTGCCTCTGGCCGTCCTCAGAGTTGGGGAGGTGTCTCTCCCAGATTAGACCCCAGCAGGATCACTCTGTTGTTGTTGGATCTTTGTAGGGGGTGACCCTGTGTAGTTCCTCTGGGGCTGCCCCAGCCAGGGAGTTCACTGCATCATTTATTTCCAAAGGTCAGAAGAATTTAGGTCCAGTATCACTTCCTATCCTTAATTCTCTCCAACATGACAATCACTTCCATGATGATATGGTCTCCCAATAATCTTTTATATGGCACCATACTTCCTTGTGTTCTCCAAGAATTGATCTCCAATCAGGTTCCCCTCCAGCTCCCTGGCTACCGCAGCACTACTCCTTATACAGCTGCAAAAAATCAGGCCGACATGGGAGGTTCTGGGCATATAATGCCTTCGCAGTGACCCACAACTGTCTTCTGAACTCCCTGCCTCTCACTGGGCCTAGACCAGGCACTCTGGCTCATAGCAGGACCCTTGCTCACATGGTGGCTGTGGCAACCTCTGCTTAATGTCTTAATCCTTGAAAAATGCAATTATGGAAAAGTCATTTAACAAATTTCAGTAGAAAATGGCTAAATTGCATATTACAGTAGAGAGTTAAAGTTATTCCTTCATCTGAGCATATTTATTTTTCTTGCAAGAACATGCTCTTTTTTAAAAAAAATATTAAAATAGTGCTGCTATTAATAGAATTGATTATGGTTTACTTTTAAGACATCTTAAAATTATAATACAAATGTCATCAGATATTATTGGACTAAAGCAATTTAATCTTTTATTTATTTTTTTAATTTAATCTTTTAAATGATTTTAAAATGTTATAACTTTTTAAAATGGGGATTCTATGAACTAGAAATGTAATCAATTTGTGGATTTACATGTGTCACCCTCCTCTCTGCTATTTCAAAGCACTGTTCATTCATCATCTTATGACTGCTTATGCATGCAGAAATTAATGAAATTAGCAAAAGCTGACTCTCAGTTTTAATGTGAAGGCCAAACAGATAAGGTTTAACAACTTTTCCAGTGTAACTTTAAGTGTCAGAGACTGAACTTTATTTTAACTCTAAAAGTTACTTTTTTTTTTTTTGAGACAGTCTCACTCTGTTGCCCTAGGCTAGAGTGGTGTACTGTCAGCGTAGCTCACAGCAACCTCAAACTCCTGAGCTCAAGAGATCCTCCTGCCTTCGTCTCCCAGAGTGCTTGCATTACAGGCGTGAGCCACTGGGTTTTTCCTTTTTGATTGGCTTTGCACAGAGCAGAGGGACTGTGACTTGGCAGATCTGAGTTCATATCCCTGTGCACCACTTACCAACATATAAATGTGGGGAAGGTACAAAACCACTCATAGCCTGAGCTTCTTAATTGCAAACAATGCTGTTGGGAGAATAAAATAACACGTGCGTGGGGCCTAAAAATGCTGAGATTTTTGATGAATGACTCTCCCTTCCAAGATTATTGCAACTTGAGAATTGGTTAAAATCCAGTTGTGATCTATTGTGATTAACGAAGTTCCCTCATTTTGTTTCTGACTCCTCATCCTTCTTCGCCCCATTGTCTATTTCCTGCCTGCCATCTTGCCCTGTAGCTTCCTTTGCCTCTATCCACCTCCATCTCCAGGCAGATGCTCTGCCACCTCTTTAGCCCACCGAAAGCAACCATCTCACAGGCACCCAGAATTTAATGCTTTGAGCTCATTGTGCACTGACCCCCGGTCTTCTTCTCTAGCTTCACTAATTGCCCTTCTGGCCCTTAAGTTCTACCCTCCACTTGGAATGGACTTCTTCGAGTTCTTGGAAAGTCTAGCTTCTGGAAGCCAAGGCCAATTTAAGACTATACAATCTTCAAGTTGAATCTTCCCCATGCTCCTTTCTCAGCCTCTTTCCATTCCACTGGCGACTCCTCTCGGCCTTCCATTTCCACCTTAATGACTCTTCCTCAGGACAGCCTTCTCTAGGCCGCCAGTCAGTTCCCTTCTGCTTCTAGAAGCTCTCACACTTTTCACCGTGCTCATTACTGACTTGTTCAACATCTGACTTCCTCAGGAGACGACATGCTCCCTGAAGACAGTGATTACATCGTCACTGGGCCCAGCACAGATCTGACACATGAACCAGTGAGTAAAAGAATGAATTCAGGTATTTCTCAGTCAATACAAGTCAGTCCTGGAATGAGGCACAGAGGATGAGTAGGCATATTAAGCAGGATGACAGTCTTTCTATCCATATGCCTTACTTCCACGTTTCCATAAGTTTCTGGGTGGAGGAAGGAGCAGGAAGGAAGACTGTATGAAAAAGCAAATCTTACCCTGCAAACAAGGACAAACTTCTGGAAGATTTAAAGCAGTGGCATCTAATCTTTTTTCTTCTCTTCCACACATAGTACCAACAAGAGTTGTCTTGGGCCACACATTAAATACACAAACACTAACGAAAGCCAATGAACACAAGAAAGGTCCGTGTATACTTTTTGTGATTCTGACACCACAGATAAGCACAAAAGGTCCTTACAAAATCAGCTTGGGGCCCGTGGTTGGACACTTAGAAAGCATAACCATGTTCCACATATAACCCAGGAAGGCACAGCATAGAATGGATTGAGACTTGATAAATACAGTGTGTGATAAGGCCCTACGTGCTTTTAGTAGCCTTGGTGTGAGCAATTCCAAGCTGAGCAAGAGTGACCTTTGGGAGACAGGTATGTGGGGGACAGAGTGCAATGTAGCTGAGAGGTGCGGGTGGGGTCCCCAAGAGGAAGCCTCCTACATCTGAAGGGAGCATAGTCCCTTGCCTGGGCTGGACCAAAAATACCTTTCACTGGCTTGATGACTCCTTGTGGGATGCCCTTCCTTCTTCAATTCTGCACATGGCTTCTCTGGGTTACTACTCTTAGCTTTAATACTTTTAAAATTATCTTTGGCCCTCTATTGCTACCTGCAACATTAGATCGTGTCCCCTCTGCCACAGTACCTTTGCACATGCTAGTCTTTCTGACTACAGTGTTCTTTCTCCTTCTACTTTTCTTCCAGTGGCAGTTAATGTCACTTTTTCAGGAAGCCTTCTCTCATAAGTTGGAGTTGCTCAACTTCTACTGTCTGCACCTGTCACAGTTGGTTGTATTTGCTTATGGTTTGATTAAAGTCTATCTGAATATCCACACTGAACTTGAAGAGAACAGCTATTCTTTATGTTTCTGGTCATCATTGTACTCCCGGATTCTTACTTATTAGCACAGTGTTTGGCACCTAACAGGCACTTAACAAACATTTGTTAAGTGAATGAATGACTGATTCTCAGAGGCACTGTGAAATTCTGGAAAAGTACAGGCCTGGGGCTAATTATGGAACATGAGAATCCCTATGCTAAAAATGACATGGAAAGCTAAAGTTTAAGTAGTCTTCTCCTAACATTAAAAAATAATATAACTGATGCTTGTGTATTATCTCAGATGTATTTGCTCAGTGTATATGTAAGAACGTGAAATTTTACTTACTATGATTTTATTTTGCTTGCTTAGGGAAAATCCATAATATTTAATAGGTAGCAAGATCCAGCTTAGGGAATGTCATATTAGCTTTCTTGACTAGGATTAACTAGTCCAGGAAGCAGTTAGATGCTAATTAAGTCAATAAATACCTCATAAATAAGTAAATATCTCACAGGAGTCGAAGCAAAACATCTCCAAATGATTTCAATTTAACTTGGGAAGAAATGTCTTAGAGTTACAGATGAGTTGTTGTCAATTTTTTGTTTATACCAACAAGAGATTAACATCCCGTGGATAGTGAGGAAGGTGAGAAAAGAAAGCTGAATGTTGCAGAAATATTTATCTAGTTGTATGGGAAAACACCACTCAGAATTTTAACATAAGTAGAATTTGAAAGAAACTAGGAAATTTTCCATTCAAGTTATGCTGACGTGAAGGTGCTGAGAAAGGTTTATATCCCCGTGCATGAAAGCACACATCGATAGCACATTTTGAGGGAGTGGAAATGGTAACTCACAGAGAATTACAAGGATCAGTTTATTATCATTGGTTTTATCGTTAACATTAAAGATGGCAATACCAACATTTGTTTAATTCTTTTCAGGTTACAAAGCATTTTCACACAATGGTGCCTCAGCCATTACTCTTACTTTACAGATGAAGAAACTGAGGCTCAGATATTAGGTGGCATCTCAGATCAGGCTCGGAGTCCGGCACGGGGATTCTTGTTCACTGACGTGTGGGGTGGACACTGTCAGGAGGAGGCGAGTGAGGACAGCAGGATAATGCAAGGGGACAAAGCAACGCGGCCACATGGTCTCGGGGGGAGACCAGGCTCAGCCCGAGCCCTCGGGGGGTTCTGGAGCACCACAGACCTGGTCAATCCCATGTGGGGGAAGGGAGCTGGCCTTCTGTGCCCCATTCCTGCTCAGGCCCTGGCTGCCGCCATGTGACTTGCTGGGCAAGGGCACTCTTTTTTGGCCTTCCCTGCACTTCCATGTCTGGAGAAGTGAAGAGCTTTGCTCTGTTAGCAGCCAATGCCCAGAGCAGCTGAGGGATGGACACAATGACCCAGTAAAGGGGGTTGTCTGTTAGAAGTGGCTGTCCAAGATAACACTGATAATAAGGATGTATCAGCCATGCCTTGGAGCCCATGGATTCGAAGCCTAGTGCTCTTTTCAACACAATTGAATAGAAACCAGTGATTTTACTCTTCCCTCCTCCCCCAAATAAGAGGTTATTGCCACATGCAGAGGTGGAATTTATTAACCATATGCTCATACAAACACTCTACAAATAGTGTTTTGATACTACTGATTACATTGTGTTAATGAGAAAGCATTATGATCACAGACTTCTTTTCTGATTTTTACATATGAGAAACTTTGAAGCAAAAACTCCCAATTACCCCCAAAACGTTACCTGGTAAACAAAAGGCCTAACTTCATAAATTACAAATCACTCAACTTTTATAATGATGGGTGATTATTTTTTAGTACATGCTCACTACTGTTGTGTATTCATTTGCAGACTCCCTTTACAGAGAGAAACAATGCTGAGAAATTAACCATCACATTCTACTTGAGTATCTCTACCACCCTGCACATCTGAACCTATTTAGTTGTGGACTATCCACTGCAGAATATAAAACTATTGATTGCCTTTGCATCCTACATAAATATTTAATAATATATTTCACTGTAAAACTAAGATTAATGTAATGGAACCACAGAGCCTGCAATATTTCAACTGTAGTTTGCATCAAAGCAGTACAAGTACAAACAAAGCAGTAAATAAAATGAAATGTAATTCTGCTGATAAATAACTCTTTTTTGATAGTGGAAAAATAGAAATGGTCATGAGAAGCATGGTGCATAGTGAAAAGAGGATAATTTTTTTTTCTAAAATCATTATCTGGAAAGAAAAACTCCAAAAATGTTTTCAAAACGGTCTTTCAGTTAAATCTATAAAATTATTAACTTAAAATTAAAAAGTCTTAATTAGTATCATTCATAATAATACTTTTGATTTGCTATGCTAGCAAATTTCAAGAGAAACAGAAGATGGGCTCTTTCAGTTTTTAGGGAACAAATAGAAGGTTCCCTATTTATTTTGAAGTGGAGATATTCCACTTCATTCCATAGAACAAGTGGAGTATACTCATAAACCTCACAGGCTGCGCTGCATTAGCTTTAGCTCCTAGGAAGATAATCAAGTTCAGTGATCATGGGCTCTTTTTATGGGATGTGTTTTAGTGTCTGTCTGGATGCCTTGGTTTAGGTCTTACCAATTACTGTGGGGAGTTATTCACTGAAGACACACATTGGAGTGTGTGGAATACAGAATTAGACACAGCCACGAATACTGGATTCTCAATCAAATGACAATCAAAATGACTATAAAAGAAGAAAATTTAAAAAAAAGATTGAAACTCATACAGAAATCTGTCTTCCAGGATCCTCATCCATGCACACGTGTAAGTGGGAAGGGATGGAATAACTAGCCTTTCCAACCAGGTTATAAAACTACAAACTAGTTTGTTTTCTCCTCTGGCATTTACATATTAACTGGAGTTAGGAATTTATAGGTTTGTGTGGAGACTACGGTAACCCGTACACTTCATCAAATAATTTCTTTTTATAAACAGAATCTGAGTCCTGCAGCATAATTACTCATCTGGCTCCTTTGGGCAGAGAAGCTTTTTGCAATGTATTGGATGTAAATGGTGAGAGCAATCCTAAATACTCAGCCTTTAGATTATGCCATATTAGACCTATATACAGTCACACATGGAAATTTGCTCTTACTGTGATTCACATTCACTCAGCAAACATTTGCTGGCTGTCTCCTAGGCTTCAGGACACTGCTAAGTGCTGGAACACAAAGACAGATGATGTCCGGTCCTGGCCCCTATGATGCAGGTGATTCTGTTTGACAAACGCTGGGTGTTGTGGACAACTGGCTCGCAATGTACTCTCATGGCAGGACTTGGATTACCTGGACAAATGCTACGTTTCAGATTCAAAGTCTGAGTTTTCACAAGACTGACTCCCAAGCTTTATGCTTCATGGCAATGATAGCAGAAGACAAAGGTGCCTTGCGCTGCTGAAGAATGATTGAAAAGAAAAATCTACACTAGCAGAGCTCCTGATTTTAGAACACATTTTTGGCTAGCTCTTCTCCCAAGCAATAAAGATACTTAACTTTCTTACTTTAAAAGTCTATATATTTTCAACAGAGGGGAGATTTTTAAAAAGTAAGCAGAATGCTGGTTCATATTCTCTATTTTAAATGCTGATTGACAGATTAAGAGAGCTGTGTTTAGGAAAAATGAACATGGTAGTTATACAACATGTGTGTTTAGCGTTAGAAGGATTGGTAGAACTAATACCAATGTTTCAGGCACAGCTAAAGAAGATGACACCCAAAGGACTTATGAGATATAACAAAGAATTACGGGGCTGGTGAGGGGAAAAAAACTCATTTTTGTGGCTAAGTGTAATATATTAGAATAATTAATACTAAGCTGGGCCTCAGAAGAAATAATATATATTATTATATAACACATAAATATTATACATCATAATGCATATAATATTACTATTTATAAAATATGTAATATATTATAATATCAAAGATGATGAAAATGCTAAAAAATAAAAAATATTAGACATAAAAATAAGAAAAATAATAATTTTATAATGTTAGATTTTAAATTTTATCCCATTGGATATTCTAGTGAAAACATTTCTGGTCGTGTGTAAGCTTCTTGAGGGTAGAAACTGAGTTCTTTCTATTTATATGTCCTAGTCTTTAACAGTGGTATAATCTTAATAAGCTATCAATAATTTTGATCTCTATTTTCCTCAAGGCCACGAAAAAATAAAAAAAAAATAAGGTATCAATAAATACCTGTTGGATCAATAGATGGAAGAATGAATAAATTATTTACATAGTGAATTTCAGGGAAAAGAAAGGAAATGAGCATTATTTAGTTTTAGATGTTATGCCTTGCTTTACTTTATGTGAGAAGTCACCAGAATCAGTCCTCTAGGGCAGTACGGCTCAAAGTCTGGGCTCATCTATAAATTGTCACAAATTCACAAGAAAATTACATAAATTGAAAGTAAGTATGGAGACTTTATTTCTTAGCAATCTGACATCTGAACAGTTAAGAGCATGAGTATGTTTATCTCAATTCATCTTTTATAATTGTTTACAAAAGTATTTGTCCATAAAACCAAACAAACAAAAGAGTAGATACTTTTCCTTCACCAGAGTTTTACAAACATCACCCTAAAGCACGTACCACAATCCCTACTTTGCTAAGGAGGAGACCAGGGCCAATAATTCAAGTAGCCAGTAAGAACTGGAATTGTTGGAGCCACAGCAATTCTAAGCACTTTCATATCTGGAAAAGAGATAGATCTTCTAGTTAAAGAGCTGATTTTATAACCTATTCTGATTGATAAAATGCAAACAGATAGCAGCCTGTTATTTTTCTACATTCCAAATGTAACAGGGCCTCACTGGTGTAAAGAACAGCCTCCTAGCAGCAATAATGTTCAGGATTCATGCCAGAAACGAGGCAATACAGGAAGAAACACACATATGCAATAAATAGAAAGGGAAAGTTTTGTGCAATCAGGCAGGCCTGGCTTGTGATCTATGATGAGGAGAATGAGTGTTAAGGGAGACAGAATTTAGTATATTTCCCACAGAGACCTGTGTCCTGCCCTGCTGAACCAAGCCCAGGAGAAATTGTGTTGTTACAATGAATTATGGAACTAAGATGACTGCTAGGCTGGGTTACATGGGCAAAACATTCATCTACTGATTCTCTTAACCAACTATTTGCCTAAAATATCCAGAATATTAAGACAAACATGTTTGGTGCTTTGTGCCTTATTTGGATAATGCCTTTTTTTTTTTTTTTTGGCATTTTCTTCAGTTTGAGCATAGAGAATTCTAGTGAATCTCAGAAAACCAGAGACTCCTAGGTTGGGAGCAGATGATTTCATCAAACAAAATTAAAATCCTGCCGGACACGGTGGCTGACACTTGTAATCGTAGCATTCTGGGAGGCTGAGGCGAGTGGATTGCTCAAATTCACAAGTTTGAGACTTGAGCAAAAGTGAGACCCTGTCTACTAAAAATGAAAAACCAAAATTTGAGGTTGCTGTGAGCTCTGACACCATGGCACTCTACCCAGGGCGACAAAGTGAGACTCTTTCTCAAAAAAAAAAAAAAAAAAAAAAAAAATTAAATTAAAATCCTTTACAAAAGTGGTCTCCCACCCTTGATTGGTTGTATGGATGCAAAATGAAATACACAGTTTTGACACGAGTACTTGAATTTATGAATGAGTTAACATATACAGAAAACCACCTAGTTAAAGTAGCAATCAAAGGTTGGAAGAAGTAAAGCAACTTGTTTGCAGAAGCAGCACTGTGGGCAATCTTAGCAATTAGTTATCTGAAGATGCCTGAACGGTTGGCGGTCCCAGAGGGCCCACAGTTGACGCAGAGTCTGGCTGACACTAGGGGGCGATGTTGTAAAGGGCACCAGGTGATGAGTGCCTGGCCAGAAAATGCCACGAAAGCTATGTTAACTAGTGTGATGAAAATGTGTCAAAAGGTCTATGAACCAAGTGTATGGTGCCCCATGATCATACTAATGTACACAGCTATGATTTAATAAAAAAAAAAAACAAAGTTGCTTCTAACCTCCAACTCTTCCTGAGAAAGCTGTTTTTTTATTGTCTTTTTCTTTCTTTTTTCTTTTTTTAAAGTTATTTATGTATATTTTTTGCTTGTTTTCTTTAATTTCAAATGAATAAGAGGGTATAAATTTTTAGGTTACATTGTTCTCACTTATTGTTTCTTGAGTGGAATCCTGATTCAACATTTGCAGTCATTTCAAATTTTGAGAGACTTTCACTTTACTTTTCCTTGCCTTCTCTCTCCCTGATGGAAATGCATATTATGTAACAGCTGTCGGAGTTATTGAACATTTTTTTGTTCTTGTTTTTTCCTTGTTAGATTTTACTTTCCTCAGGGCAGAGATGGTGTCTCATTCATCTTTCTATTGCAATGCCTAACACATTACATGACGAAGCACACAATGGTGTTCAAAAATGTTTATGGACTGCAAGTTGAATCTGAGATTTTTCTAAAAAATGGAAGAGATATCTCTTGTAAAACTGTTTTTTACTTTGCAATTTAAATGATACCTAATCATTTAATATTAAAAATAAGATGACTATGTAAAAATGTAGAAAATATTTACTGTAGAATTCAGAGAAGAGAATAAAAGAAATTATGTAAATCATGATTTAACTAGAAAAAATATATACGTATATGCATCTTTGGTCATGATAAAAGTAGAAGAAATTGTGCAAAATGGAAAATAACTGCATTTGGAGGAGGAGCATCTTATTGTACGGTGTGATTTTTATTACTATTATAATTGTTTTAAATAGTTTATTATGTTATTATAGTTATTATGTTATTATGTTATGTTAGATTACCTTTTTAATAGAAACTTAAAAAATTTCTAGAATCATGTTGAAAGTAAGTTCAATTATTTCAAAAATTATTTGTGGCTATAGTTATTTTAGAAAGAAATTACAATAAACAACAACAACAAAAAAGTGGGGGGAGGATTTTCTTGGTCATTCAATATGCCAAATTCTTTTTGGCTTAAAACACCTGGAAATTCCAGCCTAACCAAGACCCTGTCTCTACCAAAAATAGAAAAACTTAGCCAGGCATGATGGTGTGTGCCTGTAGTCCCAGCTTCTTAGGAGGATGAGGCAGGAGGATCACTTGAGCTCAGGTTGCAGTGAGCTGTGATGATGCCTCTGCACTGTAGCCAGGCTGACAAAGCAAGACCGTGTCTCAGAACAAACACAAAACAAACAACAACTGGAAATTTCATGCATCCAGGATTTTTTTCTTTAAATCAAAATTTCAGAGAAATTACATGTATAAAAATTTAACTTTACATATTATTATTCATTTTACTGTATACATAGACTTGTATATTATTACAATTTAGATGCAGTAAATTTAATGTGAGGCTACCACACCAGAAAATATCCATAATGCCTACAGAATTGGCTCTGAAATACTCTGTAAATGAACATTTTAAGAGAGTATCAGTACTTTTCTAAAGAGAATAATATCACTACCACAAATCCTAATTAATATAAAAAGGTAAGACCAGTATGAATGTATAAATCAAACTCCATAGTAATTCTATGGAAATATATCTGTGTTGTTCAACACAGACTTAACCTTGCTAACAAAGTAAAATTAAAGTAAAAGTAAATTACTCTATTAGCAAATAAATTGAAAAATAAAAAACATTTAAAATTAGCATAGGAAATGCCTTAAAGTACAGGAAAAATTTTGTTTTTTAAAGTCTGTAACATTTTCTCTTGCCATGGTTAATTGCTATGGGATTGATTGCTATGGGATTGATATACCTCTCTATGCTACATATTAATTGACTCAACAACATTTTATTGACTAAGGAGTAAGATGATAAATTTCAAACTTGTTGGTTTTTATGTTCTAAAAACTATGTATTTCTGATTGGTGGGATTTTGAAGTAAATAGGTTTCAATTTATGTAATCGGTAGTTTTCCCTCAAATAACCTGAGCCAAGAGGGGGAGAAATAATGAGATCCATGAAAATGTCATGGCACAGCTTCTAAGGATGGTGCCCATCTATCTGACTTAAGAATTCGTAAAGGACCAGAGGGTTCTAGTGTGGGAAACAGTTGGCAATTATTAAATCTAGGTTTTGAAGAAGTATTTTTGGAATATTTTTCGAAACCAAGGGGACCCCAACAGTCATTGTAGACATAATGGTATTTTCATCAATGAGCACAGGCACAAGAGCTCCTGATGGTCAGAGGGCTCCAGGTATTGTAAAAGTTGTGGCTATTCTGATCACAAACATAGTGTGGCCTTTCTGATAGTGAACAAGGAGCAAATACAGGGCATTCCAGACAGTTGCAGAGAGTAGTTATCAGTAAAGATTTCTCAGGTTTCAAGGATAGTGGGTATGCATTCTACAGTTCTAAACACATTGAATTGACAAAGTGGGTTTTAAACTCATTTTTATAGAATTAGAAGCCACATTAGAAGCCATTAGCCAATTAGAAGCCCTTTTAGAAAAATGTTCAGACCTTAAGCCTACTGTGAAGTGTTTTCTTGCAGTGCACCTTGAATTTGAAGTAACTGAACATAAGAAGAAAGCAGCTGATAATGTTTTGAGAAGTGAAAGCAGAAACAGGAGACAAACAGACGATAGTGCGACTTCCATGGTCCTTGGCTTGGGGCAGCCGTTGGTGACCAGCTTGTTAAATCTCTAGCAAACAATGAAAATTCCAAGAAAAGTCAACGTAGGTTGGCACAATAACTTGTTTTTGGGTCACAGTTAACAGGCACGTTGCAGATCTCCAAAAATATTTCCATTTTCTATCCAGTCAACTAGAGACTTTAAAGAAACAAACATATCTGACTTTCCATTGTCAGTGTTGTGTCATTCATCGGAAGCTGATGAGACTATTAAAAAACAACAACAACAACAAAGTCCAAAAACCAAAGTTATAGCTGCCGTGTGAAAATTCTGAGTGTTATTTCTGCAGGGATTTTTTTTTTTGAACACTGGTTTCTGTTACTCCTGTCAAAGGTACTTGGCACGTGTAAGATAATACAAACGATGGCAGGTGAATAGAAGTGAATTACTCCTGGTGTTGACATTTTAATTTAAAGTCTAGAGGATTCTTTGAGCAAAATCTCCCAGTTGAAAGTTTTGCTGCTATTCTCTGAAATTAATAAAGGAGGCAATATTAAATATGAACTGTTATGAAGAAAAAGGAGCCAGGCCAAGACTAACACACATCAGAAAAGCCAAATGTTGATACCTGTGTGCACTGAGATCTATTCAAGTTCAGGGCTAGCACAGCATCTGTTGAATACATTAAGCAGCAGTAAGATTGCTGGAGGGGTGAATGAGCGTGTGAATGAATAAAGATTTTCTAGAAGTGAGTTTGCAATGATTAGGACAACAGGTAGGTTTTTGACATGATTTATCCAATTTGGCTTTCCATGCTACCCTGTTAATCAGACAATTGCAAATTTTCAACTTCGTGTGGTTTGTAGTTTCTAGTTCACTTACAACTCTGGGTTTGTAAATTTGGGAGTTTCGTGGGTGAAAAACATCAGTAAAATAAGTTTTTATTTTGAAGTATGGTAAGTACCATCAAGTCCAATTTCTATAACTCCCAGTGTGAAAGACCGAGGAAATTAGTTTATAGGTTATCCTGCCAGAGTTACAATAAGGGAAATACGATTCCTAGAACTGTCTTGGGAACTACTCATCTTTGTCTTGGTGGCTTGGGGGAGCCCTTTTCTTGGCTTCGCTTTTCACCTTGCTGTTTTCTCCTGCTTTGTCTTTCCTAACCAGGCAAAGTGATCATATCTTGCAAAACCACACCTGCTTTTCACTTAATTCTGAGGGTGGTGATGTGTATTATTTCTGTCTATAATAATACACATTATTTGTAAGTTAAACACTTGAAAAACCCATCGCACTCTGCATTAATGTGAAGTTTCAGCAACACAGTTATGATTTCAAATGCTAGGAACAGAGCAGTTTTGGTCAGCATCGTCCCCGTTAGTTTCTGTCCTGCATGCACGCTTTACTCACCTAATTATTTTCCCTCAGTCATGTGTGAGTGCGGAATTACTCTTCAGAGATAAACATGAGGAATGAGCCTCACTAGAGAAGTATTCACTAGAGAACTTGCTGAGATCCCCTTTATCCTGCCAGCTTCCCATTCTTTAGCACTGACACTATTTGGAGCAATCGATTGTCCTATTTGCAGGGCTTCATGCAGAGGGACAAAAACAAGAAGGAAACACTATATATACTTCTGGCATGACTCCCTAAATTATTAAAAAACGGTGACTGTCTTTTTTCCCTATAATAGTCATAGAGATATCATCAAGGACAAGCAGAACAGCACCTCATTTCTTTTATCAAAAGGCAGGCTCAGGACAGGTGCACCCTTTGGATCTATAGTATCCTGCCCACCGAGATCACTCCACGACTCCTGTGCCACACGGTGGGCTCAAATTGCCTAAGGAAAGTTACACTTCCTTAAAAGGCTGCTCTGGGCGAGGCTCAAGATTTGTGTCTGAGAATTGCCAGCAAGGAATTTTGGTTCGGTTCTACTCCACTTAATGAATTTAAATTATTTTGTGAGTTCCTGTCATTTGGGCTTAGTCAGGAGTCCTTGGGAGCACTATCTCCTGGAGGACTTTGTCAAGGCTGGTCCTCAGATCTGTCCACATCTGACCCCAACTCATGCCTTCCCTCCAGTAGCTGTCGTTTTCTCCTATGAATTGCTTTTCTTTTCCCAAAGCAATAGATCTCCAAACATATCAGAATTCTAGAGTCATCTCATTGTAATCGGCAGGATCAGATTGCTCTTCTGTTGTATTTCCTTCTCAATATTATGAGGTATTTTTTTTTGCCAGTAAGGAACCTGATAGAGGGAGACACTCAAGGACATTAAGGAAACAATGCAAAGTTTGAAATTTCAGATACTTGCTTTCTGTGCAGGTTAACTGATGTCTCACACAGATGCATAAATACATAGACAATTAGAAATAACTAATTTATATGGAAAATGGAGTGATTTACAAGACAGAAAGAATCTGTCTTTCTTGGTTAAGTATTACTTGAAAAACTCTGTGGGGAGTTTTTACACCAAATGTTTTTGATGTAAAAAAAGCATCTGGTCTGTACCAACTGCATAGCTGATGTCACTTGGGCAAAACCACATTTGCTGATGTAAGAAAATGAAAGTCTACAAAAAGAAATACAATTAAGAAGAAGGGGTAGTGAATACCTTTGCTGGTCACAGTATCTCTGTCCTAATTCTGACTCAACTGATTGACAAACCTTGTACTCCTGAGGGCACAGCTGCTAAGGTCCTCATCTCTACATCTGGACCCCACTTCAATCAGCCACGCCCAAGGCCCCTTTTCACCTACAGCTGCTCTACTGTCAACACTCACATTCCTCCTCAGCTACAACACATGTACCTCCCCGCTCTCGTCGTGCACTTTTTAGCTGCTGGATAGCTCCTTGGCCTCTATGCTTTTTAGTTTAATGATAAGTTTCTTCTTCTTTTTTTTCCCAAAAGATATTAATACTTTAGGATAGTTTGGATTCCTCACCCCTAGACCTTCTGCTGTCTCCCACCCTAAATAATTCCTATCATTTGCTTCCCCTGTTTCAACTTTCATAGGGCAGAGAGATACTGGTCAAAGTCACAAAACAGTTCTGAGCTGCCTGACCAAGAAGTCACATAGTCTGTGTCTCATAAGCGGAACCTCTCCATTTCCAGGAGTCCTTTTCTCTGTTGCTTCTGGACATCATGTTGCGTTCTTCGGAGTAGGCACCTACAATTTATGGAATCTTTTCAAGGCTTTTCCATCTCACCTTCCTCCGCCCCCAGACTTGGACCAATCTAGTGAATCTTCACACTTGAAGCTTCCCATGTCTCTTCTTTAAAGTTTGACTGTATTATACCCACTCTTTTCTTGTTCTCTCCTATTCTAGATAGGAAGAGTTTCTTCTCCTTGCCAAACCCAAGGTGATTGGGCATTACCTTCAATGCTCTTGGTTTTAGCTCTTCCAACTCCTTTTACAAACTTATCCAAGGATAGTTCACTTACTGTACATTTTAAAAAATTTGAGATCTTTAAACCCCAGGTTTCTCTCCTGTAATGAAACCTACTGTGTGCACAGGCGTTACCTGGCCTTCTCTTTGTTGCTCTGCAGAAACTGGTACAAAGTCCTTTGTCTCTGACTCGGGGTGTTTATCTTCTGCATGCTAGCTTAGTAGCTTAAAAGTGGGTTAAATCTCAGAACTTCGCAACTCTTGACACTTATAAAAATTGTAGTCCCCAAATCCTTAAAAAAAAAAAAATCTTCTCTTAATTCTACTACTGCCTTAATTTTGGTCCTATTTTCCCTTGCATCAACTTCTCAACTTTTCTAAAGTGATATCTATACTGTTCACAGAACTCTCTTACAGTGCACTTACTCCTGCCTTGGACTTGACAATCACTGCCAGCCCTACTAAAACTGCTCCATGAATTTTCAGTGATTTTCTAATCGTTAAATTCAGGAAATTACCTTTTCTCAGCTCACATCATATGAAAGCATGAGCTTGACAATGCTATACCCTGTTCAGATGTTTTGATAAATACTTTCTGCAGAATGAAGTCCAAACTATAGAGGCTGACATTCCAGACTCTCCTTTTATAATTTTGTCTTCTAAGTTTTTCTCAAATGCAAATCTTTTTCCTGACAACTCGGAATAACCCCCCCCCCCCAATATATATAACATACCTAATATATTCCTATTAAAAATATTTACATATTTTCCTATTAGTTCTTCTAATTGAAATTCTGTATTTCTTGGCTCGGTACCTATAGCTCAATAGCTAGGGCGTCAGCCACATACATCAGAGCTGGTGGGTTTGAACCCAGCCCAGGCCTGCCAAACAGCAATGACAACTGCAACAAAAACATAGCCGGGTGTTGTGGCAGGCACCTGTAGTCCCAGCTACTTGGGAGACAGAGGCAAGAGAATCGTTTAAGCCTAAGGGTTTGAGGTTGCTGTGAGCTGTGATGCCACAGCACTCTACCGAGGGCAACATAGTGAAACTCTGTCGCAGAAAAAAAAAAAAAAAGGAAAGAAAGAAATTCTGTCTTTCCTATCACTCTTAACCCTTTAAGGACTGGTAATATAATTTCTTTCTTTGAAGTTTTCCCCATTTCCTTTTCCTAACCTTTACAGTATTACTAGAAGACAATTGTAAAATCTGATTCTTAAAAGACTGAAAGTGACCTTCTAAAACAAGCCTTTGTAATACAATCTGTTTACTTATTAGACTTTTGGCTGAGATCAAGTGTAATACCATCTGACTGTTTAAAGAATAGTTCCTCCAAATACCTCATGTAATATGTAAGGTGTAATTTCTTAAAGCCTTTCTCAGACAAAACAGAGATAATTATTCACTCTTATTATGTATCTTTGTTATGGATTGTTGTAGTATTTCCACATATTTGTGATCAAAAATTGGTTGGATAAATTGAAAAAGCATAGAAGTTGGTATGAACATACCTCCAATATGTTTTAACTTTAAACATAAAAATGTGCATTCATTTGATAACTTTTCGATATAAGAAAAGGCTTCTTCCTCCCCCCAACCCCCCACCCAGTGGTAAGATGGGATTTTAT
This sequence comes from Nycticebus coucang, assembly GCF_027406575.1. NCBI lineage: Eukaryota > Metazoa > Chordata > Mammalia > Primates > Lorisidae > Nycticebus > Nycticebus coucang. The sequence goes on along the minus strand of NC_069792.1, from coordinate 23,165,490 downwards.
TAAACAGAAAGGAATACAGAAGGAGTAAAAAAGTACCAGGGCTTCTGGCAAAGGGGACGACCCAAATCAGAAGTCTCTCTCCTGGGTCCGTTGTCTAGGGCAAACCCTTCTAGATACGCGTGCATGCTCGCCAAGTGGTGTTCTGCCTCCCCTGTTTGACTAAACCGCATCCATAAACTATAATCATCAATTTCCAGTTTAGCTTTCTTTTAAAATGCTTCGAAACTTGCAAAATATCTAAAAGTTCCTCCTAGATTTTATACTGTTTTTTTCCCTTAATCTTTTAGAGGCCACATTTGTTTTGATTTTTATTTTTACTTGTTTTTATTGTGTCTTTCTAAGGCATTCATTTTAGTTTTAATACAAACAACTCTTTCTTTTTGGACATTCATATTTTATTGGCAGATGTAAGATTTGCTTAAATAATATAATTATGATATCTGTATAAATGGAGTGAACCGAGCTGGGAGCAACACAAGGGACTCAGTGAGCTCAATGCTCAACCACGGGGGTTTAAGCACCCAATTGTCATTATGCTGGCTGTGAGTCACAGCCAGTGGGAGGCACATTGGCCTGTCTGATGAGAGGGAAGTAAAAAGGGCTTCTAAAGTATTTAAAATTAATTCTTTATTCTGTTCCATAAATCTATGTCTCTATTTTGTGCCAGTGCCATGCTGTTTTGATCCTATAGACTAGAGTATAACAAGTCTGGTAATGTGATGCCTCTAGATTTGTTTTTATTTCTTAGAATTATGTTTGCTATTTGGTTTTTCTTTTTCTGATTCCATGTGAAAGAAATAACTATTTTCTCAAGTTCTTCAAAGTATGACATTGGTACTTTAATGGGAATTGCATTAAATCTGTGGATTCCTTTGGGTAGTATGGACATTTTAACAACGTTGATTCTTCCCAGCCATGAACATGGTATGTTCTACCATTTGTTAACATCTTCTCTTATTTCTTTTCTCAGGGTTTCATAATTCTCTCCGTAGTGATCCTTCATGTCCTTTGCTATACCTATTGAGAGGTATATTCCCAGGTATTTCATTTTCTTTGAGGGTACTGTGAATGGTACTGTATTTTTTATTTGAGTCTCAGCTTGGCTGTTATTAATTTATCTGAAGGCTATTGATTTGTGGACATTGATTTTAATATTATGAGACATTATCGTATTTCTGGATTACTTCCAGGAGACTTGTGGTTGAGTCTCTGGGGTTCTCTAGGTATAATACATACCATTAGCAAAGAGTGAGAGTTTTATATTCACTATCCCCATTTGAATACCTTTGATATCCTATTGCCTGATTACATTGGCTGGAACTTGAAGCATTAAGTTGAATAGTAGCGGTGATAGTGGACAACCTCATCTGGGTCCAGTTCTAAGCAGAAAAGTTTTTAGTTTTAATCCATTCAGTGTGATATTGGCCATGGGGTTGTCATAGATGGCTTCTAACAGTTTAAGAAATGTTCCATCTATGCCTATTTTCTTAAGTATTCTTGTCAGAAAAGGATGCTGAATTTTGTGGAATGCTTTCTCTGTATTTATTGAGAGGATAATATGGTCTTTGTTTTTGCTTCTATTTATGTGGTGAATTACATTTATGGATTTAGGTATGTTGAAACAACCTTGCCACATATCACCATCTGATCTTTGATAAACCAAACAAAAGCACTTGGGAAAGAATCCCTATTTAATAATGGTGCTGGAAGAACCAAAATTGGACCTACACCTCTCACCACTTATGAAAATTGACTCACACTGGTTAAAAGATTTAAATCTAAGACATGAAATGATAAAAACTCTAGAAGAAAGTGCGGGAAAAACTCTTGAGAATATTGGCCTGGGAAAAGACTTTATGGAGAAGACCCTCTTGGCAATTGCAGCAACAACAAAAATAAATAAATGGGACCTGATCAAGCTTAAAAGCTTTTGCACAGCTGACAGCAAACAATTGAAGCAAACAGAGAACATTTAGAATGGGAGAAGATATTTGCATGCTACAAATCTGACAAAGGCCAGATAACCAGAATATACACAGAACTCAAACTAATCAACAAGAAAAGAGCAAATAACCCCATTTATCACTGGGCAAGAGACATGAAAAGAACCTTCTCCCGGCTCCTGTGTACACACAGTAAATAAATTTGTATGCCTTTTCTTTTATTAAAAAAAAAAAGAAAAAAGAAAGAACCTTCTCCCAAGAAGATAGCTGATGGTCAACAAACACATGAAAAAATGCTTACTGTCCCTTATCATCAGAGAAATGCAAATCAAAACCACCACCTTGAGATTTCACCAAACCCTAGTCAGAACAGCCCATAAGGTCTCAAAGCTGCATATGCTCGTGTGGGTGTGGAGAGAAGGGAATATGTATATACTATTGGTAGGATTGCAAACTAATACAGCCCTTTTGGAAAGATGTGTGGAGAATCCTCAAAGAGCTAAAAGTAGACCTTCCATTTGATGCCGCAATCCCTTTAACAGTTATCTACCCAGGAGAAAAAATCATTTCATCATAAAAATCATTTTATCATCCTCGTGGGTGAAAGGCTTAACTAGAACTTGGACTTTTACCTAAGAAACCCAAACCGTGCAACCTAACCATTTGCACCCATGTATTAATCTGAAATAAAAAATAAAATTAATTCTTATTTTATGACATTGTAATAGAAGGGGACCAATAGAGAAATTGTTTGAAATTCAAGTGTAAGTGGCTCAAGACTTGAACTAAAGCTTTGATGAGCCTAGGATTTTATGTGAAGCCACAGACTATCTCAGCCTCCTCCTCATTCGAAATGAAGATTAGACGATCAGGGGCTACTGAGTTTCACATCACCACTCAAATTTCCATTGCTTTCTTTTGCCCCATGCTACAAAACAGAGATAAAAGATGTCATCTGGGTGGGGTTAAAATGGCACCCAAAGCATGCAAAGCATGAAGGATTGATTGGGTCTGTTGCTGCCCCTAGGAGAACAGGCATGGGTGTCTGCCTACTGATGGGCCAGACAACTGCCCAAGTACATAGGGAGACTGAGAGGCATTCTGTAAACCGTGAAAGAGGCCCCATAGGTTTTAAACCATAAAGTTACTGCGCAACAGGTTTAGGAGAATAAATAAAACATTGAACAAGCTACTTCACGAATGGGCAAGATGGGTAGTGATGAGAACTCGGCAGGTTCTTGCCTGGATAAGGAGTTGGTTGCCTTGTTCATTTAGTATACTATGTATAACACCCAAAGAATCCTTTTTTTCCATGCGAATTAGCACTAGGATGGGTTTTTGAATGGCCTTGTGATTTGGGGTAGGTGAATCTTAGTGAGCAGGACCTGTGAGTGACTAAGCACATTTCCATATTATGAGGATAACCTCTGCTTTTTGTTACCTTCTGGACAGAAAAGTTAAGGTCTCCTGTGCGCCCTCTCTCTGTTTTCCCCTCCCCCCCCCCTTTTTTTTCTTTTTGGCAAATATCTGTGAAGACATTTTTTAGCTCCAAGAATTTCTGCTGTTACAGCAACATATGTGGGAGTATGTCATTTGAAGGCAAGGAGATTATGATGAAGTGGGCTGTGTTATACTAACAGCAGAAGCAGCGAGGAGCAGAAGAAACATGATTTTGAAGAACACTGGATATTCTCAGTTGACAAATACCGGCAATTTTTAGTGACCAACTGTGGGCAACTTGTCTTTTTTTTTTTTTTAAACAAGTTTTTCCCCTATCTCTTTTCCCCTTGTAACTAACCTTTTATCCCCACAGAGAATAAGAATTTCTAATAGAATTCCTGACTTTCCATCTCTCACTATAAGAATGCATACCTGTATCGGTGGTTATAAAGGCCAGTCACATAAAAGGAATCATTAGCACATTTTCACTGCAGACACATTATTTTTGGTTTGCTTATTTTAAATGATCAAGTTCTAGAAAAGGGACTCTAAGGTCGAACAGAACACCATATTAAAAGATAATGCTTGAAATGTACCCTAATGGGAAGAATATGGAATTGAGAAGCACCAAACCTGGGTGACGGTTCTGACCCCATCATTTAGTAGTACAAGTCACTTCATTTCTGCAATTCACATCCATCTGTGAAGTAGTAAAAACAAGCAAGATTCTCCTTCTGAAGAGAGAATTTATGAGAAAATATAACAAAGATTCTTTGGAAATGATGAAGAGCTGTGCAAATATTAATTCCCCCTCATTCTTATTCCAAGTACTCTTTACACAGAAGCTGTCTTATCACTGCATCAAAGAATAACTTTCTGACAATATTAGTAGATTTCCATTCATTCTCCAGATTTCAATTGGGTGCAGTGTATCTACCACTTACTGATAAAGTAGTTTCATTAGTCTAGGCTGCTTTTCTAAAATATGTGGAGAGTTGGATGATGACTGAATTCAGTTAAACGTCGTGCATTTCTTGTACATAAGTCCTGTAAGACAGTGTCTTCAGGAATGATAATTCAGGCCGCCAACATCCATAAATTTGGGGGAATAGTTTTAGGCAGTATTGTATAAAATAAATTACTGACTCAACTCTTCATTTCCACTTTTCAACAGATACAATTTAGTCTTTAGGGGCAGATACTCAGAATCTTCTCTCGGCAGAAGCATGAGAAGGCAAACGAAATTACAATGAATCATGGGAGGAAGTTTGCCAGAAGGGGCTGGAACAGAGAAACCTGACGTCAACCTGGAGATAATGGATGTATGCAGGTGAAACACCACACATTTATGTTTAATAATATTTTCTTATAGTAGTTTGAATACAAGGGGCTGGTTTCCAGCCATCAAAACTGTCAGGTTTTCAAAAGGAAAAAGGCGACAGCCTTATCACTAGTGGATGTTTTACTTTGGGACTTTTGGTTAAATAGTGGTAGGGACTTTCTAGGCTTGGAATTATTAAAGAATGGGTGTTTATAACATCCTCATTCTTAAAAGGTTTGGAAAATGAATGATCTTAGCTTGGCTTGAAAACTATAGAATAGAATATATTTTTAGCATAATAAATCTTTTTAATCCTTTCAAAAAATAGATCCATAGAAAGAGCAAACAGATGGAAGCCCATGTGCTGTTTTGTAACATGTCCAGGGTTTTAAAATTGGATAAATACTGAAACCCTGTAGCCGCAAATCTGTCCTTTCTCAAACAAAATCCTACGAGATTAGGAGAGCTGCTCTAATAAATATGCACATTAAAAAAAATCCAGAATCCTTGCCAACTTTTCTGCTAGGGCCATATGATAAATGGTCTCACAGCATGGACATTAACCCATTTCGTATTGGTGAAAATATGCCTAAATACTTCTACTATGTTTATTAGTGTAATAACCCAAGCATTCAGGATACTAGAATGAATAGAAAATCATGCTAAAATGCTGTAAGAATTAAGTTATTTTCCCACAGGCTCTCATCACATTATTTAAAAAGATACTATAATAATTTAAAGCCATGAATATAATTTGATTATTTTTTCAATAATTAATACTTAAGCTGAGTCCTCAGGAGGAAATTGGTTAGAAATAAACTTGTATTACTTAACCTTATTCTCCCCTTGCTTATTTTGTATTGTTCTTTACATCAACCTTCCCCCCCCCGCCCCCACAATATGGTTGTAATTAGAAAGGCATTTTGTTGAAGAAAGAATAATATTAATTGAAATTGAATGGACAGAACAGAAAGGCAGCTGACGTAGGGGAGAAATGAGGCTTTTCTGAGTCTTGTACCTGCCTCATTTGGCCCGTAACCTACGGAGAGAGTAGTAGGTGTTCACAAATGTTTACTGAATGATTAAGTGAGTGAGCGAATAAAAGTTGGAGCCTAGGATCTCTTTGCAACTTTTAGGTGCTGATGTAGCAATTAAAGCATTTTTCTCATTTGTTCTTTATCATTTTTTTTAAGTCACGACTAAAGAAATGTTTTAGTTAGAATTTTTTTTTTTTTTACCATGGCAGACTATATTGGTTTAAAAGATCTCTACAACGTATTTTAAAGTGTATGTTTGGTTTCCCTCACACATTGATGATCTATTTAATGGATCACTCATGGAAAACAATCTCAAGGTCAGAATGACTTCCCGGGATACATCCAAGTTACTCCTCCTTCTGAGCAGCTGGTATGTGCTCAGAAATGAATACTAATTTTACTAATAGCCAGCACCTCCACCCTCAACTGACAACAGAAGGTCAATCTCTCCCTGCTAAATCAGGTGATACAGACTAAAACCAAGCAGAACTAATTCCTGGATTACCTGATATTATAGATATCTGAGCCAGAATCCCCTTCAATATAATGGCCAGCCAAAAGGTGACCACAATAGCAAAAGACTGTTTCCTGCTGTTTGATTCTTTCCCTGCACCATTCAAATATAAAATAAATATGGCAGAGACTACGAAGCCAAGGGAACACAGAGATGCTATGTAGCTATTATTGTTGTTACATTTAGCCATCGTAAATGGCCCAGAAATTGCATAAAGAAAACAGTCAGTAACATATATGGGAGAGTGCCTTGAGTTTTAATTCTTAGTGTTCAAAATAACTGATTAGTCAGGTAAGGAAATTAATTCCTTTTAAAATATATATATTTTCTCCTGCAATATCATTTCCCAATTGGGAAGACATTAAGGAGTTGATTACTTCATCCCCACCCCCATTCAGCCTAACTTTTATTTTCTTAAAAAAGAAAAATCCACAGAAAGAGATTTGCCATCGTTGGTAACCTAGATACACATTCTCAGGAAATATCTAAATTAATCCTTCATGCTGCAGTTTGAACCTATTTCCTATATTCCTTCCCCAGTAAGAGGTAAGAGAACAGCTGTCCACAACCCCTGTCACATGCCTGCAAACTATTCATATTGCCACTCACTTTCCTCTTTTTCACATTGAATGTTCCCCTCTTCTTTTTGTCCATTATTAATATATATACATTTTTTTGCTCTGAGTTCATTTTTAATTAGCTCAGGAAACCTCGACACGTAGGCCTGCCACCCTAGCAGGATCTGTGTTTTAGGGGGTTCTCTGAGGAGAGTGGTTGACAATTTTCAGTTCCTCCTCCCTGAATTCCTATGTACAGATGTTAGAATTAGACTCTTCCTGACTTGTCTGACTGCAGTGCTGATGTGACAGGTAACAGATACCAAAGTAAGTGCAAGACAAATCTGCATGTGTGATTTCCACAGAAAACCCATCATGTGAGGATACACAGCAGACCAAAATTTTAAAAAGAGAGTAAGACACTTATAAGACACCACATATAAAAATTAACTCGAAATGGATCATGACCTAAATGCAAGAGTTAAAACTATAAAATTCTTAGAAGAAAACATAGCGGAAAACCTTTGTGACATTGGATTTGGTAACAACTACTTGGTAACAAAAGAAAAGATAGATATGTTAGATTTTAACAAAATTAAAAACTTCGGTGCATCAAAGAACATTATCAACAGAGTGGAAAGACAACCCATGGGATGGGAAAACACACATGTGAATCATATATCTGATTAGGAATTGCTATTCAGAATACACACGGAACTCTATAACGACAGACGCTGGCACGAGCGTGGAGAGAAGGGAACACTTTTACACTGCTGGTGGGACTGCAAGCTAATATAGCCTCCATGGAAAGAAATCTGGAGAAATCTGGAGAAAGAGCTAAAAGTAAACCTTCCATTTGATCCTGCAATCCCATTACTGGGTCTCTACCCAGAAGAAAAAAAGTCATTTTACCATAAGGACATTTGCACTAGAATGTTCATTGCAGCTCAATTCACAATTGGCAAGTTGCAGAATTAACCCAAGTGCCCATCAAAATTAATAAACTGTGGTATATGTATGTCATGGAATATTATTTAGCCATAAAAAGATGGAGACTTTACATCTTTTGTATTAACCTGAATGAAGTTGAAGTACATTTTTCTTAGTAAAGAAAAAGAAGACGAATGGAAAAGAAAGTATCCAATGTACTGAATACTAAACATGAAACCAATAGATGAAACAATTATACATGCCCATACAGGAGAAAAACACAATTATATTCAAGTGGGGGGAAAGGGGGAGGAGAGAAGGGAGAAAAAGGGGAGGGAGGAAAGGGGAAGAGGGAGGAGGATTGATAAGCTCTCACCTAATGTACACAACGTAAGAATACACAGCATAGCCCCTGGGTGAAGGGCTCAAGTACTCTTCGAACTTCACCTTAGAAATGCAAATAATGTAACCTAATCATTTGCACCTTCATATTAATATGAAATAAAAAATGGGCAGAATGGTAAATTTTGTGTCATGTATATTTTACCGCAATTTTTTAAAAAGGAGCCACAGTGCAGCAGAGAGCGGGCAGGGACTGTGGGCGTGGGGAGGGGCTGCCCAGAGGAAGCCTTACAGGGAACTCACCCACTTTTCGCCCTCCCGACTGTAGGTCTAGTTGTGGGACACTCAGAGAGCTTTGACTGTGCAATGGGACACCTTGAACCAGTATATTTAGAGAAAGGCAGACTTGCCACTTTGGTTTCCATGATCATAACACTGCTGCTTTGGGATAAGTCTGTGCTTGCCGAGTTTTGGGACACAAGGAGTATGAGTGTGCCTGTGGGCCAAGCAGGAGGGAGTTGTCGCATTTTCTTATGTACCACCCAAGGCGCCTGTCTTAAGGGTGCCTGGGAGATGAGGGAAGCCTTGGAAGTGAGTCCCTGGCCATTGCCAGAAGATCAGGGAACCACCCAGAACCCAGCAGGGATCCTCCAAAGAGTCCACAGACAACATGGCGCAGAGGGTCAGCCGTTAAACACCTGCTGGGCCAGGGAGCAGGAAGCCAGCTCACAGGTGTGGTTAGTTCAAGGAAGAACTGTTATATTCACTTGCCTCTCACTCTACCCCTTTGGCAGAAACAGGAAAGAGCTGGGGGCAAAGGTGGCTCAAAGCAAGCCAAGCTGAGAGGTGACATTCAGTCTCATTCCAAAGTTTGATTACCATCTTGGGCTATGAATTCCGATGTCTCTATTAAGAATGAGTTTGCTATATGAAATGGTTACCTCTGAGTAAGCACAAAAATTACAGGATCTGTAATCTGTTAATACTCACGCTGTATAGAGTTCAAAGGGACAGGGGAGATAAAACAAAGGAGTATTTTGGTCTCCAATCACTTACCATGCTTGTTGGGCACACCAGTTACAAGATGGGAACTCCTGAAATCCTTGAAGAACAGCCACAAGCTTTCATGGAAAGCTTTTAGGGATGAAAGTAAAGTCCAGGCCCCCAGGGTGACACTTGGGTTTTGCTCTGTTCTCTGCTCCAACACTTAGGTTTGCCTTCTCTGCAATACCTGCAAACACTTACTTAACCTCTGTGAGCCTTGGTTTCTGCGTTTGTTAAACAGAGCCAATTATAGTTCCTGCCACCTAGATGGTTCTTAGAATTCATGAGATAATGAAAGAAAATACTTAATAAATGTGACCTACAATTATTATTATGGGTAAAACAATTACAGGTGTTTGTCCCTTGAGAATTTAGTTTGCAACACTGAATATCATGAATGCTATCTGAGATCCTGCAAAATTGCATTTGATAAGGAGCTTGGAAGCAGAGTCTTACAGGTGTCAGAGACCTGACTCAATTCAACTCAGATGAGGATGGAAGGAAGGCCCGCCAGGAGCATGGCCCGCGGCTGGGCCCACTTGGAGGTCAGTGTCTGTGCATAGAATCTAGAAGCCTGAGAACTTCTTCCCTTGCTGGATTTGCTTCCTAAAGCCTTTACCATGGCAACAGGGAGGCACTTGCAGAGCGCTGCAGCTGACACCGGGAAAAATGCCGCCTGCTCTCAAGGTACTCAGAATTGTGCAGAATAACTCATAGTGGCTTTCTCTTTCTGCTTCTGCTGGGTCACAAATGCTGAGCAAACATATGGTATTAAAGAGGTTCCCAAGTTACAGAGATCGCGTGTGAGGTAGAAGCATGTTGATGAAAGAGGAGATGAAGGATTTGCAAAATGACCCGCTCAGGATGTGAGGGAGTGCTCATGAAGTGGATAATATTCCCTCCCAGTTACTCTGGAGCCAGGAAGACTGGGCTCTGGGAAAGCAGTGGTGCGCAACACGGGCAGGTGACTTCCTCTCAGCGAGCTGGCCGCAGAGGGAGACAGACTGTGCCCACACAAATCAACAAACCAGAGATGATGCCACAGTGACAAAGATCAGGAAGGACAGTCTTCAGGTAGTCAAGAGAATGTGATGTGACTCACAGGAATGAGAGGGGGCCTGGGAAGATCCCAGCAAAGCTTCCAGCCACAGAGAAGAGCCAAAGTCAGAGAACTAGGAAAGTGCCTGAACTTGAAGGACCCTTCCTTAAATTTGGGTTTTATTCTAAATTTATTAGGAAATCAGCAAAGAATCAAAAACAGAGGAGTACAGTAATCTTATTTATTGTCTCTTAAAGAAGAACACTGTGGCCAATGTTGGACATTGAATCAGGTAGGAGGTGGGGGCCAAGGTGGCAAGAAGGAAGCAGAAAAAGATTGAATTGTTCAAATGATAAATCATGGACTAAGTGGAGGTGGATAAGGGAAGTGAGAGTTCTGACTGTGCTTGCTTCTTTCCATGCAAGTTAAGAACACCTCATTCAACACTTAAGTATGCAGCCTGCAGCACATGGTCACTGGATGCTGCCTTGAACTTGTTTTCCACTCTTTTATATCTATGTTTGTCTTATCTTTGCAACTAGATTCTCACATCATTCAAACCCAGTTACCAGGCACCTGCCATGTGTGTGGTACTGGCCCTTTCCAACAAGGAACTTAGCAGAAGGAAGAGAACATAGAATAAATACATCATTAACCAGGAAAGTATAAAGCATAAAGTATAAAGGCGCAAGTGCCATAAAGGCAAAGGTCTGGGCTTGTTGAATGGGAGGGTAGAAGCCACTGTTGCACACAGATAATTCCTGAAGAAAGGTGCTTTGAAAAGACCTCATAAGTTTCCAGCACTTCTCAAGCAAAACAGCGACATGATCAGTGTAGCAAATGGATTGGAAGCAAGGCAAAAATGCAAAACTGGCTCAGAGACTGGGCAGCAGGAGGGTGCAGTAGCCAGGATGAGTGTTGTGATGGTGGTGGGGACAAGGATGGAGGGGCGTAAGATACACTGAGGGGGGACGGGGACGGAGGGGTGTAAGATACACTGAGGGGGGACGGGGACGGAGGGGCGTAAGGTACACTGAGGAGGTGGAAACCACCGGCCTTGGAAATTGGATATTAAGTTCCTGTGTGGGATGGTGCGCTAAGGAGAAGCAGGAGGAAAAGGTGACTTGCAGGTTCCCTGTCTCTTGCTCCCTCCCTCATCAGTTCCTTCTCTCCATTCTTTCTGCTTTCTTTCCTTTTAGAAAAGCAAACTAAACAAAACAGCCGTTTTCATTCTTTACCCATGACTGCCTATAGAAGGTAGACTGGATGGTAGGTACCACATTCCTTTAATCATGGTCTATTTTTTCTAGTTCCACACAATTTTTTCAATGTGTGGGGCTCACAGTGTGCATGTGTGTTTTCTAGAACAGGGAAACATACTTGGGATGAGTAAATCAGAAAACACAGATCATTAGCTCCAAATTCCTTAACAAATTCTAATGCCAATATTTCACATTTTGCATAAACTCATAATGACTCTATTACATAGCTTTTGTTATCCCTACTTTATAGTGGAAATTGAAGTTCAAAGCATCTAAGGTCATCCAAGGTCATCTGGCTAGAACGGGTTAGAGCTGGGACTTCAACTTAGGTCTTTACACGGAATTTAATGCCACCACCTCCTGTCCACACCCTGTAAAGGTTGCATAGGTCTTCATTAGTCTTATGTTAGAATATCAACAGACTAACATCTTAGGAGAAATCCATTGTGCAAATGAATTGAAAAGGAGTTCATGGAATAAATATACTATTTAGGAATGGAAAAGTTGGTTTGTGAAGTTATTCATTTAGGAGATATCAATTTATTTATGAAAAGAAGTATGTGATCCAATATTTGGTAGGGGCTTACAATCTAGTTTAAAAGGTGTTTGTGATAAAAGTAACCATGCAATGACGTATATGGTTTTATGCTAAATGAGTGGAATACACAATAAGGCTTGATGTGATCTACAGGAGCTGAGGAGCTGATGAGAGGACTTTCTGGTGGTGGTGGGAGGAGCTTTGCAGTAAGCGGAAGGATTAAGTATTTGGAGAGTTGGAAAGGAAGCTGGGACTATCATAAGACAGAAATTTGTTCTTGAGTCAAAGTGTACAGAGCATGCATAAGCCATTCTCTCATAGCCAGGGGAAAACCAACTAGATGGATTGGAGACATTTTGTGGGAGAATCCAAAGACAAAGGTCATTGGTGTAAATATGGCAGGTGTTGATGATATCAGATTGAGTTTGGACTTTATTTGCTGGCCACGAAGGACCACTGAAATTTTCAAATAGAGGAATAAATACATGAGAATAATTTAAAGTCCCATACAAAGTGGCCTGGGAGGAAAAAAACTAGTGGCAGAAGGGATCTGATGCCATGATAACAATGATGATAGTAACAATAATAAAAATAGCACTTAGCATTTATTAAGTGCTCGTTATATGCCACCTAACATTCTAAGTGTTTTACATACATTATGTCATGGAATTCTCTGAGTTATTTTCCTATAATAACTTTATTATTATTCCTATTGATATTATCTCATCCCATAGAGGCAATAAGGAACACACTTGTAGTCTCACAAAGGTAGGATTATTCAACTTTCTGTGACAAAGGAGAGCCCACACTGTGAGAAATAGTGCAGCGTTTGGTACCTGGGAGTAGGCAGGGGCTTTTTTTATGGCTTAACTGAATAATTATGAGGAGAAGCTAAGAAGAGTGGGGATCTCCTCTGAATTGAAGAGTCTATTTCTGAAGTCAGATTAGCACAAATTGGGATTATCTCAGCACCCATGAAGGGAGGGCAGCTTAGTAACTTGGTATCTTGGTCGTATCTTTTTAGGAAGCAGAGGAACAAAGTGGGGATGGGAAACCATTGAGAAGAAAGTAATAATTATTCAACATAAAGAGGGTAAGGTATTTTGTGGTTGTGGCATGCCCTTGGAAAAATCATTATTTTGTGTTGGCTTTGTCTCTGAAGTTGCCCGCCTGTCATCACAGCAAAGCCTGATTGTTAGCAGGGTAAGTTTATATCCTCAGTCCTGGGTTTCACTCTCTCAGCATTCTACAAACAAACAATAGTGAATCTGACACACAGAAAAATGGTTTTATTCAACTGGTAGGTAGCAGAACCAAGATTAGAATCTGAAATTGTCTAGGTGTGACATTGCCAGGGTCTCAACTGGAGACAGAATGGAAAGGAAGGGAACTGTGAACACAGGATTGAAAAGACTTGATGATTAATTAAATATGAGGAGTGAGAGAAAAACCACTGAATACAGTTTATCTTGGTACCTGTAGGTGTACCAAGGAGAGGACCTGGAGAAGGAGACGGAGAAGAATTTTATTTTAGGTTAGTGGAGGGAAACGTAGAGGCTGAAGATAAGCAGATGATTGAGAAGCACAGACAGTTTTTAAAATATCATCAAAAATATATTCATCCAATATCAATTAATTTGAAGACTTACATCATTATTACTTAAAGGATTTTCCTACCCACTTATATGGCACTGAATTAGTTCCTATTAATCCTTAAAATAGCCATGTGTGAAAAAGACAGGGCCTGTGCATTTCACAAAGGAGCCCTAGGAAGTTAAAGGGAAATTCTCAGGTTCATAAAGTAAATTAATAGAGGAACTAAGATTGTATTGGTTTTATTTGCTGTCCATTGTATAAATACTCCAAATCAAATTCTCTCTTAAGGTACAAAGAGCATTGTATTTGGGTGCATGTTAATAGGATCAATAGATTTAAATTTAGCAAGGTGTTTAGATGTCCAAAACAATATTTTGACATTACTAAATAGGTTATAGAATATTCTTATTACATACTAGAGTGGTAAACCATGACGTTTTTTTAAAAAGATTTTTTTTGTTGGAAGATAAGAAATTTCCTTTGCCTAGAAATAAAAGCGATGCAAGTCCTCCCCCCCACCCCGCCCCATTTCTAGTTAGAATGGGTAGCACATTTTATGAATGAAATCCAAAAGCACCAAATTATGGACCACTATCAGGTAAATCTGTGTATACCCATCAGACCTCTCCTTCCATAATTCTTCATTTGTAAAATAACAATATTGTTAGTTAATCCTTCTTCTCCAACTCAAACTTCCCATTTGATGATGGACATCACGAAGATATTTATGAAACATTTTACTGGTACATAGTTTAGAAGAAATTATGTATTTATTTTTACTAATTTGGATTTTAAAATGATTAGAAAAATGTGAAAACATATCTATAAGTACTATTTTGAGAATGGAAGAGTTCTATGAGGAGAGAGTTGCAAGACATTCTAGCTGCCTTCACTTACATCTGTCACTGAGGAAGCCCCCATAAACTGAACAGTGTTGTTGCTAACACTAAAGCCAGAAAAAAAGCTGACGAAGGGAAGAAGGGGGGCGGGGCAGGGCTGGTACCTCATCCATTAGATCTCCCAGAAATAATTCCTGAGTTTTTGTTGAGAATGTCAGTGAACAGAATGTTGAATGATCTGGAACAGGATTGACTATTGCAGAGTTCAGTGAGGAGAGGTGAAAAACAAAGGACTTGGAAATCTGATCAGTAAGCCTAAAAGAAGTGGAGAAATGGTGACATTTTGCTTTTCACAAGAGCAAAAATTCTTTACACCAAAAATTGGAGATAATATTGAGTCAAAGTTTGATTACTTTGCTTGCTCCAAAGGCATTATAGGAAAATCAATGACTATATGGGCTGCTTTGCCAGGTCTTTTTAGGACAGCAGTTGGAGTAGATGGTGCCTGCTCTTGAGCTCGAGAGGCTGGCCCTTGAATGAACCTGCTTGGTGAGGGGGAGTGCAGGGTAAGAAGAGGACAAAGCTTTTTAAAGCACAACTTGCCACAGTCCCAGTCAGTTTTGCCTCATGAATCACAATTTCCTCCTTTGGAAGGAACACTGAGAAGTTGTCATAGGCAGAAATGCTTTGATTCAAACCCTGCCTTCTTCAGGGGGATGGCTAACTGGTCAGATTTCCAAGTCTCTTTTTTCACCTCTCCTCACTGAACTCTGCAATAGTCAACCCTGTTCCAGAGTATTCAACATTCTGTTCAGTAACATTCTCAACAAAAACACAAGGAATTCTTTCTCTTAGACCTACTGGATGAGTTGCCAGACTGCTCCCCTTTCTTTCACCTTGGAAGATTATTTTTCTTTCCCACTGGAAGATTACTTTTCAACAAGGCTTTATCTTCTTTTGGTACCTAACATGTCAGGGTATATGAAATCTGGGTTTCAGAATTTTCTAACTTTGAATATTTGAAAAATTTAATGATCTTTTCACTGCAGCCATGGTTGTGGGGGGAATAACCCTCTGCAAACATAACAGAGACCTGAACATTCTCTCGACTAGCAAAGAACAGCTTCTTCCACTTGGTTTTGGCAGTTCCACAGCTGGAGACCTCAGGACAGTCATAGTATGTAAGAAACAGCAGTGGAAGGCCCAAGTTTTGATCTGGTTTGTTTATCACGGGAAAAGGAGCAGGCAACAAATTTAATTTCACCTCTTCTTTACATAGGTTTCAAAAACAAAGATACTCTTAGAGAACTCAGCTGGAGACCTCTACTAACAAGGGGCAAGAATTGTGGTTTTAGGTGAATTTGGTAGCGTATTCCTTCAGGAACAGACATTATTCATGAATTCATACCACAAAAATATCAAAATGTTCAGCACATCTATATAGTCTGATTAAACTGTTTCAGGGACACATTTCCATTTAATTTATCTGCTGCCAGGCTACTTGAGAAATTGCTGTATTTTTGTGCATATTTTGGACTAACTGCTTCAAAACCTTGACAATATGTTTAGTTTGCATAAATCAGGCAAAACATATTTTGTTTTGTTCAGCATGCTCTGAACTTTCACAGTTATTTCATTATCTGTTCAGATAGTCCCTCAGCCTTGCTTCAACTGAAAGGGAAATTGTAAATGTTGTTAAAATAAAACCTGGCTGATGCATTGGCAGCTGTGCAATTTGCAAAGGACCCGGGTTCAGGGATCTAGCTTAAATCTGAGAAGCTTATCTTCACTAACATTGCGCAGTGATGAACATTACTATTCATCACATTCTGTAGAAATCTGTTCAATCTTCCCTCTTTAAGGAAATCTATTTTCATTTTAGTATGATCCATCTTACCCCAGCTTCCCTTCTTGGTCTTGAGCATTGCTGATTTCCAGTTTTTTCCTCTTTATGAAATATAGTATTTTAAAATTTGTCCCACTTACACTGGTGTAATTTTGAGTCACTTAATTACAAAAACTTTAATCTTTCTTGTTTCCTCTCTTTTTGCATTACTGCCTTTTGCAGTTAATTCGAAATACAATAACTGTATTCAAATATATTTCTTCTATATTTTATGTCCCATTTGTCCATAACCTCATTTAGTTCTTGCAAACTTTTCACATTAAGGTTTCAGTTTTTGGATTTGCTTTCGGAGTTCTAGGGAATTGTTCAAGCCCCCTCCTGACATTCTTCAAGGACTGACATTGCCTTCTCATTTTCTCTTACGATGTGCAATCCTTCATGCTAAATTTTCCTTTTAGTAAAGAAATTTAGTATAATGGACTAGATCTCAATCCTTTGCTTTTTGTTTTAAAGACATAAAATATGAAAGATGAGATTTGGGGATTAGTCAACGAGAGGAAAAGGAAAGTGTTAACCTAGTCTCAGTCCCTATTCCTTTGTTCATTCATTCATTTATTCAACAAATATTTACTGAGAGGTTAATGTGATATGACAAACGATCGAGAAAGAGTCAAAAGTCCCTGCCTTTTCTGAATGCGTATTCTATGAGGAGAAAAGATAAACAGTGTAACATTGATAAGTGCTACTAAGGGAGGAAGCATCTTGCCCCAGCAACAAAAATAAATAAATGGGACTTGATCAAGCTAAAAAGCTTCTGCACAGCTAAAGGCACAATAAACAAAGCTAATAGACAACCTTCAGAATAAGAGAAGATATTTACATGTTATGTATCCGACAAAGGCGTAATAACCAGAATCTATAAAGAACTCAAGCAAATCACTAAGAAAAGAACAAACTACCCTATTAATCACTGGGCAAGAGACATCAATAGAACCTTCTCCCAAGAAGACAGATGAATGGCCAACAAACACATGAAAAAATGCTCATCATCCCTAATCATCAGAGAATTGCTGATCAAAGCCACCTTGATATATCACCTAACCCTCCCGTGAGAACAGCCCACATCACAACGTCCCAAAGCTGTACGTGCTGGCGTGGTTGCAGAGAGAAAGGAACACTTTTACACTGCCAGCAGGATTTACACTTCTACACAGCCTTTTTGGAAAGATGTATAGAGAATCCTCAAAAAGCTAAAAGTAGAACTTCCATTTTATCCTGAAATCCCATTACCAGGTATCTACTCAGAAGAAAAAATACCATTTTATCATAAAGACATTTGCACTCAAATGTTTATCACAGCTCAATTCAAAATTGCAAAAATGTGGAAACAACTGAAGCATGAATTGGTAAATTGTGATGTATATGGAATACTATTCAGCCATAAACAAAGATGGAGACTTCACATCTTTTGTATTTACCTGGATGGAGTTGAAGAACATTCTCCTTAGTAAAGTGTCTCAGGAATGGAAAAGCAGCACCCTATGTACTCAATACTAATTTGAAACTAATAGATGAACAACTACAAGCCCACATGAGAGAAAAATCACATTAAATTCAAGAAGGAGGAAGGGGGGAAGAGGAGAAAGGGGCTCAGTAGGTTCCCACCTAATGGGTACAGTGCGGGAGCATGTGGTGCGCCTCAGAGGGGAAGAACTCAACTACAACTTAGACATTACCTAACAAACACAAACAATGTAACCATACATCAATCTGAAAAAAAAAAATCTATCTTTAAGAATTAATAGGAAGGTATAAAACAGACTTTTCTATTTTTCTTTAGCACTATGTCTGAATGCAGTCTGGGCAGTTTTCACCAAAAAATTAAAATATCCATATCTCATAAAAGTTCCCAGAAATCATTTTAAAACTTTCCAACTTCTCTGTCCCTGCCCCTTTCATTTCAATTTCCTTTCTTTCTTAGTATTGTGGAAAAGGCAGATGTGCTCATTTTCTGCTTTAATAGGCAGGACTGACTGTCACTTTTACCTGGGTAGATTTTGTTAAAGAGCTACTGAACCATGATGGAGAAGACATCCTAAAATTTAAAACACACATTTTGCAAGTCTTTCTTCATGACTTTTAACTCATCATTTTACAAGGAATTACCCAACCTCAACAAGAGTCTCTTTGCTTTGTTTCTCTTTCCCAGTTATTGACCTTTTGATTGACTTCTTTAATTTTTCCAATAATTACTATAGCTCAGTCCAATGTTTTCTCTGTAATTCACACACTATTCTTTGGCTTATTATCTTGCATTATTTATTTGAAACATTTATTATTACACACACTGGGAGATGTCATCTGTTAGAACCATGGTGTGCAGATTAAAATAGTGAAGTTAGAATTGAAAAAAATAAAAATCTAAAAGAGTGAATCCTTTTAATGTTAGGACTTTGTTCAATGTTGATCTGAAGAAACTGGCTTTAGTAGGGTGACTTTATCCTCTGAAAAAATGAAATCTTTGGCTACTTAAGAACCTCCTATTCCTTTCATTTTTAGTTTTTAAAAAACAAATCCTTAAATCCAAATTAGCCAATAGTTTTACAAAATTCTGAAACTAACATTCATTTGTGGCTTTCACGGAATACCTAAAATGATAAAATGGGAATTAACAAGTATTAATGACAGTATAGAACAAATAGAATTCTCATATACTGCTGGAGGAAATGTAAATTAGTACAACTACTTTGGAAAACTGGTAATACCTATAAAAGCAGAACATATGCTTTTCTAGTGACCTCACAATTCCATTGTTAGGTATATACCCACTGGAAGGTAAAAAAAAAAAAATCATGAACAAGAATGCTTATAGCAGTACAAGATATATTCATAGGAGCTCCAAACTAGAAGCTATCTAAATGCTTCTTGGTATTAGAATGGACAAATTAATTGTGGTATATTCAAACAATGTAATATTATACAGCAATAAGAATTGAATTAATGTGTATCAACATGGCTGTAGTGTACACACATAATATTAAGTAAAAGAAACCTGAGACAAAATGGTATAGACCAAATCACTTCATTTACATAGTTTAAAAACGGGCAGTCTAACTCATGATGATAGAGGTCAGGAAAGTATCCCGGGGGTGGTTGAAGGAGAGCCCATGGTTACATGAGTAGGTTTAATTCATCAAGCTATCCACTTTTTATTTGTATACTTTTGCATTTGTGTATAATTCTTCACTAATAATTGACAAGAAGAAAGAGAAAGAAATAAATTTGAGAAGACACAAACTGATCCATTTGGTGACTGCATCGTGAGTAGACGCAGACAAATAAGTAAATGTTACAAAGTTCACCTTCAAAAGCCCTTTGCTTCCCATTTCGGATCTTTGCAGTAGCCTCCATCTCACAGACCTGGGGACCTAATGATCTTTTCTCTTTCCTTTTCTGTACCAAAATTATCTTCAGGAACAGATGTCCATAAATCATTGCTTTTGGGTATAAAGCTAAGTGGATGTTTCATGATTCCCAGGGTCAATCTATTAAAAGATTTTAAATCTTTTAATATTTCTAATATGAAAAAAGAATTATTAGTAGGCTGGGCATGGTGGCTCACACTTGTAATCCTAGCACTTTGGGAGGCCAAGGCAGGTGGATTGCCCTGAGCTCAGGAGTTTGAGACCAGCCTGAGCAAGAGCGAGACCCCATCTCTAAAAAATAGCAGGGTATCATGGCGGGAGCCTGCAGTCCCAGCAACTCGGGAGGACGAGGCAAGAGGATCACCTGAGGCCAAGAATTTGAGGTTGCTTTGAGCTATGATAGCACAGCACTCTACCAAGGGCAACAAGGTAAAACTCTGTGTCAAAAGCCAGGGGTGGGTTTGGGGAAGAGGCTCTAGAATCACTCTGCTTGGGCTTCTGATTGCCTTCTTCACGAGAAATGCCAACAGTGGTTGAACATAGTTCACAGTTTTCCTTATGAAACCATTCCTTCCCCCCCACCCCCCCAAGACAGGGTCAGTTACCTGAGCCAGTGTCATCATAGCTCACTGCAACCTCAAACTCCTGGGCTCAAGTGATTCTCCTGCCTCTGCCTCCTGAGTTGCTGGGACTATAGGTGCGTGTCACCATGCCTGGCTAATTTTTTCTATATTTACTAGACATGGGGTCTTGCTCTTGCTCAGGCTGGTCTTGAACTCCTGAATTCAAGTGATCCCCCTACCTCAACATCCCAGAATGTGAGGATGATAGGTGTGAGCCACCATGCCAGGCCTGTGAAACCATTCTTCATAATCTCTTCGCATCACCTACGTACCTTTACTATAGAAACCTTAGCCTCTTTTTGGACTATGTCATTGACGTGTTGGTCTCGCTCCTTGAGGGCAGGGCCACCCTCATCATCTCTGTGTCTTCAGTGACCTAGCACAGTGTTTGACCCAGGGTGGGCACTCAGTCAAGCCTGCTGGGAATTTTACCCTCTCATTAAAGATCATCGAGTTTCTGCACAATTGATTCTTCACCAAGACATAGAATTAAATCTTCTATTTTTTTTATGATGTCTGCACAACATTAGTACTAAAATCTGAAAACCACTGTACAAGAAAGAAAATGACAGCCCAACAGGACTTAAGCTTATTGACGTAAAAATCCTACATAACATTGTAGCGACCAGAATCTAGTACCATACAACATAACTACACTTCATGACTTAGTACAGATTATTCCAGAAATGCAAGAATGGATTTGTATTAGGTTACATATTCTTATAAGTTATTATGCTTATAGACTTAGGAAAAACACATGATCATCTCTCCATAGGCCCAGAGAAAGCAGTTGTCTAATCTAGCAACCACTGCCACTGAAAAAACACCATTTAAAGTAAGAATTGATAGATATTTTCTTAAAATAATAAATCTATCTCCATGTATCACTTCTTTATCTATCCATCCACTTATCATCTGTGTTAGCCAAAAACTGGCATCAAAATTACTGGGAAAATTAAAATAGCTCCTGAGGATGTTATAGCTCAGACAAGGACACTCATTGTTACCGCTGCTATTTAACAAAATTATATAAGAAAAAGAAATTAGAAGTATAAAAATTGGAAATAAGGAAGTAAATCCCTTTTTATTCTACCATAACAGAGTTTGCTTGGAAAATTCAAGAGAATCAGCAGAAAATGTATAAAAATGAATTAGAGAACAGTAAGAAACAGTTAATAGAAATCAGTAGCCTTTATATATAAATATAAGTTACAAGGTATAATGGAAGAAAAAACTCTTTTTAGGGTGATATCCCTAAAGATAGAATATCAAGAAATGTGGAAATGGCAGCTTTAAGTCACTTCTGAAGAACACAAAGTAAGACTTGAACAAAGGAAAAGACATTTCATACTTTCAGATCAAAATATGTAGCAACAGAAAGCTGTTACTTCTCCCTTGGGAGTTTATGAAGTTAAAAATAATCCTAATTAAAATATCAGCAAGTTTTGTGCGGTGCCTGTGGCTCAAAGGGGTAGGGCGCCAGCCCCATATGCTGAAGGTGGTGGGTTCAAAGCCAGCCCCGGCCAAAAACTACCAAAAAAAAAAAAAAATATATATATATATATATATATATCAGTAAGTTTTTAAGAAACTAAACTGGATGATTGTAAAGTTCATATGAAAAAACAAATAAGCAAGAATAGCCAGGAAAATTATGAGAAAGAAGGATGTTAAAACATAAGACCTTAAAAATGAAATCAATGGAGATGAGCAGGTGAGCAGATAGACAAATGGAAGACTTAAAAAAACACCTTGTGACCTATAGGTCTTTATATAAATATATGACGAGTGTAGCATTGTTTGGGCAGGGGATTAGCCATCTGAATAAAAAGACTTGGATCTACTTTTTATCCAAGAATAAATTCCAAATGGGTGAAAGATTTATATGTTTTTTTAAAAAATGAAACTATAGAAGTTTTAGAAGAAAAGGACAAAATACCTTTATAACATCAGAATGGGTAAAACCATTTTAAATTCTGACTCAGTATCAAGAAGTTTGGAAAAAAAGAGAAAAGGAAATATCTTCCGTATCTGGCATGGTGTGAGTTGCTCCAGATAGTTGAAATGTATTCTTTTGAGTAAGATATCAGGTAAAAAAGGAAATAGTTGCTAAGGAAGGACAATAGATAACATAATGATGGTTGGACAGGCTTCTTTTCATGCGATGATGCCGCTCAAAGTTCCTCTTGGCTTTTGTGTCTGAGCTTGACAACTGTGACAGTTGTACAACAAATTGGGCCTCAATTTACATGATCATAATTGACATAGCTCATCGCCTACCATTGTCACTGATTCTA
Organism: Nycticebus coucang; assembly: GCF_027406575.1. Classification (NCBI taxonomy): domain Eukaryota; kingdom Metazoa; phylum Chordata; class Mammalia; order Primates; family Lorisidae; genus Nycticebus; species Nycticebus coucang. Next base: position 23,142,897 of record NC_069792.1, on the reverse strand, counting down.
TCACATTTTAGATGTCAGAATGTCCACCCTGACACATGTGGACTTTAGCTTAGGATGTTCAGGGGGTACCCCGGGCTTTTCTTCTTCCAAATATCAAAATTGCTTGATGTCAGGCACCACAATTATTATGGAAGTTCTTCCAACTGTTGGAGGATGGATCTCCTTTCAAAACCTGGGAATAAAGGACGTAAGTCTGGCCTTCTCAAACAGCGGCACTATACCATTAATTCCTAGTTGGTCTGGTCAAGGATATCCAGGTGTGTCACCTTAAGGACACTGGAAGTACCAAGATAAGACTTGCCCATACCCGATTGAAAATATTTCCTTATCTAAATAAGAGAAGGGATTTGTTTATCCATCAAAGGGGAGTTGCCAGTAATGGACATTTGACAAAGGACAGGCACAGAGTCTCTACCACAATGGAATTTTCAGGATTTACTTTGGATTCCTTCCTAACTCTGATGACAGTGATCATGAGTCTTAGTTTGTCCTGGACAGTCCAGGTATGTCTCTTGTTATTAATAGTGCCTTGCTTTCTCAAAGTAAAATAGATGGTAAATTATACCGGCATCCTGGCCCTAACCTTTCAGCCTTCTCTGTCTTGTTTTCTTGCCTCCGTCCCCTTGACACTAAACTCTCTGTGCTAAGTTCCATTAGATTGAGTGGATGGTCAGCTCTGGTTTTTGACTGGCACTTTTCTAAGAAACTCCTCCTGCTGCATGGCATCTCAAGTACAAATGATGCATTCACCACACCTATTGGGACTCTAGGCCAGCTTGACGACACAGGCAAACATCATCAAAGTAAGCGTCAAGGTGAGAGAGAAATTAAGCCAATGGATTTTTAGTGTTCCAGTTCCCCTGGCAGTACATAAAAGAGTGAGGTAATTATAGAGTGATGAGTACTAAGAGAATACTGAAAACTAAAAGATACAAACAAAAATAATAAGAAACAAATAAGGCTAATGCCCTTACCAAAGTGTTAAGCAACTATTTCTTTAAAAGGAGTATGGGTTAAGGTTTGACATTTGTTTCTAAATTTTAAGGTGGAAGATTTGATTCAAGCCATGGTACCTAACTGGAGGATGAAGACTATTTGGGATTTGGGGGCTTCTAGGAAAATACATTCTCATATACTGATTATCCTCACCAGAGAAATGATAGAGGAGATTTTTTTTTTGCAGTTTTTTTTTTTTTTTGGCCAGGGCTGGGTTTGAACCCACCACCTCCACCATATGGGGCTGGCGCCTTACTCCTTTGAGCCACAGGTGCCACCCCGAGATTTTTTTTTTGGCAATATTAGTACTGTGAGTTTATTTTTTAAAAGTATTTCTCTAATATAGTTGAAAGGAGACATCTTACTTCATCTCAGCAGCAAATGTCCCTAAGCTAATCAACCTTACTTCTCCTTAATTCTCCAGGGTAATGGTAGCTGCTGCGGGTAACTCCTAGGGAGAGGAGCTATCACTATTCCACGTTTGACATTGTCTTTTTTGTATATTTAAATTTAAATTTAATTTTAATTTGTAAATGCCACATATACCACTGGGGTAAAACGAGAGTTAGAGGAAGAAGGAAAACTAATTTTCATATCTTGGAAGAGAAATTGGTTAGGAAAATTGGTTGCAATGTTTATCTCAGAAAAGAGAAAGAATATGTGATGTTCTCCATGTGAAATGAAGTACCATCCCTACCATCACGCAGGGCTAATGCTATGAAATGAAAACACAGGTGTGTAACTTACTAGATCTAAAGGCTACCTTTCTGATTACTAAGATAACCTGACAGGGCACACAGGTCTGGACACAAAAACCACTTTGTATAACATTTATTCAGCAAACATTTGTTGAGCACTCAGTTTTGGCCAGACACTGGGCTAGAATGAGTGGTAAGTAAGGACCCTCATGATCCTGCCCTCAAGGACCTTATGGTCTAGGGTGCAAAGAGCAATGAACTGAACACATCCACAATTATAACTGCAAGGACAGTTAAAAGAACCTCACCTGGCCAATTCTCTGAGTCGAATCCTTAGCAAGGTTAGTATTATGAGTGCGAAGAACGTGTGCCATGAGTGTTGAAGGATCTGATGCAGATTTAGAATCAGGAAGATTCCCTTAGGACATGACCCTGGTCCTGGAGGATGAGTAGCATCACCTGGGTGAAAAGCTGGCCTGGGGGCAGTCTGAGTATGTCCAGGACTGGCCTGGGGGCAGCCTGAGTATGTCCAGGACTGGCTCAGGGGTAGCCTGAGTATGTCCAGGACAGGCCTGGGGGCAGCCTGAGTATGTCCAGGACTGGCTCAGGGGTAGCCTGAGTATGTCCAGGACTGGCCTGGGGGCAGCCTGAGTATGTCCAGGACTGGCTCAGGGGTAGCCTGAGTATGTCCAGGACTGGCCTGGGGGCAGCCTGAGTATGTCCAGGACTGGCCTGGGGGCAGCCTGAGTATGTCCAGGACTGGCTCAGGGGTAGCCTGAGTATGTCCAGGACTGGCTCAGGGGTAGCCTGAGTATGTCCAGGACTGGCTCAGGGGTAGCCTGAGTATGTCCAGGACTGGCCTGGGGGCAGCCTGAGTATGTCCAGGACTGGCTCAGGAATAGCCTGAATATGTCCAGGACTGGCCTGGGGGCAGCCTGAGTACATCCAGGACTGGCCTGGGGGCAGCCTGAGTATGTCCAGGACTGGCTCGGGGGTAGCCTGAGTATGTCCAGGACTTGGGATTCCTGTCTGTCTCCCATTAACTGATCTAATCCTCAATGGTATTGGAAAATTTCCCTAAAAGTATTGTGACTAATATTGTCCAAATGCGAACATTCTCTGAGACCTTTTTCCTCTTCAAAAATGGATTACACATCACATTCGAGGTTTTTATGGGGACTAGATTACAATGACATTTATTTGGGGGGAGTTGAAAGCATTTTTATGTATTTATTTATTTATTATTTTTTTAATTTAATTTAATTTTTTTATTTTGGGGATTCATTGAGGGTACAATAAGCCAGGTTACATTTATTTATTTTTTAATTTCAAATTAATATGAGGGTACAAATGTTTAGGTTACATTGTTTTCAATTTTTTTTTTTGAGACAGAGTCTCTTCACTATGTCACTCTCAGTGGAGTGCTGTGCTGTCACAGCTCAAGCAACCTCAAATTCTTGGGCTTAAGCGATTCTCTTGCCTCAGCCTCCCAAATAGCTGGAACTGCAGGTGCCTGCCAAAAAAATGCCTGGCTATTTTTTTTATTGCAATTGCTTAGCTGGCTAGGGCCGAGTTCAAACCTGCCACCCTCAGTGTATGTGGTTGGCGCTGTAACCACTGTGCTATGAGCACCGAGCATTGTTTTCAATTCTAAGGTAAAGTTCAAGTTGCAGATGAGCCCTTCACCCAGGGGCAATGCAGAACACACAGTGATACTCCTTAAAGACTCTACCTAACACTTTCATTTGTAGACTTGACCACTATATGCCAGGCACTCTATTAGCTGCTCTTCAAACTATGACATGAAACGAATCATTTAGTAGTTCATTCATGTGTTGCTATCTAAAAATTTTTACCTGGGAGTATTAGGAAAGTTCAAAAATATCATGAGATTATTATTACATAGATTTAGGTGTACTTCTGGTCAAGCGTGTATTCGGAAATATATTAATTATATGCAGAAGATTGCTGATAAAATTCATCCTGTTACATGGTATTGCAGCTTATATTAGAAGTTTGTGATAAAATTCATCCTGTTACATGGTATTGCATCTTATATTAGAAGTTTGTGATAAAATTCATCCTGTTACATGGTATTGCAGCTTATATTAGAAGTTTGTGATAAAATTCATCCTGTTACATGGTATTGCAGCTTATATTAGAAGTTTGTGATAAAATTCATCCTGTTACATGGTATTGCAGCTTATATTAGAAGTTTGTGATAAAATTCATCCTGTTACATGGTATTGCAGCTTATATTAGAAGTTTGTGTTCAGGACAAAACTGATCCTGCCTTATGTAAGATTCAGTGAGATCAACTGGAAGGCTGTGTTTGGTGAAACAAAGAAACACTACAATGTGAAGATCCTTGGCTGTCCTGTGATTTGTGCTGAAACTGCTGGGAAGATAAGTATAAGTCAGGGTGGAGCTTTTGGCTAAGTTTCAGTCCTGTTAATACCTCAGCTTTACTAATTGCTTTGCCCTTCTGCTTCCTTCTTTCTAGGTTTTTTACTTCTCCTATAGTCAACACAGGATAAATGCTCACTTTTGTGTGTGTGTGTGTGTGTGCTCATTTTTGCCTTTCTTTCTTTTCATTTATTATTTCCTGGAGAATCCATGACTCAAACTGAAACATAAATTCATTCTTGTTTTACATTTGTGTGACACAGAAGTGGCTGTCTTTTCCCTGCGCAGGTATCACCTAGACGGTGTTTTCTGATTTGTGTCCTGGAACGCAGACAGGAAGCCAAACACAAATCAGTCTGTATGAACTAAGAAAGGTCAGACCCCGCCTCCGTGACACTCTCGAGTAAGGTCCCCAGCAAGGTTAGTCTGATAGAAGCAGGAAAGGACACAGCTGCCCCTAGACCCAAGCTGAGTGCCTGGAAGTGAACGATGCTCCCAGGAGCCCTCAGTAAGGCCGATATTAATCAGCAGGAAGCTTTGTAATGCCAACACCTGCAGGGTGGTCTAGTTTACAGGACTCCCTCTCCTCAGAGTATCTCAGGTGATTCTCACAGTAATCTTGGATTCTAGAAAACAGTTTGCTCATATTGGCTTGCACACGGTATATGGTTCATATACTTCATCTTATGAGCTCTTTTGGGAAGAGACAAGTTTTGAGATACAGGACATACGTACATGGTCTGTGTGTTATGAAACCATGCCTTTTCAGCTTCCAATGGCTGTTAACATATGCATGGTTAGGCCTAGAAGTTGTGCCAAAAATCTCCCGCAGCATCCCTCCCTGCGCTGTTTTGCAGTGGGCTATTCTTCTCTGGGGTACCTCTTCTCCTTTTCCTGTGTGCCAGCCCTTACTGCTATTGTCACGATTAAAATGTATCTGCCCCAGAGGAGGCCAGGGGAAGAAAGTAGGGCGGTAGGGAGAGCTCTATGACCATCCCCTTTCCACGAGGGCCCCTTTCTGCTCTTGTCTTGTTCATCCCTCGGTTATTTCCTCCAGAGTACTCTGACAATCTGAAATTATTTCGCTAATTACTTTGTTTATTGTCTGCCTTGCACACCGAAATATACATTCCATTTGAACAGGGACCCAACTGTGCCCCCATCACTGTACCTGGCACAGGACATACTGGACACTCAATAAATACTTATTGAATGAATGAAATAATCTTAATATTTCTCTATTAAGGATTTTACTCACTTATGTCTTCAATTAATTGGGAACATGAAATAAGGTAAAACAATGGAGCTCACACAGTCTACCTCTGCCATTTTGCAAATGAAGAACAGAAGCTGTATGTGCTAGTCCAAGGTCACAGCCAGGACTAGAGCCAGGCCTCTTTTCCTCTTGCAGCCTATTTTCTTCCTACCATCCCCTGTCTGCTAATAGAGAAGGACGATATTAAGAAAAGGTTCCAACTATCCAATAGTCCAGCCTCTTTGGCACAAGGATTGGTTGCCTTTGCAAGTTTTATGCACATGGACTAGAAAGCAGCATTTTATGAAATGACCTGAGGGGCCTCAGCCTGTGGATAGGGTCACGTTCCTTGAAAGCAATTACAAACATTTTGGTTGGTGATACTACTTAAAGAACCAGAATGAAAATGAGTTTAAGGGTGAGAGGAGCATGAATCAATCTGGTTAATGAAGGGTAAAAAGGGCTAATTTACAATACCACTGGGTCAATACACTGGGCTAACTCTACATCACTTTATCCCAAGATCTTTATTTGTAGCAGGAATAATCCTTGAGAACACAGCTGTACCCAGGGAGACAGACTTACAGTATTAAGGTAACATCAAACTCCATCTTCTCATTCCCTCAGGGGGTCCACAGCCCATCATGTCACACTTTCCTCAGGAGGAGGAAGGGCAGCATTCTGGCCAGAGGGCACAACAACAGTCTCTTTCCTGTGGCTGTCTGACTGCGGAGATGATGCTCTGATGACAACTTCTGTGGCAGGAGGACAGGTTCTGGGGAAGCCATCTTGCCCCTGACATTATTTGACCTTGTGGAAGTTTATTTTATTTTCCCCTTTGCTATTGTTTGGCCACTGATCCTAATAATAATAGTAGTAGCAATAATAGTGGATAACAATGATTGTGCAGCCACAATGTGTGGGGCACTGCTCTGAGAGCATCACACGTGTGATCCCGCATGATCCTCACCGTTATCCATTATAAATTGCGGATCCTCATTTTCGCAGGGAGGAGACGGAGCTGGTAAGCATGGAGCTGGGATCTGAACCCAGGCAATCTGGCAGCATTGCCCAGAAGTAGAGACACAGTGATGTCTCTTCTTTAACTCTGTGATTTGACGTTGATATTCTCATTTTAACATGTACTCCAAGGGACAAGAGGTCCAGGCCTGTGTGAAGCCTGTACGGTCCAGGACTTTTCAGTGCCCCGATCTCATCGTTATTTGCCCCTCCCATCCTTCTGCCCCAGCTCCAAGAAGCAGGCCTGCCTTTCCCATCTTGGTATTCCCAATGGTTAGCGTAGAAGCTGACTAATACAGGCAACAGGTGTTCAAATAGTGTGTGTTCAATGAGAGAATGAATTTTCAGAACTTAATTGCTATTCCTTTCATTTTATTAATTATGTGGCAAAGCCCCACAAGTCATTTTCAAATGTTATGCTTTAATTAGAAGTTAATTTGGCTTAACCCCTGGGGAGAGGAGTGGTGCGGAGAATGATGGAGCATGAAAGGAAAGACCCCACTGACTCAAACTGCAGACTGGGAAAACCTCTGATAGGGGTGAAATCAAATGTCAATACCAATCTGCATCAGCAGAAGATTTACTGTAGTTAATCAATTTATTTTTTTGCTGTTGCTGGGTGCTCAGTCTTCCCCATTGTGATCCTACTTCCAAACCACCATTGGTAGTTTGTATGTTTTGGTAACACTTTATAGCTCAAAACAGACTAGATTTTCTAGGCTCATATTCCATCATGGCAGTGAGCAAAGAGAATGATGTGCAGTGATATGCAGCTTTACAAAAGCAGAGAGGCGGTATATCTCTTCTTAGCTGTTGCCCTGGACTACTGAAGGTGCTGCCTAAAATTTTTTTTTTGTCTCCCTATGATCTCTCCCTACTTCAATATATTTGTTACACCTCTTCTAAAAAAAAAATCATCCTTCTATTTAAAGTCCTTCGATGCCCCCCTCCCCGCACTGTCTTAGGGGTCAAGCCAGTGGCCCAGATATCCTCAGAACCAAGGCTCAACTTCCTTTCCAGAACCCTCTTGCTCCAAGCTCCACTCACCTGCCTCATTCTGGCCCAACTGAACCACTGTTATTTTTGTGTTTTTTTTTTTTTTTCTTATGTACCTTTGCAAAATGTCTTTCTGCCTACACATACTTTCTTCTCTACCTGGAAAGGAAAGATAAAGCTTTTCCCTAGATCAGGCCCACTTAATTCTTCCTTTCTGCTATCTCTGCCCTTCGGATCCCAGCAGCCCGGGAGAAGCCCAGTGGTAACCCGTGATAACCATTCATGCTTCCAGCTTCTCTCTGCCTTTGCCAGATAGCCAAGCACCCTGGCTCTCACGTGTGTTTCTCTCAGCCTTGTGTCCACCTGTCCTTATGCCAAACTTATCCGCAAGATACTCAGTTCTGTGTCACCCTCTGCATGCACTTGGCATTTGCTCTCTCTCTTCCAGACCTATGAACTGACAGTTATAGAGAAGAGTGAGTGGAAGGCACGGCCATGTACCAGACAGTCCTACATGCCAGGACTTTTCTAGAAGCTTGATATGCCTTTTGGTTATCACAGGTATGTGAAAGGATATTACATTGTATAGGGCTGTGATGCTGGTGGTGCAGACAGGGAGCTGTCTTGGGGATGCAGTTCCTAATTATCTACAGGGGCTGTCATGGCTTTTGAGATTTTTCTGCCATTAGGGAAGTTTGAGAAAATGTTGGCATGATGCTATAGTCACAAAGTAAGACATGGGCATCTGTAAAAGGTCTGTGCTGAGAGCAGCAGGCAGTATTGAAAACGTGAGGAAGGGTGGACAGTTGTGTAATGACGGGCAGAGAGCAGGGAGTTGGCCGGCTCTTGGTGGCCCCAGCTCAGGTTGATAATCACTGCCTTGACTCTCTGTGGGGTATTTGTGCTTCCCTTGCTTGTTTCACACCCTCCACAGAGAGTAAAGTGGGTTTGGCCTTATTTATTTTCACAGCTTCAGACATGGACACAGAACTACAGCTGTCAGCAGTGAGGGGGCCTCATGGTGGCAATCACATTTTTCTAGGTCGTACCACTTTCTGAAGGTTTTCAGTAATACATTTTAAGGAAATTTAGATAAAATTGAATCAGTCACTGAAAATCGGGTTTTAGAGAAAGAAATTACAGATGTTCCATAGCATTCATCAAAAAAAAAAAAAAAAAAAAGCAAAGAAAAACTTGTTTTTGATGTGAAAAAGAGAAGGAAGCTGTTTATGTTTCTAATAATTAGGTCATGATTGCTTGCCCCGGGCCTGAACTCTAACCAAAGGTGAAAACTGTAATGGATGGGAGAGAACACTTGCCTCTATTAGGGGCCTAAAATATGGGCCTTAAGAGCAGCAGCAGAGATAAAGTGGCTCCCTACAAGGAGACCCGAACTCTTGAACAGACTGAAGTCAGACTGCAGAGGAGCTTCAGCTGTGGGCCATCAATCTCTGTCATCGCTAGGAAGATATAAACAACCAGTGAAGGAAGGGAGAACGGTTACAGAACGCACTGCCAAACACATCAATGACCCAACAAACTTCCTCGGAGTGGATTAAAAACAAAATGAGCATCAGTTCTCAGTGGACGGCAGGGTACTGATCAGTTACAACTGATATGACCTCGGTAGGGGGAAGAAGGCACATTAACAGATGTCCGCACAGACGATACCTAAAGAACAAGAACTCTTCCTGGCATACGTGACATTGAACCAGGGGTCCTCAAACTGAGGCCCGCGGGCCACATGAGGCCGTGTGATTGTATTTGTTCCTGTTTTGTTTTCTTACTTCAAAATAAGATAATGTGCAGTGTGCATAGGAATTTGTTCATAGTTTTTATTTTTTTTTTTAAACTATAGTCCGGCCCTCCAACAGTCTGAGGGACAGTGAACTGGCCCCCTGTTTAAAAGGTTTGAGGACGCCTGCCCGTACTCTCTGTTATTCTAAAAGCAATGACCGTACGGGTAGCGACCCTTGCTATCGACAATGCCACATGTCTGAGTGTTCAGGGATTTTTCTGTCATCTCAAAGCCCTTGCAAATTGCTTCATCTGCTCTATAGGAGTGAAATCACCGCATCAGTTGCTGAAAAGTATTCAGCTCTGTGGTAGAACATAACAGCTGTTTAATACCAAATAACAACACTGTATAACAATTGCAGAGAAGTAAAGTTGAGTTCTGGAACCAATTATAGCTACAGGGATGAATTAGGTAGGAGGAATGTAATTATCCAAATTGAGATCTGGGCAGGCTAACAGGATTAATAACAAACTTATCTTTTACAGAGGTTTAATAAGGAAATCAGTTACTTAATTTTTCTTTCAAATGCTAAGTTTTCCCTTCCTTAGAGGCTGAAGGAAGCAGCTTAAGAGGCTGTGCATTTGTTTTAACAAACGTGTATAAAATGGAGAATGAGGACGTGGTGCTTTTTTTTTTTTTTTTTTTTTTGCTCTAATACTCTCATTTAGTCCATCTGGGAAATTTCTACTCCTGCTTCAAGCTGCCTCTTCCTAGATACCTTCTTTGATGTGCCAAGATAAAGCACCTTCTTCTTGGTGGTCTTACTGGGCCTAATTTTACTTCCTTCACACCCCTCATTGTGCTATACCACAGTGGAGGATTTGCTCTATCTCTGGTCCTCACTAGACCTCAGGGCAGGGACTGCGTCATTCATTTTTAAATACCCAGTATCTCAATTCATGCTACATAAATGTATTTTGGTATAAATAAATGCTCGAAAGAATTAGGGATACTAGAAAATATCAAGAACAGAATGATCAACAAAATTATATTATCTGAACTTCAAAGGACTCCTTTCTAAAACCTAAACTTCAGTTGGCATAATATCATTTTTCCAAGGATACGCATCAAAAAAGGGCTTGGAGGAGATCAGTGAGTATGTTCTATTCTTTTTGAAGAATTAAAAATGTTCTACCTTGGCTTGGCACCCATAGCTCAGTGAGTAGGGCGCCAGCCACATACACTGAGGCTGGCGGGTTTGAGCCCTGCCTGGGCTTGCTAAACAACAATGACAACTGCAACCAAAAAATAGCTGCATGTTGTGGTGGGCACCTGTAGTCCCAGGTACTCAGGAGGCTGAGCTGTGATGCCACAGCACTCTATGGAGGGTGACAAAGTGAGACTCTGTTTCAATAAAAAAAATTTTTTTTCTATCTTCTTAAGTTATGACTTATGTTTATTCTTTTAGGAAAAGGGGCACTGCTAGCAATGAAGATACCTTAGGTTTTAGGGGCAAGCATCTAAGGAAGGGGGCATGTGATGACCTAATATGCTGTATAACTACTATTTCAATGAAGCAGTGACATCTTTTTCAGTTAAAAGACTGTAGCAGGACTTAGTATTGGTCTCATCCAACTCAAGATTTGACAGGGATTTAGCTTGCACTGGTTTTCCTGAAGGGGAGCAGGAGAAATATGGATCTCAGGATTCAAGTCATGATTTTCTTTTTTTTTGTCATGTTTTGAACCACGGGTGAACCATCTTATACAGGAACAGAGCAAACACAATGTGAGGGAAACCTTATAAAGAATCAAAGTTGGAATAAAAGTTTCACTTTTTGGGGAGACTCTGAATCCAGAGCAAGTTTTAAGTCAGTTGGTATTCCTCTTGATGGAAACCCAACACTAACACTTTAAGAGCCACTTTTATTATCAGTAACTGTAAAAGAATATCACTCTACAAAGCGTCACTTCAGAAAAAGAATATTAAATTCTACCTGTTATAATGATAAACATGACTGCAGCCAATTGCCTCTTTATCTTTTGGGCATTAGGGGACCAAAAAAAAAAATCTATAAAATGGTAGTGAAGATTGTATCATTGGTAAAACTTATTTATTGACTCTCAACGGGCAAATTAGGTATTGAACCTTTTATGGAGCTCTGGAGTAATAACAATATTTTTTCAAATATGGAGCCTTTGGGAGCTAGGGCACTGATTCAAAGAATCATTGAGATTCTTTACAAACACAGAGGCTTTGTGGAGGAATAAGCTACCTCAGGAATCTTTTTCATTATACAAAATTCAAGTTTATTCAATAACTAAAAACTGTTGGCCAAGAGACATAGTGTCCCATAGTCAGAGGCTGAGCTCTGTAAACATTCATGAATTATAGCTGAAATACAGAAATGCAGCCTTCTGTTTTCCGTGGAATAAGTTGGACTTTTTTTGGAGGAGGATGGTTACAGTCACAGTCCAATGACATGATGTTTCTGCCAAGCTAAGTTTCTAAAGGTCTTTTCCTACTTTCCTTTCCAGCTTATGAAGCTGTGCCAAAAAGCAAAACAAAGTATGTTCATGCACAGCTTTGAGCACACATGAGCACAAACACCTTTCAGGGTGTTCTAGGGGCCTCTGGATAAATGCCTGGTCTACGCTGAAGTATAGGTAACAGTGATAACTTCAGTTCTGTGCTCAAAACCTTTGGGAAGTGTAAGGCCTAAAAATGAAATTCAAATTCATCAGTTTGGCACTTAAAGCCCATTGTGCTCTGGCCTCAACCAGCAAGTCCCGTGAGCTCTTATCCTCCCTTTTGTACCCAATGGACCAGGCAAATAGACTACAGTCTTGCTTGAAAGCAGCCCAGCAGGTCAACTTTCCTGTTAGAAGTGTGTAGGATTTTCACTTACTGAAATTCTGTTATCCTTCAAGGCTCATACTGAATACAGCCACTTCCAAGAGGTCTGACTAACATTATTAATCTGAGTCATCTTATGATATCAAATCACTCCCCAATTATAGCTTTGTATGTGTGTGTCTTCAGAGACCTCTCTCCTTCAGCACCTGACACAGAGCCTGGCCCAGGGGTACTGAGTACAGATTTGCCGCATACCACTTATCGTTCTCTGCCTGGGTCTTCCAGGTTACAAAATCAGGGTGTAAGTTTCACTATTTTTTAGGTACTTGACAAACCTAATTTTCTAAGACTCTATGGTCATGAACATTATTATTCTGTTTTCTGATTTTGGGGGGCGGGGGGAGGTAGAGATGGGTTCTTGCTTTTGCTCAGGCTGGTCTTGAACTCTTGACTGTAAGCAATCCTCCTGCCTCAACCTCCCAAAATACTCTAATTATAGTCCTAAGCCACTGTATCCAGGCTTCTTGTTTGATTCTCTACCCTTTCTTATAAGCCACAATGTGGGTTTTCCTGTTTCTAGAACCTTAGGAGGGTACTAAGAAAATTTATTTCATCAACATTTTGTAAGTAAATTTTTTTTGTTTGAAAGTATGAATATCTCACTACGTCTTGTGGAATTCTGAAAACCAAACCTATATTAGAGAATAACAATGATAATTACATATTTTTGAGCAGAGCATTTTAGTTAAAAAGAGATGAGTCCTTTACACATATTTATTTATTATTTGTTAAGTTTTTAGATGGGAGGTTGGTCAGGAGAAAAGTATTATTTTAATTTTATACTTAAGGAAGCTGAAATTAGTTTGCTGATAGTAATAGCACCAGAATAGAATGTAGGGAAAATTTATCTTCTGGCACTTTTCATCTGGCTCTTAGAGTTGTACAAAACAATTGTGATGATGGGACTTAGGGGAGTGGACAGGATGGTCACGGGGTGCTCTTACATGATCTTCACACAGGCGCACAGCTTGAGGGTCTACATTTTGGAACTAAGGCCTGTAACTAAGACAGCTGTGCTCCAAGACTCTCACTGAGACACTTCGCACTGACAGTGGTCCCCAGAGATGCCTCTCTGTTGGCAAAGATGCTCCTGGAAAAGCTCCCGATTCAAGGGACTTTAAGAAGAGATGGCAAGAGATTCTTTTTGCCTATTTGTTATTTGTCCTGCCAGACAGTTATCAACACCGGTCCTCACAGGCATCTGGCCCTCATCAGTCCACTAGAAATCTACCACTTTGTACCACATGGCAGACCATCTCTACCATTAGGGGCAATCACATTGTAGTAACAGGTGCTGGATGAAGTGAAGAAATGGATTTAGAATGCCAATGAGTCCGTGGAAGGCAGGGGGAGATGTGGGTGAGTCAGGAAGGAGGGAAAGGGGCTTTCTTTCTCCTACCAAACTCTCCCCGCCATTTATTAGCGTCTTTGACCACCGGGCCATTCAAGCTGGGGGAGCTAGTTTTCAGTATTAGCTAATTGGGGGTTTCCAGGAGTAGAAGGACAGTATAAATAAAGGAAAAGTCAAACTTTACCAGTAGTGATCAGTTCTGTGAGTAAGGCGTTACGCTTAGCACTATGGTAGGCACGACGTAAACACACACACAAAACCTGCCTTCAAAAAGAGCTTCTGTTCCAGCCAGTATGTCAGGGCATTTGTGCCCGGGTCACTGAAGAATTGCATGTTTGTTTTGGAGTAGCAAATCATGGGGAAACAGAGACTCGGGATAAAATTCTGACTTTGGAGGCTAGTTTTAACACAAAGCTAAGAAAGTTCCCATGAGAATCACTAATCTCGGCAGGGCCTGGAGATTTTCAAGCCTGGAGCTATTTTCTTAAAACTCATACAAATGCAAAAAGATGTAAGGTACCTCTGAGGATCAAGGGCAACTGCAGAATTGCTGCGGATTTTCCAACCCTGAACCATCATAAAACACTCTGATGAAAATACTTGGAGGGAAAGTGTTCGGCTTTGTGTATGAAGAAGGGAAAAGATGGGAATCGAAAGGGAACGAGGAGCCAATATATTGTAGAGGGCAAGTGGGGGAGGAAAAGGGATCTATGACCTGGCTAGACTCAGACAAAAAATTTAAATGTTTTGACCATCAGAACACACTTAAAAAATCGAAAGACAATGGGAATTCTCTTTTAGCTGTTTGTACACCCCTTCCTCCTCACTGTCCGATGAAGCATCCATGGGATACGCTACGATGGCATTACAAACAACCCCTGGGAGATGTCATGTACGCGCAGCAGTAGGCATAATCATATCTAGCGCAGGCCACGTCCCCTGTAAGCGATAGGATAATTGGTTTCGCAAAGCTAAGCTTTGTCAGCATGGGTTATCCCAGATGGATGAGAAACACTCTAAACCTGGCAGGTGCTAGATGTTGAATCTCACAAACCTCATTTCACTTTATTAAGCTACTCCTATTTGTAGCACATTTTCTTGGTGATAAAGTCAAAAATGTAAGTGGAGGAATAAACCTACCAAACTGATAGAAGGTAAAAGCTCAACTCTCCAGGCCTCCAGAGTGGAGAGAGCAGCCCCACCGCCTACTGGGGTTCTGCTGCTGACGGCCACGTCGCAAATGAGGTCACTTTTTTTATTACACTCAGCGTTGGGGGTAATTTATTGGCAGTGCTGTTTATTAGTAAGCCATGGAAGCCAGAACTTCAGGTTTCTGAGATGACAAAATGGAAACATTCATTCTACTATATACCTGCTTTTCCAGAAGACTTCCTTAGGACTGCATTGATAGAATCTTCAAAAATCTTTTAAGATGCTTTCAACAATAGTCTTTGCGAATTTAGGAAAACAAGGATTCTCCTTTGGAAATTACAAATGTCATCTCCATCGTCACCTGAATCACAAAATAAGCAACATAGTAGGATCTGAAGCTCTCATGATTATCATTATATCATATCACATTATGATAATTTGATTATATGGTATTATAATATGATAATATGATTATGCCAATATACTTATTATTACAGCATATCATCAAATGTCATATCATTATTGACCTAGAGAGGTCATGATGCTCAGATAAATACAAGTATTTGTAAGATTCAAAACACTTTCAGATAGTCAATCTTTATTGACTATCAGAGTCACCTAAAAAACGTTTCTAAGAGTATCTAGCAAGCTTTCTGGACAGCACAAAGTGCAACTGGAATTCTCCATGTTAGACACAGGCCCTCTGGAGCATACTTTTCAGTGTGTAGTTGACATCAATTTGATGACAAACCAAAGTTCCTATATCATTACTTTAGCCACTTTAACATCTGAAATATTTCTGTTTGTCTTATGTGTTCTGTACAACAGATCCAAAATTATTTCCCTGATACTTATTTCCAGGGGAGTTTTGGGGTCATTTAGATTTTGTAATTTTTAGTTGGTTGATTAAATCTTGTTAGATTGAATAAATCCATTAATCCCAATCTTATTATCTTAATAAAAATGTGCATATTTATAAATTCTCCCATGGCACCCGTGGGAAGCTGAAAACCATAATTATTTTTAAATTTGATATAAATCTGTTTCCTGAAACTATCTTAAAGTCAAAGAAATAGTGAAAAAATAAATATGCTTCCTAAAGATTTGGAAAGTTACCAAATAGCTGGCTGTACAATTAACATTAGCCAGCTGTTAGCCTCAATAAAAAGGGAACAAACACATTTATCTCCATATCCTTGAATACATAAGATCATCTCTTTAATTTTGCCCTTCTGTATTTGTGATGAAAACTCAGAAATGAGAAATGCCAGATTTGGGTCACAAAGAGCAAACTTGAATCTGTGATAATTCAAACACTGATTATCACAACAGCTCCAAACAGGTGGTCACCCCATGACAAACAAACCTGAACAAATATTTCCTTCAGTAAATATTTCCTGGTGATATAAAAGATCATGGGTAATAAATGTGGCTGCTTTGTGTAAGGCATGCCAGATGGAGCCTTAAAAGGGTGAGTATTATGATCTATTTATTATGTAAGAGGGAAGCTGGGCTTTATGGGGTATACTTTTTTCCTGGGTGTTCCTGTCCACCATATTGCCAGTTGGACAGCAGCTTCTTAGGGCTACATATTCATATCTCAGTCATTTGGAACAAAAGACTTTCCTTCTCTTTAAAATTATAGAAGCTAATTTAGTTTTTGATGAATCATTATATGCCTCTCTGTGAGAGCCTGCAGTATGAAGAACAATAGAAATATGCTGTTCTTCATCATGAATATGAATAATGGTTGCACAAATGCTTTTGGCTTTGTTTGGTATGTGGTTTAGAGTCCTCTTCAGAAATTTTATGTTATTTTAATTTCTTCACAGTTCACCACAAAAATGGAACATTTTAGGACACTTGAAGGGTGAAATTCTAGCTCCAGTTTTTTGGTTTTGTTTTCAGAAGTGAAGCCCTTTGATGAATAAATGACAGGCTCAAGGTAACTGTAATGGAATTTCCTGTAGTCATTGAAATGTCTGGCCCTTTGTGTGGCACGGGAATTAGTTCCTGCATTGTATTTTCCTTTAAACAAATTAAGGTTGCTTTAAAAATACATTGGTATTGCATTCTCATCACACAACTTTCTTTTTTTTTTCTTTTTTCTTTTTTTGCAGTTTTTGGCCAGGGCTGGGTTTGAACCCACCACCTCTGGTATATGGGAACAGCACCCTACTCCTTGAGCCACAGGCGCCATCCTCATCACACAACTTTCAACAGAACTCTGGGTCGTAGTAGAAAACATTCAGATCATGTACTTAAGGGGTCATTTTGTGGGGTTGCTCCCCTAGTCCCATATTAGGTCATTTTATGGACTGAATTTCTAGCTTGGCCATAACTCTTTGTTTCTTTCACATCAACTCTCCCAGATCCTACTAAATTTTTAAAAGAAAAGGGAAGCAGAAAATATGCAAAATTCATTGAGTCACTATTTGTCTATTTTACCCTCCCTGCAACACTGATGAGCTGAGCAAGTTGAAACTTGCACGAGTGAACGAGAAAGGAGGCTGTTGACTTTTTTCTTGGAAGTGAAATAATGGAACACAATACAGTCTGTCTCAAAACTTTCATGGTAACCCATGTACTATACTCACTTATTCTACTTTAGAAAGAAATGTAATCCATTTCTTTCCTATGATATTAATGCGCTACATCGTACTTATTTCTTAATGAACTTGCATTGATCCTGCACACACCCCTTTAATTTTTTACCTATAAATTTACCTATATATTTTCACACTAGGTCAACTTTGTCAAATGTATCTGTTAACTTATAGCATGAATCCTATTGTCATCAACAGGGCTTCCTTTGGTGACTGTATTTCCCCAACTTCAAATTGAAGACAAAAATTTTTTTTTCTAGTGGTTACTAGACCCTCAGCAGCATTTGAACCACCTGGCCATTCCTTTCTTAAAATACTTTCTGTTTCCCAGTTTTCTTTGTAAATACTCTTAGGCAATCTTCATGATTTTGAATAGTTTCTACATAATGGGGCTTCAAGTTGAATACAATTATCCACTTAACTGTCTACTTGATCTTGTAGCTTAGCTGAATAATCTTCAAGTTAAACAACAGATTCTTAGGGCCTACATATTCATATTTTAGTCACCCTACTCTTAACTGCTGCTCTGTCCGCCTTCTCTATCTTGGTAAAGAATACAGATTTTTACGTTTTTCTTCTTACCTTGCTTTGCCCCACTTTGCCTCCTTTCTTTTTCTCTTTTTTTCCTCTTTCTTTTGAGACAGGGTCTTACTCTGTCACCCTGGCTAAAGGGCAGTCGCATCATCATAGCTCAATTTAACCTCCAACTCCTGAACTCAAGAAATCCTCCTGCATCAGCCGCCTGAGTAGCTGGGACCCTCCTACCTTGGCCTCCCAGAGTGCTAGGATTACAGGTATGAGTCACTGTGCCCAGCCACACAATACTTTGCAACCCCCCCACTTAGGAACCATCAGAAATCCCACCACCAATCCAGTTAGTGTGATTGACTGGAATGCCATCTGCCTAAAACATGCCAACCCTGACCTCTTCTTTTTATTTGTTCCAGGTGAGAACAAACCACCACCACTTTTCTTCTAGAATGTTGCAAATATCTCTTAGTTCATTCTCTTGCTTTGGATCTTGCCAAGACTACCCAAATCCATTTTACATGGAGCAGTGTCACTTCCCGGCTTAAAACCATTTAGTTTGTTACTTCTCATTATATGAGTAAAACGCTGCGATTTCCTTACCTCCTTACTCTGGCCTTAGTGGATCTCAATTCTTTCTGCACAGTGGGGATACCTGGATAAAACCAATGTTGAAACTCTAGAGATTTTGACTCAATGGACTAGAGTGGACCTAGGCTTTGGTATTTTTTAAAGAGCTCCTAGGTGTGTAGTCACAGTCTGAAACATTGCCTTCATGATTGCTCATCTGACTACCTCTACATGGATGTCTCCTCTGATTCTCACTCTCCTTCTTGATATTCTAGCTACCATAGCATCAGACACATTAAGCCCATTATTGCCCCCAAGGACATTAGCTATCTGTTCCCAATGCATATTTCCTAGATTTTCACAAGGTGGGCTCCTTCTTGTCATTAGTTTCTTAGCTGAATTGTCACTTCCTCAAAGAAGACTTCCCTAGTCACTAAAGGTCAAGTAACCACTCACTGGTCTCTATGATACACCTGTTTTTCTCTGCCTAGCACTGGTTGTATCTAGTTCATTCATTTGTTCATTTCTGCTCATCCTTTGAGAATGTAAGTTTGATGAAAGTAGGAAAAAAACCCACTTGGAGTATGATAGAGTCTCACCAAATATTTAATGAATAAACAGATGAATGTGGTCTCAGAGTAATCATCAATAAATATAGAAGAATATTTGAAATTGGCACTGTCCTGAAAAATCCAGGATGTTTTACTTGCTTAATAAAGAAGAATGTTTAAAATTGTATAGCCTGTCTCGGGTTTTGCAGCGTCTTTCTTTGGTTTGGAGAAGGTAGAGAGAAGGGGTGATATTGTTTCATTTTTCTTAAACATTCCAACAACCTCAATTATAATTAGCGCAATTAATTAGCAGAATCAAAAAGTCCTGGGACCTATGGTTTTATTGACAGGGACTATTGATCCTTTATTATGCTATCTTCTCATTTGGCTGCAAGATGTGGACTGTGCAGTGATGAGATAGGGACAAAGGGGGTTTGTTAGCTCCAAGTGTGGCCACAAGGAGGTGCCCTGAGGCAATATGGAGTCCAGAGCTCAGGCCCGAGCCCTGTGTGGCACGCTCGCTCACTCTGCTATGTGGCACGCTCACTCTTGCTATGATTCTGAGCCCTTGCAAGAGTTACTGAGCCCTTCTCAGCCTCATTTGCCTGCTGCAAAATGGGATGATAACATCTTCCTTATTGGACTGTTACACACTTCTGTGAGGGGGAAGAGGAGGCAACATTGATTTTTTTGACATGCACTACTGAAATTCTGCATTATCCTTCTTACATAAACCATACTCTGCATTGTTTACAATCTCCAGTTATAATTTCTTCAAAGGGAAAAGGATCTGTCCAGACTTTTACACCTTTCCTCTCCCCAGTCTTTTTGAAACTGCCATACTCTTTTTGAAACTGCCATACCTACACCTAATTCAAAATTTGAAAAATTCTTTAAGCTAGATTTTCACAAAATTTAGGTTTCAAAAACTAGCAACTCATTTTTATTGCACTATATTTCATGGGCTTATATACTATTGAATTGATTTGCACTATAATAGCAACTCCAACTGGCATAAACAGTTTGGAGGACAAATACAACAGACTCTTAGTAATAATCAAACACTGGATTTGGAGAGAAGAAGATGTGAGTGATCACCCTCTTATCCATGAGTGATCAGTATGCTCTGATCAGGGTGTTTCAGAAGGAAATGGAAAGCCTGGGTTAATTTGGCCACTTGGTCAAACACAGTAGATTAAGATTCTACTATAACATTATGACCCCGATTCTTTCAGAAAATGGTATCAAATTCATCTAAATGTCATACTAGAGGTTTTGATCTCAGTGTTTTCATGGAGTGACTTCCTATTCTTGGGCAAAGCACTTACTGTTCCATAGCCTAGTGGATAGCTGGACTCATTTTCTAACTGGGAGCAGTAGTAATGAGTATTTCATCAGTGATATGGGCTAGTTAGCAAATGATTAGTGTGGAAAGCACTAGCATGGAGCCATGCAATATGAGCTCGAGGTATTGATTTACTATCTTTTTCACTTGTGAATTTATATCAAACTCAATATCCCTGAGCCCTAGAAGTGTTTATCTGCAGACACAGAGAGAGGAAAATGGGAAGGACGATGCCTGTTCTTCCTTCAGAGTTTCTTTTTCCAGTGATTATTTTCTCTCCCATTTGTTATCAAACTGCCTTTAAGATTTTTTTTCCAATTTTAGGGTACACGTAATTTAAGATTTTCAGAATTAGCAAATCTAGGCTCTTAGAAGATATCCTCAAGTTCTGCTGGCCAAGGAGGCGTGACTGAATTGTCAGGTCATCTAAGACAATCTGATGAATCAATCAGGGCAAGTGTTGAGAGAGCAACACACCGGTGATGATTCATAGCCTCAGATCCGAACCGCAGCTGAGTTTACCTAGTTGTATGGGAAGAGGAGAATATATCCCATGGAAAATCCTGCACTTTCAGAATAACCTCACATTTCACCCGGTCTCGGTTTACACAGTGCTTTACAATGGTTGTTGGAACATCAGCTACACAGGTGGGGGAAATAAAATGCAAGGCGCAAGGCTCTGGGAAGATTATTAAAGACAGGTACTCTTCCTGAGAGCGGCTCAGACTCACAGAACAACCTTTGCAGAGTCATGTATTACATATTGCTCATGCTAAAATTGTGGCTGAGAAGGGATTTGTCATAAAATGCCTTAAGGAATACAGGAACTCATGAGCAAAAGGTCATGCTCTCTGTCTCATCAGGTGGATATATTTTAAATAATACACCTAGGTCAAACTATATTTTAAAGTTATTTTTGTGCTTGTAGGCAATGACATAAAAATCTAGTATAATTTACGATTTTATAAACAGATACACAGCATACTAAATGTGAAGAAGTGAGTAAAGATTTCTTCCCTTTATTCTTTTCTTAAAAAATTTCTGTTTTTTAATAGACAGGGTCTTGGTATGTTGCCCAGGCTGGTGTCAAACTCCTGGTCTCAAGTACTCCTCCCAAAAGGCTGGGATTAGAGGCACCAGCCACTGTGACTGCCCAGCCCCCTTTTCATTTTCAGAGTTTTTTTTTTTTCTCCTTTACATTTAATTATGAACAATTTTATTTTTGCAGAAACTATTGACCTTTCTGTGTCTTCAAGCCACATTTCAATATGGAAATACTTATCAATTTAAAAATGGAATTGCCCTTTTCACTATGCTGGTTCAGAGAAAGGTCTCATTACATATGAACCCCAGGATGTATCTCATTCAGAACCTAACCCAGTGGCCCACACACAGTAGGCACTCAATAGTAACATCTTCTACATACAGGTCCAGAAGCTATTCAAAATCATTGCCCTAGAAAAACAGAGTTACGGAGACAAAGTTACTTTCCCTGTAAAGACAATACAACAGAAATTTTAGAAATGCACCAACAAAACAAATGACTTATTATTCAGGGCAGGTATCTTTAATCACATAAAACAGAATGTCAGTAAAATACCTGATTAAATGTATCATCTACCTTAGGGCAAAAAACTTGTTTCAATTAGAAAGCATTATTAAATCCTTGCCATTTTTCTTTCTGGTTTTATCTGAATTGTTAAATGAATTAACTTTATTTTCTTCCCTGAGAATGGAGAAAAAACAGGAGAGCACATTTTATTATTTCCTTGGTGGCATTCATGACTCCATAGGACGGACTTGATAATCCAAGAGAAATAAATGCAAGGAATGACTAACACAAATTTAAGAAGTTCTCACTTATTCGGGAGCTAATTAGCCAACATTTAGGCTGTTTATAAGTCTTATTTTCTCACTTTCTCCTACATACTTTTGTTAAGAAGAGAAATACACAGAAGTTAAACTCATGTCAATAGAGTTCCTTGTTGGTTAGCAGCTTTGAGCCATTGTTTGCTGTAATTAATTTCTAAAACAAGGTTTGTGGCTTGTTTGTGGCTATCCCTACCAGCCACTTAGGTTAGCCACTCAGATTATTTTTAAAATTATAGTAACAAATCACCTTCCTCTTATGTTGAAAACAGTTTAAATTGTGAGACATTGAATTATGAAGTTTTTTTCTATAACTCTGAAGGCCTAAGAAACAATCATTAGCAATGAAGTGTGGAGTAAGATAGTAATGGTTTCCATTTGGCAATACAGTCAACTACAATCAGAAGTTGAGGTTTCCTTCCCCTTCAGGAAACCTGTATTGTGCAGGGGCTGGGTGGGAAGGCTGGGAAAGTAAAGATGAATTCAATGGTCTCTTCCCTGCGATAGAACCTAGTCTCCTGGAAGAGCCCAGCAACCAAATAAATAATTATAAAACAATGTGGTAAGTGAAATAAGCCAGGTACAGAAAGACAAATACTGTCTGATCTCACTTATATGTGGAATCTAAAAAAAATCAAACTCACAAAAGCAGAAAAGAGAGAGAGAAGTTAGTGGGATGGACGGCAGTGGTTGGGGAGATACTGATCAAAGGTACAAACTTTCAGTTATAAGATAAAGAAGTTCTGGGATCTAACGACCAGCATGGGTGGTGATGGATGCGTTAATTTGTGGAAATCATTAAACAATATATACTATATCAAATCATCACCTTGTACACCTTGAATATATTCCATTTTTATTTGTCAATTAAATATTTTAAAGTAAAAAAAATGTGGAAAGTGTGATGGTACAGACTGCAGAGAGCATTGTAATATTTGAATGCTTAGAGCTGGTTACCTACAGGTCAGGAAAGGCTTCCTAATGGAAGGCAGCTGGACTGATTTTAATGGACGGTAGGGTTTAACCAGAATAAGACAAATAGCCTTTGAGGTAAAGGATAGTGTGTGAGCGAGGTCATGGAATCAGAAACATTAGGACATGTTCATAGAAATAGGAGTTTGCTTCCACCCTAGTGTGTCTAGAAGCAAGCTTTATAAAAACTTGCATCATAATTTCTCATTTGTCCACATGCCCATGTGCGTGGTACATGGCAGTGAACTAGAGGCAGGTCCCTGCTTCGTCTGGAGCTCACATCAAATGAAGGACAGCAAGCAAGCGAGCAAATGACTTCTGATAGTGACAGATTCTGTGACGAAAACAAAACAGTTAATGGATAGGGACAGGGGATTTGTGGCTCAGCAAGACCTCTTTGAGAAATTGACGTTGAACTACACCCTGAGCTGGGTGAGTGAAGACTCAGGGAAAGAGATTTCTCAGCAGAGAGACCAGCAATTGTGAAGGCTTCGAGCAGGAATAAATCTGCCTACTCCAGGGCCTGACAGATGAGCAGTTTGTCTGAAGAACAGTGAGCAGATGTTAGAAGTGGCAAGAAAGCTGGGAGAAGGGTCTGGAGAGGGAGCCTAACGTCAGTCTTGTGGGGACTTGCAGCTGTGGTAAGGGGGTAGATGTCACTGTAATGATGTGACTTGGCTTATGCTCTAAAAAGGTCACCATGACTATTACGGAGAAGGGGTGGGAAGTATAATAGAAGCTGTGATCCCTCTTGGAGGCTAAAAATCATAGTGGCTTGAAAATTTTTTGTAAAGCAGAAACAAATAGATCCCCGTAAGGCATTCATAAAGTTCTTATGACTGTTGCAGGGAAGAGTTTTATAAGACGTGATATCAAATCTATCTAAAATACTCTGTATTTTAGATACTTTTATCCAAGCATCAGATGGTGTTGCAGAAGGTAGACTTTAAATTTACTCACAACTTTAATTAGTTCTGAATCTATGACAGTTCTTATGAATTGTAAAAGCAACCTCTTTCTTATATTATTATGGTAACAATTACTGGAAAGATTCTTAACTAAAACTTGTAGTAAAACCAAATGCACATCAGAAAAAAAAAAGGCCCTTGGGGGTGCGGGGTAGGGACACCTTGACAACTAATACGCTCCTCAAAAACTCCACCAAGGTCAACAGAAAATTTTCAAAATGGAATTCAGCTTGAACTTCACTCCCAGCCAGCAAGACAAATATTGGGAAACTTAACTTGAGTGAAGTGGGTCTTACTTAGGAGTTATCCAGGAAAAGTGGATGGGAAGAGCCACTTAGGCTGAAGGACTTGGAAGAAAGGCTATCTCTTTTTTTTTTTTTTTTTTTGTAGAGACAGAGTCTCACTGTACCACCCTCGGTAGAGTGCCGTGGCGTCACACGGCTCACAGCAACCTCCAGCCCTTGGGCCCACGCGATTCTCCTGCCTCAGCCTCCCGAGCAGCTGGGACCACAGGCGCCCGCCACAACGCCCGGCCACTCTTCCGCCGCAGTTTTGGCCGGGGCCGGGCCCGAACCCTCCACCCTCGGCATATGGGGCCGGCGCCCCACTCACTGAGCCACAGGCGCCGCCCGAAAGGCTATCTCTTAAAAGCAGTGGGTTATAGCAAGACACTCTGGGATTGGGGGTGTCCTCTCTTCTCAGTGGGTTTGATCATCAAAATGAAACAACAAGGCATTCCTTGCATGCTGTCCCTCTCTCTATGCAATTCTAAAGAATGAAATGGATTGCCCTGGGATTCTTAGGGACACTACAGGAGGAGTAGACACCTGGGGGAGTACATGCGATCAAAAACGTCTTGACATCTCTTAACCAACACGTGGTTTGGAGAGGGTGGACTGCCAATGTAATTTCAGCTCAATGCTAGTCATTAAGAAACTTTGGGCTGAAAACAAATGAAGATTTCTTAATTACATGGGATTTAGGCAAGTAATTAAAACATAGAAACAGGCTTAAAATTTGGTTCTAAGTTTGGGAAGCTCTCTCATCTTGAATACTTTAAATTTTAAAGATCTCTTTCTACTTGGGAATGTTAAAATTTTTTTTAACAGCTTGATGTTATTTGCAGCTGTGTTATAGGAGAGATAAAAGAGGAATGATATAAAGTGAAATGGAAAGCATATGTTAGCCCTATAATTTAAGATGAAATGATTTCCAGACAAAGGATTGATAACTAGAATCTACAGATAACTCAAGTTAATCAGCAAAAAAAGAGCGAACAATCTAATTTATCACTGGGATCTGATCAGAACTTTCTCTGAAGAAGACAGACAAATGGCCAACAAACACATGAGAAAATGCTTATCATGTTTAATTATCAGAGAAATGCTAATCAAAACAACTTTGACATAGCATCTAACCCCAGTGAGAATAGCCCACATCACACAGGCCCAAAGCTGCGGGTACTGGCATAGGAGTGGGGAGAGGGGAACATTTTTACACTGTTGCAAACTAATACAGCCTTTTTGGAAAGAAGCATGGAGAATCCTTAAACTAAAAGTAGACCTTCTATTTGCTCCTGCAATCCCACTACTGGGCATCTACCCAGAAGGAAAAAAATCATTTTACCATAAGGACATATGCACTAGACTGTTTATTGCAGCTTAATTCACAATCGCCAAGATGAGGCCAACCCAAGTGCCCACCAACCCAGAAATGGATTAACAAGTTGTGGTATATGTACACCATGGAATACTATTCAGCCATAAAAAGATGGAGACTTTACATCTTTTGTATTAACCTGGATGGAGCTGAAGCACATTCTTCCTAGTAAAGTATCACAAGAATGGAGAAGCAAATATCCAACGTACTCAATTCTAATATCAATCCAGTAGATGAACAAACACACATCCACCCAAGAGAAAAATACAATTAAACTCAAAGGGGGTGAAGGGGAGGAGGGAGAGGGGAGAGAAAAAGAGGGAGACGGGAGAGGGGAGGAGGTAGGGGCATTGGTGTGCCCTCACCTGACAGGCACAATGTAGGGGTATATGGCACACCTCCTGGGTGAGAGGCGCGACTACAACTTAGACTGTAACAAACGCAAACAACGTAACCTAATTGCCGGTACCCTCATGTTAATCTGGAGAAAAAAAAAAAGATGAAATGATTCCAATATCAGGATCTAGCAGGTATTTTGGTCTTCAATTGTCACATTGGCTTCAGATTTCCAATCCCTTCTGTGCATAGAGACAACTGGAAGTTATACCAGTAAGAAAAAGTGTCTGGGCTGAGTGGGGAGCATAAAATATTTGGCTCCTAGCTCTGAGTTTAAATCACTAGATTTCGTATACAGCTTTGAACATTACTAAATGACATTTTAGACATAGAGGCTTTTGATTTATACTGGAATGGCAGCTTTATAGCACAACTTTATCCAAAGTAAGTGCCTGGAATAAACAGACAGGTCTATCTTAACATCCAAGCACTGTCCTTAGTGGTTGGGAAAGAGGTGCTAGATAAATCTCAATAACATTTTCCAATTCAACGAGGAATCCTGAAACGCAGTGGAGGATATTCAAGTACTGAGTCACTAAGAAGCAGCAGTCATTTTTACGTAGCTCTTATATATTGAATTTTGTACTGAGCTGACAATACTCAGCCGACTTACCCTTGATATCATTCCATCACCACAGTTTTACATGTGCTGGCCTGACACCCTTTCCTCGTTTATTTGTAATTTTATATTCTGAAATTGTCAAGTTGCTTTAGAAAAGAAGAGCTCTACAGCCATTCGGTATGATTTTTGAAGAGCCATAAAATTCACTAATTGAGGGCCTTCAAATCAAATCTGTGAACTGGATTCTGGAAAGGTGTAAATGAAAATTAATAGGATCAGAATTAGAGAACCATGTCAAATGTATTCAAAAACTTTATTTTTCATGTTTTCATTGGTGAGCTCAGGCCGTAGGCAGTGCTCAGCTGGCCAAGGAGATTACTGGCAGGCAGGCAGCTGGTTTGAATTCAGTAAAGGTGCCCACCTGCCTGGCCACTCAGGCCAAGAAACGGGGACGATCTGTGTTGCAGCTGTCCTGCATGCACATCGCTGTGTGGCCGGAATTGTGTCCTTTGTTCCTATGGCCTATGCTAGGGGAAGGGGAATAGAAAGACCAACACCTTCCTTCAGTGGAGCTGAAGGAAGGTATGAGCTCTGCAGAACAGAGAAGTGATGAAAAGGAGATGTTATCATTTGGCTTTGCAGGCTGAAGATGCAATCCAGCTTTCTCTTCCTGAGCCTCTCATGCCAAAGCCTTGACCCACATCTACTCCGAAAACAAGCTCAGCTGTCACGGGGCCACAAGTCCGGAGGGTACTGGCACCTTTCCAACAGTTTGTATACTTGCTGGCCGGGGCAGAGGGAATCACCACAGAGCTCAGCAATCCAGCTGCTTACAACTGGCTGCTTAGGTACGACCTGGCTTCTTACCATCACCTGCTCTGCACGTAGCCTTGGCCGCTGCGTTTAAAGGGAACATGCCAGCCAAACCCTATGCATGGCTTTTCAAGTAACCCAGCAGGAGATGAGGCTGCAAAGTTGGGTTCTGATTAAAATGTATTACTTTGTTTTCTTGAACTTTACTGAATCTGAATGATTTCTAGAGAGAGGAGATGTTCAATCTAGTCACCATTTACTATCCCCCACACAAGGAGGTGTGTCCTCTTGACCTCCCTCAAGGGAGATGAGGTAACGATTGGCAGGGAGCCAGGGGCCAGTGGAAATCACTTTCTTTTCATAAATCTTTATTTTCCAGGGCAGTAAAAACAATAATACCTCTGTGTGAAAACTCACTCTTTGTTTCCATAATTAGAAAACTAAGCTGTATAACTGCTGGCTGGAAAGGAGAGAGTATTAATTATAAATATCACACAGCAAGTGATGGTAGAGTTATCATATGGCCCACCCACAGCAGCTATTAACTCTCACAGATGCTATTTTAGACAGTTCATTTTTAGTCTCACATTAGTTTATAAGTACAAAGCAGGGAAACAGCAGTGCTTCTGGTATCTTGTGCTAAAGAAAACATAAAGGAGAAGAAAGCCCAACTTCATTTCAGATGTCTGGAATAAAGTACAGAAGACCTCAACCGACAATCCAGTACTGCAACTTCTTCAGAAGTAACAAATTGCATGCTCTATCGCAAGACAATAAATGTATAAATTCCAAAAAGACTGTCCTAGCCAACTGTTTTGAAGAGTTGTTGTATAATTCTTTTTGTTCTAAAGAAGGTAGAATGTCATGTCTTACACTGTGTCTCTTTTTCTCCTCTGACCACTGAACCTAAGTATTAAAAAACAAATCCGATACTTTAAACATGCAGGCACACACACACACACCCGATTTTTTAGAGTTCATCTACTAATATGCACATCATGTATTCATTTACCATTTTTTAAACATCTGGGATTCTGAAAATTCTTGATAAAACCATGGTGGCAACAATTAACTGGGATAATACTATTCGTTACACCAATTCTATAAACCAAGAGCCAGAGACACGAGATGTGAGTGGCTGTTCTAAGAAGGCACAATGAACCCCAGGCCCCTGACTTCCTGCCATGGGTGGGGGGTGCCTTGGGTGACTCAGCCTGCTGTAACACTTCATCTCAATTCTCTTCCAGCCTCCCTAATTTCCAGTTTGAAATAGGTTCAAGAAAACGTCATCAGTCCCTTGCTTCCCAAACCTAAGCGTCTCATCCCTCATTTGCCAAGTGATACAGTAAACTGGTTCATGGAAAACAACTTAGCAGCGCTTTGCAAACATGCAAGGTTAAAATCACGACAAATACAATACTATTCACCAGTCTGTTGAGATTTACGTTTATATATACTATGTGGCATCTAGGCACTTGACTAATTGGTAGAATAGTGAACTACAAAAAGAGGAAGAAATAAGATGCCACTTACAATAACTAACCTGAGAAATCTTTGAGGTCCTAGTGCAGTGGTTCTCAACCTTCCTAATGCTGCAACCCTTAAATACAGTTCCTGTGGGTCGCGACCCACAGGTTGAGAACCACTGTCCAGTGCAATGTAGACTTAATTAAATAAAGAAATTTTTTTTTTAATTTTTTTATTAAATCATAAGTGTATACAATGATATGATTATGGGGCATCATACACTCACTTCATAAACCATTTGACACATTTTTATCCCAGTGGTTAACATAGCCTTTCCGGCGTTATCTCAGTTACTGTGCCAAAACATTTATATTCTACATTTACCAAGTTTCGCAAATACCCCTGTAATATGCACCACAGGTGTGATCCCACCGATTCCCCTCCCTCTACCCACCCCCCCCTTTTAAATAAAGAAATTAATTGTCTTTGTTTTAAGATGATTCCCATCTTTCCTGTGAATTTTCTGGGCATCTATTCCATTTAAGTCACATACAGTTAGATAAAATAATATAATAATGAATCATACCAAGTCCTAGAATATCAAACTGAGGGAAGCTCAGAAGTCATCCAACCATCTCTCATTTTCCAGTCGAGGTGGGAAGTTGAGGTCCAGGGTTGCTCAGTTGTGGTAGGCAGCCAGGGTCTCCCCTCTCCCTAAAGGGCTTGGCTCTCTGCAGATGGTTAAGGAGAGGCCATGATTTCTAACTGATTCACCTGGACTAATGCTCGTTGAACTCTGAATGTGTGTGTCACGACTCACCCCAATGTCTGACTCTCGGTCATGTTGGATTCATCTGCCTCAGGCCTAGCCCCCAAAGCCCCACTGCACAGATGTTTGTAGAGGATACTTGTTAGCAGCAATCACAGCAACACAAATAAGATGCTGTGAACAAGGAGCCCTACATTGAAAAAGCTAAAAATATTCCCCAGTGGAGTTGATAGCATCTTTCTGAGATCCCAATGCCCACACAAACCAAACACATGTAAATAAGGGCGGGAGGATGAATAAAGAGCAATGTGTTTTTGAAAACACAGGAAATAGTCAAATGGTTTTTAAGCAAGGGCACAGCCTGAGATTCTGTAATCCAAACTGTGGCCTACCTGGCTGTTTTTACCTGTACGACATTTTTTCAAAAGCTCATTCATGCAGCCACTTACTTTTGCTCATTTATTAATAAAAGCCTGGAGGGTGGGGGCGTGGGGGCTGAGCGCTTCTTTGCTGTTGCTCCAAGGCCAAGGGGCGTTGCCACTGAATTGTTTTCTGTGAGTCACAAAGTCAAGTCACACATCTGTGCTTTTAAAATATATATTTACTTAAAGGGAGAATAAAGAACATGCTTTTTAAAAACACACGCACATATCTTGCTGTTGAAGGGGCAGCCACAGCTCCTGTTCAGTCAAACCGCTCTGTATTGTGAAGGAATCCTAGATCCTCTTATTCTGGGATGTTCTCACAGGGGTCAACATAGGCAGCCTGGGCACACAACCTGGCCACAGACGGATTGGCTCCACAGGCACAGTGTTTTTAAAAATGAGAATGTCAGCGTTATTTGATGTTTCCCTATACTCTCTCCTTTCCTTTGGGGTCCACCACCACCCCCAGACGTGGGCTGGGGCAGGCCCCAGAGGATTGGATTTTCAGCTCCTGTCTGTTCCCTGGCTTCAGGGGAGATCTGGCCTCCTTGTACCCTCTCTATCTCAGTGGCCGAGGGGAGGGGGCAGGTGAGGAGTTAGCAAGGTCAGCTCTGTGTCAAGAGTTCCTTTGGTGTCAGCATTAGGGACAAGCTGTGCCTTCTCTGGTCCCTTGACACCTCTCCCACATCCTGACCTCAGTTGCTGAAATGCTTCTGCTGTGGCCAGTTGTAAATTGGCAGATCTCTTTTCTCTTCCCAAATGCCAGCTGGGTTTGCTATCTGCCTCTGGAGCCTAGGAGAGAATTGATTCCCTTAGTCATGATGGTAGAGAATTTTGTCTGGTCTCTAAATAATAGGCCCTGGAATTAACACTAAAGCCTCACATTACATTAGAACCTCCATGGTTGACCACCTCCTTCCATTAACCACCTCCTGTCCATTAACCATTGACAACCTCCTTCCTTAGGTTGACCTAATTTTCATAGACTGGACATGCACCACATATACATATCCGTACGGTAGGCCTAGCTTCTTATGTTGACCATCTCTGTAAATGACCAGTTTGTGACAGTCCCTTGGGTGATCAACTTACAGAGGTTCTATTGTATTTTATTTGTGGTTTGTTACCGTTCTAAATGCATTGACATGTATAATTCAGGGTAATGCAAATTTATGAGAGGATATGAGAATTCTCTCATTTATATGTTATAATCAGTATGATTTACGTAACTATGTAAAGTTTATATATACGTATAATTACCTAATACGTAATATGTATAATTGTATTTTACATATATATTACAGTGACAGTGATATAAATACAAAAATCAAGTGAAAAGTAAAACTTTGCTTCAATACAAGAAAAATGGACAGAATAGTATAATCATGATAAGTGATCTTATGCAAGTTGCTTTCTGTGCCTCCATTTCCTTTTCTATATCATGGGGAATAATAATAGTACAAATCTTATAGGATTATACTGATTTTAATGAGAAATGCATGCAAAAGCTTCTAGTACCTTATCATATAATAAGCTCTTGCTATTTTAAAATTCTTTTTATGATTGCTACTATGCAGTGTTAACTAATGACTTGAATGATACTGCTCTTAAGAATTTCAGAAGCTTTATAAGACTACTACTCCAGATTCTTAAATTTCTCATTAATTATTGTATCGCATATCAAACACAGCTCAGACTGTGGAATGACGAGTGACTTGGTTTATAGTTATATATAAATATTTTTGGCAAAAAAATATATTTTAGCATACAGTTCCATAGTTTAAGTTTTGTTTTTTGAGACAGAGTCTCACTACGTCACCCTCGGTAGAGTGCTATGGTGTCACAGCTCACAGCAACCTCCAACTCTTGGGCGTAAGTGATTCTCTTGCCTCAGCCTCCCGAGTAGCTGGGACTACAGATGTCTGCCACAACACCTGGCTATTCTGTTGTTGTTGTTGTCATTGTTGTTTAGCAGGCTGAGGCCAGGTTCAAACTTGTCAGCACTGGTGTACGTGGCTGGCACCCTAACGATTGAGCATAGGCACTGAGCCCCCCGTTTAAGTCTTAAGGTTCTTGAATACAAAATTAACTGTAAAGGTGAATAAAGTCTGGGAAAATAAAAATGAAAACTGACCAACTCAAAATACTTAATAAGTTGAAAGATTTTACTTAACATCCCAGAAAATACTCTAGTAATAAGATTTAATGCTGCCAAGACTGGCTGGGGCGGGCTTTAGCTTCTTCCCCCAATTTCCATCGGCAGCACCCTTAAAGCCATCCCACACCAAACTAATCTAAGTGAAACTTGTATTATCCCTCCTCTACTGGAGAAATTCTGGAGTCAGCCTAATATATGCTAATGAGTGGATGAAGGAATAAGCAAATGTAAAATTTCGGTCATATTCCCCTCAGGACATACAAGATTGCATGTAGATCTCTGACAATCTATTAATATTAGTGTCGACACGTCTGGGTTAGAGGATACTTTCTTCTACCCTACCACAAACTCAACCTGTTTTCACCACACAGAGGAAGAAAGGAGTTGCTGGCAGGCCCGGGAGCTACAAAGTGGTCTGGGTCCATCCGCAGGATGTGCAGCTCAGCAGGGTGGTCCCGAGGGATGAGGGACGGGCTCTCATCTATCCACTAATTCACAGGGCAGATGTGCAAGCAGGTGACCTAGAACATGCCCAGGCAAGGGAGGATGCCAACACTGTTCAGATCTAATGTGTCACTCTTCCAGATTATAATTTAACATAGTCCTTCCAGGTACTGATTTTGGCCCATGGAGAGAACAGACTGAAGAGGAAGGTTAGGGAAAATTCCCAGTGATGGGGAGGGTAAGCTACACTTGCAACCATTGCCACCTGATCTTTGGTTGTTTCAAGCATTAATGATCCACTAGCAAGAGGGAAATTTCTGGAGCTGCAAGATTTTCAGAATGCCTTAGCTGACACCTCTGAAATAGGCGCTGATGGGAAGCCTCAGGTATTACAGACTCGTCTAACCAAGGGTGGTGTTCCACACAGATTATACTTGTATTCAGACAATGTATTTTGACGATGCCAACAGTGCTTCAGAATTTTGGCTGCTCTCTAAATAATAGGCACTGGAATTAACACTAGAGCCTCATATTACAGTAGAAGCTTCATAGTTGACCACCTCCCTACACTGATCACTTCCTTATGTTGACCTAATTTTCACAGACTTGACATGCACCATAGGTACATATCAGTACAGTAAGAACATCTTTCATCCAGGTATTATTGATGTTAAATGGACAGACCAATGTATATGTAACTACTACCTTGTAAATAACTTGTAGGTTTTAGGAGAATGCTGAATACTGTAGATATTTCCTACCACCAGCCTATAGAAGATTCTTAGAAAAATGACAAAGATGATCAGAAAGCCTGGAGCTTAAGAATTAGAAGGAAGTTCTCCTGGAAGTCCAGGGAGAAAGTGTGGAAAAGACAAACTTAATTAACAACAACAGCAACAACAAAACCAACGCTCTGGATGTCTGGTCTCCTACTTGGCTTTTCATCTTGGCATTGCTCAACTTGGGAAGCTGTGCCCACTTAACCCCGTGGTTCTCAATCTGGGGAAGTGTTGCCTCCCAGGGAACATTTAGCAATGCCTGGAGACATTTTCAGTTGGCAGGACTGGGTGCTAATGGCCCGAGGCCAAGTAGCTGCTAAACATCTACAATTTACAGGACAACAAAGAACTGCCCAGTTCAAAATGTCAACAGTGCCAGGGTTGAGAAACCCTGACTTAATTCACACCTATGGGTACAACCTGCCCTAAATTTGGGGAAACGTTGGTCTTGGCCCAGCCAGTACCTTAGTGGCGGAAGAGCAGCAGCTTTGCGACTTAGCCTGCTCTGCCTGTGAACCCCAGTGTCTGGCGCTTGACTTCTCTCCCTATCCTATGTCCTTAAGTTTTTCCACCGAGTTTTCCCTGGCTGATGGGTGTTCCGCCTGGTTCATCATAAACTGTGACTGTGGGTTTCTTTTTGAGTCCTTCCGGGACTGAAGTCTTGAATTCTGCCTGTTCGTCTTTTAGGCCAAGATTCTGTGGCCTGCCATGGAATGGCCTGAGACCATGCTAACCTATGCAGTGGACATCTGCTTCATTTCCTGCACTCAGGCCTTCCTGAAGATTCTGTAATGACCAAATAAACATGCCTATCTCTTAGATTTCAGGGCCTAAACTTCCTTTTTATAATATTCTATCAAATGGGCAGTACCTGTGGCTCAGTGAGTAGGGAGCTGGCCACAGAGACTAAGAGTGGCATGTGGGAACCCATCCCTGGCCAAATTGCAACAAAAAAATAGCCGGGCGTTGTGGCAGGCCCCTGTAGTCCCAGCTACTCAGGAGGCTGAGGCAAGAGAATCGCCTAAGCCCAGGAGTTGGAGGTTGCTGTGAGCTGTGATGCCCCAGCACTCTACCCAGGGTGATAAAGTGAGATTCTGTTTCTAAAAAATAAAAAAATAAAAAATAATACTATTCTATCAAATGATCTGCTCTGCCTGGCTCCTGAGACACCCTGCTTCTGTCACAGTTAGATTTCCCTCCTACCGCCCCTCTCAACCACCCTCTGCTCAATTTGTCCAGAATCAGAGGTCTCCCTTGTCTCTGTGCCTGCTTGTTCCCTGTCTGGCCTGTCCTGTCACCCACTCCCTGAGACGAGGCTAGGACAGAACCTAATCTTAACTGTGAATGTTGATACAGTGAAAGCAGAACTAACTCTCTCTCTCTCTCTCTGTGTGTGTGTGTGTGTGTGTGTGTGTGTATACACACATATATACACATCAGCATCTGCAGACAGGCAAATTAAATATTTAAGAAAATGCCACAACAAACCTCAATGCTTTTTAAATGAGCAGATCTGTGAAAAGAAGCTCAGGTAGCCACTGATGTTAACTGACGGAAAGGTTAATTACACATCATCTTCCTGGTTTTTATCATCATAACTTTTTGGCTAATGCATATCTTCCTTAATTATACAGCTCTTGTTCAATGCTTGCATAGTAATTGCAAACTGGGATGAATTTTCTGGAGAAACCACAGACTTCAGCCAATAGTGGTCCTATTTGTGTGTCTCAATAGCTGGAAATTTTTGTAGGAGTCTGTGTCCTGACTCCATCAGCACAAGCAAAACACCTTTTACTGTCTTCTGGGCTGTCCATGGCTGCTGCTGCTGCTGCTGCTGAAGGGATACTTTTCAGGTACTATAGCCACAGGAGTAAGCGGCAGGGTTTCTGGAGCTACCGTGCGCCTGCAGCTTCAAGGGCTGTCCCTCCCTTTCCCCAAAGAGTAACTGATATAGGCATTGACTCTCAAATTGGTGAGAAGTGGTTGGCTTTTGATGACAAGTTATTATTATATCTTCCTAAGACTTTAATGGGGTCCCTAGTGTAAGAAAAAATGTTTGAACGTAATTGGAGCCCTTACAGTGAGAAATTTCCCATATAGTTAAGAAGCAATGTAAACACCTGAGACATGGTTTGGAGAGAATGCAAAGCCTACGATGCTTGGCCAGTGACGTCCCTCTTGCCAAAGTCGGATTCCCAAAAGAAGGCTGAGCAACCACACAGAAGCCCACGAACCACCCTGCCTGAGGTCCTCCAGGGGGCGCTCATGTCCATAGATGCGGCCCACACTCTGTGGGGGGCACGCAACGCTCTTCTCAATCTGACTGCTTTCCCCGTCATCTCTAACTACTCGCCACTTTCCACATTTGCTCCCCAAACCTCCAGTCCAACAGAAATCCCTGTGGATCGTTTCCCTCCACTCCACCGCCATTTCCGCACTCCTCGGAGTGCCTTTCTCACCTGCAAGGCTGAGCCTGAATTGTACCACAGGCAGAGTTAGCACTCGGGCTACTGTGTGTCCATTCTGTCCGTGCGTATCTCTATTGGAAAAGTTACTGTAGCGCTGTATGCAGATAGGAATTATGGTGACTTCACTTTTCTATTCCAGAATCCAGCAGCACAGAGGAAGAACTTAATCAATGTCCTCTGGATGATGAATTGGGCTTTTAAATTGCCCTAGGACATAAACACAGCATACACATCCACCTCATCTGGTTCTGAGGGAATTTTTAATCTATGAAAATACTACTATTTTGTCTTTTTATGTGTCTTAATCTTCAAAAGAGTGAGGAGTATATGAAGACAATTCAATGGGGGTTGGGGGAGAATTGTGTTGGGACAAGTGCATATCCAATGCAAGGGAAAGAAGTTGAGTTCCTTCCTTATATTAGTACCCCACAGACCTAATGCATGAGCTAAATTATAAAATTCTTAGGAAAAGCAGGCATGACCTGGGTTATGCAATGGTTTCTCAGATATGACATGAAAAAGGATAAACAAAAGACACACACAAAATTAATTGGACTACGTTAAAATTAAAAGCTTTTCTGCTACAAATAACACAACACCAAAAATACCCCACAAAAATATTACATCAAGAAGTAAAAAGAATGCGTTTAAATATTTGCAAATTATAATCTGGTAAGGGATTTATAGCCACAATATATAAAGAACTCTTAACAATAATAAAAAGTTAAAAACCCAACTGAAAATTGGGCAAAGGATCTGAAAAGACATTTCTCCAAAGAAGATATGAAAGGCCAATAGACACATGAAATGATGCTTGATATCATTAAATATTAGGGAAATGCAAAGAAAAGTCATAATAAGATACCACTTCACTCTCACTAGGGAAACTCCAATTAAAGCATCTCAAGAATGGAAGAAAAAAGTGTCCAATGTACTCAGCCCTACCATGAAACTAATTTATAGCTTTCATATGAAAGCTATAACCCAATTATAACCTAAGAATATGGGGAGGGGAGGGGAAGAGGAAGGATGGGCGGAGGGAGGGTGATTGGTGGGACCACACCTACAGTGCATCTTGCAAAGATACATGTGAAACTTACTAAATGTAGAAAGTAAACATCTCAACGTGATAACTAAGAAAATGCCAGGAAGGCTATGTTAACCAGTGTGATGAAAATATGTCAAATTGTATATAAAACCGTGGATGGTGTCCCATGATTACATTAATCTACACAGCTATGATTTAATAATAAGTAACAAACAAATAAACAAGCAAACAACAACAGTGTCAGTAAAGATACTCATTCATTGCTGGTAGAAATGCAAAACGGTGCAGCCACTTTGGAAAACAATTTGGTAGCTTTTAAAAAATGTTAAACATGGAGTTACCATGTGACATAGCAATTTTACTTCTACAAACTGAAAACACATGTTCACATAAAAACTTGTCCTGTTATGAACATTCACAGCAATATTACTCATAATAGTCCCTAAGTATAAATAATCCAAATGCCCTTCAATGGATGAATGGATAAATGAAATGTGGTATATCCGTACAATGGAATATTACTTAATGATAAAAAAGAGCAAAGTACTGATACACGTTATAACAGAGATGAGCCTTGAAAACATTAAGCTAAGTGAAAGAAATCCATCACAAAAGACCACATATTTGTATGATTCCATTTATATGAAACAGAACCAGAAATAGACACATGTTCACCCAGGGCTTGGGAGGGGGAAGTGGTGGGACTTTAATGAGTATGGGACTTTTTTGGGGGGGATGAAAATGTTGTAAATTCAGATTGTGGTGAAGGATACATAACTCTGTGAATATACTAAAGTGATTAACTTGTACATATTATATTGGTGAATTTCCATGGTATGGGCATATTATATCAATAAAGATGTTAAAAAATAAAAGAAAAGATGAGCATGTATCATTGTAAAGATTGCCAGGTAGGTACACTCTGTCTTAGATTCTGTTTTCTTTATATGCTCCTTGCAGGTCTTCTTTGTCAGACCCCAGGGGACCTGACTCTCTAGGTGAGTATTGTTTAACTATCTATGGAACGTGTTAGGAACTGGTTGAAGAATCGGATGAATGTTATGGATTGTCTTTCCAGAAAAACAAATGCATGTTAATACATTCACACAAAATTTTAGGGGCTTCTCTAAGGTTAATTCAGAAGTACTTTTCAAAAAAGTATTTCTTAATGAAACTATTTGGGAAATGTCACGTGGAAGGATTGTGATGTAAAGGAACATATTAAGGGCCCTGAGGCATGTTGGTGTCAAACAGCCTAGGAACTTTGTTTAATCCAGTATTTCCTGGCCAAGTTAGATTGAAAAATATAAATATCTGGTTGACCACAAATTTTCATGAGGAACGAAGGGGAAGGACAAATTGGGGAGAGTTTATTGCTGGCTATCCTTTCAGGGTAATGATTCTTAACTCTGGCTGTACATTAGAATTTTTCTGGGGCTTTTACAGAAACCCTGGATTGCATTCAAGTCAGCTAAACCACAATCTTTGTATCTGGAAGCCAGGCATATGTGTTCTTTAGAGCTCTCCAAGCGATTCCAATATGGAGCCAAGGCTTGAGCCTCAGTGCTTCAGGGCAGCTCACAGGGACCACGTAGGAAGTCTGCTCAACACACAGGGCCTCTGATGCGGAGGTCTGGGACGGCCTTATTCATTATGCACAAGCATTTAAGTGAGTCTGATGTATGTATATGTAGTCCTTATATCATACTTCGAGAAGTAGCTTGCAGAATGAAAGAGATAAAAATCTGGCTCAACCTACTGCTATAAACTAAATCTTTAAAACGATAGTTGCTGGGATAAAAGAGAGGTTCTCACAGCGTGGGTTCTAGAACAACAATCAACACCAATTTTGGGGCCACACCACAGCCAGACCTATAGAACTGGAATGTCTGAGGGCATGGCCCAGCCATCTCTGTTTTAACAAGTCCTCCAAGGTGATTCTGAGGTGCATTGATGTTTGAGAAACATAGGATAAAGTGTAGCATTAATTACACATACATTTTAAATAAAATAATTGGCTTGTCTCTGTTCATCTCCACTCTATAGATAGAGGCCCCAGATTGTCTTGAAAGTGACTAGTTGCCATTAAACTTACTCTAATCCTCAAAATAGCCAACAATACGCATGATGGAAGTGTGATTTTTTTTTTTCCCTCAGTATTAAAAGCTTTAATCTCTCTGCCTTCAGTGGCAGAACTGGGGAACTGTGACATTTTTGAGTGAGAAAGAGGTTAAAACTGAACGAAGATCCTCCCAAGGAAAAAGATTTGTATATGCTATACTCACAATAGTTTGGAGAAAAATATTCTTTACCTACAAACAAGCATAAAGCAGACTGACTGAAATAAGCAGAGAACGTGTCATCATAGTTGGGTTTAACAGTTTGCAGAAGAGACAATGGCGGTGAAACTAATGGCATAGTTATCAGTGTGCCCCATTTGATGGTTTCACAAGTTTAGGTACTTTCCCCAGCAACTACTTCCTCGAGGGAATGAAATGTCAACAAACAACCTTGGGCAAGAGTCCATCCTAATGGCAGGGGTGCAGCGTGGCTGTCAGGGACAGTCATGAGTGAAGGTTTAGGATATCATTTCCTGCAGTGTGGCTTAGGCAAGCGGGACTCAGAAACAGTGTTTGCTGATGACTCCATTAAATGTCAGTCTCTTCCTATTTTACATATTCTTGGCATACTCTGTAACTGGGAACCACTAACTTTATAAACTTCGAAATATCTGTAGAATTGTAGAGAAATGTCCTCCCTTCTAGGATATTAGTCAGAGTTCAGACTCTGTGCTGAAGATGGCACCTCTGTCATTCCTCATCAGTGAATTTATTCTAGTAAATTTTGCAGATATATTTCCCCATGAACAGACACCAGCTCTGTTCTCCTCTTCTGTTGAGTAGGAAAGCACTGAAAACAAGCCAACTTGCTCATTTTCTCTTGATAAATTGAGAACATACTCTCCTAAAATATGGTGCATAAGAAGCAATCAGGAATTGGGCAGGATTAGTCTGTGATTTCTACTGTATTTTCTACTAAAAGAGAACATCAGCAAATGGAATATAGGACAATGTACAGTGGCCAAAACAAGTGCTTTTACCCCCCCTAATCTAGAGGAATGCTGCCCACATCAACAGTCCCACAGGCAATGTGGGGCCCAGGACAAAACTGCGGCTTAGATTTGCAGGCCAAGTGGCTGGCATGGCCTCTTTCCCTTGGCTGTCCTTCTTGG
This sequence comes from Nycticebus coucang, assembly GCF_027406575.1. Taxonomy (NCBI): domain Eukaryota; kingdom Metazoa; phylum Chordata; class Mammalia; order Primates; family Lorisidae; genus Nycticebus; species Nycticebus coucang. The sequence continues at coordinate 23,102,740 of NC_069792.1, read as the reverse complement.
ACACACTGCTTGATGGACCACGAGCCCATACAGTTTTCTCCCTCTTCCACCTCCTCATGCTCCTGAGGGAGGCCCTTTTGGCCATTTCTACCCTGTCCTTTGGAATATGACTCCTCTACATTTCCAGCCTATTTGGAGACGATTGCTTCCAGCTCCTTGACTCCTGCAGCCCTTCTTCCCTAACTTGCCACATCGTGAGTAAAGGTGGCACATTCTCCCACATCAGCTTTGCTAAGAGGCTGGTTCCCCACCTCCTAGCAGCGAAGCTCCTTCTACCCGTCCTGTCTCCACCACTGTGCTCTGCCCACTCTCAGGGCACTGTACCTGTTTCCTGGAGGACTTGGGGATTTTGCTCACTCTTTCTTTCTGTCTCTACCAGTGAATCTATCCCTTATGTTCTCCCCTGGAGTTAGCACAAACCATCAGCGAGAAAAACCTCTAGAGAAAAGTCCCTCTGAGTTGCTACTCTCTGAATGAGACTCTCAGCTTTAGGACAGGATTAACTCAGGAGCAAGTAGTTTATTTAAGAGCATGTTATCTTCTTTTTTTTTACTTTACAAAGTCCTGGTTGAAGATATCATTTACTGTTACCAAACAGTCTTTACACAGGGATCCCAAATATAACTTCATACTGAACCAAATGCAAGGAAAGGATTTTTGCATATGTGAGGATATTTATAAGCTTTCTTTTGCCATTAAAATGAAAAACTCATACATTCTATGTAAATAGATATGTGTTTGTATCTATACACATAAAAACATACATGTTTGTACTAATATGAGTTGCTTTTTGTTTTGTTTCATTTTTTCATTAGCTACTAGGGAACAAAGTCAACTTTTCAGCTGGCTCAAATAGAGAAACAGGAACATTAAATTTTCTAACCTCAGACCTCCTGGAGCAAGTCAACATAAGCAAAAATAATAATAACAGCTATTATTTCTCTGTATCATTATCTCATTTGATCCTTTAAAAACTCTATGAATATGAATATGTTATGAGTATGAATAATGTAAATCCTCACTTTCCACATGAGGAAATCATAACACAGGTTTTGGTAGGGTGACACTGGGGACCTTGTGGAGAATGGTGATGCTAAGTGGGAAAGAACTCCCCTTAAAGTGACAGACTCTATGTTCCATTAAAAACTATTTTCTTCTCAGCTTTGGCTTTGAGTAATATTAAGACAATTTGTCCAAACATCTCAGTAGATCAGTTTTGTGTTATCAATCCATTTATACTGGATTAGATACAGACATCACATCATTCATGCCTAGAAAATTTGAAAATGGTGGTCTCAAATTCACAGGGCCCCGCATTAGAGCACCCTTAGAAAATCACAGTGGCTGTGAAACAGGTAGTGACTTGAAATGGGTTCCTAATCTAATGCTAGTGACATGGTTGCATGTTTGGTTAGGGCAGGAGGATGGTGTTAGCCACTCATATTGATCCATTGGTAGGAAGGACAATGCATTTCATAAAGAATCTATGGAAATATAAATGTCTCTAAAGCCAAGAATTAATGATAGTTTAAAAGAAATTTGTTTTAGATTTTTAATTTAAATCTAACTTCTGGTGATCACATAAGCTGTTAAGATACACAAGTTATTTATACTTCATGAAAGGGATATACTTCTGTACATACATCCCTCCTGAGACTAGTTGAAAGGGGCTCATTTGTGAATCCATGTGTTTTCAGCTCAAGGTTGTCAGAAGTGGAGATACTAGAATATGATTTCCTTCTTTTGCAACAGCATTTTATTCTAAAATCAATGCCACAACTTTCATAGCTAATAGATTTTGTTGGTATGCATTCATGTGCTGCAGGGAAAATCATTGCTTAAATTGGGTTGCTCCAAATAGGACTGACTTAAAGCAAGCAAGATGGTATTCTTGTCAAAGCCACCTCATGTTCCAATTGACATACTGTATTCTAGTGCTGACAGCTGAAGGCTAGAGTTGTGATTAATCCATTTTCCTCTCATTATAAACACAATCTCTCTTCCCTGAAGGTTCCAGCAATCACTCCAGCAAGCGTTGGACCTTGACAGAACAATGCTTATACTTAGGTGGCCACTGTGTCTACAAGAGAGAAAGCTGGTTTTGTTTTCCAAATCTCCTTGGGCACAGTTGAAAGGGCTCATTCGTGAATGCATGTGTTTCGAGCTCAAGGTTGTATTTTGTTTTTCTGCCCCATGAAAGGAGCAGTAGAGAGAGGAAGCAGGTGCACAGTCAGCCCAGAGCATGACAGACACCTGCTGAGGAGTCATTTCAAAGTCCAAGCGAGGCAGCACCCAGCACAGGCCTGCAGAGTTGGGTGCAGGGTGGAGAGTAGGGTGCATCTCCTCTGCTCTGGGCTAAAGTCAAAAATTGGCTTCTCCAATCCCCAGGCTAGCTGATCAAGGACATTTGGAAGCTTATTCATTGGGTGGTTGTTGATAGTTACTACTGTTTTTGAGACTGCCGAGAGGCCACTTGGATGTTCAGTCACCAAATACAGTTGGGATGAAGAAAAGAGAAGCAGACAGATTCCAGCAAGAACTGGCCTCATGTAACAGGGAGGTGATGGCTTCTGTTTGTTACCCAAGCCCGATTAAGATATGGGATAGGTCTGATATGTATGTGGCCTGACAGTAGAAAGAATTTTGGAAATTACTGTTCTCCCCAAGTCTGGGATGTAGGCACCATCATGACGCGGACCCTGCTTGAGGCCAACACTGTCCAATTCAAAGTGAAGTCTTGCCAACGCTGAGTGAGTCCACATGGGAGAACATGAGACCTACTCAGTGTGAGCTGTCCACCTGAGGCTGTGAGCTCTGTACTGCTGCGTGCTGAGCTGGCCAATCCTAATACAATAGGATCCTAATACAAACTTTACTGTGCAGCAAAGTCAGCTGCAGGGCTGGGTAAAGCACAGGTTGCGGGGGCCCATCTCAAGTGTTTCTGATTCAATAGGGCTGGGATGGGGCCTGAGCTCCCAGGTGATGCTGGTGCTGGTCCAGCTGCCAAATCTGAGAACCACGTTTTGAGAGGCACGTTTTACGTGCCCTGTGTAAAAAGAGGAGGATTTCAGGACAGACCGGCATCACCTAGGTTGTTTGAATGTTTACTCTTGAACAGGAGAGAGAAGTATTAAGACACTGTTGTGTGTTAGATCTGTCATACATCACCTAATAGGATGCTTACAACAGCCTGGCAGGCAAGTGTTACTGTCCCACTCCCCAGTTGGGAGAAGTTCTTAAAGAGCTCAGTTCACCTGCTGAAGTCCAGGAAGGGAGTAGGAGGTGAGGTTGAGATTCATCTGGGCTGGTCTGGCTCCAGTTCTTCCATGGTATCCAGGCTCCTCGCACCAGCTTGCCCCCTCTTTGCAAAAGGGATCTTTTAAAGCCACATTGAAGGAAAAAGCAAGGCTGAGTCAAGGCACACATCTGAGTTGACTAGGCAGACCATGAATTCATCTGTTTTAGGAAGAAGCTGTCCAAACTTCAGATACCTAATCCCAAAGCATGCTGAATTTTCTTGTTTCTGCCAGCAGCATTGGTTACCTTCTGCTGGCTCTGGCCCCTGACCTTGACTCTGATCCAGTCTCACCCAGGTACCCAGTCAGCACCCTCTAGCCTTTGAATAATAGGGTAATCCTGTGAGGGCACTGCAAATTCCTACATTGCCTGCCACATGACCTACCTAGGATAAAGCCACTCTGAACTGGGGCACAAGCCCATGCCCCACCTCACCCTCCCTATCTCGACCTCGCCAGCCTTAGTCACCATTTCAAAGGAGTAGGGTGCTGGCCCCATATACTGGAGGTGGTGGGTTCAAATCCAGCCCTAGTCAAAACTGTAAAAAAAAAAAAAGAATAGGAGTGGTGATTTTATTGCTTTTGATGGTAGGCGAGGATCACAGCATTTCAGGTGTGGTTCAGTTTGGTTCATTCATTCCCACTGTGTTCACCTAATTTAAGGTAACTGTGGTTGGAGGACAACATCAGAAAACATAGAGCAGAGATACAAATTTAAATTCTAATGACCATCTATTGATATGAGATCTGACAACTAAGTTTGAGAACTCATCCTAGAAATAGCGCTGCATACCTCAGTGCTGAATATCACTCCAGTCACGTTGGAAATACTCCCTTGGGAAGTTATACACCAACAGAGCTGTTGTCGTATGAGGTCTGAGCCTTAAGTTTGTGAACTTGCCACTGTGTGCTTATGTTGGCAGCACTGTACAAACAACTTGGTAAGGTTTCATAACCTTGGTATATCATTGTCTCACAGCTGTATTCCTGCCAACATGTTGGTGGTATCTACCTGAGGGGCGTTCAATATTGTTGCATGTTTTTGTGTGCTGTATGAGAACAGCTCTGATGGTCCTTCCAGAAAAAGAGTTCCAAAAGTTCCCTGAAGGATGGACGAGGTGCTGGCATTGGTAAATAGCTCCCCAAGGGGAGTACTGCAAAGGTGAGCATAATGATATTTAGCAGTGAGGTATGCAGCACTTTTTCTAGGATAAGTTCACAAACTTAATTGTCATACTTTAAACATATTGAGTCCCTACAGGAGGCAGGATCTTTGCAGAATTCTTCCCAGATTATCTAGGTTTTTTTCCTTCATAAATTCTCATTAAGATATTTTATGTCTTAATTTCCAATAAATGTAGGGAGGTGGCATTCTTTTCTTCTCAGGGCTACATTTTCCATATTTTATAATGCAATATAACATCATAAAATAGAATGAATGAGCCAAGAACTCATTTTTTTCCTATAAAACTGAAAAGATTTATATCTTTCCTCCATTCCTGCAACATTTTTACTGACTAGAATAAACAAGCCTCTTTTTTTAAACAAGAAGGAGTTCAATCTTTCCCTCTGCCTCCACCCTATTCCCCTGGTCCCAACATAGCACTTTCATTAGTTCAGACTAAGTTCATTAAACAAAGGAGAGGGAGCCCTAAAAGTTCTTCTTGTAAAATATTGGCACAATTTTATCCTCATTTTCCATCTGCCCTTTAATTATCCAGCAGAGGTAGAGCATATAATAAGGTAATCCAGAAAAATTGTACTTGGCATATTTTAAGTCAATGTCAAACCAGGTTAGTCTGTGGAGCTCTGCTTTTTCTTCATTAATGAAATGCCCATTGGAAGTAATCAATGTTCTTTCTTCAAAAAACACAGACTTGTAAGCCATGAGTTTTCAGTGACTGCCAATTCAATCACTATTTAAATATTAGGTACTTTCGGAAAAAATACCTCTAGAAGTTCAGCTTCTTCTCTGTCTACCTGATAACTGGGCAGAAACAATGAAAAGAGGGAGTAAAACATTCTCCTTTGGAGAGGGAAGTGGAAACCGAGAGGTCTGAGTAAAGAACATGGAGCAAGATGATCATCTTGAGTGGAAAATCCAGGAGATCTTACTCTTAGTGAAAATGCGCTATGTAAAAACGGCCTTAGGTTACTTTTCATAATTGTGAGTCACTCATTAGTGGTACAATTGAGTGTCTATACTTACATATTTTTATTCACTTTTTTGCATTTATTTGGCTTGATCCTTCCTCAGCCTCCTCATCTGACTGGGCCCTAGACTTTTGCCACCTCTGCCTGGCAAAAGAAATGATCTCATAATGCTGTTCATTTGCTACTATACCTGGGCTGCTAAGCACAAATGGAGATGATAACTCAACCACGACGACTGATGCCACGACAAATTCCTGGTCTCCGATTTCAACTGGACCCCTCCTTTACCTGTCCTTCATCAGCTTCCTTTTCCGTTCTCCTCAGGGGCTATTCCAGAGCTTTACTCTTCTCCTCCAATCTCCTCACCACGTTCCTATTCCCTTTCGTTCAACAGATACCATAAACTTTACTTTGTTCAGAGCAGAAACAAAGACCTTACCAGAATGGTCTACTGGAGTCCCCACTGATCTCCATGAGCCCAAGTCAATAAACACCACATCTGAAACTGCCTTTGTCTTTGGCAACACTTCTCGTGGTCTCCTCTCCTTCTGATGTCTCAGCCTGCTTGGCTGGCTCCTTTTCCTCTGCCCTCCCATCAGACACACTGCTGGTCCCAGAGCTCCGTTCTTCCCCTTCCACCTGCTCTCCCAGGATAACGTCCTTGACTCCTAAGCTTTCAGGTGCCACATGATGCTAATTATTTCCAAACTATATTTCTGGCCACTTCTCCTCCAGAAGCATGTGATAGCCAATATGTCCACACTCAAAACTGCTTTTCTCCTCTTTTGCCTTCCTCATACTGCTTTAATGGAACCTGGGCCTTTGGTGTCCTCTAGACTCCCTTCTCTTTGACTATCCAATGTCCTCAAGTTCTGCTGATCCCACCTTTCATGGTCACTCCCAGCTGTCACACTTCTCCATGGCCACCGCTACTGTTACCCTCTCACCTCACCCACTGGAGGAACTCTCGGAGCTAAAGGAAAGGTTAGAGGCTCTGGGGAGACCAAAAACTTAGGAAGCTTTAAAAAAAAACTGATGCTTGAATCCCATTACCCCCTACTCCCACCCCCAAATATGTTGTAATTAGTTTGGTATAGATGTAGGCACTGGAATTTTAAAAACTTTTTTTTTTAAATCAGAATACTTGATTTTATAATTACAATCACTGTATGACAGTAATCACTATATTATTAGCAAAGTGATAAAAATAGACATCAACAGAATAAAAAGGAGAGTCGAAAAAGAGACAATAAGTATGGACAACTGATTTTTGCATATGTGCAAGATTAATGGAAAAAAGACAGTATTTTCAATAATGTTGGATCAATTGGTCATGAACTCATCCTAGAAAAAATGCTACATACCTCATTGCTGAGTATCACTGTAGTTATCTTCAAAGTACTCCCTTGGGCCATCTGGGGTGGCATATCCATATCTCCCAGGTGCTTCAAATATGCAGCCAAGGTCAAGAACCATGGTTTTAAACTATTGTCCATATGGCTTTGCATCAGTTCTGTGATATTTTTATTTTTATTGCTTTTGAGACAGGCTCACTATGTCTCCTCTGTAGAGTGCTATGGTGTCACAGCTCACAGCAACCTCAAACTCTTGGGCTTAAGGAATTCTCTTGTCTCAGCCTCCCAAGTAGCTGGGACTACAAGTGCCTGCCACAATGCCTGGCTATTTTTTTTTTGTCACAGTTGTCATTGTTTTTTAGCTGGCCCTGGCCGGGTTCGAACCTGCCAGCCATAGTGCATGTGGCTGGTGCCGTAACCACTGTGCTATGGTCGCTGAGCCAGATCTGTGATATTTTTAAAAGCCCCAGCTCACATGCAGGATGTAGGAAGCTGGTATGAGCTACCACACAGGGAAGACTTAGAGTGGAAGACAACTGGGGATGGAGGTAGGAGTGGGACAGGGGATCCGTTTCCAGGAAGGGGGAGAGCAGCCACTGACCCCAGCAACTCACTGGCCTGTGCAGTGTCACAGGACTCTTGCTTCCTGGAAGGCTGCTACATGCTTCCCAGGCACTTCAGGGCCTGTCCCTGACTGCAGAGTCCAGGCCCTTTACTGGACAGATTTGTTCTGTAAAATTTGGATTCAGTCAAAAGCTTACACTTAAGGACCTAGAAGGTCACATGTGGCCCCAAGGCCATAGGTTCCCCAGCCCTGGTCCAAGGAGTGACTTTCACATACAATCAGCTGGGCCTTTCCTGGTAGAAGAGGCTTATGTTGCCCACTTCTGGCCTAAGCCCACTGGGAGAAGATCCAGAATCTTCTGGCAGTCATGGCCAGAGGACAGCATCACTTGTGCAGCTGCTGAGGGCTGCAGCAGTCAGCCTTCCAGGACTCCTCCGTGACTTGGAGGAGTCCTGGAACTGCACACACCAAGATGCTGTCGGATGTCAAGACTTGGGCATGGCGGAGGAACCATCTTCCTTCTCACTGAGCTCTCAAGAACAGAACATTTCTCTTGGCTCAAGAAAGCCAGAATATTTACTTCATAAAACAAGCAGTGATCTCTTACTTGTAAGCACACTGGGCACAAAATGATAGCTAAGACCTCTTGTTATTAACACCTGGGACTGTCAGAGTCATTGTGTAGTAATTCTAATTTGGTTTTAATTTGCATTTCTCTATTGGGCATCTTTTCATGCACTTATTTGCCATTCGTATATCCTCTTTGAAGAAGTGTCTGTCAAGTCTTTTGACATTTTTTTCTGTCTCTTAATGTAATTTAAAAGAAATAAACTTTATTTTTAGAACACTATTAGATTTCCAAGAAATTTGCCGACACACAGTCTTCCTATATCTTGTGATTAACCTCTTACATGAATATGGTGCATTTCAATTACAATTAATGAAGCAGTGTTGATATGTTATTATTAACTAAAGTCCACACTTAATTCATATTTCTTTAGGCTTTACATAATGTTCTTTATCTGTGGCAGGTCACCATCCTGCACATAATTACATTTAGTCTACGTTTCCTTAGCTGCCCTCTTGGTTGGACTGTGTCTTGAACTTTTCTTATTGTCGATGACCACAAACCTTTAAGGAGTACGGATAGGTATTTTACAGAACATCCCTCAATTGGTATTTGCCTGATGTTTTTCTCATGTTTAGACTAGGATTGTGGGTTTGGTGGGGGACAACCAAAGAGGAAAAATGCTATTCTCATTGCATTTTATCAAGAGTATGCGTTCTCAACATGTCCATGTTGACCTTGATCACCTGGTTAAGGCAGTGTCTGTCAGGCTTCTCCACTGTAAAGACTCTCCTCACCCCTTTCCATACTGCACGCTTTGGAAGGAAGTCATTATGCAAAACCTATGCCCAAGGAACGGGGAGTTATGCTCTCTCTCCTTAAGGGTGAACTACTTATATAAATATTGTGGAATTCTGCTTTTGTCCATTTTTCAACTGGATCTGTTTACTTACTGTAGAGTTTTAAAAGTTCTTTATATATTCTGCACCCAAATCTTTCATCAGATATATGAATCACAAATATTTGCTCTCTGTCTGTACGTTGTCTTTTTATTAACCGTATCTACTGTAGGACAAAAGTTTAAAATTTTACTGAAGTCCAAATTATCCACTTTCTGTTTTCTGGATAGCCAGAAAGAGGGGCTCTAGTCTCTCTATCACAGCTGACCTACATTTCTGGCTAACGCAGAAGGGCAGAGAAGTCCCCTCGACCCTTTGGGAATCACAGCTCTTTGGATTGGAGAGGAAGGGTCCTCTCCCTCAGGGTTTGAGACACCTGCAGACTCTTGCTGTGGCTGCTGTGGTGGAATTGTCTAGAGGAGGGGGCATGCGACAATGGAGAAAAATAGGCCCATTAGTTATCCCCTTTGGGACCTACAAAGAGGGCGTCTCCTGGTGTTTTCTTTGTCCATACCTGAGGTCTCCTTCCAGACTCTGTAGGGGCTGCCTTGATTCCAGTCTGGGGGATATTGCAGGAAAATGGGAAACTCAAGGCATCAGAGGGACTTCAAGCTTTGGTTTTCTTCCCCAGTTGGCCTGCTGCCACTTCTCAGAGTACCTCCCTGTACCTCCACTGTTAGTTCCACACATCTGTCCAGGCTGGATAGCTCCAATTCAGAATGGCCTTGTTTAGTCTCAAGGAAATTCTGGGCCCAGCTCTTGCCATGGGCCAGTTTTCTGGCTGCTTTTACAGGGCAACTCCATTCTTAGGCTCTCTGAGGGAAGCACTGAACTGTAGGCTCCTCCCCCAACCTCACAGGTGGAAGGTTCGAATAAACAGAAAAGCATCAAGAAGGTCTGTCTTAATGCATGTCCTATTGGATGATTAGAGAACATGAGTCTTAGGAAGAGTTTCTAAGGCAGGATTTTGGCAGGCTGGTGACTAGTCCTTTTATCCATATCTAGGACAATTTCATTAAAATCACCACTACTATTCCACAATGGTTTAGTGGAGAGTTTGGGGACTGGAATACAAGATTTGGACCCTTACTGATAACGTGAGAAAATCTATTGAGCTCATGCAACCTGTTTTCTCGAACTTAAATTGGGATAATCCATTGCACAGGGTTGCAATTGACAAGCTGATAAACTCCTCAGTAGGTTTTATCCTCTTCTTTCAGGTTCCTACGACATTCTGCACTTCTCCATAGGTAACTCTCATCCCAATTGCAACTACCCATTAAATGCCTCTTCTTCACAAGCCTATAAGCTCCATGAAGGCAGATAGTGTTTTCCTGGTCCACTACTATACTGCCAGGACATAAAAGTTGTTGAATGCATGGATGTAGAGAAAAGGAAACACTTCTACACTGTTGTGGGAATGCAAACTAATACATTCCTTTTGGGAAGATGTTTGGAGAATGCTTAGAGATCTAAAAATAGACCTGCCATTTTATCCTACAATTCCTCTACTAGGTATATATCCAGAAGACCAAAAATCACATTATAACAAAGATATATGTACCAGAATATTCATTTCAGCCTAATTCATAATTGCTAAATCATGGAAGATGCCCAAGTGCCCATCAACCTACGAATGGATTAATAAATTGTGGTATATGTACACCATGGAATATTATGCAGCCTTAAAGAAAGATGGAGACTTTACCTCTTTTATGTTTACATGGATGAAGCTGGAACATATTCTTCTTAACAAAGTATCTCAAGAATGGAAGAAAAAGTATCCAATGTACTCAGCCCTACTATGAAACTAATTTATACCTTTCATATGAAAGCTATAACCCAATTATAATCTAAGAATGTGGAGAAAGGGGAAAGGGAGGGGAGAGAGGAGGTTTTGTGGTGGGAGGGTAATTAGTGAGACCACACTTATGGTGCATCTTACAAGGGTACATGTGAAACTTACTAAATGTAGAATATAAAAGTCTTAACACAATAACCAAGAAAATGCCAGGAAGGCTATGTTAACCATTGTGATGAAAATATGTCAAATTGTATATAAAACCAGTGTATGGTGCCCTATGATTGCATAAATATATACAGCTATGATTTAATAAAAAAAAACAAGAAAAAAAGTTGTTGAATGAAGATTTGTTCAATTGTACTGTTATAAGACTGAAGTTGCTAAAATGATCATCATAAGATTATTTTATCACTTATGTCTAATATCATTGTGGTCATCAACATTAACTCATGACTAGTAAGCAGAATCAAAGTAGACTTTAAGTCAAAGGAAACCATTGACTAATGAAAATTAATGTTCTGGGGATACGATGGATTTTTACCATGACTCATATTAGCCAAAATCATGACTCTATTCAAAGATGCAGGTTTGCTACCGAGGTACTTCAATAGAAAGAAAATACAGCAATCTTCAGAAGAATGTATCTTTCCTAAAGTTGTCAGCTTGACACATTTAGGACAGAATCTCTCCTTTTGCACTTAACATTTTGATTCATAAACTGAGATCTCGGAGCTTGAAAAAATGGAAATATGTCACTGAAATTCCAGCATTGATTTTATGATATTCTTGAAGGAAACAAGAGGGAACACAGGAGAGCTCAGGTTTCTTGCCTGAGAGTTCCGTGCACACTTCTATTTGAATAGAATATGTGTGGCATCTTGGAATGATTAGAAATTAGGAAGATGAGTATTCATCCTGGTAATAAGCCCTCAGCTTCTGTATTAGTCAAGGTTCCCAACAGAGCACAGGAAACATACACATAAAATGATTATGGAGGCTGGGAAATCTCACAACCTGCCATCTCCAATCTGGACACCCAAGAAAGCCAGTGAGTGGCTCCAGTTTAAGCCCAGAGCCCTGAGAACTAGGAGAAGCAGGGGTGTCAATCCAGTTCTGCATGCAGCAAGATATGAGCCGAGATATTCCAGCCCATGCAGTGGGGCAGAAGAGTGACTCCCTTCCTCTCTGTCCTTTGTTCTGTTCAGACCCTCAGTGGATGGAATAATGTCCATCCACACTGGGAAGGACTAACTACTTTAGTGAGCAAACGCCGATCTTACCCAGAAATACCCTCACTTATCCAGGAATACCCTCACAAACACACACTTGTCTATTTATACTCATCATATTTCCCTTAAAACTGTCTCCTTCATGGAAAATGATACCATCTGCTCACCCAAGCTTTAAAGTGGGGAGTTCACCCAGATGACCTGGTTTGTTTCTGTCATACCCATATTCACTTGGCTACCCAATCCTTTGATTCTACAGCCTCAGTGGGATGTATCCCCTCCTCTTTGTTTCTACTAACTATGCCATGAACGTCTATCTCTCTGACACATGAGGCACTTAAATTTGTTGAGTGAAATATTTTCTCCTCCATTCTTGGCCTGCACTAGATTTCAAGCTTCTCGAGGGCAGGCAATATGTCTTTTATATTTTAAGTGTCTCTGCACATATGTCTGCACATGTGTGCACATTTAGGGATGTGTGTGTAGGGGCTCACATAGTACCCAAAAGAGTGCCAGGGACATGGATATTTGTTTTAAGTACTGAAATGTCTAAGTGGAAACATTACTAAGTTAGTTTTTAATGTTGAATTTGGAATCCCAAAGTCACAGCTGAATATACAATGCATATTTTTAGGGGAAATCAGTGGTCCTAAGACTTCTCACTATGACTTTCCCTGGCGCCAGGCCTTTACATTATTATGGTTACTTTATTGAATAGGGGCCTTGGGTTTCTAGAAAGTTCCTGTTTAAAAAAAAAAAAAAGGAGCAGAAGAATAGGGAAGAGGCTAAATATTTGGACTGTGTCATTAATAGGCAAGTTCACATTTCAGCTCTTTTAGCTGTCACTTTTAGCTGTGAACTTCTTTGCAATTTTTAAGATCTTTTAGTTTCATCTATAACATGGGAATGAAATATTAATATCTATGCATAGAGGCACTGTGCAGATTAAATGAGATGAGGTATTTAGAATGTTTAACACAGCACGGTTCATTTCCTCCACCGGAAGAGCGATGAGCTGTGTGGTTAGGGTGAATCTGGATTCTAAGGGGCCGAAGTTTCCAAGGGTAGGGCTGCCACATTGAAATGCAGGCAACCTCAGGCTCCATCTCCTTTCTTTCCCGTCTCTTTGTTGCCTACTTCCTACCTATATGCCCTGGAGCTAAACATCATTTCTTCCTTAGCTTCCTGCTCCAAAGTGATAAGCCAGGTTGGGGAGGGCAGCCCTGCTTGAGCTTCTCCACAAGTTAACTGGAGGCAAGTCAAATAAGGATGGGCTAAGATCTGCATGCTCTCCAGTGCAATTTAGTGAGCAGAAATCTGATATTATAGCTGGATTTTCATTTGACTCTTGGTTAAAACTGGAGGGGAAGATAAGTTAGTGACTGATCACATTTGATCAATAACAGTATTATTGTTGTTGATAAGGTAGGTATTACCCCGGTATGAGCAGGGCAGGATATGAAGCCATTTATGTGAATTTATTCTGAAAACAACGAAGAGATAACTGTTGATGGAACTAATTATGCAGATTACATTGGAAATGACATCTGTGAGTAAACTAAACCAAAATTAAGCAGAAAAGCCCAGAAGACAAAGTTCATGTGCTCTAACAACCTCACTGAGACCTGACACTACTCTTGAAACCTTGAAAAACAATTAACTCACAGAAAAAGGTATTTCAAATCAGTGACAGAGACATTGATCATTTTTTAAACCTTTAAGTTTCACATGCAAAGGACAATGTGATACAGCGCTGATGAAAGAGGTCTAACCACCTTGGAAAATAATGTGGAATTCTTTTATACAGGGGAGCGTAAGTATACCTCGCTCCCCAGTAATTCCACTCCTGAGTAGGTAAGAGAAACTCTCATTTACAAGCAGTAGGAGATGATAGCCAATGATTGGAAACAACAGAAAAGTCCACTACCAGGGGAACACATAAATAAATTGTGTATGTCTAGACAAGAGAAGACTATACAACAGGGAAGAAGAATGAAGTTCAGTGAAATGCAACAAAATGGAAGAATATTTGATTCATGATGTCGGGGAGAAAGCAAGTAATAGAAGCCTATATACACTATGATACCACTTTTTATAAAGCTTAAAAACAAGCATAGCTAAGGAGTATATGGTTTAGAGACGTGACTGTAGGTGGTAAAATCTTTGATAAATACAAAATTCATTCTAGTGGACACCTGTGAGTGTGGGGAGGCAAGGAAGAAACACATTGTCCAGTTGCATGGTTGGTTCATGAGTCTTTAATTTATTAGTATATTTTTTAAATGTACATATCTATTACTTTTGTACATATGTACCAAATTTTACATTTTAAAAATACTTTTTTAAGCCATACCTCTTCCTGGAGGGTATAAAATGTTATTTCTCTTATCTGAATAGTTCTGGCCAATACAAATAGGTTGGCTTATTAGTTGTTATATTTATTTAGTAGACTCTCTGTAAGTTGACCATCCCAGAGACTGTAACAAACTGGTCAACACAGAGGTGGTCGGCGTAAGGAACTAGGGCTATTGTACTGATACATACATGTGACGCATGTCTAGTCTATGAAAATTAGGTCAACTTAAAAAGCTGGTCAATCTAGGGAGGTGGTCAACTACGAAGGTTCTACTGTATTTTAAAATAGTTTCTGGTTCCTTTCCTGAGATGGGAAGAATGGCAATATTTATAGTGCCTATAAAAATAACAGTGATCATTTCTTACTATTAAACATATCCACCAATTAAAAATCTTTTTTCCCCCCACAAAATTGAAGAGACATTGAGTAGTCAGAGTAGAATCTGTAAGTGAACCTAGAAAAAGGCCTAGGTGATTTTAGCCTCATGAATAGCACTATTCATATCAGAATGAACCACTGTGGGGGTACTTAGGAGATGTTTGCCAAAGGATAAAAAATTTGAGTTAGACAAGAGGAATAAGTTCAAGAGATCTGTTATATGTACAATACGGTGGCTCTACTTAATAACAATGCATTGCATTTCAAAATTTGCTAAGAGAATGAATTTTAATTGTTCTCACCACAAAAAAATGATAAGGGTGTGAGGTAACACATATGCTAAGTGTCTTGATTGAGCCATTCCACAATGTATACATATTTCAAAACATGTTGCACAGGGTACTTGATAAATGTACAGGGTGTCCATAAAGTTCACGTGCAATTTACTATGTTAAACTATTTTAAATTCCACACGAACTTTATGTCATGTAAATGTATAATATTTTTATCTGTCAATTAATAATAATAAAATGAAAAATTTTGAAAATAATAGAGATACCACTGCTATTCAGCATAGTTGAATGGAAGTTTTAGCCAATGCAATCAGGCAAGAGAAGGATATCAAGGGCATTCAGATGGGGATAATGGAAGTAAAATTCTTGCTCTTTGCAGACCATATGATATTATACTTAGAAAATCCCAGAGACTCAACTCAATCCCTAGAAGTGATCAAAAAATACAGCAACATCTTGGGATGCAAAATCAGTGCCCTCAAATTAGTAGACTTTTACATTTGCCAACAACAGTCAAGCTGAAAATCAAGTTAAAGACACAATACCCTTCACGGTAGCTTCAAAGAATATGAAATACCTGGGAATATACCTAACAAAGAATGTGAAGATCTCTACAGAGAGAACTATAAAACCCTGAGAAAAGAAATAGCAGAAGACACTACAAATGGAAGAACATACCATGCTCATGGCTGGGAAGAATCTACATCATTTTTTGTTTTGTTTGTTTCTTTTTTTTTTTTAATTCTTTGTTTGTTTTTAAGAATCAACAGTGTCGAAATGTCCATATTACCCAAACCAATCTACAAATTCAATTCTACCACCATCAAAGCACTAATGTCATACTTAAAAAAATATTGCTTCATTTCATACGGAACTAGAAAATACCCTGAATAACCAATATAATTTTAAGAAATAAAGACAAATCTGGAGGCATCACAGTACCAGATTTCAGGTTATACTACAAGTTTACAGTACTCAAAACAGCAAGGTACTAGCACAGAAACAGAGATATAAATCTATGGAATAGAATAGAGAACCTAGAGATGAAGCCAGCCACATATCACCATCTGATCTTGCATAAACCTAACAAAAGCATAAATTGGGGAAAAGTATACCTATTTAATGCATGGTGCTGGGAGAACTGGTTAGCCGCATGAAGAAGACGGAGATTGAATCCATTTACAAAAATTGCCTCTCATTGGATAAAAGATTTAACATTTAAGTTACAAAACAATAAAAATTCTAGAAAAAAGTGTGGTAAAAACTCTTGACACTATCTGTCTTGGAAAAGATTTTATAAAGAAGACCCCCTTTGCAATTGCAGCAACACCAAAAAATACATGAATGGGGCAAAGTCAACTTAAAAAGCTTCTGCACAGCTAAAGCAGACAGTCTTCAGAATGGGAGAAGCTATTTACAGGGTATAAATCTGACAAAGAGCTGATATCTAGAACCTACAAGGAACTCAAATTGATCAACAAGAAAAAAGCAAACAATCCCGTTTATAAGTGGGCAAGAGACTTGAACAGAAACTTCTCTGAAAAGGACAAATGGCTGATAAATACATGAAAAAATGCTCTTTGTCCCTAATCATCAGAGAAATGCAAATCAAAATGACCACAAGATATCACCAAACCCTAGTGAGAATAGCCCACATCACAAAGGCCCAAAGCTTCACTTTTACACTGTTGGTGAAAAGAAGTTTGGAGAAATCGCAAATCACTAAAAGTGGACCTTCCATTTGATCCCACAATCCCAATACTTGTTATCTATCCAGAAGAAAAAAAAAATCATTTTACCACAAGGACATACGCACTAGGATATTTATTGCAGCTCAATTCACAATTTCCAAGATGAGGAAGCAACCCTAGTGCCCATCTACACATGAATGGATTAATAAACTGTGGCATCCGTACACCATACAATACTATTTATCCATAAAAATATGGAGACTTTACATCTTTTCTATTAACCTGGATGGAGTTGAAGAACAGTCTTCTGAGTAAAGTATCACAAGAATGGAAAAGCAAGAATCCAGTGTGCTCAACACTAATATGAAGGCAATAGATAAACAACTATATGCCCACACAAGAGAAAAACACAATTATAGTCAAGTGGTGGTGGGTGGGGGAGAGGAGGGAAAGAAGAAAGGGGATGGGGCAGCGGGATTGGTAAGCTCTCACCCAAGGACACAATGTAAAGGTGTACAGCACACCCGCTGGGTGAAGGGTTCAGCTACAACTTAAAACTTTACTTCAGAAATGCAATCAATGTAATCGAATCATTTGAACCGTCACATTAATCTGAAATAAAAAAGAATAAAAAAATAACATGTATAGCTTATATCACAAAAGTAAGCAATAAATGGGGCCTTGGTGTGTGTCACACTTTATGGGGGCAAGACATGATTGCAAGAGGGACTTTACCTAACAATTGCAATCAGTGTAACCTGGCTTATTGTACCCTCAATGAATCCCCAACAATAAAAAAAAAAAAAGTAAGCAATAAATAGTTTACACAGTTAAAAAGAGAAAATGTCATGTGATAACTTTTTTAGCTTTCAGTTGAGTTGGGTACTATGTAAATTCAGCCAGACTGGGAAAATATTTATTTATTTTGACACAATCCCTCTTCTCTAAGACCATTCACCTCAAAGAACAGAATGTTTGCATATCTTTTTTTTTCTTCTTGTGACAGGGTCTCATTGTGCTGCCCAAGCTGGAGTGCAATGGTGCAATCATAGCTCACTGCAAGTTTGAACTCCTGGGCTCAAGGGATTCTCCTGTTTCAGCCTCCCCAGTAGCTGGGCTACAGGCATGGACCACTATACCTGGCTATTTTTTTTTTTTTTTTATGTTTTGTAGAGATGAGGCTCTCACTATTGTGTCCAGGCCGGTCTCAAACTCCTGGTCTCAAGCAATCCTCCCACCTCAGCCTCCCAAAGTACTGGGATTACAGGCATGAGCCACTGTGCCCGGTCATATTGATAGTTGTTTGAAACAAAAATAGCCTGAAATGTGCCAAAATAAAATTTACTATGATAAACCTAACTGATGACAGTTTGCTCCTCTAACAGATTTGGTGTGCAATCGGCCAGCACAGGGAAAGGTTGGGAGGCTCTGCTGAAGTTTATCTGACAGAATAATGTTCATTTATATAAAATCATCTGAGACCACATTTACTTCAGTAATTTTATTCATAAAGAAAAAAACTACACATTTTGCAAGTTGATTAGACTTGAACTAATGAGAAAGCAAGCATCCAGGATGTTTAAAAAAAGTTACGATAATAAAAATTAAATGCATTTTAAATTCAGACAATGTATGTGCACTTTTAATCCATATTGTTTATTTGTTCCCATAGTCTTATTTACTCCTTATTTGCCATTTTTTGATCTTACTATTTGTGGGTGCCCCCTAGTTCTCTACTTTTCATTGTAATTTTACACTTGATCAAGCTGTTGATATGTAAATAGCTGCTTTGAAGATGAAAGCGCCAGACTGTTCCTAAACAGAAGAAAAATTGTAGTTGCTTTATTTGATTTGAGTAGAAAAGAATGTCTCAATATAAAATTTCGATTGCTTTCTAAAATAAAAAGTATATCACTTTTGAGTGAACTTTATACTGAGCAAGAGGATATTATGGTAGTTTGGCAATTATCCAAGTCATTTTCTTTGCTTTTAGAATAACCTCAATATTCTTCCAGAAATATGTTTCCTTATTGTGACTTCAGACTTTGGACTTAGAAATTCAAAGAGTTTATTTATACAGAATCTAAGTAATCTCTAAAGTAGGAAATAGGTTCTTTGGCAAAAGAGGAAGACATACTTTAACGATAATTCAGAGAATCAACCCATCTATGCAATAGAATTAGTTTAAGGTACTTCAACACCATTTTTTTTACTCAGTACCATTTGTTCATATTTTTAAGGAGCTCAAGAAATTTCACCCCAAAATACGACTCCTTGGTATAAAGAATATTTTGAATTAAAGGCTCTTAGAGATTAACGGGCCCTTAGAAGAGGCTTGCCTAAAAGAACAATGGACTTTACCTCCTCTTCCTGTGATCTCTATATATGGCAGGAAAGGAAATAAAAAAATGTAAACAGACCTAGCCTAAATTATTTAAAACATAATACCTGTCTCTCAACCTCTTCTAAGTAAAGTCCATTGTTCTTTTAGGCAAGCCTCTTCTAAGGGCCCGTTAATCTCTAAGAGCCTTTAATTCAAAATATTCTTTATACCAAGGAGTCGTATTTTGGGGTGAAATTTCTTGAGCTCCTTAAAAATATGAACAAATGGTACTGAGTAAAAAAATGGTGTTGAAGTACCTTAAACTAATTCTATTGCATAGATGGGTTGATTCTCTGAATTATCGTTAAAGTATGTCTTCCCTCATCCATTCATTCTCCCAAGTATTTATTCATCCTTCCTAGCAACTGTTCATTTCCCCTAAACAGAATTACTAATACTCTAAAAGGCAAGTATAAAAATATCTGAATCTCATCAGGATACTGAGTAATCACCTCTGTGAATTCTCCC
This sequence comes from Nycticebus coucang, assembly GCF_027406575.1. Lineage (NCBI taxonomy): Eukaryota > Metazoa > Chordata > Mammalia > Primates > Lorisidae > Nycticebus > Nycticebus coucang. The sequence continues at coordinate 23,083,301 of NC_069792.1, read as the reverse complement.
AAAGTGCATGGTAAATACATCTTTCTCTTATTATTCTGTCTTAATAGTGCGTTTATTTTTTCAGTGAACTTTTGGGGGAAAAGGGCAAGATTCCCCTGGCCCCTACAATTTCTTAACTCAGTATCCTCTGTTTATGACATTGGGAGTAATCACAAGGTGTCTACTCAACAGAGCTGAAGAGCAGTTATTTTCAAAATGTAGCACAGCTCAGAGTCCCCTAGAGGGCTGGGCCACATCCCCAGAACTTCTGACTCACTGTGTTGTGGTGCACCTTTAAAATTTACATTTCTAAATAAGTTCCTAAATTACGCTGTTGCTTCTGGTCTAGGGAGCACACTTTGAGAACCACTATTACAGAACACCTATTCTGAAATGTGGTTTTCCATTGCAATCAGCTGAGGTTCTTAAATAAAATACTGATGCCTAACCACAGAGGTTCTGATTTATTAGCCTAAGGTGCAGCCTGTGTGTATGAAGTTTTCTAAGCACTCCCAGGTGATGATTCTGATGTGTTGTGAAGTTTGAGACCTATTGTGCAGCTAAAGGATAAAATTGGCTTTTTTTCCCCCCCTTAAGAAACTTAAATACTCAGGTGAATTCTGAACTTTGTACAAATACACGAACGATGCTAATGCAAGGTAAACATTTTAAAAAATAATCTTGATGATAAGGGTCAGAGGAGCTAGGACTAAGAAATCCCTTCCTAACACCATATAATAACCACATTTTCTAGTTTATGTGTTTGATGCTTTGGCACCTGGGACCACACTGACCCTGGCAGGACTGACCCTGGAGGCCCTGCCTCTCTCAGATCTAGCTCATTCCCAGAGACAGCAAACCACTTGCCTAGGAGTTTACCTTTCTTTCATATGCAAACCAGCTAATTCAGATTCCATACCCCCAAACATCTCCTTCCTGCAGCTAAAGCTTTTGCAACCCAGCCTTTATTCTCCTATCCTAATCACCCCAGGGCCAAGGACCAGACTACTAAGGACAGCTCCTCTGCCTAAAGCCTGCTGAAATTTTCAAATTAGCCAGTCCCGACCTGTTTACCCCACCTGGCTTATCCCTTCTGCAGATACCACCACAAAGGATCTTGCCTCTTCTTCCTTCCTCTCCCTCTGCCTGCTGGCAGGCTTTGCCACTTCCGTGGGTGGCCCTGAAATGTGTGGAATGCCTTTTGTTTCCAGGGATCTGTGTGTATTGAAACATCTTCTTTCATAACTATCATTTCCAGTCCGTGGATTTTACCATACCTTATTAAACACATACCAGGTACCCTTTTAAAACACCTCACTAAACCCATTAAATCAACAACGGATTTCCTCTGGAATCATGATCAGAAAAACCTTCAGTTGGAAGGAACTGGGATAGAAGGAACGGGCATTAAACCGAGGCCCCAAAGCAATAAAATTCAGTTAGAAGAAAATCTAGTTTTCTGGATGGTTAGTCTACACAATGCTTGGTAACATTTGGGTGATTCAATTTTGTGGCTTTCCATCTGAAATGAGCTGTCACATGGCCATCATCTCCTGCAGAGTTGCTCAGGTCAAAGCAGGCCCAGCAATCACAGGAAGAAATATTGCCGCCCCTTCAAGACGATCATTTTAAGACAATACCTCACAGCTGTCACATGTGTCAGGACATAGAGAAAGCAGAATTTCTGTGCAGTGGTCTAAGCCGTCTGGAAAACCAGCACATGAGGTCACACATCTCCTAGTCCATTAGGTAGCTAGACACAACATTCGTTCTCCGCATAATCTTCCCAGTGAGTCATGCCGGCTTTTTTTGTTTGTTTGTTTGTTTTATGATTTCGGTGTTTTTCCTCTAGCAGACAAAGAACATTTTGCAGAGTTGATAGCAGCCTCTGATTCTGAATGTTAAGGACATCAAGGTTCTGTTTTCGATGCCTCTCAACTGGACAAAGTGACAAGCTAGGGCTGCTCTTCTCTCACCATTTTTCATAATATTGAAGTTATCCGTTCAATTTAACATTTACATAGGCAAAAATACAGCATGCACTTTGTAAAGGAGAGAGGCAGAATCCTGACAATTGTCAGCTAGGAGGAAACACACAGAAATGCTGCTGGGGAAGGGGGAGCATGAAGCCTAGGGGTGGATAACACAAATCTGCGGTACCTGCTGATGATGCCTTAAGTCCCACAACTCTAGCCTACCAAGAAATTCAAGCAACAAGTAACTGCCTCTTCCCTATTCAAACTAGGCCAAAGCTGAACTATACTTCGGACTAGTACACAGAACAGACAACTGATTACAAGCTCTGATTTGAGGAATTCTAGGATGCCATAAAGATCGTGACTGAACTTTGTCCCTGATTCTTGAGAGGTAGGCTTCAAACCCTGGGGATTTTCAGAGTGGAGTAAATGTTATTCACAGTGGGCCCATGAGACCAGATCTGATAGTTTAAGCTAATGAAGTGATTCAGGATGGAGACTGGCTATGTCAGAACGAACAGCCAGTTGATTAGAGGTTGGGAGCTTGAGCCAGGTAATATCAGCCCCACCTCTGGACTTGGTGTGCCCAGAATTTCTCTGCCTGGTCCTTGGTCTTGGAAAGTTGAAGTATAAATTCACAGACCACTATGGGTAAGTAAAAGGATAGATTTTATTGATAAATAAGGGGAGAAGAAAGACAAAGCGTCTGGCACAGCAGAGGTGGGTCCCAAGTGAGGAGCTCATTTGGCTCCCTGTCTAGGGGTCTATATGCAGCTTTTCCTACCCTGCAGGTAGAGTTTTGGGGGAGATGGAATGTATGTCTAGAATACGTCACAACCATTTCGCATCAAAGTCCTGTGGGCAGAAGTTAATATTAAAAATTCCATTGTGTAGGATGTGGTTCTGTTTGGGGCATGTTGCCCCTCTCTGGGAGCGGCAGCTTAGATAGAACATTGATCAAGTTGGTTTATGAGCCTGTTTGGGCCCAGAAAATGGGGTCTGTGTTCAGACCTAGGTGCAGGAGACCTGCATCATTGGGGGTAAGGGCTAGAGATTAAGTTCAACCTCCTGACCTACGACTCTGTCAGTTATGCCTGTTTAATAGAACCCTAATGACAACTCTGGACACTGAAGCTCAGGTGAGCGTCTGTGGTTGGCAAATCTCTGCACACTGTCAGACATGGATGTGCTGAGAGGGGCATGCATCCCTAAAGATGATGGAAGTTTCATGTTTGAAATCTTTCCAGATTTTGCCCTGTGTTTCTCTTCTAGTTTATACCTGATATCTTCTGCAATAAAACTATAATCATGAACACACTGTTTCCAGTGAGTTCTTTCTGGCTAATTATCAAAACTGAGAGGGTAGGAGAATCTCATTTCATCAGATTTTGTAGCCAGTTAATCAGAAGTGAGGATTCCCTGGGGACTCTGAAATTGTGGTGGGTATCTGAAGTGAGGACAGTCTTGTGAAGGACTGTGACCTTAACCTCTAAGCAACTAGGAACACACATGCCCTAAAAGTATACATATTCATTTTCTCTTGCACTCCCCTTCTCCTAACACCGATTTATTTTAGGGTAGAAAGCTTCTCACTGTAGATTTATTCCACCAGTACAGCTCTTATGCCTGCTCACTTCATTCCAATTTTTCCAAGGACTTCCTAGAGTTCTTTCCCAGGGTGGGGAAAGTAGTGGGCATCAGACCTCTCTGGAGCAGGGAGGGGGAGGAATCCTGACATGCATATTTAATTCAGAAGGGGAATGAGGGTAGCAGTGTGTTGGTTGGGTCCTTTCTGCCTGTGGTCCAAGTCTCCTTGGGCCCTGTCAACCAGGACCAAGTAGTTGAGCCCTGCTGGCAGCAGCTGCAGTGCAGGGAAGGCAGGACCAGTAGGAACCAGTGTGTCAGCCCATGAACCCGTTGCAAAGTTCACAGAACTTTCATGGCATGGGGCCCTCAGGATCTGGCTTACTTTATGACTTCCTCCCATCACTGTACTGTGAGTCAGGCTGCAGCCCATCAGCCTTCGTCCTGCTCCTCAGCCTTTCCAGTTCGCTCTTCCTTCAGGGCCTCAGCCCTTATCTTCTCTCTCTGGGTGCTCAGCCCTCCAAAACCCACATGGCGACTGCTTCTCAACATGAAAGGTTTAGCTTCAATGTCACCTCCTTCCAGAAGTTTCTCTGGCCATACTTGGCAGATGACTCCTTCTCCCTAACCCAGCCCCACCCTGGAGCTACTTCCCAGCCCTGGCTTATTTTCTTTCTTTAAAACACTTACTGCTACAGATATTATATTAGTTGTTTATTTTGTTACAGACGTATTTCTAGTCTCTACCTCTCCCACAGGCTTAACCCTATCATAGCTTTATCTATCTTGTTCACACCTTGTCCTAGGCCCACAGAATAGTAACTGGTAGAAACTACTGAATGATTGACAGAATGCAAAGCATTCTCCAAGTGCTGCTGTCTGTGGCAGGTCATATGAGACTTGGGGGAAATGCACGAGGCTCATTTCTTCCCTTACAGAGCTGTGGAAACTAAAAGACACTCACATATGAAAGAGGGGAGTTGAGCCATTTCTTTGGCTCCTTCTCCTCTTTAGAAGGTGTGGTCTCACACTTGCTCTCTCCTTCCTGGCTTTATAGATCTGTCCCTTCCCAGACCTCAAACAGCACCCTGCATCATTCCTAAATTGCCTCCTACAGTCTTGATAAAATCTACTAAGGCTGTTTCTTCCCTTATTTTAATATTTTTTAAAAGTTAATATTATTTCTCAGAAGGCATAAGTAGAACCCAAAAGGAATTAAAACACAAAATCTGATAAAGGAATTGAAAAGAATGTATAGGAAACATGGCCCCCAAATTTACTAAAGTTATATTATGAAGTATAAGGCTATCTTAACAAGAGGAAAAAGACTTATGGGGCAATAATTTTCTCATATTATTTTTGGGGCACAGTTTTGTGAGGATTTTAGTGGATGAGATTGATATTTTATTTTTTCCATTAATTTTTTACTTGTATATGTTCATGGGGTACAAGTGCAATTTTTCTATGTTGATATATCGCACTGTGGTTATGTCAGGGCCTCAGCATGATCAATATATTTGAAAGTTGAATTTGTGTAATAATAAGTGAAACTTACAGAGAATTTGATAGTATGTAGACAATATATCAAAATTTGGCTAAGTATTAGAGACAGAATAAATACAATCGGTTGATTGCCCGTCTCAGAAAAAAAAATACAGAAAGCAAAGAATTTAAAGTGAATTAAAATTTGTCCAATTTAGAATCAAATAAAAATGCCATAGGCCCAGTGCCAAGGAATATTCTTGGATTGGCATTTGTTCAACACCCTAAATTTAACCAGCTGCAATCCCTTTTAAGTGCCATCCAATACAATCTTTTGAAATAGTGGGTGTGCTTTTAAAGAGAAATTGGCATTTTTCTCATAAACAGATGCAGTTTTCTGCAACACACTCAACACTTATTAAAGAAACTGCAAGTTGTCGTTAGGGACGACACGCCACAGAGTACTCCTGTGTTTTCTCTCTGGGCCGTAAATGCCTAGTTTATAATTACCGCATTTATAACCTGCGCTATGGACAAGCAAACTTAGTGTCTAATATTTCATATGAAAATGTCTTGATATTTCTTAGAATCATAATATACTAGTTATCATGATATATCAACAAATTGTTAGGATTTTATTAGATGAGATTGATATTTATTTTTTCCTGTTTTATTTTTTACCTGCTTATATTGATGGGGTACAAGTGCAATTTTTCCATGTTGATATATTGCACTGTGGTTAAGTCAGGGCCTCAGCGTGATCAATTATATTTGAAAGTTGAATCTGTGTAATAATAAGTGAAACTTACAGAGAGTTTGACAGTATGTAAACAATATATCATAATTTGGCTATAGTGTTAAAGTATTAAAAATAAAATATCAATCTCATCTAATAAAATCCTAACAAATTATATTTGCTGATATATTATGATAGCTGGTATATTATGATTCTATATTATGACTGAATTTGAAGAGACCTTTTCACTGTTTAGTTGCAATTCAAGGTTCTTATTTTTCATATGAGCAGGATGAAGCCTTTAACATGAGTAAGTGACAGACCCGGGTCTTGCCTGGAACCAAAGTCCTCATTCATTTATTTATGGATGTAAACTGCCCTTTATTAAAAACAAAATATCTAAGATTCATCAACTGCCTGAAAAGTGCTCACAGCAGAGTGAGGCTTGGCCCATGCCATGTTTCCAGCCCCAGAACATATAGAGTGTGCTGGTATAGATTCCATGCCCAACCTCAACAGCAAACATTTGTAAATGCTGGTAAGATGTAACCATCTTTTTGGAAAAATACAGAGCCAATTTTGCAGGTAAAGCTACTGCAAGATCCCTGTGCATTGGCTCTGGCCTTCCCACATGAAGAGAGGAGATGCGAGTGGGAGCTAGGATGCAGAATGCTGCAGAAAGCCAGAACCCTGGGGAAAATGCCCCTTCCATGCATGGAAGAAACAGGAACGTTCTTCCCATACAAGTACCTAAGGGGACAGGTATATTTATCACTCCATTAGTTGTGGTGTGGGAAGAGGCCACCTGGATGCCTATGGCTGGCAGGAGAAATCACTCAGCCAGAGGCAACAGGCTAGTTCGTATTTGCCTGTTGTTCTGGAGTGTGGTAGGGAAGTGGAGGTGTCTGCTGGAGGTGTCTCCAGCAATAAATAAATATCCCAAGTTTGCACCAACCATGGATGTAAAGTCCTCATTTATACCGCCTTTATAGTGTTAGGAATCCTAAGAAAAAGACAACCCCTACCTAGCTAACCTGTTTTTTAAGTGTGAGAGAAAAATTATAAACATGCTCAGGAAAAGACTACAGAAACTATTAGAGACCTGTACTTGAAGGAGTTGCTAAAGAATGTACTCAAGAAAGGGAAACCTGGACTCAGAAGGAAAAAATAAGATTTAAAGATACATGATGAACAAATACTTTTTTTTTTTTTTTATGATGGAGTCTCACTCTGTTGCCCTGAGTACACTGCAATGGCATGATCATGGCTCACTGCAACCTCTAACTACTGGGCTCAAATGATACCTCCTGCCTCAGCCTCTGGAGGAGCTGGGACTACAGGCACCCACCACCATACCTAGTTAATTGTTCTATTTTTTTCTAGAGACAGGGTCATGGTCTTGTTCTTGCTCAGGCTGGTCTTAAATTCCTAACCTCAAGCTATCCTCCCACCTGACCTCTCAAAGTGCTGGGATTACAGGTGGGACCAACCATGTCTGACCTAATGCATTTTTAAACTATGGCAAAATCTAAATAAGTCTTAACTGAAATCATAACAACAAATACAAACATAATATGTAATATAAAAACAGGGCAACAAAATGATATACAACTTGAAAGAACCACAGATAAGAGAGTCACTAATTCTATCTGAGGGAGTAAGAAAGAGTTGATTTTGAATTGAGTATAAAACAATGAATAGGAATTTAGCAGGCAACAGGGTGCAGAAGGTTTTCAAAGGTAAAGCTCCTAAGTATGAAGGTATATAGAATGTTCTAGAAACTGCTGAGTAGTTCACAAAGCAGGTGTTCATGGGGATGTGGCAGAACAGAAAGCTGGGAAGGCGAGTGATAAACCCGGTCTTCTTTTTCTCTAACTGGTGTCATCAAAGTCAACTTCTACATAATGTCAGATTACAGTCAAAACTCTTAGGGAGATACAGAAAACACATGAAATGTAGAAATAATGTTAGAAATAATAACACTAAGTTTCACAATTTGGGGGCTTTTTTGCCATGATTATTTAAAATAGTTATTTTGCTATTTTCAGAAAACTTCAGCTCCTCCCTCCAGGTCCTATGGGGGTTTATTTTCTCTGAGACTCTACTTCACAGAAAGGAAACTTCTTTATTGAGATAACACTTTCCATTTTAATAATCAACAGTGTTTCAATTCACAGTTAGAAAATGGATCTGGAAAGTAGTAAACATGTCTTGAGAAGAGGAAAGAATGTGTAGATTAAAAACAGCAAGAGATCCGAGACATCAATTAAAATATCTAGAATAAAGATACAATAGGCAGGATACCAGAGCATATTGAACAACTTAGAATTCATTTTCCCCTTGCTGCCAATGCTGCCTATCAATATTCAAAAAATGCTTAAGTCACATAAATTCCAAAATGCTTGATTTCTTATAGTTGGAAGAACTGACAAATATAAGCTCTTGTGAGAATCAGGGCTGGAATTTAGAATTTAAAGACAGGTTAAGGGATTATTTATTTATTGGCTATAATTCGGATGGATGCACTCAATGGAGAATTCAGGGCTGGCAAATACACTGGTAAGGTCGAGCTTGTATTTCTCCATCAGAGTTTTGTCCTGCTTTATCCTGTACTTTTGGGAGCCATTGGTTCCTGGGCCTCTCAGATTTTCCCCATGAGAACCTGCTGTTTAAGAAGGGCTTCATAAGCATGTTTGTATTAGATAGGAATGACTGCTAAAGCTTACTAGGATGTCTTTCTTGGCCATATTCACTTACTTCGTAGTAGCAGACAGTGGTCTAAATTTATTATTGAAGAACTCAAGCTTCAGTCAGATAGGTTGAAAGGTTGATCTGAGGCATTCCTAGAGCCCTAGTTAATTCAACACCCTGGTCCCCAGTTATATCTCCCAGCCATAAATCTAGTTCTGAATCTATGTTTCAAAAACTATCACCCTATTTGCTTTTCTGGGTCAGTGTCAATAAAAATAGTATCTGTTTGATGTGACACAATTTCAAATATCATACAAATATTTTAACTTGATCTGAATTTAACCAGGCTCAAAGAATATCATTATAAAACAAATGTAGATGGAAGAAGATGAAACACATAAGTTTGCAAGGAGGTATTTTTTTCTTACAGACAAAGTCTGAAACCCTTAGGAGTATTTTATTTATTTATTTATATTTATTTATTTTGGAAGAATAGTTCCTCAGGAGTATTTTAAAAGGTTACGCATGAAGTCACTAAACTGAGCCCAAAGTATAGCTATCCAGATTCCATCAATCAACAAAAATGCATTTTTTGTGTACAAGATTGTACATGGCACAATTCAATGGGATTTCTCTCTTCTGTTTAGTTGGAAAGATAAAATTCCCATGAAACAACCAGAACAAAAAATGAAGGGATGAACTATGGGGCATTAATCGTGCTGATTATTTGCTTTTCTTTCTGTTGCTTCCAAAGCTCTCTTTCATCTTCAGGACAAAGTACAAATTCTTTGCCATGTTTTAAAGAACACTTTTTATTTGGTCTTGGTATATCTTTCCAGCCTCATCCTCTGGCACATTTTTCCCTGAATTCAAAAACCCAGCCCTACCAAACCATGTGGAATTTTCTAAATTTGTTCCCCCCGTTAGGCCATTCCTTCTGCTTGAAATGTACTTGTCACTCTCTTTTGTTAAATTCCAACTCATCTCTTTAAAACTGTCCTCTTTAAACAGCTCTGTGCCCCTTCCGTTTGTTTCTACTGCTTATCTGTCTTTAACCCTGTGATAGCAATTTCATATTGCATTAAAATCGCTTATGTACTTGTCTGATTCTCCTCGGACCCTAGGTTTTTAAGTGTGAGTAAAGACCTGTACTTCATTTATATTTGTGCCCCCCCTGAGCCTAATGTGAAACCTAGACACACAATAGGTGTTCAATCAACATTTATTAAACCCCAGTTTGGGAAGCATCAATGGAGGGAGAAAGATGGCAGACAGACTTTTCTTCCACAGGGCTGAAAGATTTGACTGTAAGAGAAGAAATTATGAGTACGAGCAAGACAGGGCAGAGTGATGATGGGATGATATCTATGAGATCATGCAGGATAGAGGTGAGATAAACAGATCCACTGAAACCCATAATATGTTCTAAAGCCAGGACCCATCACTTGATAGATGAAAGGCAAATTTGAAGAATAAGAAGAAAAGAATCTTTTAATCTTATTTTGTGCTATAGTGGGAATATGTGAATTAAAAAAAAATCTATTAAAGTCAGGGATGATTATCCATAAAGAATACTTCAAGGTTTTATCTTTTTTAACGATGTCAAAATGAAAACCACATCGTACATCATAATGTTTCTAGATGCCCCTATTGAAGAAATACTCTGCCTAGAATATAGAAGTAATACAATATGATCAAACTCTTTTCAACTTGACCTTTGGTATAGTGTGTTATTCTTTTGCCAGGGATGCTCAAATGTGATCCTGTGTGTCCTGATACTTAGCTGCATTTTGCCAGAGCAACCAATTAATCTCAATCACCACATGCCGACTGTGCGTCATCACAGCAGGACAGCAAGGGGTGGCGTAGAGATGACCTGCTTCTTTCCTGGGGATTGCAGGAGACACAAGGGTTTTATGTGACTCCTCACCTTAAAGCGGGGCTGGCTCTGAAGTGGAGAGGTAAACACTAGATAAGTTGTGACAACTCAGAAAACTGCCCTTTAATATCAAGAAACAAACTTGGACATCACTTTGAGAGAATGAACAGTCAAGCTGGAATTTGGTGATCAACTCTCAGGGGGACTTCCCGCAGTCAGAGCTCAGGGTGAGTTGAAAGGTCGGCACAGACTTCTGGTAAAAGCAGGAAGATTCGTGTTTGCAGTTCAGGATTGTGAAGGTAGGTGTTTCCTCTAAAGTGACAGCTCGTAACCTTTTCTGCGGTGTCAAAGAGTTTCTGAGATATCATAGGTCCTCTTCCAGGGAAAAACGTACAATTCTCACACTTTGAGAGCACTGGCTACCTGACCCCACCTCTCAGAGAGCCCCTTACATTGAGAACCCGGTTAAAGATCTCTAAAGATAGTTTGTCAACTTGAGTAAAGGGACATACTTCTGATATAAACGTGTGGAAATTCCTTATTATACACATGTAGTGCAAGTGTATATACACATGTAGTGCAGTGGGTGTAAGGCCGCCATTTTAAAAATCAGGAAAATCCTGCACTTCACTGAGATTTGTTTCAGTGCTCCCTGATAGAGGTGCTCCTAAATTCTGTAAAAATGGCATCAAAAGTAGGGAACCTACAAAATACATCTTGTTGGCTGGGCACAGTGGCTCATACCTGTAATCCTAGCACTCTGGGATGCTAAGTAGGGTGAATTGCTTGAGCTCAAGAGCTTGAGACCAGCCTGAACAAGAGCAAGACCCCATCTCCACTGAAAGTGGAAAAACTAGCCATGTATAGTGGAGCAGCTCTGTTTTCCCAGCTACTCAGGAGGCTGAGGCAAGAGGATTGCTCAAGCCCAAGAGTTTGAGATTACTGTGAGCTATGACCCAGGGTTCTCTGTTACCTGGGGCAACAGAGTGAGACTTTCTCAAGAAACAAAACAAAACAGTAAAACCCCAAATGCTCTAAGATAATAGTTCTACAACAATCAAGTACTGACATTTGTGCATTCTGAGGGGAGGGTATGCAGACTCTCGTCTGTTCCTGTACCCGCAGCAGTGCAGACCTCCTCAATAGCTACCCCATTCCCATCCCCAAGGCCATGTCCAACTACTAGTTAGTACTAATTAGTTTAGTAATCTTCGCATCCTATTGTAGAGCACTCTCTCTGTGACTCAATACTAAGGTCATCATATCTTTCATGCTGTCATGAAGTTGCTATTATAATAATTGAAACTAAACACTGAATCTGCTATGTACTAGAGAGCATCACAGAAAGGATCTACAAGCTCTTTAAATACCTGCTATTGAAAACATTTGTCTTGGGGCGGCGCCTGTGGCTCAGTGAGTGGGGCGCCGGCCCCATATGCTGAGGGTGGCGGGTTCTAAACCCGGCCCCGGCCAAACTGCAACAAAAAAAAAAAAAAAAAATAGCCGGGCGCTGTGGCGGGCGCCTGTAGTCCCAGCTGCTCGGGAGGCTGAGGCAAGAGAATCGGGTAAGCCCAAGAGTTAGAGGTTGCTGTGAGCCGTGTGACGCCACAGCACTCTACCCGAGGGCGGTACAGTGAGACTCTGTCTCTACAAAAAAAAAAAAAAAAAAAGAAAACATTTGTCTTCAACTAATTTGCATTAATGAACAGTGGCTAACTAGGCATGTTTACAAACTGTGAAGGTATAGCCTCGTCCCGAAGTAACTCTGAATTGGAACCAAGATTTTAATCAGAACAGGCTATTGATTTTGTCCATAAGGAGCATTCATTACTTAATATACATAGTTGGTAAACTCCAGATATTATCAACCACAATTAATGGTCCTTATTTGGAAAGTAAGCATGTTTTTTGTGTATTTAGTTCAGAAATTATCTGCAAACTCAATTATAACTCAAACTTATGTTAGGGATCAGTTGGAAACATCACTAACTTCTTTCATAAAGCAAGAGTATGCTTGGAAAGAAGGTTTGTTTTTTTTTAAATTTTTCTAAAGTATAGTTTCAGCGACCTTGATTTCTTGTATACCTAATCATACAAATAAAAACAACCATCACAGAAAACATGAAAAACAATAGCAAATTCATTTCAAATAAGGCACAACTGTGAAACACAATTATAAATTGTTTAGGTAAACATGTAATTTACAAAAACTTATATAACTAATATAAATGCAAAAATAAACATTTAGAAAAATCATATATATGTATATATATATATATATATATATATTTTCTTCTTCTTTTCTTTCAAGGAGTGTATCTTCCAAGCAATCTCTAGCACATTTACTGCAGCAGAAATGATACTAAACTCAGCAGCAGTTGTGGTCTCCTGCAAGACAGTTCTCCCAAAGCAATCTCTGACATCATTGCAAAATAACTAACCACGTATTACATGTTAACTTGGCTCATTTTTGACCATGATATTTACCTCCATTTTAAATTTCCGCAATAAGTCCTATGTTAATGCAGAATATATTAGCCCTTTATTTTGTTAGAGGCTGAATTGGGAGTTGAAAAAGTTTGTCTAGAAAGAAGGTGGTGAGTGGTAGGAAATAGATCTAAAACCAAAACCAATTCTTTTTTTTTTTTTTCTTCAAACCAGGCATCTTGTCAGAGAAATATAAAGAGTTCACGGTTTGGTAGAGAAGGAACATTAACATTTGTCATGGCTTCTTAAGAAGATTAATCATTTTAGGCTGAAGTTAATGAACCCTAGAAACTGGTTATCTTGTTGAATTCTGCTATAACAACTCTTGGGCCTGAGCCAAAGTAACAGACAAGTCCTCAGTTCTCTATCATGAATATGGCAAAATGTATTTCTAGTCTACGATCTCCTATCAGAACATCTTGGGACCAGATTTATTTTCAGAATTCAGAATTTTTCTTTAATGATGGCAAGATAAGAGGATGCATGTACTGAATACTATATAACACTGACAGCAGAGGATACAAATCATTAGTATTTCTGCAGTGAAACTTTTCAATATTCACACTAAGTTGTATGATTATACAACAAGAAAAGGCTATTATTAACCTCATATCAGTTCTGGGCAGGTTTTGCTGTTAAGTGAGTTTTGGTGCAAAACTTGGAAAATCTTTTAGTGTTTCTTGTCTTGGGATTTTGGAATTATAAATTAGGAATTGCAGTCCTGTATAGATGGATGGAAATTGTTTCCATAGTGCATTCTCTAAGCTGGGTCCATGATCACACAATTTGTTTATCAATTTGCAGTTTGATTTATTGGGAAGCTGTGATTTCTATGAAAATTTGGGGCTAGCTCTGGCTACTTTCTGTGATATATCTTAATAACATCCATTAACAACAATCTTGCTGGAATCTGAACAAACCAGCAGACTGAGGGACTGGCTATCTGTTCAGTAAGAGCTACTAGGCACACCATGTCTACTGTATACATATTCCTACCAGGAATAGACCAGGATCGTTACTCTCCTAGATAAACACAATGAATAGAATTAAGTTATTAGTATGTACCAGTACCTGGAGAGACCATACAGAATACAAAAGCTCAGGCTTGTTGAAGTAAGAATGGGCTTCAGTGTCTGAATTTTTACCAAGCACCTTGGATAACTCTACTATCCAGGAAAGCTGGAGAATTACTAAACTAGACAATACCTGTTACATTATAAACTCACCTGCTTGTGCATGGGAGACCTTTGCCCAGGCTGAGTATCAAGGCTCACATACAGAGTTCTTACAGGAAATGGGAAATTATTGCCATATTTTTGTAAGAGACACAAAGACTTTCATGAGTAAAATATTAAGTCTTACTGGGAAATAATGTGATTCTAACGCTTCTATCCAAGTACTTTCAAAAAGCCTCAATACTTATCTATAGCAAAGCACAAGACATAATCAAAAAGTCATTTCCTGGTGACCAATTTCTTATTTGCACAAATTCAAAATGTTGTGCTCTCCTGGATCCTATTTAGAATGGTAAGGATCGTGGATCTGAGGAGTCAGTGATTTAAATAGCCAGGATGGTAGAAAGTGACTATAATTTGACTATGAATCACGCTGATGCCACAGGAAGATCACGACAAGGAAACAAAGGGGCCCTGCTGTCCATTAGAAACCACTGAATTGCCTCCAGATAAACGCATCTTGTCCTCTGAGTGGAAGCCACCTATCAAATCTCCCCCGCAGCCTGTTTGTTCATCGTAATGAAAATGCACTTTGCACAGTCCAAGCTGCCTAATTCATTAGCACAAGCCTGTGTGGGCCACCTGCCTGGTGTCTGGGAGGAAGGACGAGGGGGAAAGGAGTTCAGATTTTCTCAAATGGCTAACCTTTGATCTGAAAGTGTCAAAAATCTTCCTCGTTACTGTGAGACGCTCTATGTGCCCCACGGTCAGGTAACTCCCGAGAGCACACCTCTGCAGACTGACACTGACTCCTCTTTTTAGGACAGAGTGTTTGGTCTGAATACTTGGTACTGAAGACACTCAGAGGACACGAAAATGAATCTCATTCAGCTTTCTTCTCCCAGTGAATATTGACCCTGGTTCCCAGAGACATTGCTTTATGGATGCTGTGGTTCAAGTGTCAGGATGATCATAGTAGCATCGAGGTTTCAAAAATAACTTTTTCAGTATGGAAAAGCAGGAAGGAAATGTTCAGAAAATTCTTTGAAAAATAGTTAAAAGCACACCAAATAACACAGATGCCTTCCTTTCATTTCTGACAGTTTGCAACTTCCTATATATGCTCTTTGGAAAGAGCCAAGGGGTTCTAATTGAACCAGTCTGAGTGATAATAATGGGGACATGTTTTGAGATGGGTGAAGTCAGTTTCAGTCTAAGAAGAAAGAATATAGGCCGCTGGGATGTACTGATGTTGGCTCTTATTTTCACCAAAGCTGCCTGTACAGGTTGAGCCCAGGCTGAAGAGCTTTTGAAATGGTAATGTCGCATTTGCAGTCTTTATGGATAAAATACTATTATGCTGAATCTATGCTAGAGTTGATAATGAGGCTTTACATCTTAAAGAGTACCTAATTACTAATCTCCATGTTGTCTATTCCAGATTGCAGATGATAAATACTCCATGAGCAATCTTCCAAATCAGTTCAGCAGCCTGGGAAAGGACCAAGGAGAGTCGCCTTTAAGAAAAAGCAGCATCTAAAAAAAGAGCTGGATGAAAAGTAGATGCCCGATCACACATCCACTGTGGCTGGGCTTACAAAAATAGCCACCTGCACAGATTTAGTTCACTTCAATGTCAGGCTTCCCCCTCCAACCACCCTGTCTCCCTCCCCACCTCCAGGAATGCAGGCTCACAGCAGGTAGCTTAGAGTCCCACCCAAAGCAGGGCTACAGTGGAAACTGCAGAGTAAGGTGGCCAGCCCAGAACACCCTGGCCCCCCTGACGGCACCCTTCCCGAGAAAGGCTGGTTTTGCAGTGCTAACGGTACAGAACATTTCTGTAAGGTGCCAGGCACTGTATCAAATTCTTCACACACATTATTTCATTGAGTCCAACAAGGCTCTATATCACAGTCATGAGGATCCCTAACTCACTGATGATATATCAATAAAGTCACTTAATCAAGGGCATACATTTAATTAGTGGCAGAGCAGATTCTGAACCCAGAACTGACTGCAGAACCCATGCTTTCAGCCATTAAGCTATGCTGCCTCCTGTTTGGTCAAGAAGACTCATCCCACATCCTGGTTGAGTGCCCATCCGGGATGAGTGCCCATCCTGGTTGAGTGCCCATCGGGTTGAGTGCCCATCCTGGTTGAGTGCCCATCCGGGTTGAGGTGACTATGCTAATTATTTATATTCTTCTTTCTAAACTCCAAATCAAAATTCTTGATTCTAGCTGACTTGTAATCAAAAAAGATGGCATAAGGGACAAGTGCCCATTGATCCACGAATGGATTAATAAATTGTGGTGTATGGACACCATGGAATATTATGCAGCCTTAAAGAAAGATGGAGACTTTACTTCTTTCATGTTTACATGGATGGAGCTGGAACATATTCTTCTTAGTCAAGTATCTCAAGAATGGAAGAAAAAGTATTCAATGTACTCAGCCCTACTATGAAACTAATTTAGGGCTTTCAACATGAAAGCTATAACCCAGTTACAACCTAAGAATAGGGGGAAGGGGGAAAGGGAGGGGAGGGAGGAGGGAGGTGGGTAGAGGGAGGGGGATTGGTGGGATTACACCTGCGGTACACCTTATAAGGATATATGTGAAACTTGGTAAATGTGGAATGTAAGTGTCTTGGCACAGTAACTGAGAGAATGCCAGGAAGGCTATGTTAACCAGTGTGATGAAAGTGTGTCAAACGGTCTGTGAAGCTAACGTATGATACCCCATGATCATATCAATGTATACAGCTATGATTTAATAAAAAAAAAGAAACAAAGAAACATAGTTTTGCTAAAACTTCATCTGTTTAAAAACTGAACACACCATCAGAACACATGACTGAAAGGTGATGAATAAAGTTAAAACTCTTAGTATAATATCTGCCTATACTAAATAACAATAACCTTCACATTTGCACAACTTTCCCTCCTTCTGTTTTTCCTTCTTTCATACATTTCTAGTCCCTACCCCACTCTCTTACACATTAATTTATTTATTTATGCATTTATTTGTTCCTTATTTCTAAAGCACCTTTAACACCTGTGCTGGGTGCTGGAGAAACAGAGAAAAAAATGACTGTTCTCAAAATGCTTACATTTTATTTGCAAAGACAGGTAAGTCACAGACAGGTGATGGTGCAGGAGGATATACTTTATAATAGGGACACCACTGACATAGCATCATAGCGTCTAGCCTGTGTAGTCAGCTCAGTCTTGGAAAGATACCAAGAGAGGCACATGTCTTATTTTTAATAGTATGCCTTTTATTCAATATTAATCTCAAACATGGCTAAAAAAAAAAACAGTTAATAGGTGGAAGTCACACTTTTTTTTTTTTGTGCAATTTTTGGCCAGGTCTGGGTTTGAACCCGCCACCTCCGGCATATGGGACCGGCGCACTACCCCTTTGAGCCACAGGCACCAGCCGGAAGTCACACGTATGAAACCTGCTCCTTTCCCCTAATCCATGAATCACCAGCAACAGCTTAAACATCTCAGTCACTGTAAACATGGGCTTGCTAGAAGGATCCAAGTACTTTCTTAACTACTCAGTCCTTGTGATTAAGAAGTCCTTCAGGAAAAAAATCATGGAGCTATCTAGTAGGCGTCTCGATTCTATTAGTTACGCGTTTTTGCAATGTCTGAGCATTCAAAGGATAGAAAGTGATGACACAGTGTTGCCAAAGTTTTCCTAGAGATGGTGGACTGCCTTCCAGCAGGGGAGTCATGTGAGAGCGAAGACAGGCTGTAGGATCACAGCTTGTAACTCAAGGCCCTGCCTCAGAGTCACTTGTTAAGTCTGGAGTTTGAATTGACAGACTGACAGGTTCTAGCTAAGGAGAAGAACCTTCTGACTACAGACTTGAAGCTTGACATCTAATAAGCTTCCTCTGAACAGACAGCTAACCAGGCAAGGAAGGAAGCTGCAATAGTGGAGAGCTCAACTCCCCAAGCCAACAGAATAACAGAAAACACCTTCTGTGGGAAATGAACAAAATGAATCCCCTTGGCTGCAGTGACTTCCAACGGAGACATCTTCTTGGCATCTGAAGGGAAAGAAGATTCAGCAGAGAACTCACATCTAAGTGTGGGGAAACTCTTTATACCCTGTGAAGATGGATTAGCTAAACTGATAGGCGCTACCAAATGCCACCCGGGACTTCAGTGGAGAAAATCTTCAGGCGACTGGCTCCTAGGAAGCCAAAAGTGGCCCTGGATTGACAAGATCAGTGTGACAAAGATCCAGCCTACTGGGCACGACACCAAAAAACCAGTTTCTAAAATCAATTATCTGTTCAAACACAGAGCACTTTCCATTAGAAGTTCTGTGACATGTATTGATTTAGGATGTGTTTTTCTCTCCCTTTCTTAGCTCATTTCTCAGAGCAGTCCACAGCGGAGTTGGCCTTATCATCCCATGTTTCCTGAGAGGCAACGGAAGCTGAGAAAGGTTAAGTGATGTGTTCACACCGCACACACTGTGCATGGCCTCTCGCTTGTGAGCAAGCCCAGCCCTGTACCACAGTCTTTGTCCTTCAGGAAGTGGCCTTGCTCAAAACGCCCCTGAAATGGGTATCTGTTACACGAAGCTTCTGTCTTCTTGTTTGTGAAGTACTTTTACAAGCATAGTAACACTTGGTTAATCAGCAAATTCTCTTGGCAGATACTCCCGTGGCAGATACTTAACGTACAGTGAAGACTGACGTTCAAAATCAGGATTGCCAGGTTCTGAAATGCCTGCTGAATCATCCAAAGAAATTATGCCCAATATGGTTTTGCCTTTGGTGTATTTTATTGCATGCTAATTCTTAAGTGAATAATTCATCACTGATATAGACTATGACTTTCTTGCAAGTGAAATACTGAAGTAGCCCCAACTTTTCATTCTCTGAAAGTGTAGGATAATATATGTACAATGCAAGATGTTTCCCTCTTACTCTCTCCATCTTCCCCACTCGCTTACCCTTCCATCCAATCCTGTAAAGCCCTGTTCTTTAAAGTGTGAGCTTCTGACCATTGTACCAGGATCATCAAGGATCTGTACCTCGTGTCCAGCAGCACCCCCTCGCCCTAAGTGGTGGGATGGCACACAACAAAAGAGCAGGATTGGGAAAAGCATTAACCACGCCCCCCTGTGCCAGAATGCTAATTCCTGGCATCTAGTATTTTTTGGTAAAAGAGAACATTCTTATTTCAAAAAAATAAAATAAAATAAAAACCCTCTCAAACCACATTTTCTGCTGCTGTCACTCCACAACACAACAATAATCAGCAACACAGAAAAATTTCTGTGCTAAAAATATGTGAGAATGTCTCCCCACCAGCAAGCAAGCAATCAGTTCTGAGTGCCTTCCAACTCAATTCCAACACTTTCTTCCTTGAAATAGTGTCAGGTCCTCCAGGCTGAGTGTAAGACTGCTTCTCTGTCCTCGACTTCAGACACCAATTGCCTCTACAACCTCTAGAATTTCTGGAGCTTCTTGGGTTCAATTCATTTGCTAACGCAGTTCACAGAACTTAGGGAACAGGGGTGTCCAACCCATGGCCTGCAGGCCACATGCAGATTATGTGAGGACTTCTTTGCTTACCTGTGGTGGCAGATGTCACAAAAATCATGCACGGATCTTTTTGTTTTTGCTCGTCTGCTTTTGTTAGCGTCTGTGTATTTAATGATTTAATCTGTAGCTCAAGACAATTCTTCCAACATGGTACAGAGAAGCTGAAAGGTTGGACACCCCTGCAGGATACTACAAAGCACACAGATGCGGCACGAGTACAGTGGAGTGTGGGGGAACGGAACACCACTGTCCAGGAATTGCCATGTGTCCAGCTACCTGGAAGCGCTCCAGATCTGGGCTCTTGGGGCTTTTATGGAGACGTCACTGAAAAGGCATGACTGATAACACCCGTGTGGAAATGTGATTGGACAGACAGTAGGATCTGATGTGGACAGCCTCAGTGGGGAGAGCCAGCAGAACCTGTCTGTTCAGTTTCTTCTTGGCCTCTCTGGGCAACATTCCTTCCTCCAGTGGGTGGGGCAGGATCCTCTCTGGAATAAGGGTCTTACGACCCATAATCAGATTAGTCCTGGGCAAGTGTAAGGAGGGCAGGAGGAAGTCAGAGAGAGAAATTTTGTTTACTGTAACAAGGGCTTTAGGAGTTATGAGACAGGAACTACATACGAAAACCAGTGTGTGTGCGTGTGTGTGTGTTGTGAAGTTTTCCAACTATTATTTAGAGCCCGAAGGAGTTTGTTTCACTGAGAGTAATCTATCTAAATTATTATATAATTAGATAAATAACTATCTAATTATTTTCAAGATTATAAGAATATAAAATTTCTTCTTTTCTTTCTGAAAATAAGGTTATAAGAAATTGGTGAAGTTGGCTAGCCTTTCTTTAGAAGTTCAAGTTTGAGCTCAGTTATACCTGATGATTAAATAATTATATGCTATATTCTTTCTCTCTACACACATTGTATTTCACTCAGATGATTTAACTCTGCCATTTTATCTTTGAAAATTCAATATAGAAAGTAAAAATATCTAAAATAGTGTTAATTGCTTTTTTTCCTTTCAAATTTCACTGTTCATTTAAAAGGGAATATGGAAAAAATGACACTGACTGTGAAGGAACTGGTACAAATGAATGAGTTTGTGAGTTACTGCCTTATTATATACTCAGTAAGACTTTGCTGGATTGAAAAAATGGCCAAGCACAACAGGCACAATTTAATCAATCGTTAAGATAAGCATTATATATTCTGTTCATTTTTAATATGGTTTTAGTATTCAATTGGCCTTTAACTAGAAATTAATATAAATTAATCTAGATCTCATCAAAGGCTATTGTAGAGACCCAGTTTAAAATTTTTGGATGTACATTTAAAATTGTGGTTGACTGCTTGCAGATAAGAAAAGTCACAAGGAGAGATGGGTCAAAAGCAAACCCATGAGTATACTTTGGCTCTATCCGGCTCTCAACAAACTCTACTTCTCCCCCATAATCCAGGAAATTTTGAAAGTTTTGCTACTAAAAGATAGTACAGGGTCTTCCTCAGGAGTAGATAGGAGTTGGAGGCTTCTTCCACGTGGGATGATCACTGGAGGCACCAAGAAGGAACGCTACATTAAACAGCATCAAAAACCACAAAATAATTCAGTAGAATTATTAGCAAATTTCTCTCCCCACTTTTACTAAAGATGGAGATTATCAAACTAAAAGTTTATTCTTTGCTTCTCATTGAGACCCCAATATTCTTAGAAGGTGGAATCACTGAACATTGTCAGCTATTTTTATGCATCCTGTAAAACAGATTTGTCTTCCTATAAAATTTGATATCAGTGTACCCTGGAACACCCCCCCTTATCAAATTTTGCAGTATTTTGGAACACTGATATCAAGTGAAAGTTCCTGGCGTAGGAATTTACTGCAAACTTCTCTTTCTCAATGAAAGAAACACATGTACCGAGTGGTGGTTGCATGGCCTCCACGCACTTAAGAGTCAGTTTTTAAATTTCAAGGTCTTCTGTGTCTACAATGCTAGAGCTTAAGCCCAAAGGAACATGTACCAGTTAAAAACAGAAAATGAACCAATGGAATGTATTGGTAAGGATTCCAGGCAGAATAACATGCAAACCGGGTTAACACAAAGCCTGCAGGCCAAGGCTGTTTCCTGGCATAACTCTGTGCTGTGGATACTCATCACCGGGCAGGTGGCAAACTGACAGCCAGAGCTGGAGCACAGCCAAACAGCAAGCCCGAGTTAAAAAGTGTTCACCACCGGAACACAAGCCTGTCTTAGTTTTTGTTAACTGCGGAAGACATCACAATCTTCATGTACGTCCTAATTTAATCCCGGTCTTTGAGTTGACTTTATAGTTTCCTAGAGCTGAATTTCCATCTGTACATTTACCCATCAATCTTCCTGTCTAATGGCAAGACAAATTGTTTAAGTCAAACTCAACTCAAATTCTTTGAAGAACAATGTCACTTACCAGTTATAAACAGTTTTCTGCTCTTCTTACAAGGTCCTTTGGTGATTTTCTCTGCCTGGCAAATACCTCATGATCCTTGCAGGTTCATCTTTTTTTTTTTTTTTAATTAAATCATAGCTATATACATTAATGCAATTATGGGCTTGCAGGTTCATCTTAAACGTTACTTATTTTCTATATTTCCCCTTGAATGCCTTCCCCTTCCTTTGCCTCACAGGCCAAAAATTAATTATTAATGAAGGTATAATTTATTTTCCCTCAGTGCTCTGGTAAATCTCTGTTATAGCCTGCATCACTTTCTACAATATATATTGTAGATGTTTGTCTGCATCTGCTGGCCCCCACAAGAACATGGCTATCTCAAGGGCTGCTATCTCTTTTTAGATTCTAGAGGAGCACAGTGCTTGAAACAACACAAGATTCATGGATTTGTCTGACTAGCCCTGAACGATCATTCATTATCTAGATCTTAAAACACTAAGGGTATCATATGGGCTAAGAAGCAAGACTAGAAAGTAGCATTAACAGGAACAGGATGCAAAACCACTTACGATGTTTCTTGATCTGTTTCTCTGTGAAGAATAACTGGGTACCAAACCACCAGGCTAAATGAAAGTGTTATGAATCATATAGATATTTGACCTAAATACACAGTCAACAATATATGTGATTAAGGTGTTTATTTCCCACTCCCAATTTAAAAAGCTGAGCAGAAATATCAGAAGAACAGAGGCAAACTGAGAACAGAGGATAATAGAAACACTTCTAGAAGCCCTCCAGGCAGATGAGACAGTTGGCCTCCATTCCTTTGCCAGGCTTCTCATCTGCGACACGATCCAGGTAGGGGATGATTACAACTGCTCCCAGAAAGAGCCTACATTCTGTTTTCTGCAGCTTTGAATTCATTTTCTTGCTTCCCAAATTAGTTTAGTTTTCCTTCCATTTTTGGATACATAATTTTGGTAGTCAAATAAAGTCTACAAATGGAAACATGTACAGTATTGCTAAGATTATTATTTATGTTCACTCCCTACAACGTATGCTTTAAAATAGCTGAAAAATCTGCTATCAGTTCCTCGAAATAATAGCATGTTTCTTTCTTTCTTATATAATGGTTCTAGCCCAGCCACTGTGCTTCACTGTATATTTTTCAGTCATGGTTTATGATTTCTTGCCTGATCTTCCTTGTGACTTACTCCGCTATGAATTCAAGTGTCATCACTCATTTCACATGAAGTCTGTGTAATTCAGGCATTTCTTCTGGCTTATGGTTACTCCTCATACCTTGTGACAATGCAAGAGAATAAAGGCAGGTTTCAACCACAACCTTGCTAACTAGGTGGAGATTTTGCCAATGTTTCAAACAAGATGCCAGGGACAGAAGGACCTCATCTGTACTGAGGGTCAAAGACGACTAATAAATGCATAGACCGGCATCTCTACCTGGCTTTTGAATGTAACGTCTATAAATGCTCACATTTTACAACAGTGCAGTAAAGTTATACAGACAGGCTATTATAATGAACTGTATGAGAAGAGGAGTGCAAGTCTTGGTTAATGAGCTTATTGCAATTGCCAAAAGAAGGTAAGGCACACACCCCTATTTCTGAGTTTTCCGTGTTATTGCTGAAATGTTTGATAGCTAAACAGATTTTAAAATTGTGCAGAGATTAAGGAAATGGGTGAGCACACTGGAGATTTAAAATAGGTCTAGGGGGATATGTGGAGAAGCCAAGTCATTTTCTGCTTGAACCATTTCTCTTCATTTCCTTTCAATTTCTAACAGTCTGTTTAGCTCATTAAAAAATCTTTCTGCTTCTGCTTGTTAAAGAATTCCTGGTCCTTTTAGCTTACTAGGCTTTTTAATCCAATGAGCAAAAATGTCAGGTAAACAGGCAAGTGAATAGTGATAAGATAAAAAGCAGAAAGACAGGAAAATAGAAAGCGGTTCCATTAGGGAAGGTTCATGGTGCTCTCGGAGCTTTGAACTCTGTCTCTTAGTAGAGCAGAGGCTGCTGGCGATAGCTGGGGCGAGACTCTGGGTCTGAGAAAATGCCTCCTGAACTGTCTCTTTATTTTCAGTGACACTCCTTGGAGTGGGCTTTGGCTCATCAACAACAACCAACCGAAAAAAATCTCTTGATTGATTTTTCTGATTACAAAAGCAAAAAATATTCAAATCCAGAACTTGTGAAATAGGGTAAAGCACAAAGAAAAATAACCTCTCATTCAACTACTCAGGGACAATTGTTTATTGACATTTCGGTATATGTATTTTAAAAAAATTTAGATGTGATGTGTGTGTTTGTTTTTATCAAAATAGCACCATATTTAATACGAATTTGTACTTTGGCTTTTCACTTAAATATAATGAAAAATTTCCCACACTGTAAGTCTGCTAAAGAATGATTATAACTGCAAAATAATCTATGCATGAACTTCCTATCATTTATTTAATCAATTTTTTACTCTTGGATATTGGCCTTAACTTGGACCGCCATAACAAAATGCCATCGGGCAGGGGGCTCAAACAGTGGAAATTTATTGCTTACAGTCATGGAGGCTGAAAGTCTGAGATGAAAGTCCCAGTGTGTTCTATTCAGGGATCTCTTTCCAATTTGTGGAGCTACCTTCGGGCTATGTCCTCAAATGGAAAGGAAACTCTCTGGTGTCTCTTCTTCCAAGGACATGAACCCTACCATGGGGGTCCCCACCCCATGACCTCATCTAAATCTAGTTACCTCCCAAAGGTCCCACCTCCAAATACCATCCTATTGGAGGTTAGTACTTCAAGATATGAATTTGGGAGGGACACAACTCAGTCCACAGCACATATTTAACTTGTTTGCAATTTGCACTGCTATAATAAAACTGTGATAAACATCCCTGGCACACATCTTCGTAAATATAAGAACCTCTTTCTTTGGCCTCAATGCATAGGATCATTGGATAATCTATGTGCCTTAGAGGCCTTTTCCCAAATTAATTTAGAAAAACTAAATTATATCCTTAGTTCATTTGAAATTAATTCAACTCCCAAATAATTACTACAAGTGCTTGTTATGTGTCAGTTACTATGTGTAGGAGAAAAAAAATTAGCTAAATCTCATTCCAAAGGAGTTCACAGCCTGGGCAGATAGATGAGGACTGGAGAGGGGCCAAGTAGGCGAAAAAAACGAGAATTGACGCACGCGTCTTTATACTCTGCCCTCTTTCAGCAGGACGCAAACCTTTACAGCTTTCTGTATACACTGCCAATCTGCCTTCTAGAAAGCTTACAGTGCTCCTTCCAGCAGAAGAGAGCGCCCACTTCCCTCAGAGTCAATACAATTTTGAAAATTTGCAGGCTTGAATTTGACTTTCATTTGGCCCCATCATTAGAACTCCTGCTCTCCTCTTAAATAATTAGTGATTAATGTGCTGGCTCAGTGCCTAGAACTATTCCAAATAAAATATAAATATCTTTCATTAGGCAGAGAAAGAAATAAAACAGGTGCATTTGCTAGAAACCTTGTTCTGAAGTACAATGAAGAAGGGAAAATTTCAAAATATTTAATATTTCTTGCCTACATTTTCATTTTGGAATAGTCAGGGGTGGGGAACAACCGTTGATGCAACCAAAAGTATAATTTTCTTTTCTAAACTATGGTTCATTTTAGTGAAGAAGAGGAGTGACCGATGTCCTTCAGAGGTTAAGAGAACTAAATCTTAAAACGATTTTATGAAAGTAATTGTGACATCTATAGGGTTAAGAAAGAAATGAAAAATAGCATGTCTTTGGTGCTAAAGTTGTCAAACCTAAATTATTTCTCTGAATAATAAAGAATTTTTATCAAAATGATAACCCAAGGCTTCCCATTAAAGGGAAGTAAAGGTAATACATTGATCTACTTACTACATGCTACACACTTCTATTTACATTGCATGGGAAAATTGGTTTTTTTTGTTGTTGTTGTTCTTGTTGGTTTGTTTTTTTATTTCAGTTTAGTGCGAGGGTACAAACAACCAGGTCACAATTTTTGAATGTTTTAGGTAGAGTCCTTCTTGTAGTTGTGTCCCATACCCACAGAAATTTGTTTTAAATTTCTCACAACTGCCTTATCTGGCAGGGTTACCATAGTTAGCACATAAAAATATAGGTTGTTTGCTTAAATTTAAGTTTCAGATTTAAAACAAATTATTATTTTTTTAGTTTAAGTATGCCCTATGCAATATTTGGGACTTATTCATACTAAAAATTGATATTTACAGGCGGTGCCTGTGGCTCAAAGGAGTAGGGTGCCAGCCCGATATACCAGAGGGGGCAGGTTCAAACCCGGCCCCCGCCAAAAAAAAAAAATTGATATTTACCTGAAATTCAAATTTAACTGGGTGTCCTATATTTTATTTGGCAATCCGAGGCAGGTATGGTGAATCATATTCTACTTTTCATAGTACGGAAATGAAATGGCCAGAAAAGAGATCAAATATAGGAGTTGTTGTTTGTCTTAAAAAAAGCTGGACTCCACCAATTAAGGTATTATCTTTCCTCCAACGCTCAGCTTCAAAATCTTATGGCATATTTGGCTTGTTTTCTCTGTCCTGACTTTGATTTAAGTTTTTCCAAAATGATACCTTCACTGTTCTCCTTTTCTAAGCCAAGACACACATTAAATGGAGAAATAGCAGTACAATTGGTATTGAAATATTAATTTGCTTAAAGATTGATTTTCCTGGCCATAACTACTCACTCATAATTAATTTACGGAACTGCAGGTACACAATAAAAATACAAAGCAGACAGTGACACGTGATACCCTCAAGTAAGATTATGAAATACGGCCATACCACGATGACAAGACAGCAGAGCAAGGAAAAGGGCAGAAGGTTAATAGGGAGCAGAAAGGGAGAAGCTCCAAGTCATCTGGGAAAGGTACTCAGAACCTGAATGAAGGAAGGAGGGAAGGAGTGTTACTTCCCGGGCACAAGAGGCAAGCACTGTGATCAAACAGCTGGTGAGGAGTTACTCTGAATCTGCCCAGGGAACTGACAAAAATGTGATCATGGTAGAAATACACGCACACACAGGACCTCCTGTTTAACAAGCCACAGCTAGGCCTTCTCTGCCCTTCAGATCATTGCCAGTGAGAGATCTCTGGTTCAGAATGTTTCATGATCCCGTGTCCTAGGCTGGGTTGGGACAGAAATTCTACCATTTCTTAGTTTTCCAAAAGAGTACTTGTCCAGTTGATTTTTGGATTGGAAAACATGTTGCAAGGCCTTCTGGATTTTGGGTGGTTGGACTGTGAGATGGAGGAAGTGATCCCATCCAGTATCTGAGGCTTCGTGTGTCCAGGACACTAATTACTAGACAGAGGAGGGGCTGATGTCAGGAAGCTGAGTGGGGTACCTAAGCAACAACAGACCACCCTGGGCCCCCCAGAACAGGACACCTGAGTACTTAGTGCTCTGGGGAGATGATGATGACAACCACTTCCTGTGATAGGGGACATAGTCTGAACTTCGTAAAGGGATGGTTTTTATAGTGAACACCGAAGAAATCAGGATGATCAATTCATTTGGGACAGCAGGGCTTGGTTTTTGCATGAATATTAAGACTTCTAGTTTCATTAGTTCTAGTGTTACCCCCACTCGAAGTATGTTTTAGTTCAAATAAACTCTTCAAGCAAAGCACACTCTCAGCAGGCACTAATGCAATCATTCTGATGCTTCCCTCACTGCAAGGTGCAGAGGGTGAATATTTGAAGACGAATTTCACTTCTGTGCATCTCTCTGCCCAATTGCCAATTTAATTAACTAATCATTCCATAATAAACAGTATAAAAAGCAAAAATCCCAAATTACTAGACATATTCAAATCAAATGGTTCTCAGGCCTCTCAGGCAAATGTTAATTCTCCATGCAGGGATGTGTGTTGTTTATAACATCACTAATGTCCAAAGGAGAGATGAAGTTGGCTTTGCTCAGCACTTTGGGAAGTTGAAATTTGAAGTGTGACTGGTGAGAAAAAGATAGAGCTCTCTCTAATGAATGAAGTTTTCTAGATGCCTGGACTAGGAGAGTGTGAACAGAATTTGGCATACATAAAATATCTGGCATTCTCCATGGCAGGTAAAGGAGCTTGTTGGATTTGTTAATAAATAACAATTCATTGTATTGCATTTAATGTAGTTGACCTTGTCAAGAAATACCAAGGCATGTTTATTTTAATTTAACCTCCTAACTTTTCTGAAACAACAGAGATCTTCTTGGAGTATAAGTGTGTAGAACAAGGTCTGCTTTAATTTGCACATACTTAGAACTGTTTTGTCAACTTATTCAATCAGCATCAACTGTGTATCCAGAACTGTACCAGGGTGAGCAGAAAGAGATGAAGACCTTGGACTTTCAGCGCTTACAGACACTGATCCAATCACCCCAGGAATGGCAACCGTGAGAAGTACTGCAGAGAAGGGACTTGGGAGAAAGCAGGTAGGTGTCAGCAAAGCAAAGAGAGTGTTAAGAGCATTCAGAGCAGAGGGCCCAGCACAGGCAAAGACCCTGGCATAGAGGGGAGCACTGCAGGCCCCAGGGTAAGAGGAAAGACCCTCTGGATAGTGCAGAGAGGACAGTGGCAGCCGGTCCCACAGGCTCCATGAAGATTAGTCTTAATTATATAAGCAAGGAGACGGCATCTCAGCATGTGAAGAAGGAGCTTAGTAGGTCCGATGTACAGTTGTGAGGACCACTCTGTGCCTGCAGAGTGGAGGGTGCACAGGAAGAGGGGTGAGGTGGGTGCAGGCAGGATGGTGAGGAGGGGATGCCACCGTGATGGCGGCTCGCCAGGGTAGCTCAGACAGATGATGGTGGTAGAGAAGGTGCGTTCAGATCTGAGGAGCAGATCAACAGGATCCGAAGATAGATTCCATAAGACTTGACAAGTGGAGCATCAAGGAGGATCCCAGGTTTTGTGGCTGGTACAGCTGTAAGGACCAGGGTGCTCATCACTAAGGCAGAAAATCCTGGAAATGGACCAAGCGTGGAGTTCCAGTGGAGAAGAGAGTGCATTTGGCCTTGGATAGCTTGCTCTTGGGTGACCTAGAGGAATCTGTTCACATATGGAGGCCATAGAAGCCACTGACTCAAGTTTCTATTATCCAGGTAGGTCAGAGAAGAAGTAGCATGTTTGCTTCAGGGGGCAAAAGCCAGTAAAATGGGGGACTTCAAGCCATGTGACTGATTTTGGACCCAGCTGTGCCATGTGCAGTCTCAGTGTCTTCATTTGTTAAATAAGGATGATGCTGCAGGGTGGAGTCTGAGTAAAATGACCTCAAGTGTATGAAGATACACAGTAAACCATGGGGTCCTGCACCAAGGATGAATGGCTCTGTCCTCACCCTGAGCCAGTGCTGCCTCTCCATCCCTTCTGCCTCTGACATCTTACTTCTTTAGTTTTTGACATTGACCCCATCCACGACCTTATTATCACCTTCTTTTAGGTAGCAGAAACATACCACTATTGAGGACCTATCATTTGCCAGATTTCACATTATGTAGTGAGAATATGGCTGGGACAAAGAGAAAAGGTCCTGACCCTCACCCTCATGATGCTTCTCTTTGAAAAAGGAAAGACCACATTGAACTTACTGCCACAAACCATGTAGCAGAGTTTACCAGCAAACATGGTAACCCCAAGGTTACATGCCTAGGCTTAAGGGATCCAGTGAAGGAATGCTAAAAGGAGGGTCATAGAAACAGCAGCTTACACACCAGAGGCAGTGTGAGGCAGGAGCAGGATAAAAGACTTAAAACTGGATGATGTTTCAATTTCAATTTTAAAGTTTCAGTTCGTTCACTGTATCTCTAACATAGGCACAGGCTCACTAGCAGATAATGACAAAGTCCAAATTTGGTCCTTTGTGAATCTGAGATCAACCTCAAATGGAACTTCTTTGTCTCTCTCTTCATGCCTGTAAAAGCCCCCGATCAACTAGTTTTACTGTATCTCTATAAAAGAAAGCAAGATGTGAAGACTTAAGAAAAATAGAAAAATTCAACAGAAAACTTATAATCCAAGTATTTGGAAAAGTTTGACATATTTATAATTAAAAGCATTTAGATTAGCTGCTGCTTTATAGCATCTAGGGTAGATCATATAATAGACTACTGAGATTGAGTATATTATTAAACCCAACACGTCGTCACTTATGCATCTAATTTTTATCAACTATGGGCCATTGTGCTGTGCCCTGGGGGTGCCAAGGTGAAGGGACCCATGACTGAATGTAAGAGAGAATGGAAATAATTAAGCACAGCACTTAATTGTATGAAAGCTACAAGAGACATGAACATAAATGCTGAGTACAGCGAGGAAACAAATAGGACTAAGATAGTATTTGTGGAGAGTTAGGCAAAATTTTGGAAGGACATGAACTTGCCCATAAAAGACTTTTGAAAGAAAGATTCCTTCGAAAGTTGAGTTTAAATAAGTTGGAGAAGACACGCTCTGATGGAAATTAAGAGAAACCATTGCCAGGTGAAGAATTATCACAAAATAGCATGGATTAAGATGAGAGGTATTCTCCACAACAGATGAGGAAATAGGAAGAATCAGGAATGTCATCCACAAATGACAGCTATCTCTTGCTCTTCAGCATCTCTCAACTGAGTCTCAGTAACTAAGTAGCTAACATATCTCCTTCCAAGCACCATGACACTGGTATACCTTGACAGATCAGGACTTAGTCACGTGTGGAGGTTCAACAGCTATCCTCAGCTCATCTCTGAAGAAGAAAGCATAAGAAAAATATACTTAAAAATAGAATACATGGCTGGCCCTGTGGCTCAAAGGAGTAGGGCA
Source organism: Nycticebus coucang (assembly GCF_027406575.1). Classification (NCBI taxonomy): domain Eukaryota; kingdom Metazoa; phylum Chordata; class Mammalia; order Primates; family Lorisidae; genus Nycticebus; species Nycticebus coucang. The sequence goes on along the minus strand of NC_069792.1, from coordinate 23,052,459 downwards.
CCAGCCCCATATACCGGAGTTGGCAGGTTCAAACCTGGCCCCAGCCAAAAACTGCAAAAAAAAAAAAAAAAAAAAAATATATATATATATATAAAATACATGGCTTTGTGTGCAATGTATCAGGGTCAGACTGGACATGCAGGAAACTGAAATGAATGATTAGCCTAGCCTTGGTCATTAACTGCTTCGGACTTCATTTTTCTTAGAGGTGAAGGACCGCCATCTTGAAAGCTTCAGAGCCTCTTAACATTTTCTTCAGAATATAGACTGGAAAAACTGACCACCTTAATGGTCTGTTTCTTTCAACCACTTTTTTTTTCCAGTTACATTTTTTAATAAAATTCATTTTTCTAGGGTTTTCCTTTTGTCTTTCTGACTCATTGTTTTTCAGTTAGAATCAATTTTCCTTCTTTCTCTCTCTCTCTCTTTTTTAAGCTACTGAAGTACTACAAATGCCAGCTGCCACCACCCACTCACAACTCCTCCCTGCTAGACTATGACTGAACAGAGAGGAAAGTGTTGAACTCTCAGGCCCCAAAGTGCCTTTCTTCTTTTCAATTAAAATGAAATCTGTAGGAGGACATTTATAATGACTTAGGTGGATAGAAAATTAAGGAGCAATTGAGATTTTTTTAAAGAAAATATATTTTGATGGGAAAACCCCAGCCATTTGGTAAACCAAACTAGTAAGTACTTAGTTACTAAATAAATGTATTTGGTGATAAATATAACAACATATTTTCAGCAGAAAAGATCTGAGATGAGAGGAATGTCATTTTCTGTATTTTAAAAAATAAATGAGGTGGTTTTATGCCTGGAATTCCTCAGAAAATTGAGTCTCAGAAACTAGGAAAGCAGGGCCATGTCTCTCCAGTATTCCTGTTGTTTTCACAAAAGCATCAAGATTTATTGGGAGCTGAATTCTGCATTATGGATGTGACTGACACCAGGGGTTATGCAGAGCTCAAGGTAGAATTAAAAAAGAGTCCAAACCAGTGATTAGCAGCAAAGATAATGAACATCTCATGTCTCAGATTACTATTACTGGCTATAATTCTTGTCTTAACATTTGAGGTAGGTATTCAGAGCTACTGAAAGGCAGGGAAAAAACTCGATTTATGACCTAGCCAATTTATTCACCCAGTATTCTCTAAATCTCAGGTTTTTTATTTTAAAAAAGGTGGGCAGGGAGAGAACCCACAACATCTGCCTTTCACATTTGCTGTCAAATCTATAATTGATAATTTATTAGCATTAGAATGCCGAATCCCATAAACTATAGTATACATAACGCTTTGACCATCAATTGTGGCATATATGAAGCATTCAGTTAGTGATAGCTCTTGTTGTATTATTGATGAAATAATTACAGAAGAAAACTACATTATGCAACTAAATATTAGCCTAGGACACAAGACCAGTCTATGGAGGAGCCTGGGCTTCTGGCCACCAGGCCAACTGTTTTCAAAGCAAAATTCGTAGCATAGGATAAAAGAGGGTAAGAAAATTGCACAAGGGATCCCATCGCAGGCTGGGCAAGGGATTTGAAGAGAAACTTCTCTGAAGAAGACAGGCGCATGGCCTACAGACATATGAAAAAATGCTCATCATCTTTAATCATCAGAGAAATGCAAATCAAAACTACTTTGAGATACCATCTAACTCCAGTGAGGCTAGCCTATATCACAAAATCCCAAGACCAGAGATGTTGGTGCAGATGTGGAGAAAAGGGAACACTTTTGCACTGCTGGTGGGAATGCAAATTAATACATTCCTTTTGGAAAGAGATATGGAGAACACTTGGAGATCTAAAAATAGATCTGACATTCAATCCTGTAATCCCTCTACTGGGCATATACCCAGAAGACCAAAAATCACATCATAACAAAGATATTTGTACCAGAATGTTTATTGCAGCTCAATTCATAATTGCTAAGTCATGGAAGAAGCCCAAGTGCCCATCGATCCACGAATGGATTAATAAATTGAGGTACAGGTACACCATGGAATATTATGCAGCCTTAAAGAAAGATGGAGACTTTACCTCTTTCCTGTTTACATGGATGGAGCTGGAACATATTCTTCTTAGTAAAGTATCTCAAGAATGGAAGAAAAAGTACCCAATGTACTCAGCCCTATTATGAAACTAATTTAGGGTTTTCACATGAAAGCTATAACCCAGTTACAACCTAAGAATAGGGGGAAAGGGAGGGGAGGGAGGGGGGAGGTAGGTAGAGGGAAGGGGATTCGTGGGATTACACCAGCGGTGCATCTTACAAGGGTATATGTGAAACTTGGTAAATGGTCTGTAAAGCTAGTGAATGATGCCCCATGATCATATCAATGTACACAGCTATGATTTAATAAAAAAAAAATAAAAAAAAAATTGCCAATCACTTGTGAGTGACACAGTACTACCCATTCCACCAGCAAGACTGGGAGTAGGCCTGGCAGCCTGATGCAATACTTATTCTTAAAGATGTGTCCCTTCTTCTCTTCCTGCTCCTTCTCCCCTACTCCTTCCCCCTTTCCCTTTCCTTTGTACATTGAACTTGCTTATATGCAGCTACAGAATGAAACATATATTATGAATTATTTGCTTTTACTTTTTTTTATTGCTAGATCATAGCTGTGTACATTAGTGCAATCAAGGGGTACAATGTGCTGGTTTCATATACAATCTGAAATATTCTCATCAAACTGTTCAACGTAGCCTTCATGGCATTTTCTTAGTTATTGTATGTAGACATTTGCACTCTGCATTTAGTAAGTTTTGCCTGTACCCATTCTAAGATGCATCGCACGTGTGACCCCACCCATTACCCTCCCTCCACCCAAACCTTACCACTCCCTTCCCCTCCCTTGGCCCTTTCCCCATATTCTTGTGCTACAGTTGGGTTATAGCCTTCATATGAAAACTATAATTTAGCTTCATAGTAGGGCTGAGTACATTGGATACTTTTTCTTCCATTCCTGAGATACTTTGCTAAGAAGAATATGTTCCAGCTCCATGTAAACATGAAAGAGGTAAAGTCTCCACCTTTATTTAAGGCTGCATAATATTCCATGGTATACATGTACCACAATTTGCTAGTCCATTCATGGGTTGATGGGCACTTGGGCTTCTTCCATGACTTAGCAATTATGAATTGCGCTGCAATAAACATTCTGGTACAGATGTCTTTGTTACATTGTGATTTCGGGTCTTCTGGGTATATACTTAGTAAAGGAATTATAGGATCGAATGGCAGGTCTATTTTTAGGTCTATAAGTATTCTCCAAACATCCTTCCAGAAGGAACGTATTAGTGTGCATTCCCACCAGCAGTGTAGATGTGTGCCCTTTTCTCCACATCCACGCCAACATCTCTGGTTTTGGGATTTTGTTATGTGGGCTACTCTTACTGAGGTTAGGTGATATCTCAAAGTAGTTTTGATTTGTATTTCTCTGACGATGAAGGATGATGAGCTTTTTTTCATGTGTCTGTAGATCGTGCGTCTGTCTTCTTTTTTTTTTTTATTTTTTTATTTATTTTTTTTTTATTTATTTTTTTTTTTGTAGAGACAGAGTCTCACTTTATGGCCCTTGGTAGAGTGCCGTGGCCTCACACAGCTCACAGCAACCTCCAACTCCTGGGCTTAAGCGATTCTCCTGCCTCAGCCTCCCGAGTAGCTGGGACTACAGGCGCCCGCCACAACGCCCGGCTATTTTTTGGTTGCAGTTTGGCCGGGGCCGGGTTTGAACCCGTCACCCTCGGTATATGGGGCCGGCGCCCTACCGACTGAGCCACAGGCGCCGCCCAGTGCGTCTGTCTTCTTCAGAGAAGTTTCTCTTCAAGTCCTTTGTCCATCCTGAGATGGGATCACTTGCTCTTTTCTTCCTAATACGTTTGAGTTCTCTGATTCTGGTTATTAGACCTTTATCGGAGGTATAACCTGCAAATATTTTCTCCCATTCTGACGGCTGTCTGCTTGCTTTACTTACTATGTTCTTGGCCATGCAGAAGCTTTTTAGTTTGATCAGGTCCCAGTAGTGTATTTTTGATACTGCTTCAATTGCCTGGGGAGTCCTCCTCATAAAATATTCACCCAGGCCAATTTCTTCAAGAGTTTTCCCTGCACTTTCTTCAAGTATTTTTATAGTTTCAGGTCTTAAGTTTAAATCAATATCCAGTGAGAGTCTATCTTAATTAATGGTAAAAGGTGTGGGTCCAGTTTCAGTCTTTTACAGATCGCCAGCCAGTTCACCCAGCACCATTTGTTAAATAGGGAATCTTTTCCCCCACTGAATGTTTTTAATTGGCTTGTCAAAGATCAAATAACGGTAAGTAGCTGGATTCATCTCTTGGTTCTCTATTCTGTTCCAGATATCTACTCCTCTGTTTTTGTGCCAGTACCATGCTGTTTTGATCACTATTGATTTACAGTACAGTCTCAGGTCTGGTAGCGTGATTCCTCCTGCTGTGTTTTTATTTCTGAGTAATGTTTTGCCTATTCGAGGTTTTTTTCTGATTCCGTATAAAATGAAGTATTATTTTTCAAGATTTTTAAAATATGACAATGGAGCTTTAATAGGAATTGCATTAAAATTATATATTGCTTTGGGTAGTATAGACATTTTAACAATGTTGATTCTTCCCAGCCATGAGCATAGTATGTTTTTCCATTTGTTAACATCTTCAGCTATTTCTTTTCTTAAAGTTTCATAGTTCTCTTTGTAGAGATCTTTCACGTCCTCTGTTAGATAAACTCCCAAATATTTCATCTTCTTTGGCACTACTGTGAAAGGAATACAGTCCTTGACTGTTTTTTCAGATTGGCTATTGTTGGTATATATAAAAGCTACAGATTTATGGGTGTTGATTTTGTAGCCTGAGACATGGCTGTATTCCTTGATCACTTCTAAAAGTTTTGTAGTAGAATCCCTGGTATTTTCCAGATATACGATCATATCATCTGCGAAGAGTGAAAGTTTCATCTCTTCTGACCCTATGTGGATACCCTTGATCGCCCTTTCTTCCCTAATTGCAATGGCTAAAACTTCCATGACAATGTTAAAGAGCAATGGAGACAATGGGCAACCTTGCCTGGTTCCTGATCTAAGTGGAAATGATTTCAATTTAACTCCATTCAATATGATATTGACTATGGCTTTGCTGTAGATAGCCTCTATCAGTTTAAGAAATGTCCCTTCTATACCAATTTTCTTAAGTGTTCTGATCATGAAGGCATGCTTGATATTGTCAAAAGCTTTTTCTGCATCAATTGAGAGAACCATATGGTCCTTACTTTTTTAGTTTGTTTATGTGCTGAATTACATTTATAGATTTACGTATATTGAACCAGCCCTGAGACCCTGGGATAAATCCCCCTTGGTCATGGTATATAATTTTTTTGATGTGTTGTTGAATTCTGTTTGTTAGGATCTTATTGAGTATTTCAACATCAATGTTCATTACTGACACTGGTCTATAATTTTCTTTCCTTGTTGGGTCTTTCCCTGGTTTGCGGATCAAGGTGATGTTTGCTTCGTAGAATGTGTTGGGTAATATTCCTTCTTTTTCTATATTTTGGAAGAGGTTTAGTAATATAGGTACTAGTTTTTCTTTAAAGGTTTGGTAGAATTCTGACGTAAAGCCATCTGATCCTGGGTTTTTCTTTTTAGGGAGATTTTGTATAGTTGATGCTATTTCAGAACTTGATATAGGCCTGTTCAACATTTCCACTTCATTCTGGCTAAGTCTTGGTAGGTGGCGTGCTTCCAGGTATTAGTCAATTTCTTTCAGATTTTCATATTTCTGAGAGTAAATTTTCTTGTAATATTCGTTAAGGATTTTTTGAATTTCTGAGGGGTCTGCTGTTATTTCATCGTTACCATTTCTGATTGATGAAATTAAAGATTTTACTCCTTTTTTTCCTGGTTAGATTGGCCAAAGGTTTATCTATTTTATTGACCTTTTCAAAAAACCAACTTTTGGATTTATTGATCTGTTGTATAATTCTTTTGTTTTCAATTTCATTTAATTCTGCTCTGATTTTGGTTATTTCTTTTCTTCTGCTGGGTTTGGGGTTAGAGTGTTCTTCCTTCTACAGTTGCTTGAGATGTCCCATTAAGTTACTAATTTCCTCTCTTTCCATTTTCTTGAGGAAGGCTTGCAGTGCTTTAAATTTCTCTCTTAGGACTGCCTTTGCAGTATCCCAGAGGTTCTAGTATTTAGTGTCTTAATTGTTGTTTTGTTCCAAAAATTTGATGATTTCCTTCTTAGTTTCGTCTATAACCCATCTATACTTCAGAATAAGGTTATTTAGCTTCCATGTTTTTATGGGTATGCAGATTCCTGTGGTTATTGAGTTCAACTTTTATTCCATGATGGTCTGAGAAGACACAAGGAATATTTTCTATATTTTTACATTTGCTGAGGTTAGATTTGTGGCCTAGAATGCGGTCAATTTTGAAGTATGTTCTGTGCGCCGATGAGAAGAATGTGTATTAGTTTTGTTGGGATGAAATGTTCTGTAGGCTTCTGTTAAGTACAGATGTTGAATGCTTAAGTTTAAATCTAAAATTTCTTTGCTTAGCTTCTTTTTGGAGGATCTATCCAGCACTCCTAAAGGGGTGTTAAAATCTCCAGCTACTATGGAACTGGAGGAAATCAAGTTGCTCATGTCTGTTAGAGTTTCTCTTATAAATTGAGGTGTGTTCTGGTTGGGTGCATAAATATTAATAATGGAAATCTCATCATATTGAGTATTACCTTTAACAAATAGGAAGTGCCCATCCTTATCCTTCCTTATTTTGGTTGGTTTAAAGCCTATTGCATCTGCAAATAGGATTGCGATGCCTGCTTTTTTTGTTTCCCATTTGCCTGGAGTATAGAGGACCATTCCTTCACCTTGAGTCTAAATAATGTAAGATGCGATTCTTGTATGCAGCAGATATCTGGCTTGAATTTTTGTAACCAGTCAGCCAACCTGTGCCTCTTTAGAGGACAATTTAAACCATTCACATTAATTGAGAATATTGATAAGCCTTTCGAGAGTCCAGTGGACATTTTTAATCCTTTTGTGATTGTGGAAGTTGGAATTTGATCAAAATTTTCTGGGTGGGTTTACTTTTGTGGTGGAGGATTATGCTGGTCTTTATGGAGGATAGGTCTGAGAATATCCTGGACAGCTGGTTTATTTTTGGCAAATTTCTTCAACATGTGAATGTCATTAAAGTATTTAATTTCTCCATCATAAATGAACTCAGTTTAGCTGGGTACAGGATCCTGGGTTGAAAGTTATTTTGTTTTAGGAGATTAAAAGTCGATGACCATCCTCTTCTAGCTTGAAAGGTTTCAGCAGAGAGATCTGCAGTTATTCTAATATTCTTTCCCTTGTAGGCAATGGTTTTCTTTCATCTGGCTGCTTTCAGAATTTTCTCCTTCATATTACCTTTAGTGAAATTGATTATGATGTGTCTGGGGGTTGTCTTATTTGGGTTGAGTCATGCTGGAGTTCTGAAACTGTCTGCTATCTGAATTTCAGATTCTCTTGACATGTCTGGAAAGTTTTCTTTCATAATCTCATGGAGCAGAGTCTCTGTGCCTTGTGAAGCCACTTTGTCCCTTTCAGGGATCCCTATAAAACGAATATTGGTTTTCTTCAAATTATCCCAGAGCTCTCTGAGAGAGTGATCTGTTTTTGCCCTACATTTCTCTTCCTCTTTGAGAGTTTGGGAGCATTCAAAAGCTTTGTCTTCAATGTCAGAAATGCTTTCTTCTGCTTGCTCCATTCTGTTACTGAGAGATTCTACTGTGTTTCTCAGATCTTTGAGGGCTGCAACTTCTTGTCTTAAGGGGTCAAAATCTTTGGTCATTTGGTCTTTGAATTCTTGAGACATCTTTTGGGTTACTGCTTGGAATTCTAATTCGATCTTATTTGCTACCCAGGTTCTGAATTCGATTTCTGACATCTCAGATATTTGTGCATGGGATCTTGTGCTGTGCCTGCCTCATTGTTCCTTGGGGGAGTTGATCTACTCTGATTATTCATATTGCCAGAGTATTTCTGTTGATTTTCCCTCATGACTACTTTTTCACCGTTGCCTCTGCCCATCCTCAGAGTTGGGGAGGTGTCTCTCCAAGATTAGACCCCAGTGGGATCACTCTATTGTTGCTTGATCTTTGTAGAGAGTGGCCCTGTGTAGCTCCTCTGGGGCTGCCCCAGCCAGGGAGTTCTGGTTGTGGGAGTAGCTCCAGACTGTGACACACCCGATCCAGCAACTGGGCGGGAGATGGTGCACATGGTTCTGGGAGTGCCTGTCGCCCAGTGAGTTTGGCACAGAGGGCCCAATGCTGCAGCAGTCTCTGGGAGGAGAAGGGCTCCCGAGGGCACGTGGCTACCAGAGTGCCTGGCCAGACCAGCGGGCGTGTGGAGGCAGGGAGGTTACGGGAGGGAGGAGGCGGGGTTGTGCGGCTCCCAGAGTTCCTAGTCAGGGCGTGCGAAGGCCCGGCAGGCACGGGTTGTGGTCCTGGCGCAGCTCTTACTGGGTCTGGGCAGGCGCCATACGAAAGTCCAGGCAGGCACCGGTTGCTGGGCGGTGCAGCTCTTACCTGGGTCTGGGCGGGTGCCGATGGTGGGTCGCCGGTCGCAGCGCAGCTCTTATGGAGGTCCGTGCGGACGCCAATCTCCGGTTGCAGTGCAGCTCTTACCAGGGTCTAGGCAGGTGCAGATCGTGGGTTGCAGGACACAGCGCAGCTCTCCTGGAGGTCCAGCGGGTGCCAATCATGGGTTGAGTGTTGCAGTTCTCCCGGAGGTCCAGCGGGCACCGATGGCGGGTCACGACATAGCTCTTCCAGAGTTCTGGCGGGCCTATTTGCTTTTACTTTTATGGGTAGTAGTCATCATTAAATAAATCAAATTAAGAGGATATTTGAACACATGTTCAGAATAATATAAGTAACACATTAATTAACTAATAAATTAGAAAAAAAAGCAAGTTAATTAATTTCTCAAATGATCTGCTCAAAAACCCAAGGTTTGGCCTTTTCACATGCTATGGGCTCTGTCAGGACCACTGCACACAATCCTTGTCTTTGCCTGGCTAGCGCCTATTCATCCTGCATGTTGCGTCATATATATATAATAATATTTTCTCTAAAAGGCCTCTTCTTACTCTTGAAGAATGAGCAAGTGTTTCCCTCCTATAAGCTCTGTGCATCTTTTATTGTAGACCTTATTAAATGTGACTGAAGTTGCCAGTTTACATATCTGACTCTTCAGTGTGAATGTATAGTACACAAGGGGAGAAACAGTGAGCCTGGACCTTGTAAAGAAGTGGGCACAGTCAGGTAATGTGGAAGTCATCAGTGCTGTTCACAAATATTCCCTGCTCCTTGTCTCCTGGGCATAGGGAATTGTACTTCCTGTCCCACCCATGGTTGTGTCTGGCTGTGCAGAGTACTCTGGCCAAGTAGTTCTACATGGAAGTGAGAGATCCCATTTCTCAGCCAGAGAAATCAATTATCAGTGCAGGACCCTACACAGCTCTCTTTCCTCTGCCACGAGGATCACAACTTCCCAGATTGTAGCTGCTCCATCAGTATGTATCCTATAGTGAGGACGAAGCTGAGCAGTGCCCTTCACTGACTTGGAATGGACATGAGAGCAAGAAACAAATCCTTGTCATCACAGAGCACTGAAAGTCTGGCAGTGTTTGTTATTAGTATAATTGAGCCCATCCGATACATGAAGTCCATAATATTGATGAATAAATAAAGAAGAAACAGCACCCTGACCGCTCCAATTGCTTAAATAGCCTTGAGAGGTCTTCTAATCCATTGTCTCACATTCAGGGAAGCCCATATTTTAAATTTAGTTTCTTCTTGAAATCTCTAGAGATGACCAGAAATAAATTTGGATGCTTAATAATGTCTTGGCCAGAAATCCTTCTTTGTATCTCACTGGGGAAGAGACGTAATGCAATGTCCTTGGCTATTCTGAATGGTCCTGTGTGGTTTCACTATGCTACTGGGTCTGATCAGAAGCTCTAGTAGGCAGGACCCTGCTGCTCTTGCCATACACTTACATTAGTTTCTTCTACTCCTCAAAACACACACACACACACACACACTCTCTCCTTGAAACACACACACACATACACGCACATTCTTCTTTTCATACAGTTCAAAATACGCAGAGCCTGTACCATAAGACCACATTCCCCATATCAGTTCATTATTGACTCTAATTAGTGTCTTTGGATGAATCATTCATCATTTTCAAGTTTCTTATCTGGGGGTTATGATATAATCTGAAAGAGATAACATATAAGAAACAAAGTAGAATTGCAAATTATTAGTCACGTCTTGTGGGATGTGACTTGAAGGGAACAAGAAAGCAAAATCAACCTTAATGTCAACATTCCACTGTGTCAGTGTGCTTAACAGGTTTTAATAAAATTGAAGTAAATAACTGGTTGATGGATTAAAATTAACTCATTACTGCCCTACAATAGCTGCCAGCTGACTTGGTCTTGAGAGCCCTGGCATGAGATAGGAATGTTTTGATGGATGGAGGCGTGCTTTCATAGACCCCGCAGACACGTAAGTGCAGACTAAAGGCCATGAACACCTGGGGTGTGGGATGCTGAAAGAGCAGGGGGAGACAAAGTCAACAGCTCCTACTTGATGGCTTCATTCAGCATCAGTGCAGACATTCCTCACAGCTGAGCAACCATTTGGCACTGGGAGCCATCTTCAGAAGACACATCTGTCCATTCTGGGTCCATACTATGTAGCAACTTACTGAGTGGTTTCCATTATTATCGAACAGGGCTATGCTCTACAGACAGCTGGAAGATGGAAAGAATCTGGTTTTTATTTAAGAGGTTAATCAAATTTCATGCAATTAGAAAATTTGTTTTGGAAATCTTTTGTCTTTATTCTATGCTAATGAAAATTACAAGTATTTTCATATCACAGTGAAAGTGATAGACAGACTAGGGAGATTTTTCTTTTATTTCTTTTTATCTTTCAGTAGAAAGAAAAATTTTCCTATGTTTGCTCTTCTAGACATGTTTAACCAGAGGGTTAAGCTCAAACTGCTGGCTGCTTGATGAAAATATGGAAAAGGGGCAAAAAACAATGTTAGTGTTTAGAGAGGGCAATATTATCAAATATTATCAAATTTTTATAAAATTTAAGTAAATAACTTACTGATGGATTAAAATTAACTCATTTAATGAGTTCATTATTAGCATAATTTAGCCCATCTGATACCAGCCCATCTAATATTATCAAAAGGTAAACAAGATGTGAGTTTTTTTCAGTGCCTCCCGTTTTTTATTGGCTGCTCCTTAAGCACCTGGCAGGGCACACAGCCAAGTTACATGTTAGGCTACGGATGTCCGTGAGGTAGAAAGGGGATCCTGGAAGAGACTTTGGTTTCTAACATCTCTTAGTCACCAACACTGCAGACAAAAATAGGACAGGGATAAGAATAACCTTATGCCAGATTCTCATTCTTTAAACCATGTCAGACTTTGGAAATACATCACTACCGCCATTATTAAAAAACAATATAGAGGCAAAAATACATCAATTATAAGGCCTGAAGGTAGAAACTAGGAAAAGCATTTAACTGTGTCTCTGATATAAAACAAGTCTGCACTTGCTTCCGGGCTAAGGGAGCAAGGGAAGGGCAAACGAATGAAGATGCTGAAATCAAAGACTGAGAAGTAATCACTCTTTCCACTAACAGAGGGTGAAGTGTCTGAATAATTAACACTGGTGCAAAAAAGCTTGCAGGGAGATTTGAGGCATGGTCCAGCCCTTGATGAGAAAAGCATTAACTCTAAGATAATGCACCAGAAGATGGCATTCTCCAAAATCAATGGTAACTTCCAGTCCATATGCAACTATTGATTCTTTATTGTACTGGGATAAGTCATTTTAGATGATCTCAGCAAATTAGAACAAAATTGTAGGTTTACCTCCACAAGCACATAAGCTGTTTCTCCTATAGTTACACTGTTGGAAAAAAATGTCCTTTCCAAACAAAGAAGAAACTAGGCCAAATAAATAACAAAAATCCCACTTTTTGTAAGAAGACAAGTTTCTTCTTACCATCTGTGCTGGAAATTTTTCATTTGCTCCCCAGGTATACTCCCTCCCTCCTCCAGCCCTCCTTCCCCATCTTGCCCTGGGCCCTGGACAGCTGCCTGGAGTGGACCACAGCAGGAGGTCCCCATACACGTTGGCCGTCGGGCACAGTGGTGAGAGCCCCGCTGTAGTAGGCCATGGAGTCACAGTGGCCTGGCCGCACCCCTCAGCCTCAGCTCCTGTTGGGGCTCTGCACAGTCCTCTGTGCGTCTAATTCTGGTTTCTTCAACTCTTCAGGCCTGGGGTGGGGACAGAGTCCTGTTATCACCACCTCTTGGGGTACTTGTCTCTCTGCTCTACTTTTGAAAGAGTCCCTTCTTTACAGTCTTCCCAAACCACTGTGAGTGTGCACAGTGGTCTGTTTCCTGCTGCCTGAGACCCTGGCTGATGGGAAAGCGGGAGAGTGTACTTTCCCAGGCTGAAGATTTGGAAAATGTAAGGAATAAAACCTTATGAACAGGAAAAATGTTAAGCCACATTCATGTTCTATCTTTCTTATTTAGAAGGGATGCAACTTATTGTTCTTGAGCTCTGAATAACTTCTTTATGGGGGTGTGGTAGGCTGGTGGAACTCCTGCACTCGGAGACACGTGCTTACAGGAGTGGAGTTGGGTTCTCTGAAACTGTCCAGCTACGTCGCTGACAGGCCATGCTGCTCTTCACCCTTCCTGCACTCCCTCCAATGAAGATAAAAAAACAGGAACCCAAGCCACCCAAACAAACCAAAAGCTATGCCTGAAGACCAATGCCTGGAGCTAAAGGAGAAGGGAAACACAGGGACAGTCAGCAGGCTCCTTCAGAACACAAGGCATCCAGCAGCCATTCTGCATCCTCCCAGGGCTCCCAAGAATTTAAGTTGCAGCATAAGGAACTTAAATTAGAGATTTAAAACAGAGCCACTTGCTGTCTGCAAAGGTTATTATCTTTTAAAACAGTAAAGTGGGCAAGCGAAGAAAGTTGTGAAGTTACCTTCTTTGGATGTCTTAGTTTCTTACCTCTCTGGGACGGTTTAGTTCAGGCTCCCTCTGAAGGCAAAGTTTGAGATTAAATAACCTCTCAAAGTCCCTTCTTAGCCCCTAAACTACTCATCAGAACGCACAAACTTTCACAAGACAGGGTGAAGAATGGAGCGCAAGGTTGGTATTAAAGAAGACTCTCAGCTGACCATGACCGTAAAGGGCACAGTAGGAGAGCAATTTAGCAGAGAACCAGCTGGGCAAGGGGCAGCACATACTCCCGGCAAACACAGACAGATTCACACACAGAGACAGGCCCGTGGGCAACACAGCAGCAAAGCAGGTTTGTTTCTCGAAATATTTTTTTTGAGAAGTATGTGATTATAAAGCCACAAGACCCACTTGTTATTTTAACAAGTCTGCCTATCAGTCTCCTGCAAAGGTGACTTTAGATTATACAAAGATTATAAGCATTTTAAAATTACACGTGGAACAATGAGAAGACAGATCATGTTTATTTTCCTAATTCGCTGAGTGTTCAGCACAGCAGCATGTACAGATGGAAACACTATGATTCAGGGAATGGTCATACAAAGCTATAAGTCCCTGTGCCTATGTGCATGAGGAAAAGCTTGGCAAAGTGACACTAATTGGTAATTTACCTCTGAGGAATGATGCCTGAAGAATTCACAGTCACCTTAAAGAAAAGGCATTTCATTTACTATGCGTCACTGTGAACTATGCTTATTTACTTTTACTTTTCAAAAAAGTTGCGGTTGGTGGTTTGAAACCAACACTTTCAGCCAAACCCCAGGATGCATTCCATCAACAGATCCATACTGAGTATCAATATTCATCTCTCAGATCAGCACTAGATATTATTTTTAATTGTGGAAACTCGGGACTTTGGCTAGTGAGATAAGGGAAAGATCAGAGTCTTCAGAGGGTTTTGGGCTCCCCCATCCTGAGCTGACCAGACGTGTGCCCTGTCCCTTGCTAGCCAGGCCTGCTGTTAGCTCCTCCCAACTAGGAAGCCCCAGCTCTAGGGATGGGCCTTCTGCCCAGTCCTCATCATCCTCCAAAGAATAGCCCAATCAGGAACTGGGTCCCTGTTTTTTCCCTCCAAGTCTGAAACGGCCTGAGTCATCTGCCTAGCACCCCAGGACATTAACGAGTAAGCACCTTGTCTTCACAAGGTGCCAGGGGCATCATTATCTAAAACATCTCACTCCCATGCTCTGTTTGCCAGACAAACCAACTCTGGTGTCTCTTAAGATCCCTCCCCTCCATTTGTCTGGAACTTATATTATCCATGGGCACTCATGTTCTCCAGACGCTCTGGTCCACTTGGCTTGGTTGCCTTCCACTACGCTAACACCCAACGTCACAGCAGATCACGGAAACACATCCAGCACATCCATCTTCATACCCTACAATGACCTGCCAGGGAGATTTACTTCTTCACAGGGATAGTATCTCTGAGCTTCTTAATCCTTACTTCTCTCTACTAGTGGGACTCAGCTTAAATTCCCTCTAACATCATATTTCACTCTGTCTTTGCATTTTATCAGAAAAACTGAATTGGACCATGTATGGGAATTTCTTGATGGAGTTGATGGATTGGGGATAGCTCCTACAGATAAAATCTAGTGATAAGATAACTAGGTGGGGCTTAGACAACCTTGCAAAGGTTGTATACAATAGAGAGGGGCCATTTACAGAAAGAGGTTCTAGGGATAATAAACATTCAGCTAAATCACTTTACTGGTAAATAGCTTGAGCTTCAGTCTTCATGAATGATTAGCAAAAGAGCATAGAAAGGAATTGGGGGAAGATATCAAAGGGACTCACTCATGTAGAAAGAAAGGACCCTTCTGAGCTCAGATTTAAACCACCCTTGGCTTTCTTGTCTCCACATCTTTTTACAGCCACCCCCATATCCATGGGTTCTGTATCTATGGTTTCACATAGATTCAACCAACTGCAGATGGAAAATATTCAGAAGGAAAAAAATAATTCCATAATAAAAAATGTTACAGATTAAAAAAAGTGTAGCAAGTATATGCATAGCATTTACATTGTATTAGGCAGGATAAGTAATCTAGAGAGGATTTAAGGTATACAGGAGGATGTGGTTAGGTTATACGCAGATATTATGCTATTTCATATCAGGACTTCAATATCTGCAGTTTGGGGTGTCTGTGAGGGGTGGGCGAGTGGAACCAACTCCCACCTATACCAAAGGGCAACTGTATTTGGAGTCACTGCTAAATTTTTCATCCTCAGAAAGATTGCTCAAAAGAGTAACTGCTGATTTTTCCTGAAGCCTATTTCACATTTTTGAGTCCTTCTGAAGCCTAAGGTCCTTTCACAGACACAGTCTTATCTATGCTCCAAGTCTGAGATTACTTAGCTGTTTTATAAACACACACACACACACACACCCTTTCACTGATACTGTTTCTGAGAGAGAGAGCTGTAGTAGCTACGTCATTTCAGTAAATCTGTCCAGGCTGTAGATTCCTAGCAAAGCTTTAGGGTAATAATATCACTTATTGGATGATTTGCTTTTCTGAACTCCACTTTACTCATTTATAAAATGGAGACACTAACACAGCTCATGTGACTCACTGCAATCACATTATGCTAAAAATTCCACAGACAGTGACGAATGAGCCCAATGTTAGTGGTCATTACTTCCATTCCACTTTGATAGCGCCCTACCACCTTTAGATGGAAGGTTATTTACTCAATAAACGTCATTGACTAAATGACTGATAAAGTAATTTGGACCTGAACTCTCTCAATTAGCTCTAGTTGCAAAGTGTTTTTCACAGTCACTGACATTATCCAAGAATAGATTTTGAGCCATAAGGTTTACATGTGGGATGATTACCCTCTGAAAGCTGTACAATGAAAATTCAAATGAAACTTTATCTACTTTGTTTAAATTCATAAGCATAGAGCCCAAGGTAATACACACTAGGAGCAGTAAGAATAGAATGATGCTTGGAAGATTACTGTCCAAGAATGACATCCCCTTCCATCCAATGCTTCCTCCCTATTCACTCACAATTTTCAGGGTTGTTTTCAGGGCATTCAAAGATCTCATACTTCTTGTCTCACAACTTACCTCCATAAACCATTTTAAGTATCTATTATGGTAGGATTTTTTGGCTAATTTTTCCTTGCTTTCCTTACCCTGACCTCAGTGCAGAAGACCCCATTGTCAGAGAAGGGAGGGACTGGCAGCTAGCAGCTCTCAGCTGAGACCCTCCCTGGAGACCATCTGAGGCTGAAGAGAGCCATTTTGCCCAAGATCACAGGGCAGCCTGTACTCAGGGACTGGTCATGTAGAGTTATAAAGACCCAGTCCTCTTCTCTCCAACTGTTGACAACTGAAGGGTTACCCTACCTCCAGAGCAAGCTGAGGAAATGGAGGTGATGTCACAGTTCAACTTCTTCCCCTGCGCAATCCAGCCCTCCAGGCCTCTCTGAACTCCCCCCACAGGTGTTGAACCCAGTGACACATTCTGATCGTGTGTCCTGCCAATGTCTGAGCGGCTTCCCAGGAACTGTCCTCTGACACCCTTATCCCATGACACTGGGGAGTGTTGGTAACTTTCTGGGTAAGCTGACAGCTAACCTCCTGCCTCCCAGTAGCACCACGATGAAGCTGAGAACTGTGCATAAAATGGTACAGCTAGGAGAAGAAAAGTCCTTTGATCACCACACCTTTACCTCACTGGCCTGCTGATTAAGTGTTCACTGATATTTATGTAAGAGCTCTCAATTGTTGCTCAGCAAGATGAGAAACAAACCTAAAAGCTTTCTTAATAGGAATGGGCTGGGGAAGTGGTCCCTTAATGCTCCTTGTCAGTTTGGAGACAGGCCATGGCACTGTGCTGAAGGGTAGTCCAAGCACAGTGCCCAGAGAGCAAATGAGGACCATGTTCAGGGGAGCAGATCCCTGGAAACCTACAGCATTCCCAACATTCTCCCCTAACTCAGCCACTTCCTGAGCTTCTTCTAAGATGCACCAACTCCCTCCCAGAACTTAAAGGACTCCCTTAAACAGAACTCAACATTTAATAGCGCAAGTCCACCATTTTTCTAACAGATTCTTGGCAGAAGCTGCCTTTTGAATCTAATGAACAGCACATCATGGTTCAATTTCTCCATATCGTTTCATTGCTTCTGGGAGTGGTAGCCTGGAACAGGGAGGGTGGGATAAGGTTAGTCCTCCCTTCCTCTCCCATTTTGCAAGGAATCGGAGGCCTCTGAACAGCCTCCAGCAAAGTAATTGATTGCATGTCCTATTTTCCAGCCTCCAGGGCACAAAACACTAGGTAAAAACAAAACCAGGCCACGTATAGAACATGTTCATAATTTTAGGGTACCGACAACAGGAACAGGCACAGACTTGAAACCGCTGGTACAATTTGCTTCCTGTTATTTGATGATGCACATTTCTGTCTGTGTTCAGAAACTCCTATCTCTCCCGGTCTCAGTGGGGAGTTCCCTGGAAATTGACAAGCTGGAGGGTGGGGAAAACAGGAGTTAGCTAGAAAGGAGAGAAGTGCCAGTGAGCTCCTCCACCCTCAGGAGGGAGTTGACATGAAATTTGATCCAGGAAAGTCAGCTCATGTTTTGGGCAAGTGCATCCGCTGACAAGATTATGTTCTTGGATGGGGCCGGGGTGGGGTCCTGACCTCATTATCAATGACAAAGATGAAGTCTGCCTAATTGCTTTGTGTTTTGCTGGGTATTTCGTGCCCAAGATAGGACAATAATTGTAGAGGGCTGGAAAATACAACTAATTGAAAAGAAGAAAATGAAAATTACCAATGATCTCATCCTCAGAAATAATCATTAATACTTAGGATAACATGTAGGATGTTTGTATGGACAGTATTATATATCTGTTCTATATAAAAAAAGCAACACTTTGTAAGTTTTTTTTTCCACTTAATAAATTATCATATGCTCATGTTATTTTAAATGGTTGCATAGTTTTCCCTTTTATGTGTGTTCCAAAAATTATCCAACTGCTCCCCCAACTACTTAGATGTTTCCCATTTTTTGTATGATAATCTATCTTATAGCTGAATCTCCACACATATTTCCTTAGGATACGTTCTTAGTTATTAAAAAGATCCCTTTAATGTTAATTCTGCCTGTTCTATCCTATCCTATTCTTTTTCCTAATCTAGGAAGTATGGACAAATGGAAGCAGGGGAATGTTAAAAAATACAAAGAATCTACATAAAGGGCTGGGCGTAATGTCAAATGCCACAGGTCATACTCCATCTTTGCAGTGTCACCACGCCGTGGGATGGAGGGACCTGAGGGCACTAGCAGATGGTGTTACTAACTGATAACCTGGTCACTAAACGACCTGGTCACTCCACTGCTATGAAACGGGTTTACTTTTATGTAACTGGTTAATTCTTAAACAAAAAATGCAAAGAAATGGTTAAAAAATATTTTTAACATGCAGCCAACAGTGTCTGTTTAAATCTTAATTTGAATTGTGTTAGAGCAGACTGTCAAACCTCACCATGACTCAGAGTTGCCCGGAGGGCCTGTGACTGCAGAGTCCTCCCTCCAGTCTGGGATATTGAAGATCTGGGAGGGGCTTAGGTAGCTGTATTTGTAGCAATTGTCAGCTGCTGCTGCGATGAGAATCACACCTTGAAAACTATAGTTTTAGAGAAACTTATTTAAAGAAACTGCAGTAAATACCTTGTTGATTTTATTCAAGTGCTGTTTCATGTTAGAAAAACAAATCACTTTTTGTGTCAATAATTGCTTCCCAAATTACCAGTTCAGTAAATATCAATTTTCTGAAAATGTATTGAATTTTCTGAAATAGCGGGCCCTAGTTCTTTCTTTTTTTCATTTTAGAGACAGGGTCTTGCTGTGTTGCCCAGGCTGGAGTGCAGTGGATATTTACGTGACCACAGTGCACTATGACCTTGCATGATCCCCCACCACCACCACACCTGAACATCCTAAGTAGCTAGGACTACCAGAGCTGCCCCATCACCGTGCCCAGCTGCTCTTTCTAACACAAATCCATTTTCTACGGGGAGATGATTCCCTGGGTAAAATCTTTGTTGAGTAGCATGTGGGGAGTATTTAGCTGGAAAGTCAGGTACTAAAAAGGCATGGATGCTATTTAAAGTAAAAGTAAAAAATATTGATAATGATGATGATGATGATAACAGTTGCATTTACTGAGTGCTTACTATGGGACTCTCATGAGCACTTTACAAGGATCACCTCACCTAATCCATACCACAATTGTAGGCGGCAACTACTATTTCATTTTTTTCTAAGACAAGTAGGCTTAAGCATAGTCACATGCTCTGGAAAGTGAATTGTTTGTTTAGTTATTTGCTGTACCAGTCTGTTTATTTTGAATACAGACCTTGAAATACACCCAATTATGGCAAAGGACAGCCTAATAAGCTTTAACAATAAGACAGTAGTGGGGTTTGCATGGATTAAACAGTAATTTGTTCAGATCAATGCATTTGAGTCTTGCATATGAATGACTAGGATGATAGGAAGTAGCAGTCAAAGTTTCTCGGGAAGATAACCCCACGTTAGATGCATGCAGGAAGGATTTTTTTTTTTTTTAAATCAGATTGATTAGTTATACAAAGCCATTATTTTTTGTTTGTGTTTCCCATAGACACATTAAAAAAAATCCCTTCTCAGCAGAGAGAAACAATAATTGATAAAAAGGAAAGATTGTTTAAAATGAGAAACTTTTAGCATGTCCATGATTCATAACAGTCCCTAAAAGTTAGCAGAATGATTTAACCAAAAAATGGCTCTTATGTAACAGAACAGAAACGGAACAGGGCTGTTCCTGATCCCTGTGCTTCCTGTGCTCCTCTCACTGTCCATGGGTCCTTCACTGTAGCCTTCCCGGGTCCTACTGAACGTGAAGGTTCAGGTCAAATACTCATTCTCTAAGTCAGGGATTCTTAGTCTAGCGTCTAGTCACACACATGTGCACATGAGTGTACACACACACCTCCAGTAAACCTCACAAGATCTTTGGGATTATACGCATAATGGGAGGTATATTTTTCTGAGGAAAAGTTTTATTTTCCTTAATTCCCCAAATCCTTCTCTTCCCTCCCACTTTATACAACTCTCCTGCCACTCGCATACGTATCCTATTTATTTTGGCTTTACCTCCTTGCTAGATTATAAACCCCTTTAAGGCAGGATTCATGTTCACTTCATCCTTGGATTCTTGCCCAAGCACTTAGTAGAGAAAAAGCCTTTAATAAATACTTACTGAAGGAAGTGAAAAATAAAGGAAAGGAAACTCCAAAAACCATCAGATTTATCCTCCTGACAAGGTTACACCAAAGCACCTCCAAGATGACTCTGCAAGTGCCAGGTACTAAATCATTTTAGAAAAATCACTTTCTCAATGTGGTTTGCTAGCTACAGCCTAGGACCATAATTCGACTCAATCTATATTCTGTCTCTCTCATAATTCCATGTGTCACCTTGTACAGCTAATACCTAATTTGCAAGAGGGAACTGGAAACACAAAACAGAAAATATTAAGTAGTTAAGATGAAGAAATTACTGGAATGATTTGGCTATGTCAAACAATGACCGAAGTTTTGTCAGTGATACATTCACAGGTCATGAATACACCTATGTGTCAAAAGTCAGTTCTAGGAAATACATCAGATGAGTTGAATGAGACAAGAATAGAAAATTACACCATAAAGAAAGAGAGTACTTGGTAAGTTATTGTTTAATTTGCCATGGCTTTGCTTTTGTCATTTAAAAGAACCTCTTCCTCTGAACACAAGCTCTTTGAATGAATGAATTAAAGGAGATGTCTGAAATAGATTAAGAAGGCTTCCATTTTTAAAATGCTCATTTTGTTAGATGACTTGATTAATTCTTAAAAGTCTGTCATCTTTGATAACATTTATCAACACATCATAATTGTGAACAAAGACAAATGTGCCACTCTCTAAGTAAACTCCGTATTTATTTGAATATCTAATCCCTACTTTTGGAAGTAGATACTTCAGTGTTAAAATAAGAGGCAGACATTATTGAAGCAAACAATTTCTGATGCTGGCAGGGTGATGCTTCTAGGTAGGAGAAACATCATTAAAACATTCTATTTTTATTAAAATGTGAAATTTTTATTTCCTCATTTCCTTCTCAAAATTGCAGGGGAGAAGTAGTAGAGGCAGAAGAAAAGTTGATAGTTATTTATAACTAACAATAACTATTTGCCTATGTTTGGCATTCACTTGATGCCACTGTGTTATTTACTTAACATTAATCACATTACTTAGTCCTCAAAAGACCCCTCTAATTGGGATATATTAATAACCCATTTTACAGATGAGGAAATATAGGCTTATAATATTTTAGTTTTATAAAATTTTATAAAGGTTTTGCTTAATACAGTTAATGACTTACAGCTAATTTTGACAAAAATATAGGTGTCCTTATTTATAAGGGAAAAATATCGATCAATTTAAGGAGACTGAAACATAGAATTTAATAAGTTGACCAAACAAAATATTTATTCTATTATTTATTTCATTATTTATTCACATTAGTGAATAATTTATTAATTATTTAAGAGCCTGAAATAAGCTAAACAAAATATTTACTTATCCTATTATTTTATTAATTTATATTTTACTAATTTATTAATTACTGTTTATTTTATTGATTAGAAATTGTACTATTACCTTTGTTATTTGAAAAAGATGACCATACAAATGCTACAAAACCTTTTCTTGAAGACAGTCATTACTACTCCTTACTGCTTCATCCCAGCTCGATAATGAAAGTGACACACTGTACTTCTTTTTTTTTTTTTAATTGAGACAGAGTCTCACTTTGTCGACCTCAATAGAGTGCTTTGATGTCATAGCTCACAGCAACCTCCAACTCTTGGGCTCAAGCGATTCTCTTGCCTCAGCCTCCCAAGTAGCTGGGACTACAGGCGCCCGCCACAATGCCTGGCTACTTTTTTTTTGGTTTTAGCAGGCCCAGGCCGGGTTTGAACCCACCAGCCCATGTGCATGTGGCCGGCATCCTAACCACCGAGCTATGGGTGCCCAGCCCACATTGTACTTTTTATTTAAAAGATATATTTGCCAATGACTCATACTAATGAATTAGTATCTAATATTCTTTATTTTGCTATATCTGGTAAGATTTGCAAACACTCTATTTTTCAATATCTATATCTATACAGAAGTCTCCACCTTCTACAATATCTTTTCTTTTCTTTTTCTTTCTTTCTTTTTTTTTTTAAGAGGCAAAGTCTTGCTCTGTGCCCAGGCAAAACAGCAGTGGCACCATGATAGCTCACAGGGACCTCAAACTACTGGACTCAAGAGATCCTCAGGCCTCAGCCTTCCTAGCTTGAACCTGGGATTACAGGTGTATGCCACCAGTCCTGGATAATTTTTTTCTATTTTTTTTTTTTGGAGATGGGGTCTTGCTCTTGCTCAGATTGGCCTCAAACTCCTGACCTCAAGTGATCCTCCTGCCTCAGCCTCTCAGAGTGCTAGTATTACAGGTGCCATTCACCATGCGCAGTCTTCTATAATACTTTAAGATTTGCCACACATATTTTTTAAAAAGTGTTATTTAAAAGTAGCTGCTACGTGATGGATTGCTTTATTTTTAGCCTTTAGAATGATCTCTGAAGGCAAGTTTCTCTTTAAAATTGCAGGTAGACACAAACAGAACACATTCACAAAGTATGTCAATCAAAGTCCTTCTGAATACTGAAGAGGACTTCCAGTCAGAGACAAAAGGAAAAGGATATATTTGTGAGTGAACAGATGTGGCACGTCTCACATGCAAACTCGCTGATTTTACTCTAAAAGTTGGTCTTCTTCCTAGCCACCTTATGCAAAGTAAAGGTCTTTGCATGCTTGCAAGAGGATATTTTAAGAACTGACCTTTGCAGAACAAACAAACAAAAATTAAATTAGACCTAGAGTACTTCCATATCCTTTAATAGTTCATAATTTAGTTATGATATAATGAATTCTCTTCCTCTCATGAGGACAGCAGATGACATAAAAACGCACAAATTTAATACTGATTCTCTATTTTCTTTCCCAATGTACATATATCATTTGATTCTCAAGATAAACATTCTATATTATGTTTAGAATAATGGTCAATTTGGTACAAATTTTCCTGTTGTTCAAGAGAGGAAAAAACAGACTGTTGAATCACAAACCGCAGTATTGTATTAGAGAAAAATCTAGATTTAGGAAAATTTACTGATTTTTAGGTAAGCAGCGTTGACAGAGACAAGGAGCATTCTTACTCTTTCTTTCCTGGTTCTTTCTTTTTCTCTGCTTTTCCTTTTGTTCTTCTCTGGGAACATCTAGTCCAAACTGGAATCCTGTGACTATTGGGAGACAAGCATCCACAGATAAGATCAAACTGCTGAATTTTAAGTTATTCCAAAAATGTTTATGGAATATTAACTGCCTAAATATTTCTCAGCCTGGGACCAATGTGAAACCAAACGAGTGACATTTTGTACAAGGAGTTACT
The DNA here is from genome assembly GCF_027406575.1 of Nycticebus coucang. NCBI lineage: Eukaryota > Metazoa > Chordata > Mammalia > Primates > Lorisidae > Nycticebus > Nycticebus coucang. The sequence continues at coordinate 23,028,765 of NC_069792.1, read as the reverse complement.
GCTTTTTTTTTTTTTTTAGAACACAGAGCTTGCCCTTTCCCTGGCTAGGGGGTAGACATGTAGGTTGTCAGACAGTAGGGTTTATGCTCCTGCGTCATAGTCTTTCAGCAAGGCCCTGAGAAGCTTGGCCAAGGGTGTAGGAAAGATAGTTTCACATACACAGGTGTACGATCAGACGTGTCAAGAAGTGTCACAGACGTGCTTTTGCTAAAGGTGCATCCACATACAATGGAGGAGTCTTTACTTTGTGCAAAGAACAGAGACAAATCAAGGGTAAGGACAGTGCTGTGGGAAGCCCATCCTTCTTAACCACACCCACGTCTCCTATGTAAACACAGTTGCACACACACCATCCACCATGTCTAGCTGTAATTGATAATAAGCCAACAGCAAATGGAGGGAATGCAAAGAGTAAGCAATGGTTCTTCATATGCTCAAATTAGACCAGGCAGCTGATAATAGGACCAAAAAAGGGCTGTCAGATGTTAATGATACCGTAGTATTATGGTAAGAACAATATTCTATTTTTTCACTATCAAAAGCAAGTGATATAATTTTATCATTCACAGAAAACCTTAAAATAAAACAAAGCAAAGCAAAACTCACTTCACCAACAATATTACTATTTTTTAATTAATATTAAATCATAGTTGTATACATTAATACGATCATGGGGCACCATACATTGGTTTTATAAACAGTTTGACACATTTTCATCACACTGGTTAATATAGCCTTCCTGGCATTTTCTTAGTTATTGTGTTAAGACAATTACATTCTACATTTACTAAGTTTCACATGTACCCTTGTAAGATGCACCCAATTAGAAAAGACATTAATCTATTTTTAAATATTTAACAAATTATAAAATGTTTAGTACCAATAACCCCCCCAGGTTAGGAGTAATACAGAATACAATTTCAGAAATAGAACAAAAGTCATTGGACATAATTTGTGAGATTATGTGTATGAAATGGAATGACTTTATTCATGGGGACACTTTGTTGGGTACAAACCTAGAACTCGAGATCTAAATATCTCTTTTCTCCCCCAATATGCATAATTCTTGAATATTGGAGTAATGTTATTTAGAAGATATTATAGACACTGGAGGGGAAGAACTCTTTCATAGTGGCTTTTACAAATAAAAACAAACTGTATTCGTAGGCGGGAGACATAGAAAACTGTCCATTTTCCCCACCAACCAAGTGTCTCTGGAATGGAGCAGCATTTCTTTAATTATCTGTGGTAAAGAATCCACTTTCCCACTCCATCCTCTTCACAGAAACTTTTGTAAAATATAATAAATTAATATAAAATGAATATTAAAAACCAAAGATCACAAAATAGTAGCCCCCAATTTTTATAATTTGATTCGGCAGACATGGTCAACCTCCTGTGTATAAGTGCTTACCCTCCATTTCTGTATTTATCTCACCATGCACCACTGACACCTGCCCTGAAGTAGCACTGGAATAGAAAGGTAGTGAACTTTAATCGTCTCCTGTGGAAATCAGAAGAAATTACACAAGAAAAAAAGGCAGGGATAGAAAGGAAATAGAACAGAGCCTGTAACTGTCACGGGAAGGATGATGATGTCATGGCAATGAGGGTGCCACTGAAGCTTCCTGATGATCAACTTTGCTGAGTCAAGAAAATCTCAGGCTCTCTGGATGGAGAATTTTGAGGAGAGCAAATGATTAATGTGCTCTTGCACTAGTAGCTGCAGTGTATATCAACCTGTGGCACCTGCAGAGGTTGAATATTACTACGGCAAACAGATTAGCTCCTTACGCATGAATAAAAACTACCAGTTATATTCATTATAATAATTATACGGCTTACAACTTCCAAGATTTCAGGATCTAAAACAGATTGTCAACTGGAAAGAGTTTCCGATTGTGTACCGAAATGGCATTAGTTTAAGTATGTAAGATTTTTCTTTTTATGGCAACTTCAGCGTTGGCTGTTACAAGAGGATTTAAGTCAACTGATACATTTGGTCCAAAATGGTAATCTGTGCCCTCACAGTTATAAGACTTCTTTTCTTTTATTTATTTATTTATTGCAGTTTTTGGCCGGGGCTGGGTTTGAACCTGCATATAGGGCCGGCACCCTACTCCTTTGAGCCACAGGCGCTGCCCGAGACTTCTTCTTCTTCTTTTTTTTTTTTTTTTTTTTTGTAGAGACAGAGTCTCACTTTATGGCCCTCAGTAGAGTGCCATGGCCTCACACAGCTCACAGCAACCTCCAACTCCTGGGCTTTTTTTTTTTTTTTTTTAAGACTTCATTTTTATTCTGCAAGAAAGTTTGATGCGCAAGGAGGCACAGTGATGCCAGGAATGACAGGCACTGGGGAAGATGTTTTTCAAAACATCAAGTTATAGAAACACTTAATTCCAAAGGGAAATGGATTAAATGCCTCTTAGCCTAGGGGAGCCAGACCAGCCCAGCACATGAAGATAGGCACCAAGTCAGCCTGACACGCAGCTCCATAGATGTGACAGGTTCAGGGTCTGCCTTGAATATTTCAAACATAACAGGATCTGGCTACCCACGGGCCCCCTTCTACACATTCAGTTGTCATTATTTTCAGGAGTATGGAGTCAGAGGCTTTGGCAAATGGGAACGTCAACCACTCTTTTCTGATTTTAAATCATGAGAGAAATTGAGATTCTCCTTTTACCTGCTACATTAAAGGACACTTAGAGGACAGTTCTGCATAAGTTATGGGCATCTAAACTAAAGAAATAATGACAATGGCTTTTATAATTTTAATTTAAAGACGTATAGTTATACTTTCTGTGACACAATGAAATAAATTGGTCCCATAATTATTTTGTGATAAATTGTTACAATTCCTATCAAAATCTGAAATTGGGTACTTGCAAATGATGGTGCCTAACTGACTAGGACTTGGTTGCTGTCCTCAAGAATGTTTAAGACTAGGGCGGCACCTGTGGCTCAAGGAGTAGGGCGCCGGTCCCATATGCCAGAGGTGGCGAGTTCAAACCTAGCCCCGGCCAAAAAACCACAAAAAAAAAAAAAAAAAAATGTTTAAGACTAGAAGGAGTGACAAACCAAGAATTACAGAAAGTGCCCGTGCTGGGAGGGATGGAGGCATGTGGGAGGATCACGTAAGAGGCAGAAAGACTTCTTGGGAGACAGGATGCTTATTTTTGACTTTATTCCCCTAAAGGAGGGATCTTCAACTGGTCTATAGACAGTAAGATGATAGCTGATTTGACTGATGACACTTGGTAATGACAGCAATTTGTTGCTTGGAAGCACTTTGCTACTTGGGAACTTCTTGGGAAATAATAATTATTAAATCATATGGCTGCTCATACTGGGTAGCATTTGGCATGTCCACTGTTCATAGGAACCAAGATATTCCATTCATGTCCACTTCTACACTGCACATGATTCATGGCAGCAAGTGACCTGAAATGAAATTCTTCCCAGCTCTCAAAACTCAATGAACGTAGGAAACGCGGCAGATTGGCTTCAGAAAAAATATCTTTCTTACAGCACTCTACTACAGCTTCAATTTTAAGAAGTTACACTTTTTTTTTTTCCAAGGCTAGAGCAAGCTTTAATGCAAAATTGTTAATGGAATGAGTAACTTCAGGAAAAATAATAGTTTTGTTTTAGCATCACAATCAAAAGACTGTGGGTCCCAGTCTGTCTACCAAACGTACAAAACAGAGAGATTTTATAGACAGCAATGGAAAACATAAGCCAGGCTAGCAATCAGAAGAATTTTCAAAATAATTCCGAAGTTCCTAACATCCAATAAAGGGGAACAGCCCAAAGGGCCATCAACTGATGAGTGGATAAACCAAACGTCGTGTCTCTGTAGTGGAATGCTACTAGGGAATAAAAAGAAAGGAAGTACTGATACATGCTGCTACCACTTAGCTCACTAGTTCTCAACCTTCCTAACACCATGACCCACATGTTGAGAACCCCCGACTTAGATAAACCTCAAAAGCACTGTGCCGAGGGAAAAATCCCAAACACAAAAGATCACATGCTGTATTATTCCATGTATGGAAGTGTCCAGAAAAGGCAAAGCTATAGAGATGGAAAACAGATTAGTGGCTGCCTGCAGCTGGGAATGGGAGAGTGTGAAGTGACTGCAAATGGGCACAGCTTTCTTTTGGGGGTGGTGGAAATGTCCCAGAATCAGGACATGGTAATTGGTGTACAACTCTATTAACAATCATTGACATGTATATTTAAAATGGGCAAATTTCATGGTCTATAAATTTAATCTCAGTAAAGTCCAATGTGAAATGTAAAAAACTTGTTAAAGTTCAAGAACCAGATCACGCCGACCACAGTACTTACCAAACCGTATTCCACTTAGTCCTTGTGTGTCTGTTCATTGCCACTAGAATGATGGGCTTCGGAGGACAGGGACTGTGTCTCAATCTCTCTCTCCCTATATTGCCAAGTACAGTGTTTGTCACACAACATTCGGTCAATACATATTTATTGATGAGAAATTATACAAATAAAGTAACTTTTTAAGTACCATTTGTCTCTCTTTATTTCTATCTACTTCCATCTACACTGTACATCTATCTTTCCTCAAAATGTTGAGGTTATTTATAAACAGTCACCAGAAATTAAAATAATGAATAAATTAAAATAACGAATAAATTAAATTTCTTTCTCTCTTTTTAAAAATCATAGCAATTACACTATAAAGTAGTTAATTCACTCACTTGTTCAATATTTATTAAAATATTTGTAAAACCCTTTGCTAGGTACTGAAATGCAAAGTAAAATGGGCCTTTGGTCTCTTCCCTTAAGAAGTTTCCAGTGAAGTGGACAGACTGACAAATACTAAAGAATTAGAGTAAAATGTGCTGAATACTCTGAGGAAGGCAGGAAGGGGTCTGGTGGGGATGCGTGGGGGGAGATGTTTTCTCAACCAAGCCAACCCAAGAAGTGAAGCAGGAATTAGCTAGAAGATGACTCCAAAACCCAGACCTTCCAGCAGAGAAAATGACACGGAGGCATGAAACAGCACTTGGGAAATGCTTCTGGGGCTACAGGGACAAAGGGACCTCAGCAAGAAATGAGGCCAGAAAGGTGGACAGAAACCAGTTCAGAGAGCAAAGGAGCTCAGAAAGGATCTTGGATCTTTTAACCTTAAACGTAGAGGATGATGATCAGATGGGCATTTTAGAAAGATCCCTCTCTTTCTTTCTTTGGCTGAGTCAAACCCAGCTCTCAGCCGTATCTGCTGGTCAGACAGCCGGGGCCGGCCAGTCCTGGGCCTCGAGACATAGGCTATGGAGACACTACGCGTCTTACTTTTAAAGGCATTCCAGTAAAAGCATGTGGATCAACGCTTCCATTTCCAAGGCTGTTCCTTCTTGCTAGAATATGACAAGTAGAACCATCACCGCATATAGTCAAAATGAAATAACTGAAACGAAATTTTAGTTTCAAAGAAACAACTAATTCTTCAACTATTTGGAACAACTAAGTTTGTGACCTTAGGCTTATTAATGGTATAATACTGACACCATGGTTTATTTTTGTATCTTAATTGCTGCAGTTTTATTATTTGAGTTCCACTGTTGACTGCCTCTCCGTTACCAAAAAAATTACATGCCGACCAGAAGGCAGCGCACTTGCTGGAAATGACAAAGAATAAATGTCCCTAGACAGCCTTCTCATCACTGGCTGGGGGAGAAAGATGACAGGTCAAACTTGAAAATAGGCTACATTTGATGCATAGCATATGCATGAAATAAAATTCTGTTGTATTGAAGAAGCTTTTGTATTAAAATTTTCACTGGATGATGACAGCAGAGTTGAAAAAAACAACACTCATACTGTTTAAAAAAAAACACCATAAGAAAATACTATTTAAAAACTGTACGAATAATGTTTCTAAAAATTACTTTGTTTTCAAGGACAAATATTCCAATATGTTGCTATCAAAGGCCATCAACATTAAAGAGAGAATTGAATCATATTCATTCATTCCAAAGATTTATGAAGACATCATTCACTCCAGCCAGGGAGTCAGAAGGCTTTTTCTTATTGTTTGTAGCATTCCCAAGTGACTGCACACATAACTTCCCAGGTAATTAATGCTAGGAGGTGAGCGTTCCCATGGATCAGATTTCTCAAGGGAATTCTACAGGAATCTTGGACACATTTCATCCTCATTAATCATCTGCCATCAAACTGAGAAGACCATTGTCCTGGAGAGTAAAATAATCGTAAAATGGCTATTTTGGATATACATTTAATTCTAAGTATCAATCTGGATAGACATGATGTTGGGTGAATCTCTTGAGTTTTATCCCTGGGCCTCTGTTTCTAAGCAAAATCACTCAGGACATGAAATCTACCATGGGGAGAAGAATCATACATTAGTCTTAGAAATTATTTATCACCCAGTAACAAGAAACAATTTCTTAGAGGTCATTACAGAACACTCAAATAATGTACTGTATTGGAGGTTAAGTTTGTTTTTAGGTCACTTACCATGCTGTCAAGAACATTTACTGACTGCTTTTTTATGATACCAGCTTACTGCCCAGTGGCTTTGCTTCTCATTCTCTCCCAAGTCTTTAAAGATAAGAAACCTCCAGAAAAGAAGGATGATACACTGCTAACTTGGAAAAGTCCCAACAGGCCTTACAGACTAATCGCAGGACAAGTGCAAAGTCCCAACAGGCCTTACAGACTAATCGCAGGACATGTGCAGCCCCAGCGACACTCTAACAGGCTCCTCCTGCAAACCCCATCCAAGGGAGAGAGTATTTTTCTGTGTGAAAGGTCAAAGTCCTGACAAAGCAATGTCATCAGAAATTTTGTGTTTAAAATGGGAAAAATATAATCTTACAGAAAACATCTCCAGAAAAGGGACTGGTGTCAGGACAGCTTTCCCTTGCCTGCTTTAGGCACCAATAACTTCTGTTTCCATAAATGTGCCCAGTGCCATGCTGGCTCGGGCCACCTGTACCTTCCACACACTGTCATTCCTCTGCCTTCTCCTTCCAACTGACCGTGACTTGCCTCATCTCCACTAACCTTCAGGTCTCCGTTCCAACAATCTCTGCTGCGTTACCTTCCTTGACCCCTACATTTATTTAGGTCTACTTGATAGTCCTTCACATGGCTCCCTGGACTTCCCATCAAACCCACATGTTTAATATACACTGCTGCCTATCCCTAGACTGTAAACTGAGGGGACAGAGACTGTGTTGGTATGATTCAGCATGGTATCTCCAGCTCCCAGGACAAACCACGCTGTAGAGGAGGAACCTAACACAAACTTGTTAATGAATTTAGTAACACTGCCCCGGTTCTTAAGAACGTATGTTTTGTGCATATTGTTTTCACAACTTGGAAAGGAAAAAATCTGAAATCATAGAGAACATTGTAAAAATATGGGGTGCTGATTATGAGTGACATCTCCCCAAGGCCAAATCATTCTTTTTTGAGATATATACATACCCATATGGCCTGCCACAGCTGGCTTTATCGCAGAAGCTTTTTTCCCCCTGACTTGCAAGAAGGGCATATAAGTATTAAGTCTAATGTCTGTGCTTCATCATAACAATACAGTCCTGCTGTACTTTAGAGAAATGTTCCTTTCTTCCTTAGTGAAATTGTAATTATTTTCATTGCTTAGAATTCTAAATTTGTTTTGACATAAATTATTTAAAAATGAAGCATTCATAGTGCAAAGGAATAAAGATGACTGTGTTCATTCAAAGGTCAGATGCGTAGTAAAAGTGACAAATTACACTGGGTGGACCTCATATAATAAACTTGAATACATTTATGTGAATACATCATTGGAGAAGTACATAAGTTCATTCCATGACTTTCTAATTCCCACACTCTGAAGGTAAGTCTGTCCCTTGATGGTTCATTTTAACTGTTGGTCACTGATCAAATAGTTTCTTTCAATTTCACATAGTCAAGAGCTATGCACTGTTCCAGGGCTTTATTTAGAGAAAAGGCCTCATATGAAGCACTATGAATCTATCAAAACTACTTATCATTTGAGATCCTACCAGTTATCCTCACTCCTGGCATTCCTAAACTTTCCTCTTCTTTTGATCTTTCAATTTTTTTAAGTTGCTTACAAACCTTCCCTCTACTCCAGATAAAAACCCTAACTGAAAAGCTCCTGGAAAATAATAGATTTTATTGTTTTCTTGTTCGTTTTATACTGGCCTGGCATAGAGCCTAGAAATCAATAAACATTTATTGAAAGAGTGAATGAATTAATGCCTACATGCACGAATAATCAAAATCCTTGAGGGGGAATTGGGGAAAAGGAAAAAGCTTAGGAGTAGTGCTGACATTGTCAAATGAGGATAGCACAGTAGCTTGAGATAGTTGTGTCTTTTATGGTCTTACTATTCATCTCGTATTTCCTGACATTACCAAAAAAAGAATAAGAAAGTTTTTTTCACTATGTTGGATTAAGGTTATTCACAGAGATCCAGCTTATTTATCAATAATAAATTATGACTCTTTCAATTCTCTTTCCACTTAACCAATTATAGATACACAATCAGCATAAAACAATAATAACTTTTTCTAATATTTGGAAATAATCTTATCTCAGTGGTGTTATTTTATCCAGGCTGACAGGTGAAAATTAGAATGTAACTCTAGTGCCTGTGACTACGTTGACAGTTGTATTGAGGGTTTGAGGAGGAGTCAGGCAAAACTGTGAGAAAGAGACACCATCAGATACAGGGATTATCTACAATGGTACTTCTAGGGCAATAATAATAATAAGGATAATGATACAAATATGGATAGTTTCTAAATTCATATTTTCAGTACATAATAGTAATAATTTAAAAACTATGGGGATTTTCTATGTTTGCACTGTTAGGCCCATAATAACAATTTTTTCAAAATGAGGATTTTTCTAGCTTTTGTGATTTATCAGAATTGGCTTTACAGATTACAAAATTCCTGTGGGAACACAATGATATTAACAATGTAATCAGCAATCCTTTATAATTCGAGTCAATGGAATCCCTAAATTCTAGAGGCCGCAGTACAATCATCTATATATGTAATTTAGAAAGGTATGAGATATTCTTTTTCTTGGTCTATAACCACCCAGTATGTCAACATTGAGCTTTTCAGGAGACCATGCCAGGTATGTGAAGTGGGGTACCACACTCCAGAGACATTTATCACGGCCTGAACCTAACATAATATATTTGAAAAGGTAAGTCTATTTATTTTATAAAAGGAATTAGGTTTCATAGAAAAATCATATAATCAGACAGGTTAATCATATACTCACACATGTATAGAAGGTAGGAAAATTGAAACCATTCCTGTGAAGCCAAATGAACCAAATGTCTTGGCTAACTGAGCAGAGCTAAAGACTAAAAAATATACTGTTAATCACCAAATTCAGAGAGTTTTCAAAAGAACACTAATTGAAGGATCAGGGGATGGCAAATCACTAAACACCAATATGCCACGTGATGATATTTCAGCCAAGAATGAACCGAATAGATGACGGTGGTCTCATAAGATTATAATGGAGCTCAAGAGGTCCCATCGCTGGTGACTTGGTAGCTGTCACGGTGTCGTGGCAGGACACGCTACTCACACTGCTTGTGGTGATGTGGTGTAAACAAACCCACAGCGCTGCCAGTCATATAAAAGTACAGCACAAACAATCATGCCCACTACATACTACTTGCTAATGATAACACATGGCTATGGTACTGGGTTAGCTTTTACTATACTACACTTTTTTAATTTTTTTGCAGTTTTTGGCCGGGGCAGGATTTGAACCTGCCACCTCTGGTATATGGGGTGCCAGCGCCCTACTCACTGAGCCACAGGCACCGCCCTATACTACACTTTTTAATCATTATTTTAGAGAGTACTTCTTCCACTTATTAAAAACAAAAGATAACAGGCTTAGGCAGGTCTTTCAGAAAGCTTTCCAGAAGATGGCACAAGGGGTGACAGCTCCATGCATATTACTGCCCCCGAAGACCTTCCAGAGGGACCAGACGTGGAGGCGGGAGACTGTGATAGGTCCGATCCTGACCCGGTGTAGGCGTCTGGCGAATGTGTGCATTTGTGTCTTAGTTTTCAACAACAAAAAAAAGTTGCAAAAGAAATTTTTCAAAAATAGGAAGAAACTTATAGTAGGATATAAAGGATAAAAAGAATATTTTCATACAGCTGTACAATGTGTTTGGGTTGTAAGCTACATGTTATTACAAAAGAGGCAAAAAGTGAAATAAATTAAAAAGTCTATAAAATAAAACATTAGGATTAATTTATTACTGAAGAAAAAAATATTTTTATAAATGTAGCATAGCCAATGTGGACAGCATTTATAGTCTACAGTGGTGCACGGTGCTGTCCGAGCCTTCACATCCCTCACCACTCGCTCCTGGACTCACCCAGAGCAACTTCCAGTCCTGCAAGCTCCATTCATGGTAAAGGCCCCATAGAGGTGTATTTTTTTAATCTTTTACACTGTATGTTTAGATACCTTCAGACAGAAATACTTACCTTTGTGTTACAGTCCCATGCAGTATTCAGTACAATACCATGCTGGACAGGTTTATAGCCTGGGAATAAAAGCTGTACCACCCAGCACAGGTGTGCAGCGAGCTATGCCACCTAGATCTGTGTAAGTGCCTGCCATGAGTCTTCTCACAAAGTATTTCTCCGAAAGTGTCTCTGTCATTAAGTGACACATGACTATACTTTCATCTCAGCTTTCTCTTCAGCTAAAACAGAAAACAGGGATACCGCTTCCCAATGTGTTACATTTTGCACAATTCTGCTGCTGCACTGGGAAAATACACTAACCCAGACTTAATTAATGCAGGCAGAACAGGACTGCGCAATCTGGAAGAGCCTCCATTCCCAGCACACTTCTTACCTGACTTTCCAAGGCCTGGCGTGTCTGTCCTCCACGGTGCACGTGTCCTCCCTGGAAGGCTGAGAACAGGGAGAACTGAGGGTGCAGTGGTGAGAGCCGCAGGTGCACTTCACCTGCACAGGTTCAAACCAGGCTGCCAAGACCCACAGAAAAAGTGCAGAATCACTGGAGACTTTTGGAGAGCAGCGATAAAGCAGCAGACATCCCCAACATCAATGAAGAGAGGGTTACATCTACAGCAGAACTGGTAGAGCCAAGAACTGCAGGCTGAAGCTAAGAGCCAGAGGCACAAACATGGTTCTGAGAAGGAAGGCAGAGCATCAAGAGACCATGTTTCCACCCAGCCAAGGAGACTACAGCGCTTGGCGTGTATCATCAAGCTTGTGTCAGCTCAGAGCATAAGCAGCCCATCTGTGACTAGAAGGGCAAAGTGGCTTCCAAAAAGCTCAGTCTAACAGATTCATATCAACATATACTCGGCCGGAGGTTGGGAGAATTTATGAACCCCAAGGGCCCTTTCTCTAAAAGTAAATAAATATACATTTATTTTACTTGGGATTAGAGCATGGGAACAGCAAACCTTTCCTTTGGAGGCCATCAGTTCTCTCAGCCTGTGTTATTGTGTGTCACATGAACAGTGAAATACTGCTATGCATTTGTGTCCCTAATGCTCTGAAAGGATGCGTAGCTTCCTCCAGAATCAGAGACGACATTCTCAATTGTGGAAAAAAGTGAAAGCTCAGAACCTATGATGCTCTCCCAATAGCTCTTGTCACAGAACATCATATCTGAGATGAATGTCACCCCAGAATTATTAATCAATATATAGACAGCTAGTGTAGAGGATAAACTAAACTTCCTGTTGTTGTTGTCTAATTCTAGCATCTACCCAACAGTAATAGAGTCAACAAGTAGGGAGCCAGGTGTGAAAGGCAATGAGGTCATGCCCAAAGCAAGCAAAGGGGGCCTGGTGACAGGGGTCCCATCTGGCTTGTCCACTCAGCAGCTGTATGACATATAGCAAGGCACCTGTCTCCCTTAAGTCTCTGTTTACTCAAAGAATGAGAAGTTTGAATCAGATGATCCTCTCCAGAAAATGTGGTGAGTTTAATACTTATTTCCTTTTCCCAAAAGCATTAACAAGAGCTAACTTCAATTCTTGATAAATGGAAGAGTAAAAATAAATTACACTGCCCAAATAACAAGTTCACTGTTGAACTTGATATTGGCCTAACAGCAAAGGTCTTCTAATAGTTCTTGTGGAGAGTTAGTTTCTTCAAGTTCAATATCCCCCATTATATAGTCTTGTCCCCCAAACCAAACACATTCCCATTTCCTGATTTCTCTTTCTTTGTCTATCTAACTACTTTGAGGGTCATCACTAGCTTATTTTTCACAGCATTCTTAATATAAAACCAGTTATCAGTCCCAATCTTTTCTGTGTCTGCTCCCTTATTCTTTGGCTCCTAGTCTGGAGGCTATCACGGGAGGGTGGAGAATGTTCATAAGTGAGCAGATATTGGATACTTAGTACATTTAATCCTCACAACCACCTTTTGAGGCAGGGTTTATAATTCTGCCCATCTTCCAGGGGAAGAGAGGGAGGCGCAGAGAAGTTAAGGATTATCGTGCATCAGGCCCCATTAGCCTTGCAGGGGTCCTCAAACTTTTTAAACAGGGGGCCAGTTCACTGTCCCTCAGACCGTTGGGGGGCTGGACTATAGTTAAAAAAAAACTATGAACAAATTCTTATGTACGCTGCACATATCTTACTTTGAAGTAAAAAAACAAAACAGGAACAAATACAATCACATCGCCGCATGTGGCCCGCGGGCCGTAGTTTGAGGACCCCTGGAGAGTAACGAAGTCAGAATTTAAACCCAGGCAGTCAGCTCATAGCCCATGCTGTGCCATCCTGCCTCTAGCAGCTCTGAAAGCTGGCATGGCATGCTCCCAAATATCATTATACTTTATCTCATTACTCATGAGATGACCTTGTGCACCCGGTCACATCCTCACTCTACCGATGAGGTCACATCAGCAGAAAGTAGCTTCCAAATTCATATTCCTCTGTAGCTGCAATGGCCTCACTGCCTCCCCCTGGACTATGGGACAGCCTCAGCGCTGCTTTCCCTGCTGCTCCACTCCACAGTAACAGGGAATGGACTACCAAATCAGCTTTCACAAGATGGCACTTTAATCATGTCACATTCTGGATCAAAAGCTTTCACTAATGAATTCCAAATTCGTCACTCTGGCATTCAGGGCCAAGTGGGAAGGTAGGATGTTCAGTCCTCCCTTCACCTGACCTTTCTCATCTTTGTGACTTCACCTCCCTTGCTCCCTCACACCGAGGTTCTCCATCCTCTTACCCTTCAAGCTTTCACTCATACCGTGGCCCCTCACTAGTAAGCTCTTCCTTTAGGGTTCCTCTTATGGAGTACAGGCCTTCGAAAACCTCTAAATGAACTAGACTTCAGCCTGTGTTACAGCACTTGAGAAATTCAGGTTATTACAAACTTATAAAGTATTCAATCTTCTTTAAGTCTTGTGCCCAGGTGGGTGACACCATAGTAAAACTTGGGTATGATAAGAGCCTTCAGGATGTTAGTTGCACTATTGATCTTGGCTTAAGAGAACAGGATGAATAAAACAGGACTCATTACACAGTGATACATCATTCCATTAGAAATGAGAAGTAAAAGTAACTTCCTGTCTGATCCAAGGAAGTTATCGGCTGCCAAAAACAGCCATCTAATCAGAGAGCAGCCTTGGGAGGCAGTGAGGCTGGTTCAGTAATTGTCAGAGCCGTGTCTAACAAAGATGGTCAATCCTGTTGTTGTCCAGAGATGATGTAGTAATCCCAGTCGAGGCATCCAGAGTGATGCCAGGTCTCAGGAGCAACTCAAAGCCACAGGATAAACATGGTCCATCTTTGGTTTACTTTTGGGGATATATACTGGTAAAATATAAACAATTCAACTGAAAATATCTCATAATATTTTATGTCAAAACAAAAACCCCATAGGCTTATTATGGAGTAGAATGGAAAATTCCATAAATTTTAATGATAAAACACAAAGCACTTCTGAATTTGCTGTTGACGCCTTTGGTTTACATAGCCAGACCCTCGGGAATGCATGCTGCTCTCTTCTGATGTTAGAAGTATTTTAGGGGAAAAGCTTGAGAAATGCTGATGTAATGTGGTAAGCATTGCAGACCGAGACCCAGGGGAATCTAGTTACATGATGAAAGATATTGCTAGACATGAAAAGCATTCCATTAATAAATATGAAAAGAAAAAGTTAATACTTGCCTTATGTGAGTCTGCACACAAATGAGAACATTGTTCATAGTCCTTAAAAGTTGGATGTTACTTTTACTTCTGTGGTTTATTAAACTGAAGTTTCATAATGTACCTTGGGCCTTCCAAAACATGATTTAGCTATCACATTTTGGAAAACATGCAATGTAAATCCCTTTAAGACAAAGCTGCCATGAAATAAGACATATATAACAGACTCAATTTTGCTCTAGGATCATAGCTCAAGACTCAAACCATAAGGCCTAAAAACCCACTATATATGAGCCATTCAAATTCATTTGCCTTGTGATGGGTACTTCTCTAGACACCAAGAAAATAAAGACAAAAATAGAATTCCTCACAGACCATCACCACAAGAATCTGCACAAGGACAAATGGCAGGATCCTAGATGGGTTATATGGAAGCAAACAAAGGTTTACAGCAAGGTACACAGTTGGGCAGGATAACGGTGTCATAACATTGAATGAATTAATAGAAATACCTGGCTGTACTTGGCAGCCTAACCTTATCAAGCCTAATCCTGGATCATTTAGTAATTCATTCAACACATATTTGTGTGTCAGGATCTATTCCAATGGTTCATGATACAAAGTCCCTGACATCATTAATATTTTAGGCTTTTTTATAAAAATAAAGTAAAGTAAGAGGGACAGAGAATGGTGAGGTCAGAGTTTTATCAGACAAGGCTCTTTGGTAAAGACATTTCAGGAGAGACTTGAAGGGACTAAGTGAGCCATACTGCTAATTGGCAAGAAAGCAGCCAAGGCCAAAAGTGTAAGTGCCAAGGCCCTGGGGCATATCATGCCTGGAATGCTTGCAGGGAGGGGAAGCAAGGCGGCCAGGGTGGCTGGAACAGAAGGAGTAAAGGGAGTCTGCAGGACTCTATAAAGACTTGATAAGGATTTTGGATGGAAATGAGATGGAAGTGAGATAGAATCTACTGGAGGCGGTAACATGACTATGTTTTAAAAGGGTCTCCCAGGCACTTATGTGGGCATTTCATGCAATATGGCTTCAGTTAGGAGGATTTTGTAATAAATGAGCTAAGAGATGAATCATGAATGGGCCGTGCAGGTAGTGAAAAGTGGTTGGATATCGGATGTTACAAAGTTAAAGCTAAGGGGATTTTCTCATATAATAGATGTGAGGTGTAAGAAAAAGAGAGGTATTAAGGATGTTCCCCACATTTTTAGTTCACACATCAGAAGAATGGAGTTGCCATTTTTCTTTTTTTTTTTTTTTTTTTTTTTTTTTTAATTTTTTTATTAAATCATAAGTGTATACAATGATATGATTATGGGGCATCATACACTCACTTCATAAACCATTTGACACATTTTTATCCCAGTGGTTAACATAGCCTTTCCGGCGTTATCTCAGTTACTGAGTTGCCATTTTTCAAACAGAGAAAAAACAGATTCTGGAGAGGAGGGTTAATCTGCGATGCTTGCTTGACACATAGAAATGTCTAACAGCAGCTGAACAGACTGAAGTGCATGGGTGGGATTAAAGCTAGAAGACAAATTTGACCCATTGGCATTATGGTTTTTTATCTCAAGCCTGGAGGACCATAGGAGTTCATCAAAGAATAAATGTATGTTCAGAGCATCTTATTAGGTCTGGGAACTGAG
The DNA here is from genome assembly GCF_027406575.1 of Nycticebus coucang. Classification (NCBI taxonomy): domain Eukaryota; kingdom Metazoa; phylum Chordata; class Mammalia; order Primates; family Lorisidae; genus Nycticebus; species Nycticebus coucang. Next base: position 23,012,878 of record NC_069792.1, on the reverse strand, counting down.
ACCTGGAGCACGCCACTGTTTGTTTTTATAAAAGTTTTATTGAGATATAATTGAAAAGACATGTATGGTGGTGCCTGTGGCTCAAAGGAGTAGGGCACTGGCCTCATATGCCGGAGTTTTTGGCCCAGCCCCGGCCAAAAACTGCAAAAAAAACGAAAAAAAATTAAAGGAAAAGAAATGTATAAGGGTTTCAAAATGAGCTGAACCAGCAAAGGAGACTGAGAAGAGTGGCCAGCAAGTTGTGAGAAGAACAAGGAAAATGCATCCTGGAAGCCACACAAATGGACGACAGAGGACATAAAATAAACACTGAGATATGGGTATGAGATTTGGCAATGTGGAGGTGAAGGGCATTTTTGATAAAAGCCTGATTGGAGTTGGTTCCAAAGAGAGTGGAGGAGGGGCAGTAGAGATAAGGAGTACACACCATGGTCGTTATGATTTTGCTATCCAAGGGAAAAAAGAAATAGGACCACGCTGGACTGCATGTGTGCTGATGGGAATGTCCCGTGTGGAGGGGCAATTTTCATAAGGCTTGCGAGGACACTGGCTTGGTGGCAAGAGAGGTTATGTCTACATTAGCTTCCTGGCACTGCTATAACAAAGTACCACCAGCCTAGTGACTTATACAGCAGAAATGGGTCATCTAGCAGTTCTGGGGGTCAGAAGGCCAAAATCACAGTGCACCCTCTCAAGGCCTGAGGGAATGATCTGTTCCAGGCCTCTCTCCTGCTTTTATTTATTATTATTATTATTATTATTTTTTTGTGTGCCCTCAGTAGAGTACTGTGGCGTCACAGCTCACAGCAACCTCCAACCCCTGGGCTTAGGTGATATTCTTGCCTCAGCCTCCTGAGTAGCTGGGACTACAGGCGCCCGCCACAACGCCTGGCTATTTTTTGTTGAAGTTTGGCCGAGGCTGGGTTCAAACCTGCCACCCTCGGTATATGGGGCCAGTGCCCTACTCACTGAGCCACAGGCACTGCCCTCCCAGCTTCTAATTGTTCCTTGGGTCGAGGCAGTGTAACTCCCAAGTATTTTCCCAGTGTGCATGCCTGTGTCCAAATTTCCCCTTTTTCTAGGGACACCAGACAAATTAGGTTAGAGGCCCAATTTGACCTCATTTTAACTTAAGGAATTATATCTGCAAACACTGAATTTCCAAATAAGGTCTATTCTAAAATATTGAGAGTTAGGACTTTAACATGTGAATTTGTGGAAGAGGAGGGTACACCATTCAGCCCATAACAGGACCTGAGGTCAATTGAAAGGGCTGGTGTTTGTAAGGGGAGGGAAGGCGAGAAGGGATGGACGTAGATGCAGATGGTGGCCGTGGAGTCTGTATAAGTTTTCTGATTGCTTCTATTTTCCTGGTGAAATAAAAGGCAACATCAACATCATAAGATTAACCCTAACTTGCCCAACTAATGTAAATTTCTGCTGAATACTGGCCAATCAAATAATAAGTGAGTTATACTATGTTTAAATATGAATTATATGTAACAAAAAATACAGCAAAATTCGAACTCCAATTACGATTTAAGAAATTAAGGAATTATGGTCTAGTATATGAAAAAGTACTTGATCTAAATTAGGTTAATGGATGCAGAAATATTAGCTAAGAGGAAGAAAAGATATAATGAGAGCAAGAATACAGGAACCACAGACAGCAGATTAGATGCAGAAACTCTCATCAAGCCAAGAGAAATACAGAGCTTTTTCATGAAGCTTTTAGAGAGAAGAAATATTGCACGTGAATTTTAATAACCCCAAAACAGAGGTACGACAATTTTATTATCCGTGGTAATTTAGGTGAATGGTCCTTACTCGTTGGACCCAATTACTTTGTGATTTAAATGAACCATTTTTTCAAGCTCTTCAGGTTTAGCCATTACTGCCCTGTATTTTACAATGGAGACCTTGGCAAAAGAAACACTGTCATTTCTCTCACAATTTGCACATCTACATCTGAAGAAGTCCCAGACAAACTAGGCTGGGCAGGTAGAAGAGACAGACTGTGTGAACAAAATCAATGCAGCCAGTTTGCAACATTTGTTGCTGTTTTACAGAAAACTCCTGTCTTTCAGTGAACATTCCTAGCACTACACTTTTCCAGGTTTTCTCCAGTACACTCACATAATTGCTATTAGCATTTTGTCTATCTTGAATGTGTAATGAGGGACAATGGAGCTCTCAGATAGAATGAGCTCATTCCATAAATAACAATAAGACTGAAGATCGCCTTGTTTCTGCAACAAGGCTGCCATCAATGTCAGGGAAAATGGCGGGAGTTGACCAAGGGTAATTCACGGCCTGCAACCACCTCCACTCTAGACTCAGGGAAATGGAAAACATCTATTACAGTGTCAGCAGCTAGTCCATACCCTGGGGACTGGCACAGAACATTTCTTATTAAATATTTTGTTCAATTTTCTTCAATATTGCTTTGAAAAAAAATTGAGCAAAGATTGCTACTCATTGCTTCCATCAGAAAACTCATAAACATAAAAGCTTTGATTAAAAAAATTCTTGGCAAAGATACTTGAACACTGTTTATTAACTTTCTTTCCCCAATGTACCTAGATACACTTTTTTTCCTTCAAATTGTTCTATTCCAATATGCATGGCAGCGCCATTCGTCATTGCCACCTTCCTTGTAGGTAAGCAGAGGGAATGACTAAAGGCGCAGACAGAAGTTAACCCCTCCAGCTAAGCGAAGCCTTTGCAGCTACTTTGGAGTTGTTTTAGAAACACGTTTAATTTCTCATACTCACATAACACTACTTTTGTTTTTACTCAAGAAAAAAAATCCTTATTTTTGTATTTGCTCTGACCTCCTCCAATGCTCTGCAGCAATAAGAGATAAACTTTTCTAACATTTCTTTCAGCTATTCGATCTTCTTCTTACGGCTTTATGATTCAAGCACAGTTTCATAGCTACACCTTTTAATTTTCAACCTACCCTTCTCTAGGAGTCAGAAGTTAGGGTTTGTTCTTCCCATTCAAAACAGGTATTAAGTACTAAAAATACGCCAAATATCAGGACTACAAAAACAAATGACACTTATCTCTCACCAGTAGGTTAAGCACATACATTTGCACTGCCCTTATTAAGTAAAGAGAATCCTAATCTTTATCAGGATGACATTTGTAAGACATTTTTTTATTTACAAGTTCATTGACCTTTTCTTTTAAGCCAAAACTGTTGATGAATAAAAGTACGTTTGTAAAGTCTACCTATTATATGTAGTATACTCGTACTTCCTCAAGAGCCTAAGTTGCAAATGGGAAATAACTATATTCCAAACATGGATTTTTGATATGTCCTTGACCTTGAATAAACTTACTAACTTTTATTTTAGTTTAATAGACATTTATTCCTTTAGCTGAACCACCTCTACACATAATCAAAATGTATAGAATGTTTAGTTTCAGACTTCGAATAAACTTATAACTTAAAATGTTGTTAACGTAAAGGGTGTTTAGCAAACTCAATGAAGGAAAATCAGAAGGCTCAGTGAAAAATAACTGACTCTTGGGAATTCTAAGATGTTTAATACTTAAAGAAAACCTTTCTAGGTAGATACTATTATCATCATTTATAGAAGAGAAAATTAAAAGTAAGAATAGGTTAACTAGCTTGCCCCACGGTCATCAGAGATGTGCTTGGATTTAAGGCCTGTGCCCTCGTCGCTACGACACCATGTCATGCTGGCTCCCCCTGCAGAGGAAGACTCTCCAGAGGCTGACGGGAAACACTCCCAGGAAGACCATGGCAGGTGCCTGATGCTGCCCATGCTACTAATTAACAGGTTTTTTTCCTCTTTCTTCTTTTATTGTAGTAAAATATACCTAACATAAAAATCACCAGTAAATGATTTTGAGGTGTACAGTTTGGTGGCATTAAATGCATTCACGCTGTTGTGAAACCGTCATCACCATCCAGCTCCAGAACTTTTTTTATCTTCTCAAAATGAAACTCAGTACCTCTCAAAATAGCTCCCTATTCCTGTCCCCATTAGTCCTTAGTAACCTCTACTCTTTGTCTCTATGAATTCAATTATTCTAAGTATGTCATTTAAGCAGAATCATACGATTTTTGTTCATGTGTCTAGGATATCATGTTTTCAAAGTCCACCCATGTTGTAGCATGTTTCAGAACGTCATGACGTTTTAAGTCTGAATAATATTCCATTGCACTTAAATACTATATTTTGTTCATCCATTGATTTGTTGATAGACATTCAGTTTTTCCTATCCTTTGACTATTTTGAATAATGTTGTTCTGACATTGGTGTAAACATATCTGTTGGAGTCACTGTTTTCGGTTCTTTGGGATATATACCCAGAGGAGGAACTGCTGGATCATATGGCAAGTTCGTGTTGAACTTTGACAAACGACCAGACTGTCTTCCACAGCAGGTGCACCATCTTACTCTGCCACCAGCTATGCACATGGGTTCCAGTTTCTTCACATCTTCACTAATAGTTATTATGTTCTGCTACTTTTGATACCCTGTTTCCCTGAAAATAAGTCTTATTTTAAGGTGTGCTCCCAAAGATGTGCTAGGTCTTATTTTCAGGGGATGTCTTATCTTTCCTGTAAGTAGGTCTTATTTTCGGAGGATGTCTTATTTTTGGGGAAACAGAGTAATACTACTAATTAAGTTTTAAGTTACAACTCATCAATCACAGTATGCATGATAAAGGCTGTAAGAATGTAAAGTATTTTTAATAATTCTGAGCTCCCCACCGTAACTAGGAGGCAGGAAAATCATATTTGACGTTGAGATTTACTCTCCTAATGTGCCAGTGCAATTGAGGAAAAAACTTTAACAATTATTAGAAGACAGGAGACCTTAGAAAGAGTTACCACTAAATAAAAAAGAGTCCTTTCATTCAATTTAGGAGGCATCACAAAGTGATCTTTCACTTTTTAGCCGGAGACACCATCTTTCAGTAATTCATCAAAATGACGAACACAAAGGCAAAGAGGAGAGGTACCCGATACGTTCTCTAGGCCTTTAGAAAACATGGAGTTGTTCCTTTGGCCACATATATACGAATTTACAAGAAAGGTGATATGTAGACATCAAGGGAATGGGTACTGTTCAAAAAGGCATGCCACACAAATGTCACCATGGCAAACCGAAGGTCTACAAAGTTGCCCAGCATGCTGTTGGCATTGCTGTAAACAAACAAGTTAAGGGCAAAATTCTTGGAGAATTAATGTTCGTATGGAGCATATTAAGCACTCTAAGAGGTAAGATAGTTTCCTAAAACCCATGAAAGAAAAGGATCAGAAAAAGAAGGAAGCCAAAGAAAGAGGAACCTGGGTTCGACTGAAGCGCCAGCCTGCTCCACTCAGAGAAGCTCACTTTGTGAGAACCAACAGAAAGGAGCCTGAGCTGGAACCTACTCCCCACGAATTCGTGGCATAATAGGTATATGGTATAGTAAACAGGAGAACCAAGAGAACCAGTTGAGAAGGAGTAAAGTGCTGGAACCTATTCCCCAAGAATTCATGGCATTACAGGCATAGCAAGCTTTGTCACATTCAAGGGAAAGGCACCTCCCTGAGCTGCTGGAAGCTTTTCCCTATGAATTCATGCCATAATAGGTATTAAAGATAAAAGCTACTGTAAAACAACAACAACAAAAAGTGCCCTGATCTTTCACTATGGATAGCATCAGTGAATGATAACAGAAGTAATTATGACAAAAAATACAACTATCTTCATTTATTACAATTGGCCAAAGCCTTATGGTGCCCCTAGAATTGCTTCTCAAAGAGAAATGTCAAATTGTCAAATTTTATTAAGCCATCCGTATTTCAGGATGTGTTAGTGTGTTGACAGTTGCTGGTGTGCAGAAGCTTCCCATGTTAATTTGCTATAACTGTAGTGGAAATGTTGATGCTAACGAGTCTGAGGGAAATTAATTCGTTGAGGTTCATCTCTTTTATGACTCTAAATAGAAAAATTCCACAGGATCTGAAATTACCCTTAGTACTTTTTCTAATGCATTTAGCCCAATTATAAACAACAACTTTGTAGCAAAATAAACTTCCCCAAATATCTTTGATTATTCAGTGGATATTGGATCAAGCACCCTTAGATATTTAAACAAATAGGGAAATACTGTTTAAACTCTTTGTCACTTCCTTGCTAGGGGATACCTAGAGCTGAGGTTGGTATTCTCTCTCACTGTATCAGTTACCTATTGCCATAATTGTGCCACATAACAAACAACCATTCAACCTCGGTGAAATGCAATACCCATTTATTTAGCTCATGAGTCTGCAGAGACGGATCTGGCCTAGGCCTCGTTGAGCAGGGCTGGGCTTGCTCACATGTCTAGGTGTCAGCTGAGCGTTGGATGACCCAGGACAGTCGCACTGTCTTGTCCTCTAGCAGGCCATTTTCCGTATGTCCTTTGATCATGGCAACAAAGTAAGAGAGGAACAGAGACAAGCAAATGCATTTCAAGCCCCTGTCCATGGCACGACAGCTAACATGACATTGGTGAAGGCAAGCCACCCAGCTAACCTCAGAATCAAGGGGAAGTGAGATATACCACTGCTTTTGAAGAGAGGAAGTACAAAATCATATTGAAAAAGAAACTGGATACACAGAGGGGTGAAAGAAGGAGCCATTAATGCTAGCAGTCCACCACACTCGCCTTCACGTACTTAAGCTGTGATAGAATTTTTCTTGTCACCGTTTCTGGGCTCGGGCTCTTTTTCTCTTTGACTGAATCACAAATCTCGGAAAAAGCAGCTTTCTAATATATAGGTACTCTAGGAAAATAAGAATCTAACACAGTACTTAATTCAGAGTGGCTGTTCAATGAGTGCTGGAGGAATGAATTAATCAAAGAATGAAGGTTTTTCAGTCTGAATTTTTCAACATGGTAGCAACTTGCAGTACTAATTAAGGTAAAAAGACTGGAGTGTATATTTGGTGATTTTTAAACTACCTATACTCATTTTTCCATATTGCATTGAACATGGAAAAATCCAACAATTTCTAGGTATTTAAATCCAATTTATCCAACATATATAAAATGTGTATCTTCTCTGGGCAAAGCATTATGGTACAAACTTAGGAATGTGAGTGATGCTATCTGAAGTGAAAGCAAGGGGCTAGAGAAAAAAATCAATCTCCCTCCCTGTTTAGAATTCTGTAGGATGCATAAAAATACCTTTCACATAAGAATATTCAGATCTGAAATTCTGTACTTGATTATGTAAGGACAAAATAATAGAAGGCAGAATGTAAGAGCTTTGGGAGAAGCATCCAGAGTAATTGATGAATTTAAAGGAAAAAGAGGACATATCCATTTGGGGTTGGAAAATTAAGACTTCATGGGAGAAGTAATACATCTCAGCTGTTTGGGGAGAGGTCATATTTAAAATCCTGCAGAACTTTAAAAAACAATGATGGGCCTGGCGCTTATAGCACAGTGATTACGGCACCAGCCACATATACCAAGGCTGGCAGGTTTGAACCCGGCCAGGGCCAGCTAAACAACAATGATAACTGCAACAAAAAATAGCCAGTGGTTTGTGGCATCTGTAATCCCAGCTACGTGGGAGGCTGAGACAAGAGAATCGCTTAAACCCAAGAGTTTGAGCTTGCTGTGAGCTGTGATGCCACAGCACTCTACCAAGCGTGATATAGTGAGCCTCTATCTCCAAAGGAAAAAAAAAAACCAACCAACCAAAAAAAAAAAAAAAAAACAATGATGGCAGTGACAACACAGAGAGAAGTGAGACCAGATGTGATTAGGGCCAAGAAATAATACAATTTTTCTAGAGCAAGTGTAAATGTGAACAATTGGTAGAGATAAACCTGAAAGGTGGGTTGGATATGTGTTGTTTATGGTCTTGAATAGCAAGCTGAAGAGTTTGTACTTACTTTCTGCATAAGTCCTGCTTTAGGAAGGACTGCACTCTGTGCAGAACTGCCTTGCATACAGGAAGGAGGTGGACGATAATCCATAGGTTATTGGAACTGTCTAGGTGACAGATCATGAGAATCCAAATTAGGAAGATGGCAGTGAGAGCAGAGAGGCTCCAAAAAAAGAGGGAGCTTTGGACAAGAGAAAAACAGCTCAGATCTTGCCCATGAAATCTTTTCATAGGAAGCCAAAGTACATGCAGAGTTTGTATACTCTGCAGAGGTCCTCGAACTTTTTAAACAGGGGGCCAGTTCACTGTCCCTCAGACCGTTGGAGGGCTGGACTATAGTTTAAAAAAAAAAACTATGAACAAATTCCTATGCACACTGCACATATCTTATTTTGAAGTAAAAAAACAAAACGGGAACAAATACAATCACACCGCCTCATGTGGCCCGCAGGCCGTAGTTTGAGGACCCCTGCTTGATTCTGAAATTTTGCCTACAACTTTCTATCAGAATGAATCTATTCCAAATTCAGGTTCCATGAAAGACCGAGACCCTTGTCATAGTAATTAGCCTCGAAGGTGCCACTAAAGTTATAAGAAACTCCAAATGATTTGTCACTAAAAGCAGTGACCACTCATTAGAAACAGCTTACTAGTCACCCATCTTCAATCAGACTGAATTGTCCACTTCCATAGTTGAGCACAATCTAATTTATGAAGTCCTCTAGATAATCAACAGAAGGAAGACAGAATCCAGGCTTTCAGAGTGGGCTGCAATTCAAGATCATCTTGTTTAATGTTGTTACATTACAAATGAAAACCAGAGCTCAGTGAGCTGTAGTTAAGTCACCTAGTTAACCAGAGAGATTGAGACCACAGCCCAGCTCTCTGCCACTTGGAGGTGTTCTCTGTATGATGCATATTAGCATTGAGGCATTTTCCTCTGTGTTCATATGTTTAAGTCAACTTCTCAACTACGAGGTCTTCAACTAGACCACAAAAATTTCAGGGCAGGTAAAAGTAGGCAGTGCAGTGAGGCTGGCTTATTTATAGTAGGTCTAGGTGATGGGGGATGAGGGTATAAATATAAGCTAATTTCTAATTCTCTAGGACCTTGAATGACAAGCTGACAGCTTTGTACTGAAATAGAAAATGTGAAATCACAGACGGTTTTTATAACTCTACTTTATTTAAAAGTACTACAATCTCCCAAAATTCTTTGTGCAAAATCTGAATGAAACACATGTCACATAATTTCATTACTATGAAAGAATACATTTTCTGAAAATTGCCATGGGCAATTAGATTCTTTTTAAAAAAATTTCAAAACTGAAAGACATTTCTGTTTATGACAGTGACATTTCCAAAATTGCACACATCACTGTGAATCAGAATCTTTTGGATGTGTTTACCTCTTTCCTCTCTGTGTCAGACTTCTTTGAATGGAGAAAGATACATTTTATTCTGTAATTTTTATAACCAGCATTAGTTAAATATGTTAGGTAAATGCAAAATAAAATGGGATACATACTTTAAAGTCCCACTGAGCTATGATACATCAGTTCTGCCAAACTCACTAAATATCACTGGTTCAGTTAAAATTAAATGTTATACAAATGCAATTCACAATGCAAGTGACATGATCAAAATGACTATAATGAGATTTGAGTGGTGTCAGTAGTTATGTTAGGGAGCTGCAAAGAATAAGTGGCTTTTTGCCTCTCTCATTCCTTTACAAAGTGGGCAGCTTCACAGAGACGTACCTGGAGGGTCAGTAGGAAACTGGAAATTGTCTGAGCAATGAGGCCAGCCTAATCAACCCAAGAGATTATAGAAATAGCAGACAGACTATCCTCACCCTTCAATGGCAAATGTGAGTGATTTCTAAAACATTCACTAAAATTACAGATAAAACCCATCATTCAATATGTGTCTTCTGGAGTAACAATCACATCTCACAATGTCTGAAGCACAAGATAAATACAGTCTCTGTCCTTGTGGATTTTTAATGTAATTGGGGTGACAGACAGTAAACAAGTAAAGAAGGACATACAAACATAATCACGATTTACGTATCACAAAGTATTGGACCAGTGTTCTGTGATGAAGAATAAGAAGAGGAACAGATCTACCAACATCAGGATTTCAGGAAAGACCTCTCTGAAGAGGTAACATTTAAAGTAAGACTTAAAATATAAAAAGCCAGCACCAAGGACAAAGATCCAGGGAAGGGAGGGGCTTGACTACACTATAAGCAGGCCTCGGTTGTTGTCCAAACCCTGCACATTCTAGTTCCACAGAACAGTGTGATCTTTATTTTTTTTTAATTATTTTATTTATTTATTTTTTATTAAATCATAGCTGTATACATTAGTATGATCATGGGGCACCATACACTTGGTTCATAGACCGTTTGACACATTTTCATCACTGGTTAACATAGCCTTCCTGGCATTTTCTTAGTTATTTTGCTAAGACCTTTACATTCCACATTTACTAAGATTCACATATACCCTTGTAAGATGCACTGCAGGTGTAATCCCACCAATCACCCTCCCTCCACCGACCTCCCCCCTCCCTCCCCTCCCTTTCCCCCTTCCCCCTATTCTTAGGTTGTAACTGGGTTATAGCTTTCATGTGAAGGTCCTAAATTAGTTTCATAGTAAGGATGAGTACATTGGGTACTTTTTCTTCCATTCTTGAGACACTTTACTGAGAAGAATATGTTCCAGCTCCATCCATGTAAACATGAAAGAGGTAAAGTCTCCATCTTTCTTTAAGGCTGCATAGAACAGTGTGATCTTTAATCAGCTCCTGAAAGATAACTGCTGGAATACCTTGCCTGATAATGTGTCTTTGTCTACCTGGAGCTGTGGCCCACACCAGATGGTTTATGCTAACAATGTGATTTATAGTCAGGGCTGTGGGCCATGTGGTATCAGTTTGGCCTCTGGAGAGGCTGGAGACTGAGTATTTAGGGTCAGCCAGATGGATACTCTATGTCTATGTGACTAATCCCCAATAAAATCCCTAGGAACAGGGTCAGGTGAGCATCCCTGGCCCGTAGTACTTCCTACCTGTTGTCACATACACCACTGCCAGAAGAATTAAGTGTGTGCACATGATTCTACTGGAAACAGGCCACTGGAAGCTCCATAACTGGTTTCTCCTGGACTCTAACCTATGTGTCCTTTTCCTTTGTTGATTTTAATCTACCTCCTTTTGCTACAATAAACTATAACCACAAAGTAAAACAGGTTTTCCAAGTTCTTTGAGTGCTCCTAGTGAATTGCTGAAACTGCAAGTGGTCTTGGGGATCCCAATACAGTCAGTAAAAGCAGAGGCCAGTGAGTGAGGAGTCGTGGTGATGAGGGATCTCTACTGGGATGGATACAAAAGTTACGGAGTTTAAGTGTTGGTGTAACAAGACTCCTCTGAAGGGGTTTAAGAAAGGGGATGATGCCTGATTTACATCTCCCAGAGATCTCTCTGGTTACTGTATAAGGATGGGGTTCGGATGGGGTAGAGGTAGGCGGGAGCTCAGGCAACTGTCCAGGAGAGACGGTGGTGCCACCTTCCCTGGGCTGGAGCTGGGGGTTTGTGGAGGTGAAGACGAGTGAAAGGCTGGAGATTGGTATTGATAAGGAGGAAGCAGAATTTGGTAGCAGGTTGTGTTTCAAGAAGGAGGAAAAGGACAAATCACAGACTACTCCTAGGTTTCTGTCTTAATGAGCAGGGTGGATGGGGTATCATTTACCGAAATGGAGAAGAGGAGAGAAAGGAAAGGTTTGGGGGAGAAATGAAAGACAAATCTCAAACTTAGACATGTGAAGTTTGAGATGTTGTGAAACACTTAAGCTGAGAGGACCAAATACATACATTTGAGAGGTTAAAGCAGAAGGATAGATGAATGATATTCAAAACACAGTTAGCAGTGCAATCGAGAGAGAACATGTGCAAATAAAAGAGAGCGGGCTCAGCAGCAGTCCCTGAGGACCTCCACCATTCAGGGGTCAGAAAGGTGAGGAAGCAGCTTATTATGCGTTAGATTCAGTGTCTTGAGCTAACCTACTCATCCGTGCTCACATCCTTACCATCATGATTCCCACACAGAGGAATCAACACACAGAGAATTCAGATAACTTGCCTGAAGTGTCTCATTTTCTCTCTCTCTGTCTTTCTGTCTTGATGTCTTTTTCTCTCAACTCTCTCCATCTCTCTCTCTTTCTCCACCCCTATTCTTGGGTGTGCACACGCACACGCACACACACACAAACAGACATAATTATTTAAACCAGAATCAAAATGTATGGTTCTAAAACCAACATTCCACTTCAATTTCCTAAGTAGAAAGGAAAGCTAAAACCCAAAAGGAAAAACTAAACAGAAACAGATAAGGATTGAAGAAATTTTAAGTAGTAACGATTTCTAGGACCAGGGAAATTCTTTTTAAAAATTACTATTGATGTCTGAAAGTATTTCTATTTCTTATTTGAAGGACCCGAAAGAAAATATAAACTTGTCCACATTCTAGACAACTCAACTAAGTAAAGTATCACACCGTAAAATATTGCTTCCTAAACCTTTCATTTAGAATTCAACTCAAGCTTTTGATTCCCCCCTTCATAAAAGCTATAAAATAGTGGCATAAAAATTGCACTTGATAATGTACTCAAAGTGCTTTACAGTGTGTTACAGATATTGACCATTATTATGCTCCTGAAGTTTTCAGAGAATGGCCAAAGTGATATATGGAATAAAGTGGGAGGATCATTTGTCCCTTTTTTAAGCAGCAGAAAGAAGTTAGAAGAAGGGATTGCAATGTAATTTTCTAATATAGGCAGATGGTATCAGGCATGTTTTCTGACTAACAAATGAGCAAAAAAATGAGGTCGGTTGGAAGCATCTGCAGGATAACTTTTGATTTAACTGCATTTCTATCATTTCCGTTTGTAAAGAAAAGAAAGTGAAAGAAGCTCATAAGAAATTTTAAAGATTATGGTTTCAAGTAAGGTTGAAAAGGAACATATCCTTCTGGTTTTACTCAAAAAAGAGAGAAATGTTCATGGTATGGAAGTGGTGGCAAATCAGAATAAAAGAGATGCTAAGCCCTGCCCATGAGATGCAGGGAGCCAGTCCCATCTCTCCAGGATGCTAACCCTTGTCCACAGGGTGCTGGGAGCCAGTCCCTTCTCTCTGGGATGCTAGCCCCTGTCCATGAGATGCAGGGAACCAGTCCCTCCTCTCCAGGTCCACAGGGTGCTGGGAGCCAGTCCCTTCTCTCTGGGATGCTAGCCCCTGCCCATGAGATGCAGGGAGCCAGTCCCTCCTCTCCACAGGGCACGGCTCCACCCTCCTTATTCTCTGTGGTTACCAGTTTATTTGCACAGTATGTCAGCTAGTTAGGAAGGGAAAATTCTACTGTGTCTAATGATTAGCTTGATGGGAGGCAGCTAGTCTGTTTTGGCTGGGTCCACAGTTGCTTTTTAAGTTGAATAGAACATGATCATCTGGAAGGAACTAAGGTTTTGGCTAGAACTAACTCAATCCTACAATTTGTAAATACCCATAACAACAGGAATGACTTAAGAACAAACTTACATATGTTAGTCTCCACAATGGCAACTCTGATTGAATTTAGTGACTGAATATTCATTGAGAACTCATGTGTGCCAGGCCGATCTTAGGTTCTGAGGCTGTTAACAGCGAGTAAGAGATTTCCTCCACCACCACCGCCACCACCACCACCCCCCTCACCCCCGCCAAAATCTGATGATCTGCCTCTGTAATGCCATTTAAAAATCTCTACTGGGGAATTCGATATAAATTCTGAAAAAAACGAAGCATACTAAAAAACTAAAAATAATTCAAATTCTGCACTGAAAGAATTAATTTAATTTTAATATTGACCCAAGTATATTACTTGAACATTAATTTTTAATTCAACTTGTTGATATGCTGTTTAGGATACTGCATCCTCATTTATAAGTGAAATATGTTTGTAATATATAAATTTTCACGTCATATTTTTTACACCATCCTTCTTTCACTTTTTTAGTGGTGACAGGAAGAAGAGGCAGCAGTTTTCTGTCTGGCTTTCTCTGCTCTTTCCTCCCACATGCTCCCCCTGTGGTCCTTCCACCTCAGTAGATGACACCTCCATTCTCCCTGTTGTTTCAGCTAAAGGCCTAGGCGACATCCTTGTCTTCTCCCAGTCAAGCCCCACACGGCACCCGTTGGCTTCTCACCGTCTCTCTCCTGGAACAACTGTGGTCCAGAGTGGACTATCGCAAGTGCCACATGACAGATCCCCCTGCTTCCATCCTGTTCTGAATACAGCCCCTCAAGTGATCATACCTGAAGTAAGTCAGATCATGGCAAGCAAGTCCCTCTCATCAATAAATACCCCGAGAGGCTTCCCAGCTCACAGGCAGTGTGTGCCAGTGCAAACAAGGGCCCACATGGCTCTTCAGATTCCCTCCCACCTCCTCCGCCATGGCCTCCTCTGCCATCTTCCTCAGCTCTCGGCACTTCAGTCTCACCTCCTCCTGGACACACTGGGCATTCTCCTGTCTCAGCTTTTGACTTTGCTGATTCCACAGCCCATGTTGACCTGATACGCTCCTACAGCCTTCCCTGACAACCCTACTTACATTTATAATCCCCCAACAATGCCAAACCTGGCTCCCTGTGTTTCGTCTCCCATGTGTTATTCTTTTTTTCCATAGCAGTTGTTGTTTTCTATTATAAAGGGCTATAACTTAATTTTTTTATTTTGGCAACCTTTCCCCCACTGGACAGCAGAACTGGGGGGGCGGGGATGTTTGTTTTGCTTCTTGCCGTATCCTTACTACCTAGGACAGTGCCTGGCATGTAACAGGTATGCAAAAAAGATTTGCTACATGAGCCAATGTTACAATGAAAGAGATGTTTTCTATATTCCAAGTCAGAAAGGGTCGTCTTCCATCTGAAACAACAGATTCTATAGCAGAGTTCCCTGTGACTTAAAAGGGCTTTGTTTGATGTAGGTGGCATTTTATGTTGACCCTGGGCAACAGGCCATCAATCATATCAGATAATGGAAACTGTTAGAGCTATGGTGAGAGAAGTGACAGGTATTTGTGGACACTATCGCTGGTTGTGCTTATGGCACTTTATTCTCAAACACAGAAACAGATGCCTGCTGGTTCGATCTCAGATTTGCCACTTGAATAAAATGCAGGAAAACTCTTCCTTCCTCTGATACTGACACTTGGTCTTTACCTAATCCTTGGGCTGGCCCTGCACAGAATATCATGTGCAGACTTCCCCTGGGAGTAAGCTTCAGAGTAACAGAGTGAGGGGCTGAACTGGCACAGGGTGGCCAACAGACAGAGAGGGCAGAAGTCTCATCCTGGGAACTCAGGACTTGGAAGTCCCAGGTGAGTCACATAATTCCTATACTGAGGACAAATTCCTCCTTTTGTTTTAATCTAAATCAGAAAACTGAAGCATACTGAAAAACTAAAATGATTCCAATTCTGCACTGAAAGAGAACTTCACCTAAGGCAGGGCCCCATTGGAAGAAAGAAGGAGGAGGACTATTCATATACGGAAAGAAAATCCATCGGGAGGCAATGATGTTGCATCGACAAATTGACAAACTGCAGCACCTTTTGGAAGTCCTACTCAAAAATGTTTTATAAGTATTTTACTTATAAAATTAATGACAAAATACATAAATGTGAAAGCTATTATTTTATCAGTGTAAGAGCATCCTTTCTGTTGCCCTACCGTTGCTCTCTCTCTCCACGCCCATTTAGCTTACTATAAATACCTGTACCTTGCCCAGCTTTATCCGGTGTCATGTCTCTGTCCCCTCAAATAGCTCCAGTGACTTTTCATTGTTCCAAACAGTGGTTAAATTTTTATATTTAAGCAACAGAACGTGTTCTTGAAAATATGTGTTATTCTAGATTATAATATAGATAGAAGTGGAATTGCTCTACGTTACAAAGGGTGAGGATGGAAGCTTAGAAACCCACTGACTGGCCTATGCCCACCCCCACCTCAACACCCTCCACAGCACACATGTATTTAGAAACCTCAGGCCCTAGTAGAGCAGTATCCAACAACCCTGGCCTGAAGGATTAAGAAGTATTTTTCTTTTTTTTTCACTCTGCTGTCCAAGATCTTCTACATGTAATGACTCTAAATTGCCTTCCCATTCTTCTCCGATGCCATCCAACATATATCCCATGGTCAGCCAAAGCACCCTACTCATTTTTACTTGAAATACTTCCTCACTTTAATTCTGCCATGTCTTACATCATAAAAAAACTGTGTTGGAATCAAGGGCCTAGTAGTTGTGTGAACCTTAGGCAGGTTATAGAACCTTTGAAAGCCTACTTCAATGCCTCTACAAGAGCTGATAATAGAAGTACTTACTTCACAATGCTGTTATGGGCTAAGTCATGTGAAGCAATTGATTCTCAGCAAGAGTATAGAGGTGTCTCATAAATAAATGCTGGTAGGTATTTGATGCTCATGGACGGCCTCCACACTGGGAGGAGCTCAGGGGGCCCAATACTCTTGACACTGCCTAAGAGATGGTCATGCTGAACATCATTGCCCTGAAGATTTCATGTCTCCCAACATTTCACCAGATGAAAAAAGAGTCTGAAAATTGTGCTTTCTTTGCTCACAGTTGGACAGCACATTCTTAAAATGCACAGACTACAAAAATCCCATTTCTTCTTCCTCAGTTTTTAAAGATGAAATTAATTTAAAAAGTCAAAACTTTCTATTTTCCCTTTGGGACACCTCCCCTTGCTATTCAGGGCTAGCCAGACATAGACCAAGGAGGAGCTGAGAGCACAGTCTTCTGTGACCTCTGTGGGCAGCATGACATCCCAGCACGGCAGAATAAAATGTTTACTCAAGAAAATGCAGAGCACTGGCCAGGGTCCTCCTCAATGGGTTATGGTGTATTATTGATGCCCTTAGTTCTCGGGCAGTCAGGTGGGGCCTCAGTTATCTGGAGACTGAGGCCATCATTCCTATCTTCCAGCAGCCTCAGTTCGTAACTCCCAGTGTCTGGCAGTATTATCATTGCCTGTGTATTTCATGATGTGAGGAATTCTGGGAGGAACTGTCCACCCCACTCCCTCTGCTGAGGTATGTGCTGGTTGCCTTACACTGGTTGGGTGGAATGCTCATCAGGGTCCTCTGCAGTCTGTTGTGACCATCAAGATCCTGACTCAGGAGCCACAGAGGACCTAAAAATAGTGATGATGCTCTGAATTGTGACTGCCTTGCATATGTACACCCATGTGACCAGGCCCCTTAGACCTGGCCCACAGCCCATGGATTGCTGCTATAGGAGTGGTGGTCTTCATAGTCATGGTAGGATTTTTTTAATCATGAAAAATCTACCCTATGCAAGCAGGACACAGAACTGGCTACTGGAATTTCAACCCTTTAGGAAAAAGGCATAGCTAATTCTTAATTCTTATTTAATTCTTAAAAGGCTTAGCTTCATTGAAAAAGAAATTGAAGGCCTTAACTCAACTTAACAGAAGCCAGATTCAAGAACAAGTATCAGAAAACAAACAAATAAGAAAGACAAAAAACTCTGTAGGATGTTAATAGAAAAGCTTTAAGGTTTTAGGTCTCTGAGTTTTAAATAGAGATTTTAGAAAAGGTCTGTGAGAAGAGAAATCTAAACACTTAGAACAAGTTGAGCTCATGCTTGACATTATAAAAAAGATTCACTCGTATTATAAGATGTAAACACACATCCAATTTCAATTAGCTGTAACTGAAATAGCTTTTAAAAACACATCAAAAGAATGAAAGGCAACTTTCAGATAGTACTAAAAGTTATTTTATATAAAAATTCCACTCTTGAAGAAAGTATAAAGCTGCTTTCATAAGTGGATGAGGAACAGAAACAAACAAAAAGTAACAATTATGGTCATTATGGCACAAAATCCTAAAGTATCCACGGGACAAGTTTAAACGACAAAGTCAAATGAAGTCTCCAGATGGTCTCTTCCTAAGTATAAGAGACCAAGTCCCTGCTCCTGGAGAAGCTCATGTGGATGGTGAGAACCTCGGAATTGATATACCAAATCAGAGAATGGAGATCTCTTAGAACAGAATCCAAAAGACAGTTTGAAGAAACAGATTGATATGGCTGAGTCAAATACCTATGTAAGGAAAAAAAAGGAATCAAATATACACTAAAATTAACCAAAGGAAATAAACTAATCAATGTGCTTAAATATCATTTTAGAAATTTCCAAACTGAGAAAGTGTCCCTGTAATTCGAAAAACAAAAACAAAAAACAGTTGGATAGGGAGATGCAAAACTCCAGTAGAAACTTTATTTCCTTTCTAAACCATTTTTAAAAAACCTGAAATAAATTTTGGGTGGCGCCTGTGGTTCAGTGGGTAGGGCACCAGCCATATGGTGAGGGTGGCTGGTTCAAACCCAGCCCCAGCCAAACTGCAACAACAACAACAACAACAACCCTGAAATAAATTTTGACCAACTGTCAAATTTAGTTGATAGTCAAAACTTTAACTCATAAAAATAGAGGCGAATCGACCAAAGCTGATGACAAAATCAGTGATGCATGTGAATCGCTGGACGTGTGTAAAATACAAGCCAAAATTCTTTCCCAAAATATGACTTGATAAATCACTATTATCAAAGCCAGCTTATTTCCTATGAAAGACAAGCTCATGCTAATAGCTTGAGAGCTCTGACGGCTGAGAGAAATCTCAATAACCTAAGAGAGAAGGCCATTTATCAGACAAAATTTATTGTGGAAGAATTTAAACATTTCAAAAAGTATATTTATGTCCTTGATGTTAGAAATGAGGTACTTGGTAGAGGCTTGTGAGGACTACTAGGGAATCATTTGGATTCTTCCTTAGAAGAAGGAGCATCTGGGTGTGAGGCATGGAAAGCCAGGTGAGCCAGATGCCACCTCGCTAGAGTCAGGACTCTAAAGCAGGATTCCTCCCTCAGGCTTCCTCTCTCCTCCACAAGGGCTCTGGAAAGCTTCTCTTGTCCCAGCACAGAGACCCAGGACCTTCTTTTGACTCAACCCTCCCACCTGAATGGTGGGTGGGAGGGATGAACCAGTGGTGGCTGGTCCTCCCTTCCACTTGGTGGTCTCATCAAAGGTCAGATGGTCCTGAGGGCTCCCAGGCACTTCCTAAAATAAACCTCTCTTTCCTTCCCCTATTCTTGAAAGCATCCCTCTAGGAATTCTAGAGAGGACCTACCTGGTCCAACACACCCTCTATTGGCAGTAAGAAATGTCCCTACATCAAGCTCTGGATTGGGTATCTCCTCCACATGACAGGAGGACAGAAGTTAGCCCACTTTCAAGTGAACCCACTTAATAAGCCTTCTTCCGAAGGTGTGAGACTAATATAATTCTGATGTTTTCTCTGTTATATTGCTTTTGAGTAATTATACAATGGCTCAAAGAGAAGCATGATAAAATTACAATTCTTAGTATGATGTTTTATAATTGTAGATTATTGAAATGTGAATGTCATAGGTTAATTGTGTCCATTTAATTTACAGGCATACCTTGGGGCTAAGTTCTTGACCATTCCACAAAAGTGAATATTGCAGTGAAGTGAGTCACACAGATTTTGGTTTCCCAGTGAATATAAAAGTTTTGTTTTCATGATACTGTAGTCTATTAAGTAAGCAATGGCATTTTGTCTAAAATATATACAGCCTTTAATTAAAAAACGCCTTTTTGCTAAAAAACGCTACTGATGTCTGAGCCTTCATTGAGTGGTAATGCTGGGAGAGGGTCTTACTTCATTGTTGATGAACGCCGACTGACCAGGACAGTGCTTGCTGAACCTTGGGGTGGCTGTAGCAACTTCTTAAAATAAGACGATAAAGTGTGTCACATTGATTGGCTCTTCCTTCCACCAAAGATTTCTCTGTAGCATGCAATGCTGTTTAGAGTATTTTACCCACAGTGAGAACTTCTTTCAAAGTTGGAGTTAGTCTTCTCAAATCCTGCCACTGCATTTTCAAATAAGTTGATGTGATATCTAAATCCTTCGTTTTTATTTCAACATACATAGCATCTTCATCAGGAGTAGATTCCATCTCAAGAGGCACCTTTCTTTGCTCATCCGTAGCAAGCAACTCTTCATCTGTCCAAGTCTGATCATGAACTCGCACAAATTCAGTCCCATATTCCAGCTCCACTTCTAATTTTACTTCTGATGCTACTTCTACCACATCTGCAGTTGCTTCCTCCATGGAAGTCTTGCACCTCTCAAAGTCATCGATGAGGGTGACTCCTGTTAAATTGAATATTTTTTACCTACTCCCATGAATCATGATTCCTAGATCCAGAATGGCAAATGGCAAATCCTTTCCAGAAGGTTTTCAATGCGCTATGTCCATCAGAGGAATCACTATCTATGGCAGATAGGCCTTACAAAAGGACTTGGAAATTGGAATTATTCCTTAATCACCGGCTGCAGAATAGTATTTTGTTAGGAGGCATAAAAATAACGTTAATCTCCTTGTGTATCTCCACCAGTGTTCTTGGGCAACAAGGTGCATTGTCAATGCACAGTAGTATTATGGAAGAAATCGTTTCTCCTGAGCAGTAGGTCTCAAATATTCAGTAAATATGCATATGTTGTAAGCAGATGTGCTGTCATCTAAGCTTTGTTGTTCCATTTCTAGAGCACAGGTAGGGTAGATTTAGCATTAATTCTTAAGGGCCCTAGGATTTTCTCAATGAGCAGTAAAAAATGGCTTCACCTTAAAGTCACCAGCTGTATGAGCCTCTAACAAGAGAGTCAGGCTGTCTTTGGAAGCTTTGAAGCCAGCATTGGCTACTTCTCTCCAGTCATGAAAGACCTAGGGTCATCTTCTTCCAGTGAAGGATGTTTAGTCTAAATCCGTACTTTAGTGTGGCCTCCTTCATCCATGATCTTAGCTACATTTTCTGCATAATTTGCTGCGCGTTCTACATCATCAGTTCTTGCTTCATTTTTCACTTCTATGTTATGGCGATGGCTTCTTTTTTAAAAAAACCTTGTGAACCAGCCTCTCTCTGCTAACTTCCAACTTTTCTTCTTTAGCTTCCTCATTGTTCAGCATTCATAGAATTGAAGATGGTTAGGGCCTTGCTCTGGATTAAGCTTTGGCTTACGCATCTATTATGGCTGCTTTGATCTATCCAGACCACTCAAACTTTCTACATACCAGTAATAAGGCTGCTTCCCTTTCTTATTGTTTGCATGTTCACTGGTGTAGGTGGTGATTGATTTCCTTGAAGGACTTTTCCTTTGCATTTGCAGCTTGGTAAACTTTCTCAAGAGCCTAGTTCTCGGCCTCTCTTGGCTTTCAATATTGCCTTCCTTGGTTAAGCTTAATCATTACTAAGCTTTTGGTTTAAAGTGAGAGACAAAAAAATAAACAAATAAAATGAGAGACATGTGACTCCCCCCTTAACTTGAATACTTACAGGCCACTGTAGTGTTGTTAATTGGCCTAATTTCAATATTGCTGCGTGTTAGGGAATAGGGAGACCCAGGGAGAGGGAGAAAGAAAGGGGAAGGGTTGGGTGATGGAGCAGTTAGCACACACAACATTTATCCATTAAGTTTGCCATCTTATATAGTTGTGGTTGGTGGTGGCCCTACACAATGACAATAATAACACCAAAGATCACTGATCATAATTCATCAGAACAGATAAAATAATAATGCACAAGTTAGAAATATTATTAGAATTACCAAAATGTGAAAGGTAGACAGGAAGTGAGCAGATGCTGTTGGAAAAATGGTACCAACAGACTTTCCTGAAACAGAGTTGTCACAACCTTCAATTTGCAAAAACTGTAATATCTGTGAAGCACAATAAAGTGAACTGCAATAAAATGAAGTATGCCTGTAGGTAGTGTAATTACAATGCTCGTGTTGTTAACAGCCCACTAAAATCATCCAGAGACATAGCAAGTTTGTTTTTCTTTCTCCTAAACTAAGTTTCAATATTTTCTTTTTTAGTTGTATTGATATTCTTTGATGATTATACAAGAGCTCAAATAGATGATGGGATTATCATCTTTAGGAGAATGTTTTATAGATATAGATTATATAAATATTTACATTATTTGGGAGATTCTAGCTAGTCTAATATTCTTGTTAAAACTATTTTAAAAGTCTCTTCTAATGATCCAGAAATACAGAACTTTTTTCTTTCTCTTCTAATTTTGAATTTCCTCTCATTTAGTTTCATTGCTCTGGTTAATTGATAATACAATCACTCAACGGAAGCTGGAGAGATTCTTAGGAGAATGCTTTATTTTTTATTTTTTTCAGTTTTTGGCCAGAGCTGGGTTTGAACCCACCACCTCCAGCATATGGGCTGGCACCCTAGTCCTTTGAGCCACAGGCGCCACCCTTGAAGACTGTTTTAGATATGTAGTTTAGAAGTGAATTTCATGACTAAATTTTCCCTTTCTTTTATTAGATATTTTAAAGATGATACTTCAATTATTGCTGTTTAATAAGTCTTCTATAATGTTAAGGTATAAGAGTTTTGCAGAATATTGTAATTGGTGACATTTGAAACTCAAAATATATTTTTGTGTAAGTGGGGCTAAATTTACTCAAGATTAATATATTTAAATAAATTTTCATGTAAAAAATCCTGTCTATCTTTAAAATGCTATCTTTAGCAGTTTCTTTTCTAGGAATTTGCTTCAGATCTTTTCCTGAAATCTCTCCCTATAAACTCTAGAAGGACTTTGAACTTTTTTCAAGCGTATATTATGTTACTAAATTCTCATCAAGTTGACCACTGTAGATTGTAATGGGTGGGTATGTGGGGATGGAGACTACATTTCAATCTGCATATTTTGCATTGTGCCTAGCGTATATTCCGAACATAAAAACGTCAGAGGTAGTCAATAAATATGTATTAAATTCAATTAAAATAGTTTCCTCTTGGTTGAGTGAATCCAAAAGCATAGTGAGTAGTTTCCTACCCGAATAAAATAGAGCTTGTGGACAGGGATAATTGAGAGGTTGGAGAGTCCATCTCATATGTGTGTTTACAGAAACCAACCATCAGCCTCTCTGTCTCGGACAATGCAATCCTCCCCTCCCTGTAGCCCCAGAATGAGAAAGTGATCTGCTGATCCTAAGTTGGATCTCCTAAGAAAGTACAAAGGCCATCAGGGAAATCTCTGATCTCTATGGAAAAGCAGCAACCATAATGCATGTGCTATTGTTTCCACAGGGAGAAAAGTATTTCCCATAAATATAAAAGACAGTCTGCTTCTATTCCTCAATAAGAAACTTCTTGTTAATACAATGTGAACAGTTTAAGCCATAATGCTCAGAAATGGCCTAAATTTTGAAAATTAGAAGGTTCTCATTGTAATGGTAACTTCACTCTACTGCACATTTTTCTTGTAATAAAACAACCCTGGAAAGTTTATCTAGATATTAGGAGATATACATGTACAACTTGGATTGACAATACCATGAAAGCCTTCACTTTTGCACTTCCTGGCTATAAAATTGAAAGCACAGGGATGATGAAATGCATCCAAGCCCAGGACTACAAGAAGTAAATGAAGACTTTTTTGCATATGCTGATTCGTCTGCCCATCATATCCCTCCCTCTCTCCCTAAGTCTCTTCCACTGAGAGACCGTCCTTGACCTTCTTTGACCAGCATCTAGCACCAACTGCTTGTCAACTATAAGTACTGGATGAATAAGTAAAAACAAGAAAGGACGGAGTCTGGCCATCCTATTTTTTAGAATGAGGTGACTAGTGAAATTTCCACCCTTCTAATCAAAGTCTTAGTCATAATAATGAATACTTTATGACTCCATAAATAACCTTACAAACACCAGCAGACTGTCTCATGTATGATGGTCAAACTGTATTTGTTGTTTGCTATTTAATTAACTTTCCTTTATGGGTAGCCTATTATATCTGTTGGTTTTTAAGTATTCTATTTACTTTAGAAATTAGTAATTTCCCAGGACATATCTATATCTCTTCTGTATTCACTAATCCTGTCGTTCCCTGAAACTCTTTTCTATATAGACATTAAATCCCTCACTCTGTCTTCTATATCCTGTTTTTCTGCTCCATGCTCTAGGAAAATTTATTAAGTTCACTAATTATTTTTTCAAATATCCATGTCCATGTTCATTTCCTTTAACACTCCTTTTCTTTTTTTAGGGGGGATAGGGTCTTGCTCTATCATGTACGCTGGCGTGAAGTGGCGTTGTCAAAGCTCACTGCAGCCTCAAACTCCTGGGCTCAAGTGATCTGCCTGTCTCAGCCTCCCAGTAACTGGAACTACAGGTGGGCTCCATCACACCCAGCTAATTGAAAACATTTTTTGTAGAGATGGAGTTTAGGGCTGCTCTCAAACTCTTGGGCTCAGGCAATTTTCCCACCTTGGCTTCCCAAAATGCTTTGATTACAGGCATGAGCCACTGCACCCAGCTAACATTACTTTATTAAAGCCAATGATGGAAGAACCTAAAAAACAGTATAAAGAATCACAATTTATCAACAAACCACATCCATTATTTTATACTCTGGATGAGCATTTGAAATTTCAGGAAAATATTTTAAGTTGCTGAGGCCTTTGGCCTTCTTTTTATACTATATTGGGTATCAGAATGAAATTACATTTATTAAGTATTGGCTTCTCCGTTGGTACCTTGCACTCTTCAAGAGGTTGTGAGGGTACAAAAAATATTCAGCACTGTTTATGTTCTGAGGTAGCTGATACTCTTTAATCTTGACATCTTATACTAATATGTAACGTAATAGTGATAACTTAGGAAGCCTGAAGTACGAAGTGGTGCCTGTGAAGTACCTGGCTTTGCTCTCTGTGGGAGACGACACGTGCTGTGGAGCAGAAGCAAAGGGCAGACCTTTAAACCTGACGTTAGAGTCCAACAGAGTCCTGCTTTGGCCCCTTACTAGCTGTGGAACCCATTTTGTCTCCTATGAAACAGAGAGCATAATATTGACTTAACTGGGTCATTATGAAAATTAAACAAGATGACTCATCTTCAAAGCAATTTGTGATCTAAAATGTGCCTTCTTTAATGTTGCCTTCACAGAATTCCCCCTTTCTCTTTTAACCACCCAAATTAGCATTTATGAATCACTCTATGTTACAAAAAGGAAATAAAAGAACCCAGATCATGTTCTCTTCAGTGTTAACCCTAAGACCAAATTAAATTTCTCTGCTTAGAAATAACTTTCTACAATATGAATTCAACGAATATAGAACTCAGACACATATGCTATGAACGTGCATTCTCTGGAAAGCACTAACTAGAGAGTATATATTTTAGGCTTTATGGGCTACACAGTCTCTGTCATGACTATTCAACTACTGATACAGCGTGAAAGCAGCCACAGACGACATGGAGACATACGGGTTTACTGCGCTCCAATCAAACTTGATAAAAACAAGTGGCAGGTTAGATCTGGCCAGTGTGACAGTTCGCTGATTCCTGTTCTAGGCACGACCGAGATGAAGACAAAGTTCCTGACTTTATGGACCTTATATTCTAGTGGGAAGAATAATCAATAAACAAACATTTGATAATACCCAATGATATGGCAGGAGATATTAAAGTGCCATGAAAAGAAAATAAAAGTAAAATAAGAGAATCAAGAGTGATGGAAGAGAAGGGAAGGCTGTTTTCAGAGGGTACTCTGGAAAGCCTCTCTGTGGCACTATTCCTTGATGAGACAGGATATAGTGGAGGAACAGTCCCACGCTGCCAGGTGAAAAAGATCCAGGTTAGAAAGATCAGAGGCAAAGCTTTTACACAGTGTGGTGGGCTGAAGAGTAAGCCTCTGATAGGTATGTCCAAACAATAATTGTATTCTGGGGAATACAAGCTTACTTGAAATAAGAATCTTTATGATGAAATTAAGAACTTGGGTGGGCCTAAATCTAATGGTCAATTTCTTTCTTTTTTTCTTTTTTGCAGTTTTTGGCCAGGGCTGGGTTTGAACCCGCCACCTCCGATATATGGGGCCTGCACCCTACTCCTTTGAGCCACAGGCGCTCCCCATGATCAATTTCTTTTTCTTTTCTTTTCTTTTCTTTTTTTTTTTTATTAAATCATAGCACATTAATGCAATCATTGTACATTAATCATTGTACATTAATGCAATCCTGGGGCACCATACACTGGTTTTATATACAATTTGAAATATTTTCATTTCTTAGTTATTGTGTTAATACATTTATATTCTACATTTAGTAAGTTTCACATGTACCCTTGTAAGATGCACCATCCATGGTCAATTTCTTGTAAGAGAAGCGGTTGCAGACCGCTTCTGGGTAGAGGGAAGCAGGGGGAGGCTGGGTGATGACCGAGGCAGAGCGTAGGGCGGTGCACTACAGGCCCTGGAGTACCAACGTACTGTCAGATTCTCTGAGACAGCCATGAAAAGATTCCCCATCTTTGTCTCCAGAAGGAATCAACCCTGCCCACCACCTGATTGCATACTTTGGGTTTCCACAACTATGACAGACTGAATTTCTGTTGTTTTTGAGCCACTCAGTTTGTGGCAATTTGTTAAAGCAGCTCCAGAAAACTCATGCCGATGGGAACAAGCTTGGTACGTTCCAGGGACAGCAAAACCCACGTGGCTAGAGCCAAATGAACAGAGTCAAAAGAGCTGGTCAGGGTAGATATTTAACATATCTAATGGTCGGGGCACCCTTTCGTCAAAACAGTCATGAAGCCTTGTCAATGTGCACTGTTTAAATAGCAGCCTAAGAGGCTAAAGGAAAGATTGGAGGGGGGGCTAGGGCAAGATCTTACTGAACTCTGCAGACCACAGAAGGAAGTCTGGATTTTACTGAGAGTAAACAGAAGCCATTGAAAAGCTATGAACAGAGGAGGCATGTGATTTGATGTATGCTTTTCAAAAGATTATTCTTAATGCTCTGTGAAAAGAATTACTATAGCAGGAAGGCAAGAGAAGTAAGACAAGTAGACACCAAGAGTCTAGACATCAGTGCTGGCAGCCTGCTCGAGGTGCAACACGTGATTCTGTAGGCTTTGCACAGCACAGTCCTGGGGCCCCAGCCGTGGCATGAGTGTTACAGACTCCTATATCTATTACAGTAGCTTTCCAGCAGATAGGCAGGGATGTTTCTTCTTTGGAGGAAAACTGTATATCATAGTCATGTTCCCACAGATAGCTGTGCCTTCAGAAAGGAATGTCTCTTAAAAACTTGCACAAGGGCAATGTGTGGGCTGATAAAGCTTGGGCCTTACCCTGGTGGAGAGAAGTTATTGAGAAGTAGTCAAATTCAAAGTAGATCCTAGAGGTGAAACTGACAGGCTTTTAGCGATGCCACAGAGTGAGATAGAAAAGTCAAGAAGACACAAACTTTTCCGACTTGGGCCACTGGGTAGGAAGGACTCACCGAGAGGGGCCAATGGGATAGTGCTCATGGAGTATAGGGAGGGGATGGACGCAGAGTCCTACTGCTTCCTGTTATCTCCGAGATGCCTCTTATACAAGTAAAGAGATGGAGTAGACAGCTGCATTTATGAAATGAGGGGTGAATTTCTGATAAGTTACATCCCGAAATGACATAATAAAGTGATGTTACATTTTTGTCTTAATGGTCTAAGGTTCACTAGGTGAACTGGATGCAGATCTAGTGCCCAGAGACAGAAAAATAGAAGCATTTTTCAAAAAGTGCTTAAAATCGACTATGATTATCTAGTAAAATTTATGGTGGATGAAGCACATCTGGGCCCTTAGCCAAGTTACTGCTGAGCCTTTTATGACTGGTTTTCTATGGCTCAGCGCTCCCTTCACTGACTTTGGGGGGCAAAAAGTCTCTGCGATGTTAATGTTAAGTAATCTTTAACAGCGGGGGTTTAATGAGTTGTTGTAGTGTTGGATGGTAAGTACTTCAAATTCATAATTCAGCTTCAACTGCTTTTGTTATCTAACACCATCTTAATTGAAATGCAACTTTTGAAAGAATCAAGAGAAAATTGTTTATTATTCCTTCGCCCAAATAGCTTCCCTCAGCTCTCACTGAAGATTATTTCCTTATGGAAATAATAATTTTAATCAACTGTAGGTCAAGCTGCTGGCTTGTAGATAATGAAATATGACATGCAACTATGCCTCGTGTACAAAATCCAACATCTTTATATTGAAAGAAAAGTACGAGGCTCTGCTTCATCTCCTCTGAATTCCTTAAACTCTCTTCACTGAAGTTTTCTCAATGAATCTGAGAGCTCAGGAGAAGACATTTTCCAATACATCCCCTAGGCTCATGACATGGTAATTCTAGGGTTTAGAAAATGAACGCCAATATTGACACCTAATGCTATCTGGAGGTTCCCAAATGTCTACTAAATTGCCACACACCAAATATAAAAGTCCCTATCGGGAGGATAAAAGTCCCTTTTACTAGGGCAGGTGTTTCTGTCAACATCCATTTCTTTATGTTTATTTCTATATATTTCTCAGAGCTAGGGACATTGAAAGGTTCATTCTTTAGCAAGCATGATCAATGCTGACTTTCTCTTTAAGAATATGCACAAACAGTCCAAAAATAGTGAGACTGCTCTTTTTCAATCAGACTCTTACAGACACATTCCTTCTTCAGCAGGTGACGCGATCAGTGACAAGATCTTGGGATGTTGAATGCAGAGTGGGAAGTGTGCAGGTGGAAACGGAGGCGGTGGCAGCCCCTGGCTCAGATAAACACTGTCAACATGGCCTTCAGCAAGAGACTTTCCATCTCTGGACCTTAGTTCCTCCCTCAGTGAAATGGAAATGGAGAAGATTAAATGACAAAATGTACTGAAAATGCCTCACTCAAAGCCAGAGATCTTCTAATGTCACTTCTTATCTCTTGTTGTAAGAGCAGGTGAGCAGGAGCAGAACTATTAGAAAAGGCAGCAACTAAGTGGGAGCTAGGGGATGGGGTGGAAGCCTCCAGCGATGGGAAGTCCCAGGTGGGGAATTCAGGAAAGTTTGGGGGTAGCTAAGTAGCCTGGAGTCATTGGTTGAAGGAACTTGTGAAAATAAAAGTTGGCTGGCTACACACACACACACACACACACACACACACACACACAGTGTGCGCGCATAAGCAGTTTCCAGGAAGGGGCTATAGAACAGATACAGGATGTTACTTACCTGATTTTTCCTCTCAAAAACATTTTTCTTTTAAAGAATGAATGATGTGGGTGACTATTATAGGTTTCCACGTATGGTAGTCTTTCCTTTTAATGGCTTTTTACTGCTTTATGGTCCACAGTAACTTGAAATGATTTGGAACTCTGGACCACTTACTCACCTAGTCTTCCAAGTTCACTGTGTTCTCATTGCCAGCTAATCAAGCGCACACCTGTCACTACCACGAAACCATCTGTTTAGTGAGATGCAGATGTCATCCCTTCGGTTGCTGTTTAATGACTGCCCCTGTTGGAGTCATTCCAGATGGCTCTGTTATTAATCAATCACTTTATTTGATCATGTCATAATTAGAACTATTCCAAATTTCCCTAAGGAGGAAAAGATCATGATGTGACGTTTAGAGTTTCACTGAGATTCTAAAGGGACCTTGTCTATGATAGACAGTTGCTCACGGTACACTGCTCAACACTTCAGAGCCCACATCTCCACCCCTGAAGCACCTATCCTCATTGACGATCAGTGGGAAAACCAGCTTTTACAGGGTCCACGACTCATCCTCCAGCTTCCCCTTTGCAGAATGAGTGACACAGAATCCTTAAGTGAATGGGAGGTGGCATCCCAGTATGTCTCAACAGGTTTAAACCAAGCCAAACAACAGACTTTCAGTGATGTATAAATGGAAAATAGAAATCCATGTCCATAAATCCAAAGTGAAATACTTCTGGAAACGATGAGTGAGAAGATGTCAAAAAAGGACAATTTATTCCATTCTGTAAAACATAGAGAAATAATGGAAAAATCCTTAAGTTATCAGACACAATGAAAATAAACCTCTTCTTTTAAAAGTAGACAAGGAAAATGTCTTTAACAGAAAAACACAGCAGGCATGGGTTTGTATTATGTACATACGGATCAAGACAAGAAAACTGTGCAAAGCAAGAAGGAAGGAAAATTAAAAAAAAATTGCCTAGTGTAAAATTTCACGAGATAAACAATGTCAGATTAATTCAGGAGCAAATGTATTTCTTACAAAGTAGGGCCTACCTTATAGATATTGTCTATTGACTCCTGGGTATTAATGCTTGGTCTGGTGAATAACACGGTCTTCTATCTGTTTACGAAAGTTATTTAGACAGGATGTCATTTCAGAATCATGATTTCTTTCCCCTTTCTGTTCTGCATTGTTCCATATAGATTTCTCTAACTAGACCAAGACATTGTATATCCTGCTGAACTAGGAAAGTTCTGGCTTGTGAACTGAAACAAGGTGGAAACCGAATATATTAACAGGCACCCACTCATTAATATTAATTTGTTACTATTTTATTCAAACTATGTATTTGTAATCTCAAAAATATATAAAATGTGCACACTGCAATAGTAGTTCATTGGAATTTCTAGT
Source organism: Nycticebus coucang (assembly GCF_027406575.1). Lineage (NCBI taxonomy): Eukaryota > Metazoa > Chordata > Mammalia > Primates > Lorisidae > Nycticebus > Nycticebus coucang. The sequence continues at coordinate 22,982,343 of NC_069792.1, read as the reverse complement.
ATATTTGATGCAAAAATACCAACATGTAGTTTAAAAGCTAAATCTCATTCTTTTCATCCTAAAGTAAAGCACTGATACTTTCTCTCAAACACAGGCAACTACAGACAAGGTGTGTATCAATCAAAGACGGGTCAGACCTCACTCATGATCCTCACATCTAAAGTATGAGAGAAGCAAAGCAGAGCTTTAAATCAACCCTTTTTTCCTTGCCATCTCTTAGTCTGATACTATATCCTTTTCTGTAAAAACAGAACAGCAGTGGTAGTGAGAAGTGCAGAAACTCTCAGCCTAAACACTCCCTCCAAACCCTGCACTGACAGATGCGACTACAGCGTAGCAAGTCTTCTAGTATTCTAAGGCTGCATCCCTGGTACTGTGCAGCCCACTTGTGAGTTCCTGTTAGGAAAAGTTCTAGGCTGTCAAAAGGATTTACTGTTCCCTCTATTCTCCTGAAGAAAGGCTTCTAATCTCGTGCTCTAGAGCATTTATCAAAAAGGACTTACAGCTGTGAATCCTTCCACTGTCCCTCTGAGATGTATGTGTGTCTCCTACACCTCCGGAGTGTCTTCCTCAGACCTGAAAGCCATTCCCTTGAAATGCGATCATCAGGAGGGACAAGGTGTCTGTCTCTCAGTTTCAGCGTGAGGACAGAATCCCAACTTAGATACCTGCCAGCTAGCGGGCACAGCTGCCTAATCACATTTATACTGACTAGACTTTTTAAATTTCTCATGTCTCTGACTGCTTGTGCCCAGGCTGCCACCCAACTCCCTCATACCCCTTCCCAAATGCTCAGTCACCTCTGTTGCAAATCAGAATGGAACTCCACGGTCAGTAGTTACTGAATACAATCTGTTTTCACCACTTCAGCTAATGTCCTGCTGTGTTTATCTTTGATAGTCCTGAGCTGTCACTTTTTCATTGAAATAGAATTATTACGCATGTATCTTTGAGTAGGTGTCCAAAGAACTTCAATTAACATATGTGCCCTTTAATCCAAACTGAATAGTAATATGTTTGTTGAAGTGAATTTGACTTTAAAATTTCTATCGGAATGGAAGAGAAAGTACCCAATGTACTCAGCCCTACTATGAGACTAATTTAGGGTTTTCACATGAAATCTATAACCCAGTTACAACCTAAGAATAGGGGGAAGGGGGAAAGGGAGGGGAGGGAGGGAGGTGGGTAGAGGGAAGGGGATTGGTGGGATTACACCAGCGGTGCATCTTACAAGGGTATATGTGAAACTTGGTAAACGGTCTGTGAAGCTAGTGAATGATGCCCCATGATCATATCAATGTACATAGCTATGATTTAATAAAAAAAAAAAATAAAATTTCTATCGTTTTCCTTAGCCCTGAAAAAGTTCTAGCGAACTTCTTAGATGCAATTTTTTAAAAAGATGCAAAAACAGTGTTAAAAACTACCTGCACAACTAAGTATCTAGATAGCAGAAATTTACCAGGGAATGACAATGTGGTTACTAAAGGGAAACCTATTTCCTTCAGCTCCTTAGCTGACTTAGTAGATGGTGCTGAGGCTGGGCTGAGGAGTCAGCATTTGTAACAGAGTTTGCTTTGCCATGAGAGAATTTTAAAACTCAGAGACTATTTTAAGACGTGGAAGAGTCTCTCCAGGCTGCCAGCCCCTCACACATCCTGCCAACCTCTCTGCTGCAGAGAAGGACGTGCACGTGTTTATCAAGATGTAAGGCAAGAGAGGCTCAGAGAGTCGGGGAATCCTTCCTTCCATTTTTAGTTCTTCCATTTATTTACTGTGTGATCTTGTGGTTACTTAACCTCTTTTTATTTTGGAACTTCAGCCAAGAAAATAGAATCATTATAACTTTCCTTAGAAGATTTCAGTTAAAAAAACGCTTTCTCATAAATATGTATTCTTATTTTGCGTCTCCATGTTCTTTCCCAGAATTGCAGAACCTCTATCAGGAATTGTGGAGAAGTTGTAGAAACAGAAGGAGGTGCTATTTTCTAACTTGCATCAACTTTTAAACAGTAAGGAAACCACAGATGATTAAACATGTGCTTGGCCTCTTCATTAAATTCACTCACTATGTTTTAGGGCTGGGGTAGTCTTGATTACAGGGAAATCATGTCAAATTCATTTTTAAAATTGTGTTAAAATAGACATAAACGTTACCTTTTAAACTGTACAATTCAGTAGCATGAAGCACATTCATATTCTTCTGCGACCATCACCACTATCTAACTCCAGAACGTTTTCATCATCCCAAACACTCCGTACTCACCAAACACTAAGCACCGTTCCATTCTGTCTCTTTAACTTTGCCTATTCTTGACACCTCTTATAAGTGGAAAGAAATCACACACGATTTACTCTATTGTGTCCAACTTATTTCACTCAGAACAATACCTCAAGGTTCATCCATGTTGTAGCAAATGCTGGAATTTCCTCCCTTTTTAAAGCTAAAATAGAATTACTTTCTGATCATTTTTTGGGGAAAATATAACCCCTGTCTGAATATTATCTTTGTGACTTTCATCTTGTGACCAAAGAGATTATGGAAGACTTAGGTGCCAATATTTCAGTTCTTTGAAAGAGTTTGTGACTGTCACAATATTCACCCATAAGATATAAGGACTTTAGAAAATATATGTATCTTAACTAGACTTCTTACAATGTATGAATTATAACACGTTAAGCAATAAATACCAATAAATAAAAATGCAGACACACAAAACAAAATATAATTAATAGCAATCTCAATATAAAACTATAATTAACATATATTATAGTTGATACATTATATTATTTGAACATAAAGTATTTATGTTATATCTATATCACAATACGTGTGTCTAAATATTTATTAAACTTAAATATACATAGATAATATTTAAAATATAACTAATTCATATCCCCCAAACACTCCATAACACAACTTGGTGAATCTTTCATCCGTGCTTTAAAATGAAGGTGAAAAATTCTGCTATCAGCATTAATAAAAAAAAGCTGAAGAAGAGTAAAAGATCATCAGTTGAATTTCAATGGCAGGCAGCCTAACATACCAATCTGTAATCTGTGAAACAGGATATGTATTAAAGACCCATATGAATCGTTGGAAAGACTCACCAATATCTTCTGCCATTTGCTAATCAAGAAAGTGATATCCCTGATCGATCTAAAATTGGTAAAGGCAGGAGCACTGTTGATGTTCCCATTTGAAATTTCATCCTACAGTTGGCCTGGTTCAATTCAGGACTACGTAAGCCTGGAACTAGAAGTATCAGAACATAACCTGGTTTGGTTTTGAGATTACCAGCAGTTGAGCTGGCAGCATTTAGAGCAGTCCTGTGCCCCTCTGAAGTTCCAGCAGAATTCAGCCACCCATAAATTACTCTGAAATAGGAGCTCAGTGGCTCTGACATCACTAAGCACTGAGCCAAGTGAATCAAAGTGAACTATAGATAATACTTTCTCTGGGGCTGCCTTCAGCCGTGCAGGAAGAAAACAGCTTTATTACTATGCCTAGCTGAGACAGGATTGATGCGGGGATATACAGACCCAAAGAAAATGATGCACTTGAGAGCATAAAATGCACTACCAGCGTCTTGTGGATGTGAGCATATAGATGTGAGAAGTGAGACTCACGTGAAGACTCTGGAAGCAGCCTGGTGCCAAGACACTCCAACCACAAAATATACATATGGTGAATGATGAGGAGTCTGTGAAATGGCAAGGGAGAGAGATCTGGCATATTCTCCCAGTTCACAAAGTGCCAAGTCCTGGAGGTGAGCCTCCTGGGGACACAGTGCTTTGGTAGTGAGACGCTAGGATTGCGAATTGCTGCACACTGGATGGTCACCACTGGTGTGGTATTGGGTAGGACACTGTCTGCTTTTCCCTACTGCAATCCGGGCCATTCTTTTCTCTATACTTGAGCATAGAGCCATAGAACCTATCACCTGATTTGGGGTCAGCTGACCTAGACTTCAATCTCAACTTTCATTTCTTTTAGTCGAGCCATTTAATTTCTCTAAACATCAATTCTTTTCTTTGTAAGGCAAGAGAAATAGGTTCACAGGCTTCTGCAATGACTAAAAGGAATAAAGTATACGAACAGTTCAGTGAGTAGCTGGCACAGGGCAGGTCATACTCAACAAATCAAAATTGAATTGTGAGGTAAGACAACTGAGATCCAAGAAAACACTTGACATATATTTAAAGTGACAATTAAAGTGATGGCTATCTACTTTATAACCAGAGTTCTGTGAGTAAGACATTAGCCTGAGGCTATATTTATGTTCTGTAGACAAATGCATAGGCTTTCCTTTTTTTTTTTTAGTTTAGTTTTTTTTATTTTATTGTTAAATCATAGCTGTGTACATTAGTGCAATCAAGGGGTACAATGTGCTGGTTTCATATACAATCTGAAATATTCTCATCAAACTGTTCAACGTAGCCTTCATGGCATTTTCTTAGTTACTGTATGTAGGCATTTGTATTCTGCATTTAGTTAAGTTTCGCCTGTACCCATTCTAAGATGCACCGTAGGTGTGGCCCCACCCATTACCCTCCCTCCACCCTAACCTCCCCCCTCCCTTACCCTTCCTTGGCCCTTTCCCCATATTCTTGTGCTATAGTTGGGTTATAGCCTTCATGTGAAAGTTATAAATTAGCTTCATAGTAGGGCTGAGTACATTGGATACTTTTTCTTCCATTCCTGAGATACTCTGTCATGCATAGGCTTTCTTTTTTTTTTTTTTGGCCGGGGCTGGGTTTGAACCCGCCACCTCCGGCATATGGGACCAGCGCCCTACGCCCTACTCCTTGAGCCACAGGCGCCGCCCATGCATAGGCTTTCTAAGAAGGCAGTGCCAAAGTAGCAAAGCTTGTCCTGATGCTATAGGAGCAATGATAATATTACTTTGAGGCTCCAGGACACGGTGCCATCATATCACAATGAAATCTGAATGAATTCTATCCCTTGCCTCTTTCCCTTTTGTTGTGAAGATCCAACTTGCCTCAAAAGACTAGTCAAAGTGTGACTAAAACTAACAGCACAGGATAGAAATATGTTAAGCAACCAGAATGATGTTAATATCATCAAGCAGCATAATTCAGAACAAACAAAACAAAAAATAGTACTTCATTTCCAGATAGTATTCATCTGAAGAGAAGGGGGTGTGAGATTTCTAAAAATCAGGGTTTAATATGGTTGACACAGTTACAGTGCACATGGCATGAATTATTGTTTTCAGAATATGAAGACAAATGGTTCAGGTACCGCACTTTCAAATCCACTTTCAAAGATCAGGGCATTTTACATACAAATTTAGGCTGCTGATCATAACGTCACCTTTACTTATTCACTGCAGACTCAGCTCAATGAATGAAGGGTTACTCTTTCCCCAGATATTGCAAAGCACTATAACTTATTGACAAGCAAAGTTGATTTCCTTTGACTTGTCTTATTTAAGCTAATTTTGTTTTTTTACTTTTTTTTTCTTTTGAGACAGTCTCAAGCTGTCGCCCTGGGTAGAGTGCCTTGGTATCATAGCTCATAGCAACCTCCAACTCTTGGGCTCAAGCAATCATTTTGCTTCAGTTTTTCTATTTTTAGTAGAGACATTTTTGCTCAGACTGGTCTCGATCTCCTGAGCTCAAGCAATGCACCCACCTTGGTCTCCCAGAGTGCTAGGATTACAGGCGTGAGCCACTGCACTTGGCCTTAAGCCAATTTTAAATTGCTGGGAATATTCAAGGAAAGTTTTTCTAACCTTCCTTTCTCCATAGTTCTGCAAGGTTATTATTTTCCTTGAGTATGGTTGGGGTTCTCCTTACACATTGTCTTATAGGTCTCTGCTCAGAGAAATCTGCCTATCAGATGTCTTTTCCCTCGCTCATACATCAGTCCAGTAGTCTTCAAAACCCAGATCTGTATGGCAAGTGCTCAAGTGTCAAGAGCATTTTCCAGAAGGGCAAACCTAGCAGGGACAAATGGCAGTACAACTTCAGAAGGCAAAGGTGAGTAGGCCTCAAATAAGGGCAGTGCATTCTCATCAGAAGGCGGCCAACACGGCTCGGCAGTTACTAGGCTGCACTGCACACTGTGTAGAGCTCCTTATCCCTGTGATGTGTGAGAGATTCAGGCCACAGTATAAACGAGACGTGCAAAATGAGTAGGGTAAAACTGATGCAGGGTCTGGGGTGTGCCATACTGTCACAGATGTCCTGGGATGACCAGGAAGCTGTGAGTTTCACACCTGAAATTACTTATGGGGAAGTTCTAACCCATCCCACCCTTCTCAATGGTACATGCCTGGCAGTGTCTGGTGCATACAAGACGTTCAATAATGGTCGCTTCCTTCTTTCCACCCTTCCTTCTGCCCTTCGCTTCTTTATTTCCAAAAATTAAAGTGAATAATGTTTTGTGTTCTTTGGCTTTGCATGGAAAGGGTGCCTGGGGCGCTCATGGGTGGCACTGGAGGCACCATGAAGCATGCTCTTGAACTAGAAGACAGAACAGACGCTTCAAATTTGGAATATACGAAAAGGAAAATAAGTTCTGGTAGCCTAGTTGAAATTTTGTTTCCTTTACTTGGCAAGCTTAAAAGCCATCTATCTGAAAGTCAAAATAGCTACTTCTTGACAAGGCTAAAAGCTTTAAAATGTGCCTTTCTTATTCTAGTTTCAAGTCCTCCATATTCAGCCTTATTTCACATCTGATATTATTTCAACAAAGTGCTACAAAATATGTCTAGACTATTTTGGCCAAAATATTACACAAACCAATGCAAAACTTTTTTTTTTTTAACTGAATAAAGAGGTTTTCAAAACTACAGAAGCAAAAATAGGTGATTTTACCTTCATTTTGCTATTTTGATACCTGATTTTGCAGAAGACAAACAGGGTAAAACTCCCCCATTCCCAGCCTCCACCACTGATAGAACATGGAATACCACACAGCCACAAAGAGGAATAAAATATCTTTCACAGCAACTTGGACAGAATTAGAGGCTACTATCCTAAGGAAAGTAATTCAGAGATGGGAACATCCAATACTGTGTGTTTTCACTTGTAAGGGGGAGCTAAGCCTTGGGTAAGCAGGGGCGTACACAGTGCAATAATGGACACTGGAGACTCCGAATCGGGAAGGTGGGGGAAGGGAGAGAAACAGAAAAATTACCTGTTGGGTACAATGTACACTATTTGGGTGATGGGTACCCTAAAAACCCAGACTTCACCATTATAGGATTTCATCCATGCAACCAAAAAACTACTTGCACCCTCTAAATCTATTGAAATAAAATAAAATATGCAGGTGAGCACCCAGGTGTTATGAACTCAGACATATAAGGTATTTCGGGCTCTTAGGACTTTGCACCTTACAGACTGTAAGTTTCATGAGTCCACACACCATGCTCACTTCCTACCTCTCTGTGCTCTTTTTAAGGGTGGAAGGGCTGCACCATCTGAAATAGTGCTGTCTACTAGAAATAGAACGTGAGCCCATATGTCATTTTAAATTTTCTTTTTTTAAAATTTCAAATTGATACGAAATTTAATTTCAAATTAACATGAGAGTACAAATATTCAGGTGATATTGTTTTCAATTCTAAGGTAAACTTCAAATTGTCCTTGTGCCCTTCTCCCTCACACTGTGCACATTAGGTGAGACCCCCTAATTGCCCTCCGTCTTCCCCTCTGCTCTTTTCCTTCTCCCCTTCCCCTTGCTAGGTTACATTTGTATTTTATCTTTCATGTGGTATGTAGTTGTTTCTGTAGTGGTTTTAGATTAATATTGAGTACACTGGATACTTTCTTTTTCCCCCACTCTTGAGATACTTTACTAAGAAGAATGTGTTTCAACTCCATCAGGTAAACACAAAAGATGTAAAGTCTCCATCTTTTCTATGGATGAATAGGACTCCGTGGTATACATATACCACAGTGTGTTGATCCCTTCATGGGTTGATGGGCACTTAGGTTGTTTCCATGACTCAGCAATTGTGAATTGAGCTGCAATAAACATTCTGGTGCAAATGTCCTTGTGGTAAAATGATTTTTGTTCTTCTGGGTAGATATCTAGTAATGGGATTGCAAGATCAAATGGGTCACTTTAAATTTTCTAAAAGTCACGCATGCCAAAAGTTAAAAAAAGAAATAGGTGAAATTAATTGTAATAATTTATTTCATTTAATATATCTAAAATATTATCACCTTGACATATAATCATTATAGAATTATTAGAGATATTTTATATTTTCCTTTTTGGTACTAAGCTTAAAAAAGCAGGTGTATATTCCAACACATCTTAACTCTGATGGCCACATTTTCAAGTGCTCAACAGCCACTTGTAGCTAGAGGCCACCTACCATATCTTGAACAGTGTAGATAACACTTTCTCTCCACTTACTTAACTAGATCCTACTTAGTGAGACTTCAAGGTTCAACTCAAATCCTAAGCTTAGTACAGTTCTATGTTAAGAGGATATGATCAGTAAGTAGTTGACAATTTACTGAGTGTTTTCACCTTATGAAGATGTGTGTAGCTGTCGGAGCTTCATGTGAAATTCTTGGCATTCCAGTTGGTACTTAACACTGATCTGCTTCCTCACTTGTTCAAGGAACTTGCATATATTATTTTATGTACAGCATATTATTTTAGTTTTTTAAATTTCAGATGAATGTGAGGGTACAAATGATTAGGTTACATTGTTTGTATTATCTTACTAATCCTCACGCCCAGCCTATAAGGGAGTTAATATGATTGTACTTATTTGACAGATGAAGAAACTGAGGCTTAGTTAAGTAGCCTGACCAAGTTCATGCTGTGAATTTCAGAAGCACTGTCAAGATTCACGTCCAGCACCATTTATCGAATAGAACTTCCTTTCCCCAGTGTGCATTATTGTCTATTTTGTCAAAGATTATTTGGCTATAGGTAGATGGTTTTGTATCTGGATTCTCTGCTCTGTTCCATTGGTCTATACCCCTATTTTTGTACAGATACTATACTGTTTTGGTTACTACAGGCTTGCAGAATAGTTTAAAGTCTAGTAATGTGATGCTTCCAGAATTGTTCTTTTTGCTTAGGATTGCTTTGTCTATGCAGGCTCTTTTCTGGTTCCAAATGAAGTGTAGAAGTACATTTTTTAATCAATAGCTCTGCGAAATATGACATTGGTATTTTGATGGGGACTGCATTGAATCTGTAAATTACTTTGGGCAGTAGAGACCTTTTAGCAATGTTGATTCTACCAACCCATGAGCGTGATATATTTTCTATTTGTTTGTGTCCTCTGTAATTTCTTTCCTCAGTGTTTCATAGTTCTCCTTGTAAAAGATCTTTTATCTCCCTGGTTAAGAATACTCCTAAGTATTTTATTTTCTTTGTAGCTTTTGTGAATGGTACTGAGTCTTTGATTTGATTTTCAATTCGATTGTTATTGGTATGTAGAAATGCTATTGATGTATGTACATTGATTTTGTAACCTGACACATTGCTGAATTTATTTATCAATTTTAGGAGTCACTTGGTGGAGTCTTTGGGCAGTTTCTAGATACAAGATCATCAGCAAAAAGCTATACTTCGACCTTCTCTTTCCTGACTTGGACATCGTTTATTTCTTTCTCCTGCCTGACTGCTCTAGGACTTTCAACACTATGCTCAATGTCACCAATCATAAGGGAAATGCAAATTAAAACCACACTGAGATATCACTTTACCCAGTTAGAATGGCTTTTATTAAAAAGTCTAAAAATAGTATATGCTAACATTGATGCTGAGAGAAAGGAATACTTATATACTGTTGGTGGGATTGCAAATTAGTATAATCTCTATGGAAAACAGTATGAAGAGTCCTTAAAAACTAAAAGTAGATCTACCATTTGACCCAACCATCCCGCTACTGAGGTATTTACCCAAAGGAAAAGAGGTCATTTTACCAAAAAGATACTTGCACTCAAATGTTAGCAAAAGTCATAATTGCAAATATGTGGAATCAACTCAAGTGCCCATCAATTCATGAATAGATTAACAAAATGTGGTATTTGTATACCATACCATGGAAAACTAGTCACAGAAAAAGGAGAAATTAATCCCTCTTGCATCAATTTAGAGGAAACTTGGGGCCATTTTTCTAAGTGAAGTATCTCAAGAATAGGAAAACAAATACCACATATATTAGCTATTAAACCAGCACTAACTGATAAGTACGTATGTGTACAGAGGAAGTGAAACCCAGTGAAATCAAGCAGGGAGAGATGAAAACCTACCTAAGCGGTACAACGAACACTATCTGTGTGAGGGGCACGCTTACGGCCGTGACTTAGGCATTATAAAAGTGATCTATGTAATCAAAAACATTTGTTCCCCGTCTCAATACTTTGAAATATGAAAAAAAGATTCAAGTCCAGTCTTTTCACAACATTCTAGTGCTTACTCATCAGACATTCAAGGTGGTCAGATGACTCAGGAGATCTAAAGGTATCTGGTTTCACTGGTATCTAAATTCATGTAATATAAAAATAGAGGTTAAAAGGACTGAAGTATTAGTAACAGGAGAGACAGAGAGAAAGCAAGGAAAGAAGGTAAAGGCCAGGACACCGAGAAGGTTCATTTCTTTTGCCTAACACAGAAACACACACACTTCAGTGTGTCCGATAAGTAGACACTAAAGAATTAATTATATGGACTTGATTTAACTCACTTTGGTAATTACAAAAAAATAAGTATATTGTAAGATGCTTTGTAAAATGGAACTTTAGGGACATTAAAATTTAATGCAGCTACAAGTATAGGGAACAAGTCTATTATCACCAGTAAACCATTCACATCAAAACAACCACCTCCCAATTAAAGTATACATATGGCCTGTTATTCATCAAAACATTGATTAACTAGGAAAATTAGATTGTCAAGAGCGAGCAGGGGGCAGTTTCATCAGTGGCATCATTATGCAAGTCATCTGCTGTTTGACCTGAGACCCTTCTGCACCCATTTTTAAAGTTCCCATTGTCCCTGTACCCATGCCCTTCACCCCTACACACACCTCTGGTCCCGATACAGATGAAGACATACATAAAATGAATATATGTTTACCAGGTAAACATACAAGATTGTGGCTGGGAAAGGCACTAAAGACCAACTTCTTTTCCTTTCATACTTTTTCTTAAGATTGTTCCTACACCATATAGAATATAAAAGTGAATTGAGTGATTACTGATAACAGCATAATTTACAAGAGCTTAGCTTTAGAAGGTAAAATGTTTCATCAAAATCATAAAGAGTCAATTGACTCATACTAAAGACAACCATAATATAAAATTGATAGTTCATAAATGGGAATTAAACTCCCTTTTCCTAATATATGTATTTTTTTACTATGAACTGGTTCTATGGGCTTTTGTATAGTTTCCCATCTAGGAACTAACTCTATAGAGCTTAAAAATATAATTTTTAAAGAAACTAAAAAAAATTGTTTCAGTAGTAAAGCAAGTTTTATTTTATTTTACTTTTTATTTCAGGGTAATGTGAGGGTACAAACAGCTAGGTTACAATGTTTGCATTTGTTAGGTAGAATCCCTCTTGTAGCTGTGTCCTGCACCTAAGAGGTGTGCCACACACCCTTACTTTGTGCCTATAAAGTGGGAGTACACCAGTCCCCCTCCTCCTTCCTTCAAGACTCAGTTAATTCAAATCGGAAAGTGGGGGAATGAAGACGCTTTTTAAAAATCAGTATTTCTCAGCATCAGTGTTTCCTATAGCACTGGATTGAACGCTACCACAGCTATCCATTGAAAACTAAGAAAATGCTACAAAAGCTATGTTAACTAATGTGATGAAAATGTGTCAAACGATCTATGAACCAAGCGTATGGTGCCCCACGATCATACTAATGTACACAGCTAATAAAAAAAAAAATAATAATAAAAAAAAGTTAACTGTAAAAAAAAAAAAAAAAAGAAAGTAGCACTTGATTAAAGGTTAAGTCATCACCTTCACTCTAGAAGGCAGAATCTGGGTTACTTCAATTCCATGAGATGCCCTGACATCACATCATTGATGGTCATAATAAAAATAATAATAATAAAAAAAAAAACAGTAAAACAGGATTGGCCCATTAGTGTGATCCTGCCGTTCATTCACTCATTCCTCCCTGACTTGTTTGCCTCACAGTCACCCGTTTAGCTCCTGCTGTGTGCTCTGGCCCTGGAGACAGGCATGTTCCCGTTGTTGGAGAAGTTGCTGCCTTATCAGGAGACCACTATATACATAAAAGGACCACACCAGCAAGAAAAACTGGAATCACAGATAATGTTCACTGTTCATGTAACAAAGCACACTCTACTTTTTCCCCTTCATTTCTTGCCTAATAGGACCAAGAAGCTCACTTATGATGGGTCAGGGCCACTGCCACACTGCCTTAGGGCTACAACACCAGACATAGGTAATGACGCATTTAATCAAGGCAGTAAAAAAATCCACGACGTACTTACACGCACCCAATTCTACTTCTCTGCTATCAGCTCTCCTTTTCTTAACATCGTGCCATCTGTTTAACCTGTTTGGATTTCCATCCCTTATTTCTATTTTTAGTTTTATTCTGTGCTCCAGGAAAACTTTCAGTAGTTTCTCAACCCTGGCTGCCCATTAGATTAGCTTGGGGAGCTTAAAAAAGAGACCCGACCCAGAAGACCAAAAATCACAACATAACAAAGATATTTGTACCAGAATGTTTATTGCAGCCCAATTCATAATTGCTAAGTCATGGAAAAAGCCGAAGTGCCCATCGATCCACGAATGGATTAATAAATTGTGGTATATGTATACCATGGAATACTATGCAGCCTTAAAGAAAGATGGAGACTTTACCTCTTTCATGTTTACATGGATGGAGCTGGAACATATTCTTCTTAGTAAAGTATCCCAAGAATGGAAGAAAAAATACCCAATGTACACAGCCCTACTATGAAACTAATTTGGGACTCTCACATGAAAGCTATAACCCAGCTACAACTTAACAATAGGGGGAAGTGGGAAAGGGGGGGGTGGGTAGAGGGAGGGGAATCGGTGGGATCACACCTGTGGTGCATATTACAGGGGTATTTGCGAAACTTGGTAAATGTAGAATGTAAATGTTTTGGCACAGTAACTGAGATAACGCCGGAAAGGCTATGTTAACCACTGTGATAAAAATGTGTCAAATGGTTTATGAAGTGAGTGTATGATGCCCCATAATCATATCATTGTATACAGTTATGATTTAATAAAAAAATTAAAAAAAAAAAAAAAAAAAGAGACCCGAGGCCAGGATGTCTTTCTTTCCTGAAATTGTGTTTCAAATGGTCTCTGGTGACCCCAGTACCTGTTTTTCAAAGCTCCTTGGGTGATTTTAGAGAACAGACAGAACAAGTTCCAAATAACTGCTCTATTTAGTGATCGTGAAACTCGAAGAGCCAAACTTGGATGAAGTCTTGGACAAAGCCGCACATTCCCTTGGTACCCCCACACAACCCTTCTTAGGAAAGAGCACACTCCCATCTGGGAGGATTATTCAGCAGTATATCTGGACGAAAGGCAAGAACGAGACCGAAGGAAGGAGCCTCTGTTGTCAAACAATAATACAAGGTGACCCTCATAGCAAAAGGTAGAAAACTCTAAAACCAAGGGAAGAATATATAAAATGTGAAGAAGTTTGAAAATAAATGGCTGTGAGAGAGCTGAAAATGCATTTCTCTGCCTGAAGGTTCAGGAGCAGGTAATCAGTCATATAACTCATGGACATTTGATCAATACATATCCTGCTAGTTATAGCTAGTTATATTTCTGTGCTTTTGCTGTGGGTGGTAGAGCAAGCTTACCAACAAGACCCAGGAGTTATGTAGCTCAGGATTCTTCTTGAACAAAGATCAAGCTGGGGAAGGATTTATTTATTAGTCTCAAAGGTTAAGGACCCTCCTGATAATTCTAGCTTCTTTTAGTATCACAAAGGATTGGTTAACCACAAAAATCTTGAAAACTTAAAAAACCAATTCATATTATTACCCTTCGCCACCATGGGAGGTCTGCAGTCCCCAGGCCTGTTCGTAACCGGGTCACAGAGAAGGAGATGAGCGGTAGGCAAACGAAGGAAGCTTCATTTGCATTTACAGCCATTCCCCATTGCTCACGTCACTACCTGACCTCCACCTCTTGTCATATGGGGAGGGCATTAGATTCTCCCGGGAACTGTAAACTGCACAGTGAGGGATCTAGGTTGCGTGCTCCTTATGAGAATCTAGTGTCCGGTGATCTGAGGTGGAGCAGAGGCCATGATGCTGGGGAGTGCCTGCAAATACAGATTATTATTGGCAAAGAAGTTTGTACAGAGACCACAATAAATCAATTGCTTCAAGACTGGTATCAAAACCATCTCTCCCTACCCCCTGCTCCCCTGGTCCATGAAAAAATTGTCTTCCATGGAACTAGTCCCTGGTGCCAAAAAGGCTGGGAACTGCTGGGGGTAGAAAGGAGCTCCTAGGTGATGATTTGGGCACACTGGACATGCCTGGAAGCCAATAATTAGGATTCAACGAAGTCACAACAATCTACCGAAGCTGGGTTATGGATTTCACACTGGCAGTTCCTTCAAGCACATACCCTCTAAAGGTGAGAAGCATGTTTTTATTTGGTGAGAAGCGTGTTTTATTCTCCATTGGAGGATGGTAAACAATGCAATGTAGTTGGGAAAGTTCCAGGCTCTTCTGAGTAACTATACGCCCTCCCTAGCAGGTCATCAAACTCTCCAATATAGTTTCATCAACCATGAAATGAAGAAAATGGCATCAAATGGCTTCTGAGATTTTTCTAGCTACAAAAAAACTACGAAGTGATTGAAATTGGTTTCATAGCAGTTTGGGGACACTGCTGGCTTGTGCATTTTTTTATTTGTTTAAGAGGCAGAAATTACATGGTAGTTAGAATTTTAAGGCTGACTTGAATTTCTACGTTTGCTTTACACAAGAAAACTACCCAGACACAAATGCTGATTAAAAGAAGAAATTGGCTTCTACAAGAGGGACTCTCTCAAGCTGTGAAGAAGATCGTTCCAGGGTTACTTCTGGCGATAAGTCAAAGGCAACAACACTTCTGAATGAAGCTTAGCAGCCAGTGCCCTTGGTGGAAACAGCTTCTGGGATTAAAGAACAAAAGGCTTAATGAACTTCATGGTAATTTATTAATTTTTTTGTAAGTTTCCATATATCTGTAGAGGAAAACCTCTGAGGGTTCACTCTCACTTCAATGTAATGTAAAAAGTAAAAACAGAAGGAAAAAAAGAAATGACAGAAGAATGTCATTTCAAAGTCACAGGATCTTAAAAGATCCCTTACCAAAGTCTAAATAGCAGAGTCTGGAATCTACTACTGTGGAGGAAAGAGAGAGAATTCTAACAGCAACGACTGAATTTCAGTGCTAATCTGTGCTGTTTTTCACTCATATTAACTTGTACAATTAAAGGAGACTGGCATTCTTATTGCCCCATTTTGCAGATGAGAACACCAAGGTTGAGCCAGCCCAAGTCTCAGAGTTGGTAGAAGGAGGAGCCAGGAAACACCAGGCCCATCAGTTATTTTTTTTTTTTTTTTTGCCTGTTTCTTTTTTTACCTATTTTGTAGCTTGGTCGTTTCTTCTTTTCAGCCTCTCAACTCCCTTAAAATGTTGTCTTCTGGAATTCTTTCTATCTCAGCTCCTACTCCACTTTTGCTGGTCACGTGTTCTCACATGGTGATGGCGTGTCTTCAGGGACTTGTAGGTTTAACTGTATTTTAGTCAAGCGCACAGCAGTGCAACTTACTTGTTATATGTGATTTGTATGGAAAGATGACAAGAGAAGAGGGACTCAGAGAGTTCTGCCAAGGCTTCCAAGAATCACCCGTAGCTAGTTTTAAAAAATGTGAGTGAGAGAGAGAGGATCTAATAATGACGTTGCTGTGTGAGCATCACGAGCAACGCCCGCTGTTCGCTCTTTCCACCTCCTCCCTGCTGCCCCCTCCTCCCTCTGCCCCACATGCTTTCTCTTGATGCATTAATAGGTTCACCTGATGGAAAAGGATGGAATCACTCTGGATAGACTGATTGCTCCCATTTTCCTACAAAATAAGGTCTATTCAGAGAGAGGAGGAAAAAAATACTGTTCATAAAAGCAATAAACTTAACTGTAAAAATCCCAAGCTTTCTTCCCATTTGAATACTTTGCTTTTCACTTTGAACTAAAACCAGGATCTGATCTTCTATAACTTGAACTATCATGACAACAATTGCTTGGGCAGATCAAGAGATTTGATTTGACGTATGGAAAAGAAAACACCACAGTTCTGAAAAGCATTGTTTTTGGAGTTGAAGAGAACCAGGTTACATACAGCCTTGCTTCTGCTACCTACCCCATTTCCCCAAAAATAAGACAGTGTCTTATTTTAAGGTGTGCTCCCAAAGATGTGCTAGGTCTTATTTTCAGGGGACATCTTATCGTTCCTGTAAGTAGGTCTTATTTTTGGAGGATGTCTTATTTTCGAGGAAACAGGGTAGTAGCTCTGTTGCCTTGGGCAAGATACTTAACCCCTCTGAGCCACAGATTTTCAATATGCAGCAAAACAGGGACCATGATATTACCGAGCAGAGTGTGGTTAGGACTGATAAGATAACGTACGTAAGGTATTCAATACATATTCCTGTCAGGAACACAATTTAACCTAATCAAAATGAAAGGATTAGAGCTAACTAGAGGAAAACTGCATCCCTTCTGTAATTCATGATGAATATTTGTCTGCAAATAGATTTCTAATTTAGATGAAAAGCTAGTTTGCTTAGTACCAGTTAATTTAATAACTTTTAGGACAACATAGTTGCTATAATAAGTCAGACTTTAACCATCAATTCCTGAGTGACAATTTATTGAGATCTTTTACATAGATTGTCCTTTAGCTTAACCATGACCACAGGAGACAGATACAGATGAGTTTCAGAGACACTGTGTGATAGGCCTAAATTTGTGAAGAGCTTGAATCCATGTCTTCTGACTTCCTTGCTATAATCTCAGGTTTTCTGAGCACCAGAAAACTTAAAACAATAAGAGCTAATCTTCATTGCACACTTATATGTGACATATACTGTCCAAAGCACTTTGTATGTTTAAACTCAATCTCACAAAAACTCCAGGAAGTACAGTAATACTATTCCTAATGTGTAGATGAGGAAACTGGGGCAAAAGAAAATTAAAATTTGCCCCAAATGATACAGCTAGTAAGTAGTTGGGCAGGTGTCAGGAACCAGACCATTTCTCTTCTTTATTTATTTATTTATTTATTTATTAATATTAAATCATAGCTGTATACATTAATGCGATCATGGGGGCACCATACACTGAATTTATGGCTTTCATATGAAAGCTATAACCCAGTTATAACCTAAGAGGATGGGCAGACCATTTCTCTTCAAAGTCTGCGCCGTCAGCCATCATGTCAAGAGAGAAGACTCAGATTCGAAGACACTTTCTGTAAAAATGAAAGCAGCTGGGAGTTGTTATGCTTGGAATCCTTTGTGGAGACAGATTCTTTATCTTCTCTCCTTTGTTTTCCACACCCCAGATGAAGTCTCTTTCTTCATAAACACTGCAGTGCATTCAGCATTATTACCAGGCTACCTCCATCCTCTGAAAATATCATAGCAAGTGGCCAGCGCTGATAATACCAGCAGAGAGGTAACAAAACTGATGAGTAAGAACGCTGTCCATTATTGCACAGTGAGATCTCAGTGGCGGAGACAGGGGCACTCTTCATGCAACTTTGGGCTCCACATTCCCCAGAAGGATCCCACAGAGTTCCTTTTGAGCTGTTTCTGTCCATCAGCCAAACTCATCTGAGTGACAAGATTAAAAAGGCACTGAGAAGAGAATTCTTCTATTCGGGTGATAACCAAGCTTAATCTTGAAGAATCAGAATCTTGTAGGAGTTTTGATGCTGGAAAGTGAAAGACATGATACGGGCCTCTTGGGTGTTTCCTCGGCCTACCTTCATTCGGGATTTGCCTCTGACCGCCAAAGCAGGGAGAGGAAGCTTATTTGGGTCCAGCCTTGCCAGTAAGTACAGAATCAAGACTTTACAGGCAGTCACCTACTCAGAAAGGCCCAGGCCTCATACCAAGCTTCGAGTACCACAAAGCATTCCAAAGGGCTCCCAAAATCTGGACATGGAGCCTGCACTACACATTCAGACCAGACCTAGAGACAGAATGCTATGATTTCAGCTCCACCGCCTGGAGCAGCTTCTATCAAAAGCTAGCATGTTTCTGGGCTTCCCAAAGAATTCTAGATGGCTTAAAAGAGATGTATGGGAAGGAAAGAGGGAAGGGAATACTTTAGTTCATGCCCTAAACATCTCCCCATCAACACAAAAGCATTAGACCACATTGTCTCCTTCTCCAATTATGCCTGAGACATTTTAAAGACATTATCTTCTTATGCTAATCCTATCATCAAGACCCTATTACGATCCAGATTTTAATTTGATGTACTCTCTCATAAACTTGTTATTCTTCTTAATTGGATTTGAGTTGATTAGAACTAATAGCATTCTTCATAGTTTTTCCTCTGCTGAGGGAATGCAGCATTGTTAAAATTATACTTATGTACTAAGAAAGAAAACTAAAGCTGAGCTATTTGACTTCCCCAATAATATTAACATATTTAACCTAAAAATCATAATTGATTTAGTATTAAAAAAAACAACACTTTCAGAAGAAATTCACATATGTGATTCATAATTTACATTCTTACTACTCAAAGTGTGACTCACAGACTTGCAGAGGTCGTGTCACCTGGGAAGGGGTTAGAAATGTGAAATCTCAGGCCCCACCTCAGACCCAGATAATTAGAATGTAAATTTTAACAAGATCCCAGGTGATTCATGAGCATAGTAGATTCTACGAAGCCCTGGTCTATACTGCGAGGACCTCCATGCCAGGATCCTAATTGGTGAACAGAAAGATTAGTTCCCTGTTACTATTTTCCCTTCCACCTTGCTGCAAATCTCTTTTAGTTATTAGATATCCAGCATCTCCTAAATGCAACTATAATTGAGTATGAACTTCAGATGTTTCACGTTTTCTCATACTTAAATCAAATCTAAGAATTCTTCCAAAACCGAACATTGATCAGATTTAGATTGATAACCAGAAACATTACAGTGCACAGCAAGATGAACATTTACTTATTATTTGAGTGGCCATGACAATGGTTATATTCCAAACGTCAGAGCATCAACACGCTCCAGTCTGACTCCCTGGCTTTGACTTTAAGACAGAGAGGATGAGTGACCAAAATGTCCACAGACCTTCTGTCAGGACAGCAGCATCAGGATGAACGGGTTGTACACTGTGCAACACTAGCAGGCCATTCGGTTATGCAGCATGAGAATAGTGTAGGGATGCACCCGTGAAAGATTAACTTGAAATACTGACTCTGCGGTTGAAAAAGACTGCCCACCATGCAAGGCTCCCAAAGCGGAAAAGACAGTGTAGTCATTAGGGCCAAGTGCTGATCCCTGAGAGCTGCCATGGAAACACAGTGATGCAGATGCTCAGGTTAGAAAGACAGAACTCGTAGAAGGTACACCAAGCAGAATGGCCCTCAGAGGTGCTCACGCCCTACGGCCTGGAACCTTAAGCTGCATAGAAGGAGCGATTAAGTTTGTGTACCTTAAAACAGGGAGATTATTTTGGATTACTCAAAAGAGACCATTCTAATCACAATGAGCCCTTACAAGCAGGGCAAGCTTTTCCCACTAGATGTAGAAGACATGAGACAGAAGAGATCAGAGAGCTCTGAAGCACGAGAAGGCTCGATGGCATTGGTAGTTTGCAGAGGTAGAGGGGAGACCCAAGGAGGAATCAGGCTCCCGGTGACAGCCAGCCGGGAATCGGGGACCTCAGCCCCACCTCAGCTCCTTATAACTGTTGGCAGAAATCAGTTCTTCTTTCTGCCAATGATGTGAAGGTGTAAGAAAGCAGATTCTTCCTCAGAGCTTCCAGAAGGAACACGGCCCTGCCAACATCTCAATTTCAGTCTTGTGAGACATGGAGCAGAGATACTAATCAAGCCCACATCCACTCACCTGCAAAACTCTGAGAAAGTAAATGTGTGATCTATCAAGCTGAGAAATTTGTGGTAATTTGTTTTGGCAGAAAAAAAAGCAAATAGAGAAGCCCACTGAATTCAACTGAAACAAATTATTTTCAAGATGAAAACTACACATGGAGATTATATTTAAGTAGACATAAAATACTGCCATATTGGGTGGAGGTGGGAATCAACACACACCTTTGATCCCAGCAGTTAATTTTGTCAATGGAATTTTAAGCATGTCCACGAACAGTGTTGATTCAGTTCTCTAGTTAAATGCTTACTAATTAACTGCATGATCCTTCTCATAGTAACAGAGTAAGCCAGATCAGGATGGTATTATTTATGAATGAAGACATCTCCCTCACAGCCCAAAGGTCTCATCTGCCTCAGTGGTTGAGCTGTGTCATCAAGGAGCAGCTGACAAAATTTGCATCCTAAACCAAAAGGCAGTCAACTTTCCCTGCAAATAACCATACAGTAAATACATTAGGATTTGCAGACTAAACCCACACCTCAGCCAGTGTAGTGTGAGAGCAGCCATAGACTATATGCAATGAATGGGTAGGGAGGTTTTATGCTAATAGAACTTTATTGACACTAAAATTTGAATGTTACATAATTTGCACATGTCATGAAATACTCTTCTTTTGTTTTTTTTTTCAAGCCTTGAAAAATGTAAAAGCTATTCTAGGCTTTCAATCCATGCAAAAAGAGGCATGGGGCTGAGTTAGCTGGGCTTCATCTTAAAATCAAAGCTGCACTTGAACACAGTAAGCACAAGGGTTAAGACCAGGCTGGACTGACAAGTCTGTCAGGACATTCTTTTTTTTTTTTTTTTAAACAAAACAAAATTTTATTGAGCTTTATATTCATTATGTAAAATTCACAAGTTAATTTTCTCCAACTTTCAAGGGAAGATGATATTTGGGATAATATTTTATTTGTCATGAAAACCAACTAAGTTTTCATTGTTGGTAAAATGTTATGTGTGAATTCAACTATAAGTAAAGAACTCATTCTGAAATATAATTTAGACTCAATTTAAGATCTGAAAGTTTGCATGTAACATATTATAGTATTTCCAGGGTAAAAGGTAACTCCAACTTGTCTCCACCACTAATAATGCTCTGTGTCTGTGATTCATCTGTAAATAAAGCATGTGAGCTGAGGGAAAAGTCTGGTAAGTCATTACATATCATGTGTGGTATACCTGGAGTTTACTTTCTGAGAGGTGGGTCAGATGAGATAACTCAAAGAGAAATAGCCATC
Source organism: Nycticebus coucang (assembly GCF_027406575.1). NCBI lineage: Eukaryota > Metazoa > Chordata > Mammalia > Primates > Lorisidae > Nycticebus > Nycticebus coucang. The sequence goes on along the minus strand of NC_069792.1, from coordinate 22,960,930 downwards.
CTTTGCAGCAGGTGGAACCAAAATCTGCATCTGAGGACTTGCTGCGGGTGTCAAGACAAGGTGAATAAAGAGTGCAAACAGCACCAACATGAGCGTCAAATTAAAATTTTCGTCATGTGGTTACTTTCTTTTTTTTTATTGTTGGAGATTCATTTTGGGTACAATAAGCCAGGTTACACTGATTGCAATTGTTAGGTAAAGTCTTGCAATCATGTCTTGCCCCCATAAAGTGTGACACACATCAAGGCCCCATCCCCCTGCCTCCATCCCTCTTTCTGTTTTTCCTCCCCCCCCCATAACCTTAATTGTCATTAATTGTGTCAGGACATCTTAATAATATAGAAGTCAATCCAGGAAGGCTATCTGTTTTCCAAAAGGAATAACCTATTTACTTGTTAGATCTCTAGCTTGACAAAGAACATTTTTATGGAATGATATCAGCATGAGACAATCTAACAATTTAAGTATAATGCTATTATGGGTTGAAGTATGTCCTCCCAAAAATGATATGTTGAAGTCCTAACCCTCAAAATGTGACCTTATTTGGAAATATGGGTTTTATCAATGTAATCAAGCTGAAACAAGGTCATTAGGGTGGATCCTGATCCAATAAGACTGACGTCCTGGTTAAAAAGAGGAAATTGGGACAGAGAGATACAAACAGCAAGAACATCATATGAAGATGAAGACAGAGTTGGGGTGATGCAACAGAAAGCAAAGAATGTCGAGGGTTGTCAGGAAATCAGCAGAAGCCAGGAGAGGGGATAGAACAGGTTTGTCTCATAGCCCTCAGAAGGAACCAACCCTCCTGACACCCCCATCCAGGACAGCGGTTCTCAACCTTCCTACCGCAGCCATGTATTTTCATTGTTACAAAGGGGTTGCGACCCACAGGTTGAGAACCGCTGATCTAGGAATTTTTGCCTCCAGAACTGTGAGGCAGTAAATTTCTGTTGTTTGAGCCACTCAAGTTTGCGGTGCAGTAGTCTTCTCTCATCCACAGCTTTGCTGTCACTGTCTGGAAGCTACTTCCCTGAGCCGCTGAACTGATATGTATTTATTAACATGAGTCCTACTGAGAAACCAGCCCAGTGGATCAAGTGGGCATTGTTCTTTGGGGCTATCCTTTAGAAACTCTCCTAGAAAGTGTTATTTGGGTGCATGGTTAGTGCTCGTCTCTTGGGAGAAATCTGCTAACCTGCTAAACCACTGTGAAAAGAAGTGCTTCAAATAATTATCAGCCACCCCTTCAGGTGCACAGCACATACACATGCTACCAGGGACAAGATCTACACAACAGAGGACAATACAGTTAGTTCTGCAATAAAGTTACACATACATTTCCAAAAAGCACTGCACTGTGCAAAAGCCCACAGAAAGCCTCATACAGGGCTCATGGGAAAAAAGAATGCTCAGAATGCTCACCAGTGAAACAAACAAAACACCCCAATAAAAACAGTAATAGAGTTTTACTCATGTTAAATGGCTAAGCAATATATACATACTAAAATACATATTATACTTTATGTTCAAAAAGAACTAAAGTTTGCTTGTGGGAGCGGGTGCCAGAAGGGTTGCAGCCTGTGAGTCACGACAAAGTGGAGAAGGAGGGTTACTTGAAATCAGAAGGAAAGTTGTAACACCAGATGTGGACGCGTGTGGCTCATAACACAGAGTGAACCGAGGTAGTTGGCAGATGTTTGAGGTGTGTGCATGTGTACAATTTGTGCATTGCTACACAGCATCAGTCAGCTGAGTGCAGTTTTCTTTTTCTTTCTTTTTTTTTTTTTTTTGTTTGTTTTTTGCAGTTTTGGGCCGGGGCTGGGTTTGAACCGCCCACCTCCGGCCCAAACTGGCGCCCTACTCCGTTGAGCCACAGGCACCGCCCCCTGAGTGCAGTTTTCTGCATTCACCTAATGTTTATTATGGACAAAAGCTATGCATAAGAAAACAAGAAATTTACATTATGCTCAATTGTTCAGCAGTACATCACCGTTGCATTGGAACAACGTCCAGTTTTCAAAATAAGTATAGGGCATAACTGAGTATACCTTGATTTTTGACTATATGTTTTACTATTTTTAGGTTATGAACAAGATTTTCTATAATAGAAAATATATGAAGCAGAAAAATATAAATATATTTAACAGAAAAATTTAAATTTGAAGCTTCCAGAAAGTTTTTTTTTAATATATCTCTGATAGTTATTAGGCTAATCCTCTTCTGCCCTTTCTCCACTCTTGAGAGGCCTCCTTCTCTAGAGAAGATTCTGGGATACTCATATTGTTGCATCCTTTTCCCTATAAAAATATGCTTTCGTGAAAGAGTGAGATAAACTTATTCTTACTCAAGTGTACATGACTGATAAGGCTAAAAGGCTAGGAATAATGGTATCGTGATCAAGGTAAAGGAATTTAGCATGTACTTTGAGGATGTTAGGCATCATCCGACTGATGGAGGAGCTACTGGAGGTAAAGTGATTTTCTAAATATTTGAATATCAGTGCAAAATGATCACAATAGCCCTGAGTGGTCCCATTTTTCTTGGTTGTGTAAGTAGTGATTATGGCATCAGAAGGTTCCTATCTATGTCTTGCCTCCTTCTTATACCAGTTATTTGAAAGAGTTTTTGAAGGCCTATTCAGATACCTCCAAATACCTTTTGCAGGGTTGTTATGAAGAATAAATGAAAGAAAACGGTGTCTATCACTGGGCTTGTCACATTAAGAGGAAGCAGCATGCCTGGTGTTCTGGGCACAAGTTCTACAATCAGACTGCCTGACTTAAAATTTTGGCACCATCATCTTCTCATTCTTAGAGCTTGGCTATGTATCTTAAGCTAAGGTTCTGTTTCTTCATCCATTCAATGGGGACAATGATCTTTTTAAGAAAACAAAATTACATACATATCACAGTTCTCAGCACAGTGTCTAGACAAAGCTAGTGCTCAATACATGTTATTAAATAACAATAATAGCAATTCAATAAAAGCTAGCTCTATAGACATTCACTGTATACACCGGGACAGAAATTTTGGAATCATTTAACCGCATGGAACACATTATACATTTCAGCTGCCCCAGTATGTTCTGAAGATGATTGGTTACATATCAATTTCAAAAAACATTTAAATCTATTCCACTGAATGTGGCCTTAGCTCTGCTATTTACTGAATAAAGGATAACAGGTTCCCTGTTCTCCAAGTAACTAGCAGCTCAGGCCTCCTGGACAGCTGGTGCTGTTTGTAAAGCCTGGTAGTCTGTGTGGAGATTCAACCTGAGACTTTACCCTCCTTAGCTTTCTGGCCCAGACATCAGAACAAATGTACATGCTGTACTCATAAGTGTGACCTCAATCTTCTGAAGATGCAGAATGAAATATAGGTTTTCTTTCTCTTTATATTGAAATAGAATTGTAAGGCTGATTTTGAAATGGCGTTTTTACTCTGGTGATTTTTGAAAATTATATAGTTAAGCTTTCAGTTATTTCATTTTTGCAATAGTCATATGGACTGTGAGACTGCACTGTCAGAAAGGCAACGTTCTGATTCTGAAGCTAGAGTCCGTGGAGAACTTGACTCTGCCCTGACAACGCTGTCCTCACACTCTTTCCCTGAACAGCATCCCCTGGTGAATCAATGCTGGGATATGTGGAGCATAATTTTTCCTATTTTGAACCAAAAATAAAACACTCAAAAGTAAAGTATCTCCCACATTGCAAATAAATATTTTAGGCATTTTTGGCTTTTCTTTCCCATTTTAGAATCACTCAGACTTTTGCTTTGAAATTATAATTTAGATGAATTAAAGCATCTAAAACATATATGTTCTAGATCTTTTAGAACTCAAGCTTCTCAAAGCAGGAACTTTGTTTTGTTCACTGCTCCATTTCCAACCCCTCACAGTGTTCCTGGAATGCTGAAAGTGCTTGTGTTAGTTTCCTGTATTTATGTAACAAATCACCACAAACTTAACAACTTAAAACAATAGGCGCCTAGCATCTTACATCTCCTGTGGGTCCTGAGTCTGGACCTGATTTGACCAGGCCCCTGCTAGACTCTCACGGGCTACAATAAAAGTGTCTGCTGGTGCTGAGTTCTCACCCAGGGTTCAACTGAAAAAAGATCCGTTTTTGCTGGTAGAATTTAGCTCCTTACGGATGGGATCCTGAGAGCTTCCGTTTCTTACTACCTGTCAGCTGAAAGCTTCCTTCAGTTCTAAAAGGCCACCCTCAGCTCCTTGCCACATAGGCTCCCAACACAGCCAGACCACAGCATGGCATCTTGCTTCTTCAAAGACAGTGAGGAGAGAGAAGTGCCAGCCAGCCAGGTGATGAGATGTCACGTGACATTATCAGGTACATGTAATCATGGACGTCCCATCACCTTTGTCCTGCTCTGTGGGTTACAGGTAAGTCACAGGCCCTGCCCACACTCAAGGGTATGAATGCCAGGACCCCCACTTAGAGTCTGCCTCCCATTCGCTCATTTGTGAGACTAAAAGTATCTGGTTAATATGATCAGGCACATTTAAAATTTGAGTCCATCGTTCTATTAAAATTAGCAGATTTTCATTTCCTCCTTTAACACATTAACTGCCATGTGAGTTGTATTTAACTTGCACTAGTTCTGAACCTGGGGACCCGTGACACATGTGTAACTCACACGACTCTCCATCTGTCTTACCCTACTGAAACACCGTGGCCCCAACAAGGAAACATTTTTTCCAGTGCATCAGTCAATGTGTTAATGAAGAAAACACATCTCTGAGAAAAAGCCACTTGTTACAAGCTATCTCAGGTTTATAAAAAAGATCATGGAGAGATCCCAATGTACCAAGGAATCATAATGTCATCTTTCTTTGTTGAGGAAAGTGTTTCCATAGCACAAAGGGTTGAAATCCTGAAGTAGAGCAAAATCCATCTGGGAAAAGGCACTCAATGTGCCCTTCCTCTTTGAGTCTCTTCTCCCAGTTTTCTGAGCACACAGAAACTGGATATAACTGCAAAAGTTCTGGGAAGCATCTGACCCTCTGAGGCCGGCCTCAGGGAGAGGCTTTCCTTTACACGTATCCTTCCGAGCAGCTCCTTCAGTCCCTTCGTGACTGCCCCTTCCTCTCATGGACCCCCCAATGCTTGAGAGCTTCTTCATCAGTACACAAACATATGTTCATTAGATACAGCAGATTCATTAGATTAGAGCAGCATCCAATTCCATACACTTCACTAGTACAGAAAGCCCAGCATGCATCAGGCAAGATACATCAGAACTTAGCGTGGATTTGTAAAATGGCTCATGTTTAAGTGTTTTACTACTAGGAACATCAAAGAGCCTACATTGATTTAAACAGAAGAGCAGAGTGAATAGGAAAACAAGGAGTTATGGTTTCTAGTTCTGTCTCTAGTCATGGTCTATAGAGCAGCTACCTACCAGGCTAGCCACTTATCTAACCTGGTCTCTCAGGCCAGCCTCACTGGGCCACGTGCTTCCTAAGCTGAGACTTCAGGCACCTGACTTTTCTATGAATCCATCTCCTCTTTAATTAAACAAGGAGAGTAATAAACCCACCTGCAGTGGTTGTTGTGAGAATTAATTAATACAGGTAAAGCATTTCAAACATAGCCAGAAAAATGTCAGTTGTAAGACTCAGTATTACTTTTTTAAAATACAGATCTAAACCAACTGTTTACACAGAAACATGAGAAACAAAAAAGAAAAAGTATGTAAACTCAGTCTTACACCTTTAAAAGAAGCTATATTAATGTTATTAACACACCATTACCAAGGGCCATTTTCCTTTTCTTTCCAAACCAACAATGAAATATAGGCTCCATGTTCTGTTCTGAAATGTCCCAAGTGAGTTATATTTGCCATCTGGTCAAGACCTCCTGTGTGCTGGGAGCCTGGTTCCTTTCAACCAGCTCACATGATTATGACTTAAATTTTTTCCCCTGACAGCCTATTAACATTCCTCTCAGTTCTTCATTGTCCCCAAAATGTGTCCAAATGGCCTGGATTCCAAAATCCTCTCTCAGAACAAACCAAAAACTACAGATCCCAGCTGTCCTGCCCTGTCATCTCCATCCTCTGTGGTTCAGGCCTCTTCCCTGCTCCTTCCATGGTGTCTGTTTCCTGAGGCTCAGAAGTGCCCCCCTCTCCTCACCTCCAACCCTCTCTGCCTCAGAGCTGAAGCTGAATATCTGCATTACTGGAATCACGGCAACTTCGCAACTTCAGAAGGGCAAATGACAAGTAAGGCCCCTACATCAGAGCATGCATCTCTACCATCTCAGTTGGTAGAGGAATTTTATTTCCTCCCTCTTGCTTTGGGGATAACTATTTCACCCAATCAATACAGCCAGAAAAAGCTAACCTCAATATTGATCGACTCTGGCTGACTGGAACAGGAGTCTTTACAGCAGAAATGCTGCAATGCAATGGCAGTGGACTAACCATCAGTCAATGAAGACACGCCCAAAATAATGCTTACAGACTTCCATTTTCCTTCTTTCTACCCTGTTCTGGTTTTTATAAAATCAGAATGCTGAGCCCACTCCCCATGTCATAGATGGGGAAACTCAAGCGCAGGGAGATCAAGTGTCTCTCACACAAGCCCAAATGGCAAGTTCAAGTAGGAGCTGGAACAGATCCCAAACAGAAGTGCTGTCGTCCCAGGGCTCTCAGCCTTGACAGGGGACTCTTACAAGTGACTAAGATGCTGTGAACACATCAATAGATAGGAGTCTGAGATAAACTCACTTCAAATCAAATTCTGCTGGCTACTAATCATGTTTCAGTAAACATTCCAGTATGGACCAGAGCAATGAAAATTAAGGTTCTCTTAATAGATTCTTACCTAGTTCTCATGGTACAAACCATAGACTAACTTTCAAAATGCTGTACAGTGGGGTTGAATTATCTAGACTATCCACGTCTCTTCTCATTTGATTCCTGTATTTTTTAAAAAATCTCCCTGAAGTATTTAGATTAATAAATTATTCATTCGGGAGAACCCTGACATAGAAAAAAATGACTTTTATCCCCATCTCACTTTGCACTTGTAGGGAGATATTCTATAACCGAGGCATTATTTACTCTTAGACTTTCTAGTAGATTATGATATTAATATCACATTATTCCAGCTCACTATCTGCAATGACAGATTATATTAATAACATGTTTGAATGTTTCCTATTCTTGCAGGATCAAGAAACGCTCCAGTTACTCTCTATATGCTTAGATAACACCAAGAGACTGACTGTTATTCAGAAGACCAGCTACAGAGGTGTTGGGATTTTTTTCCTTATGAAATCATTTATACATTATTTTAAGGCTGGGTGCGGTGGCTCATGCTTGTAATCCTAGCACTCTGGGAGGCTGAGGTGGGTGGACTGCCAGAGCTCATAGGTTTAAGACCTGCCTGAGCAAGAGCAGGACCCTGTCTCTAAAAATAGCCAGGCGTTGGGGTAGATGTCTGTATTCCTATCTATTTGGGAGGCTGAGACAAGAGAATCTCAAGAGTGAGCCCAAGAGTTTGAGGTTGCTGTGAGCTATGACGCCATAGCACTCTACTGAGGGCGACAAAGTGAGACTCTGTCTCAAAAAAAAAAAAAAAAAAGATCATTTATACATCTTTTTAAAATGTCTCCAATATAATAAAAACAGGTCAACATTTTGATTCCTATTCTGCACAATGAAATATTAATACATCTCTAAGAAAAGTCAAAAGCATGTTTAATTATTTTCTGTGTACATTCCATAAGGATCAGGTTGTACCAATTTGTATCCACAGTTGCAAATGAAATTAAAATGAATTTTAAGTATATAATAAAACCACAATAAACATAAGAATCAGATGGATATCTTCATTATTAATATATCCCCAACACTTCCCACAGGGCTTGGTACAGCAGAGACACTCATAAAATATACACTAATGTACAACATTATTGTTTAATATTTAAAATCTCTAAGTTATAGATCATAAAATTTATATTTTAAAAGGCAAACTTTTAACCATAAATAATTTAAAAGATCAAATAGAGAAAATCAAATACCAGTGATGAGGGAAACATATACATATATATGCTTGAGTTTACATCAACACTCACTAGATACGTGAAGACTTGCTTCCAACATGAAACCAGGAGACAAGTTTTCAAAATGATTTTCAAAAGACGGTGAAATTATACTATAGATTTCTTTTCTTTTCTTCTTCTTCATTTTTTTTTTTGGCTGGGGCCGGGTTTGAACCCGCCACCTCGGTGTATAGGGCTGGCACCCTACTCCTTTGAGCCACAGGCACCACCCTATACCATAGATTTCATTAGACCCTTTTCTGATTTTTGTAAGTAACTGAAGATTTTAGCCTAAATTTTATTAAAACTGTGGTGTTAATGCCAGGTTATTTTTATTAAAAAAACAAAAAACCACCTTACTGCTAATTAAAATGAATTAAATGAGCGCAGGGAAATAATGAGTCGAGTAATGTTGTTACTTTAGTGTAAAAAGACAAACAAGTTTAGCTGAACTGACGACAGACTGTCAAATTGTTATGGCCTGTGCCATCTTTCGAGTGTTTTCAGAAGAAAGATCTAGAAGCTGGAATCCGGGCTGGGGGATTTGAACTTGTTGGAGACCTTCACTGCCGTGTCCTCCATGTACACCACCAGATGGCAGAAGCTCCTCGGTAGGCATGCATTGTTACTAAAGTATTGCGATTAGATCATTTGGATCAAATTAAAAAAAAAAAAAAACAGGTCAGAAAGGGTTAAGAGATGGAATGCATATACTTGACCAGGATTCTTTTAAAAAACACATTTCCATAAGTTTACAGTGCTATTTCCTGTATCAAAAAGGAAGACTCACATAAACAGAATGACTTATACCCAATATATATCGATAACAAAAGATGGATACAAGTTGTGTTTGACTTCTGGAATTATAAGAGGTGCTCAAAGTATATACATAATATAATACATAGTACATAGATAACATCTCTTAGAATGTGTATACATTTGGGGACACCCCACTATATCACTATTTCTTGGTCTAGGATATTCACACTGCAGATTCAGTTGCACAGAAAAACGAAAAAGGTCTCAGGAAGGCAAAAGTCCAGAGACCATATTCACTTTTTTGTCTAAGGGCTTAACACACGATTTACTGAATTCATGTATCTAAAATCTATTATTGGGAAGCCCGACAGCCTTGGATAACAATTCTTCTAAGTGAAATGCTTCAGTTAGAAAGCTCCCTGGACAGTGGGCTTCATCACAGACAAATTTAGGAAATGTTCACAAATGTCTGTCCCTACTGCACATGTAGGTTCATTTGAATCCTTCCTTTTATCGTCCTTTAATATCCATTAGCTCCCTCTAGATAATGCTACTTGATGTGGTTGATCTTGCAGAAGTGGACTCAATGAGCACAGTCAATCAAAGGTCCTTTCCACAAGTGCCTTCCCAGTTCCTTCCTTAGGTTCTGAGGAAGAATATCTAAACTACTTGCTGTATTTCTGCCTTACTTGGCAAACACTGTGTTTTAACTGCTTCCTAGCAAAGTAACCAGAAACTTTCTCCAAACCAGTGCTGTCCGATAGAAATAGACTAATCTATTTTTTCTATTTATTTTTTTAAAAGATAAATATGAACAGATGGAATTAATGTTAATAATACATTTTATTTACCACAATATGTCCAAAATATTATTTCAATATGCAATCAATATAAACATTTATGAATGAGCTATTTCACATTCCTTTCTTTTTTTGGTACTAAGTCATTGAAACAATTTGGTGTATGCTTCACACTTGTAGCACATCTTAATTTAGACTAGCTACATTTGAAGTGTTCAACAGCTACCACATTGGACAGCAAAGCTGTAATATAACAACACATTCAATGCATATGTAATTAAATCCTTTAATTAATCTTATTAACCAAACAATTCTGAAGTTTATTAACTTCTTACTTTTACTGTTGCAGTTTTGAAAATTGTATAAATTGTTATCTGACACTGATCATGCCTATATACCATGAAATACTGAGCAAATCTTAAATGAGTAAGTCAAATCTTTTCTCTACTCCTCTAGCTCAATATCAACTGCAAAATAATAAAATTTATTTTTATTAAAATCATAATTTATTAAAATCTAGTTTTATCAACTAGATGGATGCATGACAATAGCAACATTCTTATTTTTACAGTATTTCAGGGTAAATTAATTTGTCAATCAAAGGGAAGAGTTTCCCTGATTCTATATCAGACCTCAAAAATAATTTGTGGTCACTATTTGGTTTTGATCTTTAACCTACTTCTCCACTTCTAAATCCTACAAAAACTTGAGTAACGTGGGATGTTAGTTCTTGGGATCTTTCTTTTTCTTTACAGCTCAAAAAAATTATGAGATAATATCAGTCTCCATTGCCATCTCTGCAGATATTTTTAGCTTCCCCGACATACAGATGCAGCGACACAGGGGACTGTAGGAGAGACAGCAGCATGTGTAGGACCAAGGTGAGTGGGAGGGTGTGCCGCACAGGCACCGGCATGATGAAGACTCCAGATGTCACTGCTGATGCTCCACACTGTGAGCCCTGAAGTCGTTCCGCCACAGTCCTATCCCTCACTGAAGAGCCCGAGACACTGCTTAGGTAATATTATGGTGTGTATTTTCTAAAATAGGCTGTAGACAGCACCTGCCAAACATCGCTCTATTTTTAATAGGTTATTTAGGATTATTATTTTTGTTTTGAGGAGGAGGAAGAAGTTAGCCTCTGATAAAACCAGTAGATGGAGAGTTCAGAAGTAAGGGAAAGGCACACAAGCCGGATGTCCCTCACAAACAGGGTCAGTTCTGGACACACCTGTGAGTCCTGCAGGGCTGGGGGATAGCCCGATGGCCTGGGCCCTTTCCTGTCTGTCTCATTCCTCCAGTTCTTTGAGCGAGGAGTTGTTCATGTGTCCCCTTCTGCCTGAAACCTGTACAGTCTTTTTGGGACCAATTCTGTAGGTATCACTCGGTTTCCCAACTTCCCATACCTCCTTCTTCTTGACCAATCAAACCTCATCTTAAAGCTCCACTCACTGCCAGACTAAATGACAAGCAGGTAATCTAATGATCTAACATCGCTCTGATCCTCCAGCCTTCCCAAGATGACAGCTCCTCCCCCAGTGTATTTTGAAAGTAAACACTAGTATTTCTAATTCCCAAACCAAGATATGCATTCAACAATGTGTGTCTCAGAAGGAAGAGGAAGATGGGAAGGCCAGGATCTAGAATGGAGGCAAGGCAACATCATTTTAGGAGAGCAGGGCTTAGGGGACCAAGTCAGATTGTACTGCTTCCTCCATTCAAGCCCAAGAGAAACTCGAAGGACTCTCCTCTTTGAAAAGAAGGATCTGCTTCCTTGCCCTGAAATATCCATTTTGCTCTCACCTACTCGATGTGGAGTGGAAACCAGAGCATTTGATTAGCACAGAGTAGCATCCTGGAGATGTGAAGAATGGGCAGTGACCCCTGGAGCATCCTCGGTGGTGGGCATTTCTTACAAGAAACCCTTAGTCATTCAATGGCTGTTCCACTGGCTACTTGGTCCTGGTCTGCATACATCAAATGAGAGCAGAAACCTGGCTCAGGGTGTGCTGAGAAATTTTAGAAGAGAAAATAATTCTGGAAACCATTTCGTTAAGGAATGTACGAGAGCCGTGAGATTCATTTAAGCCCCTCCAAATCTCCGCCATCATATTTTAGTAATAGGCAAAGGACAGAATACAGAGCCCTGAGAAAACTGTGCCTATTATATCAATTGCCCTTCTCCATATCTTCATTAAGTATTTATTAATTTTCACTCTGTGTTCCAGAGATAGCTTCAGGCACTGAAAAGGGTGGTAACGTAGACAGACAAAATCCCTGGTCTCACAGACCTTACATTCTAGAGGGAAGTGGAAAATGCTACACAAAGAGATAAATGGATAGGAAAATTTCAGACATTAAAATAAAACCAAATTATGGACAGAAAAGGGTTTCTTTACATGGGGTAGTATGTGATGCACACTTAGAACAATATTTAATATCTGACTGAGACCTGAATGAAAAAAAGCTAGAGAATTTTATACTAAGGCATATTGAAATATGCCTGACTTTGGTGATTTAAAAAAATTCCATGAATGGGGTGGCGCCTGTGGCTCAAAGGAGTAGGGCACCGGCCCCATATACCAGAGGCGGCAGGTTCAAATCTGGCCCTGGTCAAAAAAAAAAAAAAAAATTCTATAAACACAGGAGTGAAAGAAGCCTGGTGCAAGTGACTCTTAATACTCCTGAGGTTATTATATGTGACGCTGTTTTCCTGTTGGTCATAAACATGCCACTTGCACAACCAAAATCCATACTGATTTTCTTTTTTTTTTTTTATTGTTGGGGATTCACTGAGGGTACAATAAGCCAGGTTACACTGATTGTAATTGTTAGGTAAAGTCCCTCTTGCAATCATGTCTTGCCCTCATAAAGTGTGACACACACCAAGGCCCCACCCCCCTCCCTCTGTCCCTCTTTCTGCTTCCCCCCCCATAACCTTAATTGTCATTAATTGTCCTCATGTCAAAATTGAGTACATAGGATTCATGCTTCTCCATTCTTGTGATGCTTTACTAAGAATAATGTCTTCCACTTCCATCCAGGTTAATACGAAGGATGTAAAGTCTCCATTTTTTTTAATGGCTGAATAGTATTCCATGGTATACATATACCACAGCTTGTTAATCCGTTCCTGGGTTGGTGGGCATTTAGGCTGTTTCCACATTTTGGCAATTGTAAATTGAGCTGCAATAAACAGTCTAGTACAAGTGTCCTTATGATAAAAGGATTTTTTTCCTTCTGGGTAGATGCCCAGTAATGGGATTGCAGGATCAAATGGGAGGTCTAGCTTGAGTGCTTTGAGGTTTCTCCATTATTCCAAAAAATTGAGGAAGAAGGAATCTTCCCCAACACATTCTATGAAGCAAACATCACCCTGATACCAAAACCAGGAAAAGACCCAAACAAAAAGGAGAATTTCAGACCAATCTCACTCATGAATATAGATGCAAAAATTCTCAACAAAATCCTAGCCAATAGATTACAGCTTATCATCAAAAAAGTCATTCATCATGATCAAGTAGGCTTCATCCCAGGGATGCAAGGCTGGTTTAACATACGCAAGTCCATAAATGTTATCCACCATATTAACAGAGGCAAAAATAAAGACCACATGATCCTCTCAATAGATGCAGAAAAAGCATTTGATAAAATCCAGCATCCTTTTCTAATTAGAACACTGAAGAGTATAGGCATAGGTGGCACATTTCTAAAACTGATTGAAGCTATCTATGACAAACCCACAGCCAATATTTTACTGAATGGAGTAAAACTGAAAGCTTTTCTTCTTAGAACTGGAACCAGACAAGGTTGTCCTCTGTCACCTTTACTATTCAACGTAGTGCTGGAAGTTCTAGCCAATACAATTAGGCAAGACAAGGAAATGAAGGTAATCCAAATGGGAGCAAAGGAGGTCAAACTCTCCCTCTTTGCTGACGACATGATCTTTTTTTTTTTTTTTTTTGCAGTTTTGGCTGGGGCTGGGTTTCAACCTGCCACCTCTGGCATATGGGGCTGGCGCCTTACTCCATTGAGCCACAGGCGCCGCCAGACGACATGATCTTATACTTAGGGAACCCCAAAGACTCAACCACAAGATTCCTAGAAGTCATCAAAAAATACAGTAATGTTTCAGGATATAAAATCATAGTCCACAAGTCATACTGATTTTCAAATCACAACTTTATTTTCAACCCAGATCTAACTTTATAGCAATTTTTAAATGGACAAGGAATAGAAGACAAGATTTCAGAAAGATTATCCACTTAATTTCAATGAAATGTACAAGTTTAAAAGGAATCTTTCAACTCAAAATTTGAGAGAAAGGGTAACACGATGAGAACCTGAAAATGCTTGAATCTGTCCACATAGCTCAAGAAGCTTTTCCCCCTGTTATATGTAGCCTTGGATTTAATGAACTAAAGATAGTTAATAATTGGGGCAATCCTGCACAAGGCAGCTAATCTTTCAAAAGCAATATGGTATTTTCTGTGTGATGTAAATTATCTTTTGTTTGCCAGCTTTGCAAGTGTATCAAAGCAAATACAATATATGCAGCTGTGACCTTAGGCACTCTACTGAGAACAAATCTGCTTTTCTTATCTCACCTTTAAAAACTTTATTTGGGCATAGAAAAGCTAATTTATAGGCTTAGAGAATTTTTTACAAAAAGTTTTACCTTATCCATTTTTTAATAAATTTTCCAAATTTTAGAGTATAGTGTAGGTATGGAAGTGTCCAGTCTATAATATATACTTTTCCACTTCTCAGTAATCCTTCAAAACACAACCATCCCCATTGGTCTGGCCTCCTCTGAGTCAGAATAGTATTTTCAAACTGTGGTCTAAGGACCAGTTCTATCCAATCACCTCATATGTTTGTTAAAATGCAGATCCCTAGCACTGCCTTGGGCCGAATAAACTAAAAATTCATAAGGGAAGGCCCTGAAATCTGCATTTTAAATTAGCACGCCAGGTAATTCTTACACATTTCAGAACTGAAACACCAGAGAGTTAAAGTGAGTCTGAGGCTGCATTTTGAGCCTTGCATAACCTTAAGTATATGATTTCAGAGCCACACAAAGGTAACCAGAAGGGCCATCCAAAACCAACATCTTACTTTGCTCCCTCGACCACCCTCTAAGAGCGTCAAAACAGGCCCATGACTTTCTTTTTTTTTTGGCTAGGGCCAGGTTTGAACCCACCACCTCAGGTATACGAGGCCAGTGCTCTACTCCTTGAGCCACAGGCACCACACATGACTTTCATTTTTGAGAAAAGGGAGCTGAGATTCAGAAAGAACAGATGAGGAATTAGTGAAAGGCAGACTTGGGGCTAGACTTCAGGTCTTCTTAGGAGCTCTGTGTTCTGGTTTCCTTGGCTGGCTGCCCCACCCCCACCCTGCAGACATGGCCCACTTAGGCAGCCAGTGCCACGTGAAGAGGTTTGGCTCTTTCTTCATGGCTGTGGATTGCTGCTACTTCCTTCTTGGCGATACTACATAGTCCCTGAACATAGTTCAGTGTTTAATCACCTAGGTCATCTGTGCTGATGTGCGGTCGTAGGAAGTTACGGTGTCTGTGGGTCTCCATGGAAATCATGTCTTCCTCTGAACTTCTATGTCAGGATGGAGTAGGGACAGTAAATTATTTAAGATATAAAATAAGAGATAAGTGGCTAACAAACATTTGAAGAAATGCCCATCACCCCGATTATCAGAGAAATGCAATTCAAAACCAGCCTGAGATATCACCCGACCCCAGTGAAAATGGCCCACCTCACAAAGTCTCCAAGCTGCAGATGCTGACGTGCAGATGTGGAGAGAAGGGACACACACCTTTACACTGCTGGTAGGACTGCCAAGTAATACAACCTTTTTGGAAGGAAATATGGAGACTCCTCACAGAACTCAAATTAGACCTCCCATTTGATCCTGAAATCCCATTACTGGGCATCTACCCAGAACTAAAAAAAAAAAAAAAAAAAAAAAATCATTTTATCATAAAGACATTTGCACTAGATTGTTTATCGCAGCTCAATTTACAATTGCCAAAATGTGGAAACAATCTTAATGCCCACCAACCCAGGAAGGGATTAATAAACTGGGGTATATGTATACCATGGAATACTATGCAGCCATAAAATGATGGAGACTTTACATCTTTTGTATTAACCTGGATGTAGTTGAAATACATTCTTAGTAAAGTATCACAGGAATGGAAGAGCAAGAATCCAGTGTACTCAATACTAATATGAAGGCAGTAGATGATTTAATGCACACCTACATAAGAGAAAAACTCAAGTCAATTCGAAGTGGGGAAGGGGGAATGAGGGAGCGAAGAGAAGGGAGGAGGGGTGGGATGGGAATGCTCCCATTAGTGGGCACAGTGTTAGGGTGTATGGCACACCTCTTGGGGCAGGACATACTTGTAAGAAGGACTCTACCTAACAAATGTAGAGTCTAAACATTGTAGCCTTATTCTTTATACTTTCAAATTAACCTGAAACAATAAAAATAAAAAACAAAATCTTTTCAAAAGATGTTTTCAGAAGGGATTAGAACCTATAGAGCGGGAACAAAGACTTTGAGCACCTCATCACAGATGGCAGATTTAAAATATCCTGAAGCAATTCTCATCAGAAAAGTCATATATGGGCAGGCACCCTGTAAACAGCCACCCTCTGGCACACAGAATGAGGGCAAACACATCAACTAACCGGAGCAGTCAGAGACCAGCATCTGCCCTGTGCCCATTACTGTATTTTACCGTGTGATGTCATTTAGTTGTAAGGATAATGCAATCAGGGGAGGTGCAGTCATTTCACAGCAGAAGAAACTAAATCTCCAAGTTAAGAGCCCTGTCTACATTCACAGGGCTATTAGGGCAGGGTTAGGACTTGAACCCAAGCCCCTGATTCCACACCTGCCATGCGTATACATATATAAATTGTATATTTAAAATTCAAAAGTGTCCCCTTCCAATTTGGTAGTCAATATCTAATATAACTTTTTACACAGTGACCAGCACTGGGAGAAGAAGCTGTGATGTCAGAGCCACTTAATGCAGACTGCACATTACACAGTTTTTCAAGAGCAAAAGTAGTTTACATCAGTGTTTGACTAGCTACGTTTCCCCATCCCTCCTAGCACAAAGACAGGCATCGTTTCTCCAGGAGAATCCCACTGCCACCTGACTAAATTTAGATCGTCCGCATTTATGCTTTGAGTTGGTGTCATTGTTTCAGCAGCAGTGTAGGAGTTTAAACCTATCATCTCTGCATATTGAGAACAGATAAGATCCAATCTGAGTAGCTGCAAGAGCTCAAGAAATTCACTCTTCAACATTTACTTCATTCTGGTGATCATTCTGGTGATGAATTTTCAACATGGACCATTTTGAATTTACAGCAGAAGAAAGGAACTCCACTGACTGAATGTTCAACATGCCAACTGACGGCGGCTAAGAAGTTGCACTGTTTAACCACATCACTGGTTTACAATCCAACTATGGTGGAAGTGTGACCAGGTCATCAGATGTCCTTGCCTGGCTAGCGGAGGCCAGAATGGGTTGAAATTTACTTCTGGTAGCACAGCTTAGACTGAGAGATGACGTATCATGACTGAACACACTGCACACAGTCACAGCCTAAAACATACATACAGCAAAACATAATACAGCAAATCGCTGATTTGATGTAAGAGGAATTTTATTTTTATATATTTTTCTTTCAAGTCAAATGTTGCAGAAACTTGGAACTAATTAGAAAAATTTTTTACAGCTACATGACACAAATCTTCATAGTCTGTTAATGACTCAAAGTATATTGAATAACAGTGTGAAAGATATTTGAAATATTGTTTTTTGAGGAATTTAAATGCATAGTTATCACACATATAGCAGCCGATTCCCATATCTTAGAGGTCAAATGTGATAGACTGTTTTGTTGATTTGTTTGTTTGTGGAATTTTGTTTTTCCTTGCTGTGACTCAGTCCTTCTTACCTATTCAAAATCCACTCCTTTCATTCTTATTTTCAAGGTATCTTTCTAAGTTCAGATCCACTCTGTCTGGCCAAAGGGTAAAAAATATATTACTGAGAGAGTGGACCAGACACCAGTAGTCCATACGTAAGGATGGAGCAGCTTTTAGTCCACTGTTACCTGGTTTTCTGTCATTGCATGAAACACATTTGTAAGTTCATGTACACACATGTACACATGATGTATGTGTAAATGAAATAATGCACATTTTATACAGACATTATTTCAGTGGGGGACCATATCTTCCAACAATACTCTTAGGTTTAATTTTCCAAGAAAAGCATTAAAACACAGAGATTCTAACCCCAAAATCTACTGAAAAGAACATTCTAGCTTATTTTCTCATGCTGCACTTTATATTTAAAAATAATTCTTAGCAAATTAAAACTTGAAAAAGCTTGCCGGTTCCGAAGACTAAAATCATACTTGCCTTAGGAAAAATCAATTACTTCGCCAGTTGCACTGAGACACCCATTCTCTCCCCACCAAGCCCAAGCCAATTGTTCCTATTCATTTTGTTCTAGGCTTTGACCCTGATGTCTGGGTTCCTGACAAAGTCTGTTTCTAAGTGTCAAGCTTTACTGTGAAGACTTAAATCAGAAGCATATTTTCGGGGTGGGTGTTTATAACTTCAAGAGCATTTTCCATCATGTATTAACTCAAAAGAGATGGAAAACTTAATGGGAGGAAGAAAGCAGAGCAAAAATGTCATTAACATGACAAAGAATTGAAAGTGATAACTGATCCCAGAAACTTACTGCAAGTCTTCAAGTAAGTTTTATTTCCTTGTGTTTTCAAAGATTATGTTGCTTATGTTTACATTTATCAAAAGTTGAGTACCTGTGTAATAGACCTTTAGTTACTTGTGGGTGGGTTAAATGTCACTTCTCTGATTGTTAAATCCTTCAATTATACAACACTATAAACAAATCTGTATTTGTTAGTGAATTAAGTTGAGATGGGGCAATAGTCAGGCTTATGATGTTAATATTGCTGGCACTGCATGAATTAAAAAAAAAGTCAGATGTTATTGTTATGGGGTTTAAGTAAACTATTGATAAGGACATTGCCTGGGATAATCTATTTGAAAGTACCTGAAGTTTGGATAGCATCTTTAAGGTTTATATGCACTATTTCACTTGAACTCAATTGTAAATGATCTAGCTACTTTAAATAATAGCATTTAGCTAGTTTTAAATATATTTCAGGCACAGATATTAATTAATTGATTAATACACATTTTGTCCTCATCACAATCCTATTGTCCCCATTTGAAAATGAAGAAAGTGAGAATCTAAAAGAGAGTGAGAGAGAAATGGATTTCTCCAAGTTGGGAAGCAAGTGAGCCACGAAGGATTATAAACTAAATTGAAGTTAATGCCTGATATTTCTATCTCATGTGTTACAAATATAAAGCAAAAAGTTGCTATTGAAAAAACAATGCCAGGGTCTTTCTGCATTGCAATTTGGAGGTCTATTGAAAAAGAAAGTATCTCTCCACAGTCCAATTCTGAAGAGCACAGTGTGTCATGCAGGACACAGGCCCTCTGTTCTCCTTAATGTTTCCAAACACTGCATGGGTAACGCACCTGGCAAGGGAACCCTTCTCATCATAGAAAGTATATAGATCATTGAAATTCCACTGCACACTATAAACATCATAGGAAATTAAAATAACAAGGGAGATGTTGGCAGATTCAGACAATGGACCTCAACATGCCAGGGTCACAAAACCCAAGAGTTGGTAGCTTGAGAGCAACGAGCCCAACTCCAATCCAGGGGAGCATCTGAAAATAAGGTGACCCTACTCACATGTAAGAGATGTGTTCAGGAATTTTTATTACAACAGACCTTTTGTGAAAGGTATTGACAAAAATTAATATAGCTATCTACTTTAGAATATCAATCAATTTTAAAAATGATATTTTAACAGCATCGATATGCTATTTAATTGTCAGTAATCTATAAAAAAATTGATAACATTCTGAGAATTAAAATACGGTCTCAGTTTTAAGATGCATAACACATACCATTTTCCCCCTTTCTTTAAGGCTCCTTCCTTATTCCCTTCAAAATGACAGCACTCATAAATTTAGAGTAATCTCCACATTTGCTTTTTTATTTATTTATTTTTTCTTTTTTAGAGACAGGGTCTCATTCTGTCACTCATGCTGGAGTGCAGTGGCACAGTCATAGCTCATTGCGACCTCAGACTCCTGGGCCCAAGTGATCCTCCTGCCTCAGCCTCCCCAGCAGCTGGGACTACAGGTGCACATCACCATGCCAGCTAATTTTTCTCTTCTTTATAGAGATGGGGTCTTGCTTTTGCTGTAGCTAATCTTGAACTCCTAATATAAAGCAATCTTCCTGCCTTGGACTCCCAAAGTACTAGGATTACAGGCATGAGCCATAGAGTTAAGATTCCCTGACTGAGTATAATTGTTGTTTATCAGGACCCACGATAAACACAACCCAAGGCTAGGCAGCAAGGTCAATAGGGATTAGAGACAAAATCATTTTTCTGACAAATCTGATCTCACTGATTTGACTTGAGTTATTCTGTTACCCTTGTCATGAGATAAGCTATCTTATTCTTGTACGCTTAAATTACCAAAATCTTGTGAGATATGTAAACCACCTATCTTCAGAATTTACTCAATCTAAGGGTTGATTTACCTTCATTTTCCTTTAGAATGATTCCATTTTTAATTAAGTGACATCTTAATTCCTCATCTGCATTTTAAAATGGAAATTACAATATAACCTACATCAGAGGGTTGGTGGTGAGAATTAATAATATATTTTTAAAGTACTTAGAACTTAAGAAAGTGCTGTCCATTTTTTGATTAATATTACTATGAGTGTTATTTTCACTTCATCCATAAAAGATCCTGGTCTTTCTATTAGGCATGATTTGCCTAAATTTCAGGGAGAGACAAATTGCATATTTAGGCTTTAAAAAAACTATTTGGTGGGCTTGGCGGTCGTAGCTCAGTAGTTAGGGTTCTGGCCACATGCACTGGGGTTGGTGAGTTTGATACCAGCCCGGGCCTGCCAAACAACAATGACAACTACAACTAGAACAACAACAAAAAATAGCTGGGCGTTGTGACGGGCGCCTGTAGTCCCAGCTACTTGGGAGGCTGAGGCAAGAGAACACTTAAGCCCAAGATTCTGAAGTTGCTGTGAGCTGTGACATCATGGCATTGAGACTCCGTCTCAATTTTTTTTTTTTTTGTGAAAAGAGAAAAGAAAAAGTATGAACTAAATCCTTATATCAGAATCCTTCAATCACTTAAAGTCTAAATTTTGTTTTAAACTTCTTTCCTTACTTCGCTTAGAGTCCAATTTGTATGCGTATCAGTCAGAGGAAGAAATCCTATAGCTTTAAGCAGAAACAGTAGAATGTTAAACCCGTGATGCTGAAGGGATTATATTTCAGTACAACATCTACTTTTTAAGAGATGTGATCTGAAGCGCTTTACGAGGCATTATCTCTTCTCTTCTCTCCAACAACTCCCTGCTCTAATCCTTTTCTATTCGTTGATGTGTAGATTTTTCCCTATTGTCTTATCCCAACACTGTGATCAGAATATTTAGCAGATTCTTTTCAAATACTGTCAATTTATTGTACTTTAATAATATTACAAAAAGTTATTTTAGATTTTCATGATGCTTTACATAAGAAAAACGGAGATAGCCAAGGCCATGCCTTGCACAGCTCCGGGGAAAACGATGAACATATCATAGTCCATGTGAACAGCAAGCAGCTCCTGGGTCGCAGCGCTCAATGGGAATGATGTTCTGGTGTTATACAATGTGGCGGCACTGGAAATGTCTAGATGATAATGCTTCATTCACTTGGAGACCATAATGAAAAATGATCTAAACAAATGCACACTTATAATATTCTATGGTCCAACACGTTGTATAAATATTCTAAGAATATTAAATACTATTAAATACATTTTATTTAATATTTATTAAATATTTCTTCTTGATCTTGTTGCCTGATACCAGATTCTGTAGTACATACCAAATCTGACTTTATCCGCGTCTACTCTAGTTCATGTTCAAGCACAAATAAAAGAGCAATAGAAAATACTAATGATATTTATTGTGGAATAAACTCTTGTCTCTAATATAAAAATAGAATAAAATTGAACAGCCTAATGCAGAGATCTATTATGCTAACACTTTTTTAAGCCTTCCGAGTTGTGAATGCAATTTCTTTTTGGGTTGTGTGTGTGTTATTTTTTAATGCTAACGTTTTTGATTGAGAAGAAATAAAGGATTTTTTTCTTCTTAGTAAATGTAATTCATTTCATAAAGAAACTTCTTGTAAAAGAAATGTCAACTGAAATTTTATAAATCAAATAAACCTTTAAAAACACTACAAGAGCTAGGTGTGGTGGCTCATGTCTGTAATCCTAGCACTATGGGAGGCCGGGGTGGAAGGATTACTTACCACCAGCCTGAGCAAGAGCAAGATCCCATCTCTATTGAAAATAGAAAAATCAGCCAGGCATGGTGATACATGCCTGTAGTCCCAGCTACTCGGGAGGCTGAGGCAGGCGCATCACGTGAGCCCAGAGGTTTGAAGTTGCTGTGAGCTGTCATGACTCCACTGCACTCTAACCCAGGTGACACAGTGAGACTTGGTCCAAAAAACCAAAATGTTCCAGGAGAGTTTATTTTTTCAGGATTAGTCTTTTAAACCACTTTTGTAAGCAAATAATTATCACCCCGTGATATAAGATCACATATGAGTGTGTGTAGGTATGCAAGGGTGTTAAGGACATACTTGGCTGAGGAGTCACAGACCAAGGTTCCAGCTTTGACTCTTTCACTAACTACTATATGATGTTGAACAACTTTTCTTCAATACTCTGTCTCTCAGTTTCCTCATCTGCAAAATAAAAAGACTGTTAGACCAAAACCTTTCAGATTTCTTCTCAGTCTAATACTACATGAATTCACCCACTCCCCACTATATTACTCTAGTTTAAAGTTATATCTGTATCATAAGAAAATTACTTGTTACCTATAATTGCACTAAGCTACTGAGTTGTCAAATAAAAGCACTTGTGTGTACACCTTTCCTCCCTGTACCCACCCAGTCTTTGGAAGGTTTATATCGATGTGAGCACTGTAAGCTGGGCCACGTTGTGAAGCGAAGTACTCTCAGCTCCTGGGCTCAAGTTAACTGGTCTGCACAGTGGTGCAGCCTATATCTGCTGCTGCTGAACTTTGTCTTGTCCTCTCCCTTTTGAAAGACTTTCATCTCTCATCTTGGAGAGACCACACCCTAGTCTCCTTTGCTGGCTCTGCACTACATCTCTGGACTACCCAAGGCTAGTCCCCATCCCTTCTATCTACACATAAGCTGCCAGTGGACACCCCTGGGCATCTCTAACCTACCTCCTCTACTCCCCCATCTGCCAGCCCATAACCATCACCCAAGACCATCAGCACCTCTCAGGTACCTATTTCAATCACCTCCCAGCATCCTCTCGGCTTCCCCTCTTGCCACCTAAGACTCAACAGCAGCTAGAGTGATTTTTTAAAAATATAAAGCAGATCACAGTACCCCCCCCACCCCCGCTGCCCACAGCCATCAAAACCAAGTCCAGCCGCCTGTCCCTGGCCGACACTGCTCTGTGTTCCCCTCTGCCAGCCTCTCTGGCCACCTCACCTTCCCCAGTCATTCCACCTCCACAGGGCATGCCTACCGCACCCTGCCACAAATACACACTGGGCCGATTCCTTGTCCCTTGATGTGCAGCAGCCACCCAGAAGTCTCTATCACATCACTCTACTTTAAAATCCATACAGAGTTAATCAAAATTAAAAAAAAAATTGTAGATTACCATCTCTTGCCTCCATGAAATATAAATTCCACCAGGCAAGATCTTGTCTACTTGGTTCATTCCCAGACTCTGGCTCTTTGACCAATGCCTGATACAGACGCTCAATAAATGTAGTTTAATAATGATGAGTGAATGGAACAATGAGTTCCTGCAATTCTATTTATTGACCCAGTCTAAAATAAGTTGCCTCTGTTTCACAATTATAAATTGGATAAAGAAACATGTGATAGAAAGTGTGATGGTGTGTTAGAAAGACCAATTAAATTTTATGTATAGTATTTCATATTATGCAAACTTGTTCCATTCCCAAATGAAGTATATGTGAATCTATCCTATTTTATAATATTTTTTTTTCCCAAAACTAATTGTTCAATGTGGAAATGATAAAACTTTCAAAGATGAGGGAAGGTGAATTGTCTATCACTATATTTGAGGATTAAAAATTTGATCATTTTCTATTATCAATGTATCTTAAAATATAAATTATAAAATCCTATTTCCTTGCTCATTGTCTTACTGTGAGACACAGACACGTAAGTAAGTGTTTGATCCTCATTATTCCCGTGATTCTTAATGCCTTTGCATTTGCCAGGACGCACGAGGCTGGGGAAGTCATGAAGAATGGTCTCTAATAAATAAATGGCTACATTGCTAGCTTTTCCTCTCTCTCCCCTAAATCACTGCATGCTTGGAGTACCTTGCAATCACTCTTGAGTAAGACGGCCCGTTCTACTTTCGCAAGCCCACCTCTCTTCCTTCTGCTCCTCTGGGTCCTCCCACTGGCGTCCATCCCTGTTCCTCAAACTCCATCCCTCTCCCCACACCCACGGCTGCTGCTCTTCTACTTGCCTTTGACATCCGTCACTGTCTTCAGCATTACCTACCTGGTGCTGGCCCAAAGCACTTTGTTGGAAATAATTCATAAAGGAATCCAGGAAGCGCCAACTAGTGGTCCAGGCAGGTACCCAGATTCCCCCTTCCCTCCGTACATCAACACAGGTACAGCCCATTGCTCTAGAACTGATTTTGCCCTGCTCTCTTCTCTAGACAAATCTACACTTCTGACCCTATGCCTCCGACTTCAGTTCCCAGTACTGGTACATCCGGCCTGTTCTCTCACACCAAATCTCAGCTTTTCTCTATCATCCTATAGGTAGGCACTCACTGCCCAGCAATAACACCTTGGAACCCAACACCCACCTCTCCTCTCAGGGACACTTTTCCACCTCCCCCGGTGCTCACTGGTTATAGCAGTTAAGTGGTGAACATCTGTTCGGGTCATTTCTCCATAGGGATTGGCCCTGATGGACTTTTCATGATTTCTCTTAACTGGCTTATCAAACCTTCACACAAATTACATGCCCAACTGACCAAATCACAGCCCCCTGTGGGACCAAAACCACAGGGACTATGAGCTGAGCTCCCCTCTCCCTCTCAAGGCTTCCAGCCTGAAAAAAATAATGTCCCATTGTTTCTGATTGTGAAATAATAATAATTTAAGAGCAATAATAAAATTCATAGGTCACCATCATCCTGTGATCCAAAGATAATCATGAACATTTCAACGCATTTTCCTATCTTCTAAAACACTGTAAGTTGTATAATATTGCACTTGTATAGTATTCCATCTATGATTCTATACCTTCTTTTACTTGGATCATGAACATGTTCATAAATCATTAAATAGTCAACAAAAAGGTATAGGATTTGCCACTACTGTCTAGTGGTTTCTCTACAACTGTTTCTAGCTCCTTCTTATAACCTTATGAAAGCAGTTACAGGTAATACCGAGTACCATGAATTTCTTATCATTCCTTAGAAATAAGACCACTGCATCAAAGAATATAGACATGCTGTCAAATCATTCTCGAGACATAATACCAATTTAAGTTATTCTAGGGGCTTGCCTTAATGTGTACTCTACCTGCTCACCAATACGAAGCCCTTCTTTATTTTTTTTAATCTTTGCAATCTTTGCTACTATATAATTTAAAAAGTAGATTTTGATTTCAATTTACTGTTTTTTTTTTGGTTAATTTGTACATTTTCTTCCTTCCTTCGTCTTTATTTTCCCAATTGTTGGGTAGTGCTCCTCTTGTTCTGAAAATACTAAGGATGTGACATTTTTGTAGTTTCTATTGAAAGTTAGTCTTAAAAGTATGATTTTTTTCGTATTTCTATAAAATGAATTCTATTTAATTGCCATCTTATCTATAATTTTATGCTCACCTGCCATCATTACCACCTTTATTGAATCACATATCTTGAATCACATATCCAACAACACTGAAACTGGAAAAATGATTCATTTGGACATTTCCTTCCAATGAAATTCATCTGTAACTACATCATTTTGTGTGTAACATGTAAGACTTTCCCATAATCCTCTTGGAGTTTTAATGCTGTTTTCACAGCATTAAAACAATTCTCTACTTTAATACAGCCTTCTTTTGTATACGTACAACATTTAACTGTTGAAAGACCTAGAAAGCAGTTATAACAAGACTATGTGGTTCTCCTGACATCCTGTCCTCTTTTTTCTCCTACAACAATCATTTAAGACCATGAAATGGTTTTCTCCATAGTTAAAGGTCATATCTCAGAGTGTTAGTAATTGACACAAATGGGCCAAAAGAACAAAATCCGAAGCTGCCAACACCACAAATCCCTAATGATGTCTTGTGTGGAGCCCCCAGCATGGCCAAGATGCTAAGCAGCTGCCAAGGGGCAAGCAGGCCTCTGTGGCACCATTGTTAGCGTCACATCCCAGCTGTGCTGTGTCAGGCGTGGTAATGAGCACAGCAGCAGGGCGATGGGGCGTTGCATTTCTTCCTGACATTTCCGGCAAATGACTTTTCTACAGCCTACTTCTATCAATTAACTTCATCTCAAAGCCCAGTGCTGCAAATCCTTTCTTATTGCACACTTGAGTGGCACGCACCATGGTGAACCACGCTTGGGTTGATTGGCTGTCTCAACAGTGACAGCACAACAGGAACAAAATAAAATATTCTAAGCAAGGCTGCTGATAAAGTTATAAGAACAAGAGAAAACTAACTGGCATCAAGATGCATTCGTGGAAAGCTTGTCAAGAATGTTAAAATCATTTTCTCCACCTTCACAAAACATAGGAGAAGACATGATTGATGGATAGTTCATTAAATAATGAAAGATATATTTTTAAAAAATCATGTGCTTCTACTCAGCTTTCTCTTCCAATATAGGGATGACCTTTGAAGTCTAAGTGAAGGGACACAACATTTAAGACCACAAAAGTACCTTCGGGGAAAAATATCAAATTAAATGCCAAAAAATGTTAATTTAAAATAGGTACTAAGGGATTAATTTATTCGTCCAATCAAAAAGAATTTTTGAGCAATTAGTATGTTCAGTATCTCTTTACTAGGTGATTTTAGGGAAAAGTAGACAGCTCTATTTGAGTACCTACTATGTATGTCAGATACATATTAATTCGAATTTCCATAAGAACTCCTCAAAGGTGACATTATATGTTCATTTTACAGATGAGATGGAAGCTCTAGTTTAAATCAAATGGCTCTTAAATACCACATCTGGAACTTAAACTCAGTGTTACTGTTTTTCTGAACATTGATTCTTTTTACTCTAGCATAATGCTTCTCAAAATAAGGTATAAAATCAGAATAGGACATGATCCTTATCCTAGTGGAGGACGCATACATCGACATTAGTCAACTTATACATGGAGCAATTACTGTGGGGGGGGCATGTTCTAAGTAGTTATTGCACCTTGACTCATATAACTATGAAGTAGGGTTGATTGTTATGGTCATTTTATGATGACAAAACTGACAAACAGAATGGGTGAGTAACTCGTTTCAAGTCTTAT
The DNA here is from genome assembly GCF_027406575.1 of Nycticebus coucang. Classification (NCBI taxonomy): domain Eukaryota; kingdom Metazoa; phylum Chordata; class Mammalia; order Primates; family Lorisidae; genus Nycticebus; species Nycticebus coucang. The sequence goes on along the minus strand of NC_069792.1, from coordinate 22,933,519 downwards.
AGCAAGTGCATTAATTTCCTTTGGCTGCCATAACAAAGCACAACAAACTAGGTGGCTTAAAACAACAATATTCTCTCAACAGTTCTGGAGGTTGGAAGTCCAGAATCACCGTATTGGCAGAGCCAAGTTTTCTCTAAAGACTCTAGGGAGACATCAATTCCATGTCTTCTCCTATGTTCTGGTGTTGCCACAACCCTTGGCATTCCTTGGCTTGTGGACACATCACTCTAATCTCTATCTTCACGGTTTGTCTCTTTATTATCTTTCCTTGTGCATGCCTGTCTCTAGATCTCCTTTTCTTACAAAGATATCACTCAGACTGGAGTAAGGAACCACCCTACTCCAGTGTGGTCTCATCTTAATTAATTATATCTACAATGGCCCTATTTCCAAATGTGGCCACGTTTTGAGGTTGGGAAGGACATAAACTTTAGAAAGATACTAATCAACCCAATATAGCTAGTAAGTTGTGAAACTGGGAATCCCTCTGGTGTGGTTTGGTTTAGAGCCTATGAACTTGACCACTCTGCTCTGTGTCTCTCTGATGTTCAAGAAATGAATATCAGCAGAAAAGTGATTTGCTCCTATCTTGGCAATACAAGCACAGTATTACAGAAATGCAAGGCAGGCAGGTGACATTTGAATGGAATCGTGAAAGATGAACAGGCCATCCATGTTTAGATGTGGATTTGGGAAGAAGGGATGCAAGAAGAAAAGGGCTAAGCATATAGTTATTCAAGGGCACAGTGCATTTGGGAAACAATACGGCCAGAGCACACAGGAACATGACGGGTAGACAAGGATTGAAAGAGAGTTGGAGAGAGGATGGTAGGTGTTATGGTTAAAAAGAAGATTGGACTAAACAATGGAAGACCTTGTGTGCCAGGCTAAGGCAATTGCACTTTGCTTTATAAACTTCATGGAGCCATTAATGAGAAAGTGTCACAATCACACGTGTGCTTCAGTGTAATAATTTTGGCAGTAGTGGTGAGGATGCAACAAAGACAGGGATACCAGTCAGAAGGCTATGAAAGAGATGCCCACAGGATACATTTAAGAGGCAAAACTCAAGGTGATGATTTGGCTGTAAGAAAGAAGACATGAGTGGAACGTTATTAGGCTTGGATACAACTTCATAGTCCATGACTAGCATTGCCCCCCTGCCCTTCCTTCCTTCCTTCCTCTCTCTCTCATACTCTCTCTCTTTCTTTCCTTCTTTCTTTCATTCTTTTCTTTCTTTTTTTTTAATGGAGTGTTTAACCTCAGAGGAAACAAAGTTTACTCATTTATCTGTGGAAGATTAAAGATGGCCATGAATTCTTTGACGTACCTTCCCTCGATAGAGAGCCAATGTCAGTGTATCCTTTCTTTGGTTCCAAGTGGGCTCCAGGGTGTTCTGAGATGTTTAGGGGTTGGACTCTAGAGGCTTTGCTGCTCCCATCTGGGTGCCCCAGGAGGCTTGCTCTGGGAACCCTGAGATGCCACATTAGAAGTCTGACTGTCCTACCAGAAAGATCACATGGAAGACTTTGAGACCACGTGGAAAGGGAGAGGAGCCTATACAAGCCCGGCCTTCTAACTACTACCACGAAGCTGAAGCCACTACATTTGGGGGTAGTTTTCAAAAGATAATTGGAACTTACCTACAGAATCAGGTCATATGATTCATTTAATGTTGCACACAGCAATTTCGTAAAGTTAAATGAACAAATATTGATAAAAGAGATAGAAATTAAAGTAATTCAAAATGTACAGTCTTCCTTTCATTAAAATTCATCAGGGCAGCAAAAATTTCAGCCATAACTCAGTTGAGTTAGTACCTGTGGCAAAATTCTACTTATTGTATAATGTAGCCCAAAGAAAGGGAAGAAGTGAAGAAAAAATTGAGGCCACTTCATCAAATGTATCCTGGTCCAATGAGGGCCGACCATTCAGTGACTTATTCTGCAATTCTCACATTCATTCTCTCTTAAAATCACATTATAGTTTTTTAAGTGGTTGGAGCTGCCTAATATCCATTGTTAGTACCAAGAATAGAGCTTCTAAGCTAAATAGAACACTTTGTATTTCAGGATTGATAACAAAGCTTTCTCAGGACTTCCGCCCCCACCCCCCCAACCCAAACATACAGGGAACAGAAATAGAACCCGTCTAGAAAAGCATAAGCCATCAACTGCTTGATTGCTGGCCAAACTTGAGTTGTAATTCCGAGGACCTCGGCAAGTTAAAATATGTCTGTAAATGTGTACATGCCTGTGGAGCTTTAGTTCATGACTTCTTGTCTTCACTCGCTGCCTGCCAACAACATTTAGGCTTGTGAAGTGCCGCTTTGGTGATATTCTCAAAAGATTGTTTCTGTGTCAGAGAATCCTGCACTGAACTGTTTTTTTTTTTTTTTAAGCCATGCAGGTCAAGAAACCCATATCAGTACCTATTTCACAAGCTTAGATTTATCATGACAGGATAACAGGTGTATTTCTAGTGATATAGTGACAAATCATCTTGCCTGAATATTCGCCCCTTAAACATTTAAAGTTAAATCATCAATCAAGTTATAACAAGCCAAACCACTACCAAGCAGCTAATCCAAGACTTTAACTTCCATGCTGCATGAAAGGCGTGAAAGTGAATTTGTCATGTATGTATCACCACTAAAAAGACACCAATAAAGTCAGAACCAGGACTTCAATATTACTGCTTTGTAATATTGAACACCTCCAATTTTGTAATATTATGCACCTTTTCTAAACTTAGACGGCTCACAATTCTCCCCTTTCTCTAAGTAACAAGAGGCAAAATGCTAATAGACAGAAGTCTAATGTCAGTATTTCCCATACTCTCCGTTGTCAGGGACATTAACAACTCAATTGCCAATGTTTTGTCTTTGAAATCATTTTGTGAGAAAAAAATGCTGATTACAGATAATCTCTTGTTAGCAAATATAAGGCCAGTGTAATTGACAAAATTGTGAAATTCAAGCACATCAACTCCCACTGAGAGTTAAAATTATGACTAATTAAGAGAACATTAAATGAAATGCTCGTTCTTAATTTGCCAACTAGAACACATGAAGGAGAATTAACAAATTTGCAGATGCCTTTCCTTATAAGCAGTAATATAATTTTAATAGCAAGCTACAGAATTCATTGTGACCAGAACATATCATTTTTGTATCTTTTTAAGCATTTTGGGGTTGGGACAAGCTGGCTGACAAAGGGATGAATTCTCAGAACCTTGAATCCAGGACAACATATATTCCCATGTGGAACCAGAACAATCTGAACGATATCACTAGGGCAAAATATGTTCATCTATCTGATAAAGTTAATTCTTCTACTAACAATGATTCCATGACAAAAATATTCTCCCTCTCTGTTAGTTTTAACAGAAGAGTTGGGACAAATTAGAAGCAAGATTGCAAAGTTTCTATGTTACATGGCTGAAGATATTTCCTTTGAGTAGCTATATTTTGGTTTTTAAAAAATGTTCATGGAACTTTCTTATGGTTCCCTGAAAACATCACCACCCAAAAACCAAAAAGCAAAAACTGTAATTTAGATTCCAGACTTCTCTGTTTCTTCATGCAGTGGCTTGATACTGTCATTTATTAAAAAGTAAACATGCTGGCTTCAGGCAATGGAAAACAGAAACACCTTGGCTGTTTCCCAGTGCTCCAGCAGCGTTGGGGCCAAAGGCAGAGGCCAAAACCCCAGCAGAAAATCCTTAGGAGATAAACCCCATGCTGATTCAGGCATTACATTTTGACATCATGTATATGATATTTGGTAAATTCCAAAAACTATGCACAGTTCGTGCAGAAGTGACAGCAGATTTTTTTTTTAGCCCATCACAGATAATAAGACATAACACTTTGTGTTGTTTTTAATATAGCTGTATCTCCAAGCACTTTCTTGCCTTTATAAATAAATATATTGAACACAAGACAAAACACACTGAAATTCCCCTTTGAAATTAGGTAAAATGTAAGTTATAAATAAAAGCGAATTTCTTGAAAATTCTGATGCTATTAGCAAGGATTTTGAAGCACCTTTATAGAACAATGATGAGCATGTCTTGAAAGGTTCCTATTTCCCAAGCACTTCAAAGCACCTCATGCGTAATATCTGATTTAAACTTCCAAGCATCCTGAAAAGACACAAAATTCACTGTGATCATCATATATGGAGACAAAGGCCAGAGAGGTAAAGAACATCTTACAGCTATGGCAAGTCAGGCTCAGAGTAATTCAATGGCATCCTCACATGAGGTCATGCGTGTGGCAGAGGAAAACAGTACAGCCAAGATTTCAATCTTCTATTCTAATGCCAGATGCTACTCTTCACCACTGTAACATATTATATAGTTTCTCCATCTGCGAGCCCTTCACTACCAAGGAAATCTGAGGTCAAACTCTAGGTAACAGTTAAGGAAATCATTTATTCACCTTCCCTGTGGTGTCTCTCCCGCAGTTGGACCTCACAATACCTTCTTCACAGGGCTGTCGTGAGCTCTCATGATCAACAGGTCATGCACTTAGGACAATACTTAACACAGCAGATGTGAAAAATTTCCTTAGTTTTCCTTGTAGTTATTCCCAACTAACGCCTTCAAAATAATTACCTTAATTTTTTCTTTGTAGTTATTTCTAATAAATTCCTTCGAGATAGATGTGTACAAACACTGTGTTAAATGCTAGAGCTTCAGTGAACAAGGTAGGCCCATTGTTCTTGAGACTAGGAGTCAGCAAAGTTTTTCTGGAAAAGCTCATATTGTAAATGTTTTTGGTTTTGTTGGGACATATAGTCTCTGTCTCAACTAGCAAGTTGTAGTGGAAACGAGCAGTGTCCACTAACATTTTATTTTCAGAAGTAAGTGCCAGCTGGATTTGGTGCATGGGCCGTAGTACACCAACCCTGCTCATAACCATAAATAGCAATTACGATGTGAAGTAGAATGGGCCAGATGCAGGAATACGAGATGTTAAGGGAACATGGTGTGGGGCCACTTTACTCCCTGAAGGCTTCTCAGAGCTTGTGACATACGAGATAGGAATGGAAGTATGGGTAGAAATTGGCAAAAGGGACTTCAAGAAGAAACCAGAAGGCCTAGAGGCAAGAGATACATGATCCACATCAGGGCAACCACGTGAGGGAATTCAAGGGCTGGAGCAGAGCAGAAAGGGAGTGGGCAGGAAGAGGCTGCAGGGCAGGTGGGTGGGTCCAGGACAGGTTCTCTTAAGGAGTCTGGAGTTGATGCTGATGGGAAGATGCTCACTACTCTCCAGTGTGTGACAGGACCAGACGCACTACTGGTCTGTAAAGGGGCGGCACTCTCAAGGCTTTTGAAACATCGACAACTCTTCCTTTACACTGAATAGTCCCAGGTTGCAACGTTTTGTTCTTGTACCTGCTTGTACGGTCTTTCTGTCTCCTCTGTCGTTCAACCATCATTTCTGACTAATGTTGAGTACAACGAAGAAATGTTTTTCTAACCTTCTCATCTGGCGCTTTGAATCTGCTATGATATTTAAAACTGTTTGATTCAAACGCTTTAAAACTGTGTCTTTTTTTTTTTTTTTTAAAGTGACTTGACCAAGGAAATTCTTTTATAAGTAATATGCAGGGCAGGGATGAAGGGCATCTGTACTCTTTTACTACCTGTGTTTGTCCCAAGTTCGAGCTGCTGGCAAAACCATTCTTGGGTAAAGAAAAGTACTGAGGCATTAAGAACACAGAGCTTGCTGAAATTTGTATAGCTTTTCTACTGACACATTCATCTAGAAATTTTGGTCATTACCAAAGGAAAAGCAGAGGCTACAGCTACCAAAATAGCACAATCTGCTGCCTTATTTCCATAACTATCAAAATATATCTAAAAACATCACCTTCCCCCACCCCTCCTCAGCCACATCTCCAAGACGATTCATCACAAGCCAAAGCAGTTTAAAAATTCTTCTGCCTGATTATAGTTGGTTTGGAAAATGTATTGTCAGTGACCTGGACCAGACAATTAGGTGGATGTGCATTTGAATGATAGTGAGCAGCAGGGCTTAGGGAAGGGGGGCAAATTGCTTTACCTCTTGTGCTAAAGATTTAAATTTTTAGAAATTAAAAACACCTTTAATTCTTTTTTCTATTGTTTTATTAAATCATAACTGTGTACATTAATGCATTTATGGGACCTTCAACTCTTAATAAGGAACTCGTTTTATCTTTTTATTTCCACTTTTAAATCCTTTGAAGGCTATCATAAATATCAGTGGAGCTGAGTGGGTATATAATATCAAGATGAGAATTAGAATAGAATCGATATTAGAATACAATTGAAATATAGAATAAGAATATAATTTCCAAGGCAGAACCATTTAGACCCACCACACCAGAAAGGGCCCCAGTTTCTCAGGCCACAACACCGTATGGGCCCTCGACAAAGCCCCAGGGGAAAAAATCAGAGGGAGTAAAACAACCATGGGGCGGAATCAGCGGAAAAACTCTGGTAACATGAATAACCAGAATAGATCGACCCCCCCAAGGAAAGACATGGCAGATGCAATTGAAGATCCCATTCATAAACAACTGGCTGAGATGTCAGAAATCGAATTCAGAATTTGGATTGCAGACAAGATTAACAAAGTGGAATTAGGAATTCGAGGAGAAATTCAAAAGTTGTCTCAAGAATTTAACGACAAAACCATCAAAGACTTAGACACACTGAAGCAAGAATTTACAGCCCTCAAAGATATGAAAAATACAGTAGAATCCCTCAGTAACAGAATGGAGCAAGCAGAAGAAAGGATTTCTGACATCGAAGATAAAGCCTTTGAATGCTCCCAATCTCTCAAAGAGGAAGAGAAATGGAGAGCAAAAACGGATCACTCTCTCAGAGAGCTCTGGGATAATTCGAAGAAGGTGAATATCCGAATCATAGGAGTTCCAGAAACAGATGAAGTGGCCTCGCTGGGCACAGAGGCCCTTCTGCATGAAATTATGAAAGAGAATTTTCCAGACATGCCTAGAGATTCTGAAATTCAGATAGCGGACAGCTTCAGAACCCCAGCACGACTCAACCCCAATAAGACATCCCCAAGGCATATCATAATTAACTTCATTCACTAAAGTTAATATGAAGGAGAAAATCCTCAAAGCTGCCAGGAAAAAGAAAACCATTACCTTCAAAGGGAAGAATATTAGAATGACTGCAGATCTCTCTGCTGAAACTTTTCAAGCCAGAAGAGGGTGGTCACCGACTTTTAATTTCCTAAAGCAAAATAACTTTCAACCCCGGATCTTGTATCCAGCTAAACTGAGTTTCATTTATGATGGAGAAATTAAATACTTTAATGACATTCATATGTTGAAGAAATTTGCCATAACCAAACCAGCTCTTCAGGATATTCTCAGACCTATCCTCCATAATGACCAACCCAATCCTATACCACAAAAGTAAACTCACTCAGAAACTTCAGATCAAACTCCAATTTCCACACTGGTGAAAGGATTAAAAATGGCCTCTGGACTTTTGGAAAACTCGATACCCAAAACTTCACCAGACTTATCAATATTCTCCATTAATGTGAACAGCTTAAACTGTCCTCTAAAGAGGCATAGGTTAGCTGACTGGATACAAGAACTCAGGCCAGATATTTGTTGCATACAAGAGTCACATTTTAATCTAAAAGACAAATACAGACTCAGGGTGAAAGGATGGTCGTCCATATTTCAGGCAAATGGTAATCAGAAAAAAGCAGGTGTTGCAATTTTATTTGCAGATACAATAGGCTTTAAACCAACAAAAGTAAGGAAGGACAAGAATGGTCACTTCATATTTGTTAAGGGTAATACTCACTATGATGAGATCTCAATTATTAATACCTATGCACCCAACCAGAATGCACCTCAATTTATAAGAGAAACTCTAACAGACATGAGCAACTTGATTTCCTCCAGCTCCATAATAGTCAGAGATTTCAACACTCCTTTGGCAGTGTTGGATCGATCCTCCAACAAGAAGCTGAGCAAAGAAATCTTAGATTTAAACCTAACCATCCAACATTTGGCTTTAGCAGACATCTACAGAACATTTCATCCCAACAAAACTGAATACACATACTTCTCATCAGCCCATGGAACTTAACTCCAAAATCAATCACATCTTAGGTCACAAGTCTAACCTCAGTAAATTTAAAGGAATAGAAATTATTCCATGCATCTGCTCGGACCACCATGGACTAAAACTTGAGCTGAGTAACAACAGGAATCTGCATACTCATACAAAAACATGGAAGTTAAATAACCTTATGCTGAATGATAGCTGGGTCAGAGATGAGATTAAGAAAGAAATCGCCAATTTTTTGGAACAAAACGACAATGAAGACACGAACTATCAGAACCCCTGGGACACCGCAAAGGCAGTTCTAAGAGGGAAATTTATAACACTGCAAGCCTTCCTCAAGAGAACGGAAAGAGGAAGTTAACAACTTAATGGGACATCTCAAGCAACTGGAAAAGGAAGAATATTCCAACCCCAAACCCAGTAGAAGAAAAGAAATAACCAAAATTAGAGCAGAATTAAATGAAATTGAAAACAAAAGAATAATAAAACAGATCAATAAATCAAAAAGCTGTTTTTCGAAAAGGTCAATAAAATAGATAAACCTTTGGCCAACTTAATCAGGAAAAAAAGAGTAAAATATCTAATTTCATCAATCAGAAACAACAAAGATGAAATAACAACAGACTCCTCAGAAATCAAAAAAATCCTTAATGAATATTACAAGAAACTTTATTCTCAGAAATATGAAAATCTGAAGGAAATTGACCAATACTTGGAAGCATGTCACCTTCCAAGACTTAGCCAGAATCAAGTGGAAATGTTGAACAGGCCACTATCAAGTTCTGAAATAGCATCAACCATACAAAACCTCCCTAAAAAGAAAAGCCCGGGACCAGATGGTTTCACGTCTGAATTCTACCAAACCTTTAAAGAGGAATTAGTACCTATATTACTCAACCTGTTCCAAAAGTTAGAAAAAGAAGGAAGACTGCCCAACACGTTCTATGAAGCAAACATCACCCTGATCCCCAAACCAGGGAAAGACCCAACAAGAAAAGAAAATTATAGACCGATATCACTAATGAATATAGATGCAAAAATATTCAACAAGATCCTAACAAACAGAATCCAGCAACACATCAAACAAATTATACACCATGACCAAGTCGGTTTTATCCCAGGATCTCAAGGCTAGTTCAATATACGTAAATCTATAAATGTAATCTAGCACATAAACAAATTAAAAAACTAAGACCATATGATTCTCTCAATTGATGCAGAAAAACTTTTGATAATATCCAGCATCCCTTCATGATCAGAACACTTAAGAAAATTGGTCTAGAAGGGACTTTTCTTAAACTGATAGAGGCCATCTACAGCAAACCCACAGCCAATATCATATTGAATGGAGTTAAATTGGAATCATTTCCACTTAGGTCAGGAACCAGACAAGGCTGCCCATTGTCTCCATTGCTTTTCAACATTGTAATGGAAGTTTTAGCCACTGCAATTAGGGAAGAAAAGGCGATCAAGGGTATCCATATAGGGTCAGAAGAGATCAAACTTTCACTCTTTGCGGATGATATGACAGTATATCTGGAAAACACTAGGGACTCTACTACAAAACTCTTAGAAGTGATCAAGGAATACAGGAGCGTCTCAGGTTACAAAATCAACATTCATAAATCAGTAGTCTTTATATATACCAACAACAGTCAAGTTGAAAAAACAGTTAAGGACTCTATCCCATTCACAGCAGTGCCAAAAAAGATGAAATATTTGGGAATTTATCTAACAAAGGATGTGAAAGATCTCTATAAAGAGAACTATGAAACTCTAAGAAAAGAAATAGCCGAAAATATTAACAAATGGAAAAACCTACCATGCTCAGGGCTGGGAAGAATCAACATAGTTAAAATATCTATACTACCCAAAGCAATATATAATTTCAATGCAATCCCTATTAAAGCTCCACTGTCATACTTTAAAGATCTGGAAAAAACAATACTTCGTTTTATATGGAATCAGAAAAAACCTCGAATAGCCAAGACATTACTCAGAAATAAAAACAAAGCAGGAGGAATTACACTACCAGACCTCAGACTATACTACAGATCAATAGTGATCAAAACAGCATGGTATTGGCACAAAAACAGAAAGGTAGATGTCTGGCATAGAATAGAGAATCAAGAGATGAATCCAGCTACTTACCGTTATTTAATCTTTGACAAGCCAATTAAAAACATTCACTGGGGAAAAGATTCCCTATTTAACAAATGGTGCTGGGTGAACTGGCTGGCAACCTGTAAAAGACTGAAAGTGGACCCACCCCTTTCACCATTAACTAAGATAGACTCTCACTGGATCAAAGATTTAAACTTAAGACATGAAACTATAAAAATACTAGAGGAGAATGCAGGGAAAACCCTTGAAGAAATCGGGATGGGCGAGTATTTTATGAGGAGGACCCCCCATGCAATTGAAGCAGCTTCAAAAATACACTACTGGGACTTGATCAAACTAAAAAGCTTCTGCACAGCCAAGAACACAGTAAGTAAAGCAAGCAAACCGCCCTCAGAATGGGAGAAGATATTTGCAGGTTATGTCTCCGACAAAGGTTTAATAACCAGAATCCACAGAGAACTCAAATGCATTAGCAAGAATAGAACAAGGGATCCCATCGCAGGCTGGGCAAGGGATTTGAAGAGAAACTTCTCTGAAGAAGACAGGCGCACGGCCTTCAGACATATGAAAAAATGCTCATCATCCTTAATCATCAGAGAAATGCAAATCAAAACTACTTTGAGATACCATCTAACTCCAGTGAGACTAGCCTATATCACAAAATCCCAAGACCAGAGATGTTGGCGTGGATGTGGAGAAAAGGGAACACTTTTGCACTGCTGGTGGGAATGCAAATTAATACATTCCTTTTGGAAAGAGATATAGAGAACACTTAGAGATCTAAAAATAGATCTGCCATTCAATCCTGTAATTCCTCTGCTGGGCATATACCCAGAAGACCAAAAATCACATCATAACAAAGATATTTGTACCAGAATGTTTATTGCAGCCCTATTCATAATTGCTAAGTAATGGAAAAAACCCAAGTGCCCATCGATCCACGAATGGATTAACAAATTGTGGTATATGTACACCATGGAATACTATGCAGCCTTGAAGAAAGATGGAGACTTTACCTCTTTCATGTTTACATGGATGGAGCTGGAACATATTCTTCTTAGTAAAGTATCTCAAGAATGGAAGAGAAAGTACCCAATGTACTCAGCCCTACTATGAGACTAATTTAGGGTTTTCACATGAAAGTTATAACCCAGTTACAACCTAAGAATAGGGGGAAGGGAGAGAGGGAGGGGAGGGAGGGGGGAGGTGGGTAGAGAGAAAGGGATTGGTGGGATTACACCAGTGGTGCATCTTACAAGGGTATATGTGAAACTTGGTAAACGGTCTGTGAAGCTAGTGAATGATGCCCCATGATCATATCAATGTACACAGCTATGATTTAGTAAAAAAAAAAAAGAATATAATTTCCTTAGTTAGACTCAATTCCTTGAGATGCAGGCTAGTTTTACCATCCTTCTATTCCCTGCTGTGTCTAGCATAATCTCTTGCTCAATTAATTCCTCTTGCGTAGAGGTAAGTGAAACAATCCTCAGTGAAACTTAGTGAACAGTTTGTATTAACTGACATTTGAACTGTTGAGAGCAAGCAAATGACCAAGTTCAACTTTGCTTCCTATGAGCCCAACAGAGCAGAGCCATTTGGCAGACTCTGCCTCATTTAATATTTATGAAATTAACCATAACCCAGCAGATTCAATAATTTCAAATGCCATAACAATGGTTTTAACAATTGATCACCACAAAATCAATTCAGCCATGGCAGCAGATTATGGTTCCAGATCAGGAAGAGATTACCAGAAATTCACCCAGTCCCTGAAATAGTCTGTGAATGCCTGTGGTCCCACATTTATGACCCCTGAAGGATCATAAAATGAGAAAGGGCAGGTGTTTTCAAAGCCCAGCCATCTCACATGAGTTCCAAACTGTAGAGGCCCAGGAATTAAAAGAAAAATAAGAGAGAGAAGGAGATACACTAATTTTCTTAGTACCCATCCAAGTTGTAATTCATTCTTTAATAGCCTGTCTTTTCTCCCATTGAATTGAATTTTTAACATCTTTCTCTTTAGTTGCTAAAGGCCCCAGAGCCGGCATCTTTTGCCTTTTGCATAGCCAGGGAAAGGATCCAACACACCTTCAAGTAATGTGCCTACAGGTCCCAAAAGAATAACCTGTGTACCTTAAGGACTCAAAGAATTTAGTAAAACTCTTTGCATAAGTCCTACTCCTTTATAGATGATTTCACTTTTAAGTACTTCTCTCCACACAAATATTTAGGGCTCAGTACGTCTCTCTAAGTGTAAATATCACACACTAAGAGATGTCAACAAACAACCCTGACTACTAAATATGGTAGTTGTTATTTCCTAATTTAAATCACAACCACCAACTATCAAGCATGACAAATACTCAGTGTAATCAAAGCAAACTTCCTTTTACATGTTATCTTCTCTTCTGACAACTTTACAAAAGAAACCTAAAATAAAAGTCTACAAATTTCAAAGTAGCTAAAATTCAAAAAGTCTTTTATTTATTTTTATTCTCTTAGATTCTTTTATAAATGCTTATTCCAAACAAAACCTACATTTTTCTTCAGGGGGGCAAGGCAAAAAATGATCTATCTGGATATTTTTGGTTTTGTTGAGGTAGGTTTGGTTAGGTTGTGCTGATATAACAAACACCCAAATTTCAGAGGTTTAATACACAAAAGTCTCTAATTTTCATCACATAGGCTTAACATGGACCTTCAGGGTGTCCACTTGATAGAATCCCTGAGAAACCCTGGTGAGGGAAGACCCATCTCAGCATATACTTCCATAGTCACCAAGACAAGGAAAAGGAAATGTGTAAATTGCGCACTGTCTCTTAAAGCGTCTGCTCAGAAGTGAAGCCCACTAAAATATTCACATTTCACTGGCCAATGTAAATTTCACAGCCATGGCCCACATGAAGAAATATTTGTGAACAGCTCTAATGACTACATCATGTTAGAAAGACTTTGCATCCAAAAATGAACCACTTACACACACACACACACACACACACACACACAAGTTGAAAATTCTTCCCCCCTTGAATCATTTTTCTACTTTTTTTACCCTCAAGTCCTGATTCTTCCAGCTAACCCCTACAATATGCAGATATATACTGATGCATTGTTTGAGAGTTTGAGATACTAAGTTAAAATAAAGGAAAGTCATTCTCAAGTTCAGCATCAATACGAACACTTTACTAAATTTAACTCCGTTTTCTTTCTTTTACAGTGAAGAAAAAAATCACAAAGTCATTCTCAACCCAAGCATGGATTTCATAATTTCCTTATCATGAAACAAAGAGAGAAGATGACTTTTGGATAAAATTTACAAATCAGAGGGTTTCTGTGTATCAGAGCATGAAGCAGATGAATAATCCATTGAATCTTTCAATTTGGCTCACAAGAGCCTAAATATATCCAGTTCTTGAGCAGATGGACATAGCATAATTCAATAATAATGTGAATCTCTCAAGCCAAAATGTAAATTTCTTATGCTTTAACTTTTGGATGTATACTTTATGTAGATAAATATTCATTTCAAGAGATTATCTAGTTCTTAGTTATATAAATTTATGTAAGATGATTTTCACTGATACTATTCTTATAATTCAAAAGGCTAAGATTATAAATGAAAAGCTTTGCATAAAATAATAACCAAAATAATTTAAATTGATCAAATATCTATTGAGTATCTAATAGGACCCATGCTACCCACAAAGGATTGAAAACTGAATAAGATGTGACTATGTTCTTCAACCCATTGGTAGTCTGCTCTGATTACCTTCAGTTAATTTTCTCTAGTATGTATAGGAATTTTATCTTCCTTTCATCCTGCCCTTAACATCCTAAGAATTCAATTCTATGCAAACAGGAAAATTTGGGGAGGATAATGGGATTAAAAAATAGAAATATAAGTACTCATTTTCTTCTTTAATGGTAACATATAATAGAATTAAATGGTTTTGCCATTAATATTACTAGAATAACTAATTTCCATTTCCGTAATAGGTGGCATATTTAATTTTCTATTACTTCTGAAAGAACTCCACCTGTTCTACACACCCTCAACTTCCAGTTCAGTCCCATACTATCAATTTACATATTTATAAAGAAATCTTTTAGATCCCAAACTATTACCATTCCATTGGATGCCCTGAAGGAAATAGATCAGAACAGATCTGTGCTTATTTGAGTCTTTGGAGCTGAAGCTTTGCAGAGCCTTATGGGACCTATTAAATCTCCAAATGCAAAAGAAAGTAGATCAACTGAACATAAAAATGTCCTAGCATCGGGAAAGTACACTTAGAAAGTATTACAGTTACAAGAGATTTTCAAATTTCACTCAAAATGGCTGACTGAACAAAAAGTGTTTCTAAGCAAAAAGATAAAGGATATTTAAAAGTTGAGTGAAACATTTTCAATTTTACCTCTCCTAAGAGGCAATGTGTTCTTATGGAAAGGCTTTCCTCTTCCTTTCCCTTATTAGTCATTGTCAAATATCATAAATTTAAATCAAAACCAAAGGGTTTAGCTATCATGATTAAAAAAAAGGGTGGTGGCTCTGGCTATGGTTCAGCTGCAAATCTTAACTTTTGTTTTTGTTTTAACTTGAGCACATAAGCACCTATAAATATGCATCCTGAGAAACAGAATGAAGACTCAACCCCAGTTTTTTTTCTTGGTCCTGACACTCATAGGAAATGGGAATGTGCCATTTCTAGGACTTAGTAGAATGCATTTATCATAGCACATGGTTTACTTTCATTAGGCAACCTAAAAAAATGAAATGCTGGTATTATCCCTTGCAAATTGCAAGTAAAATGCTACAAGACATCACAGGAATAATTTGACCCAAATCAACCTAAGGTGTCACCTTATTCTAGTCCTTGCTAAACTAATATGAAAGCTCATTACACTCTGATAGACATTTATTTTCAAAGGATTCATATTTCATGGGCCATGTGGTATGCTTGTCATATGATATGCTGGTTACCATGGTGAAAAAATGAGCTTTTCTTTTAAAAGAAGTAACTTTACCCTTTTGCTCAATGGTATCAGCTCCTTTCTGATTTCCAATGTTCTTTCAGAACTAAAGAACTAAAAAGAAAAATTAAAAGGAGCAGGGAAATGAGGAGAATCATCTCAGGAAAGCACCTCCATTCTTGGGTTGCTTTTGTATTTAGTGAAATTCAAACACATTAAAAACCAGGTAGATGGTATACACATACGCCTTACTTGTACTACATGGTACCTAAAAGGGAAATAACTGTGAGGTAATTAAATTACCTGTGGTTTAAACTGCTATAAATTTTTGAAGAGTAAAATTAATGATTCTGGGTGTTTATGGAATTTACCTGAATTGAACTCCATATTATCACTCACAATACCTCCTTTGAAGCACATCATTTTTATGTGGCCACTTTACTATACTGAAATGAAATTCATGGGTAACCAATGTATAGATTTTTTTTTAAATCATTATAAGAGCCTAACTGTAGTAGAAAAGAAATAAAAGGAAAACAATTTGTAATAAAGTAACTTGGATTTCTATAATGTAAATGCTCAGGCTAGCCAACCAGATAAAGCAGTCCCATGCCTGCCCTTTGTTGTATAATCATCATGAAAGTCATATCTGCAGATGTGTGTTACTAGTGACTCAGATGCCATGAGCAGTGTTGCAACCAATTTGTGATTTTCAGAAATGTTGAATAACCTGTAAAATTCAGAGCAAAAGAAAGTACAATTGTTTTGAGGCTTACGTTTTTGTTGCCCTCCTGAAAAATTGAGCATTTGTGGTACATGTATACCATGGAATATTATGCAGCCTTAAAGAAAGATGGAGACTTTACCTCTTTCATGTTTACATGGATGGAACTGGAACATATTCTTCTTAGCATAGTATCTCAGGAATGGAAGAAAAAGTATCTTATGTACTCAGCTCTGCTATGAAGCTAAATTATAGCTTTCACATGAAGGCTATAACCCAACTATAGCACAAGACTATGGGGAAAGGGCCAAGGAAGGGGAAGGGAGGCGGGAGGTTTTGGTGGAGGGAGGGTAATGGGTGGGGCCACACCTACGGTGCATCTTAGAATGGGTACAGGCGAAACTTACTAAATGCAGAATACAAATGCCTACATACAGTAACTAAGAAGATTCCATGAAGGCTACGTTGAACAGTTTGATGAGAATATTTCAGACTGGATATGAAACCCGCACATTGTACCCCTTGATTGCACTAATGTACACAGCTATGATTTAACAATAAAATAAATAAATAAATAAATAAATACGTCAACAGAATTAGATACCAGGCTCAGACCCTCAGATAGGCTTTTCAACTCTATCTTCAGTTCTTCCTTCTGTGGCCGGCTGCAAGCAGAGCAGGAGGCAGAGGATCCCACTTTCCACCTAAGTGCCGATAACGCCACAGTGATTGAGACACCCCCCCACCCAATACACACACTGCCTCTTTATAGAGAGATGCCACTCATCTTGAGAAACACTGTTCCAACTTTGATATTGAAGTAAAAGAAAGTGTATATTGAAAAGTTAAATATATGTTATCTGAGAAGTTTCTCCATACCACAAACTTTGAAAGCAAAGGACACACAGTCCAAAATTACAAATACATCTTCTAAGTGAATCAACCAAATTTATTTATTTGCCTTCATCTATTCTATATGTTACGAGGAAGGATAAATCTACATGCACAAGTTTGGGGTCACCTAATATTGCTTTGGCCCATAAGAAATAAATTGTTGGTTGCAGGCCCTGGTTGACCGTTCAGTTTAGCTGCCTCTTCTTTCCAGCATGGAGTGTCCTCTGTTTGTTGGTGTATTTTCTCCCTGTTTTCGTATTGCTCCCTCTGAGGAGAGCCATGTGCACAGTGATTCAGCCCACAGAATCTGGATTCAGACTATGGATTCACTCCCCAGCTTGGCCACTTACTAACTATGGTGGCTCAGGGCATGTTTCTTAATTTGTCTGTGCCTCTATTTCCTCCCCTATAAAAGGAGATGAAAGGGGTGGCGCCCATGGCTCAGTGGGTAGGGCGCCAGCCACATACACCCAGGCTGATGGGTTCGAAGCCATCCCGGGCCAGCTAAACAACAATGACAATTGTGGAAAAAAAAAAAAAAGCTAGGCGTTGTGGCAGGTACCTTAATAAATGCTGAATTTTTCAGGAGTGCAACAAAAACGTAAGCCTTGGGAGGCTGAGGCAAGAGAATCACTTAATCCCAAGCATTTGAGGTTGCTGTGAGCTGTGATGCCACAGCACCCTACCAAGGGCAACACAGTGAGACTCTGTCTCAAAAAAAAAGCTGAAAAAAGTACTAATCTCACAGGCTTATTGTGAAGGCCAAGTGAGTTAATCCACTGAAGTGCTCAGGAGAGTGCCTAGTACAAAGGTAAGTCCTCATTAAATGCTGGCTGTTATCACTGTCCACACGGTCCAAGTTAATACATACATGATATTCTAGAGTCTCTTTTTAAGGTGAAAAAACTCAGAAAGTCTCAGAAACCTCAGACTGGAAGAAAACTTACAATTAAAAATTATAAAACTAAAAATTCATGAGAAAGGTAGAACTTTCAGGTTTTAACAATTGTGACCATGTTTCCAGAGCCAGTTCTGTTCTAGTACAAAATCCAGCAAAACGGCTTTTCAGTAAATGTGCTCCATAAATACGAAGCATAAAGAGCATAACGTTAACCTTTCTCCCTTGAATGTGGGTGGGTATTAAAGCCCATTCTCTTCTGGACTGTCAGTGAGTCATTTTAATGAAGTTAACTGGTTCTGTTTAGCTCATGTATGCATGGCCAACAAGAAGCAACGTTTGATCCTATTTTTCTTTCTGTAATCAAGATGTAGTAACAACTTTAATAAACAAAAAGTGACTTATAAGTAAAATACTCCCTCATTGTAGAGTTTATATTTCCAGTCTATATATTAAAAGTTATGTGTGTGCAGATATAACAAATTCATTCATTCCTTCTTCCCTTGAACTACCACGTACAGAGAATCTACCATGTTCTTGTCGCCGTGCAAGGAGCTAGAAAGAAAGAGCTAAAAGATATAATCCCTGTCTTCAGGAAGTTTTCAGTCTCTTGAAGCAGACAGGATAACTGCCATTCCGTGTGAAAAGAGCTTTAAAACAAGAGCAAGGTGCTAACACAGTTTGAAGAAATGTTTTCAAAGTTACAAAGTTGAGATTTGCGAATGGAGAAGCATGTATCCTATGTACTCAATCTGGATATGAGGACAATTAATGACAATTAAGGTTATGGGGGGGGAAGCAGAAAGAGGGATGGAGGGAGGGGGGTGGGGCCTTAGTGTGTGTCACACTTTATGGGGGCAAGACATGATTGCAAGAGGGACTTTACCTAACAATTGCAATCAGTGTAACTGGCTTATTGTACCCTCAATGAATCCCCAACAATAAAAAAAAAAAAAAAAAACAAAGTTGAGATTTGCTACTGCTCCATCATCCAGTCTGTACATACTGAGTAAATTCCAGGAAAAATAAGTTAAGAACTATTTCTTTCTTTTTTTTTTTTTTTTGTTGCAGTTTGGCCAGGGCTGGGTTTGAACCCGCCACCCTCGGCATATGGGACCGGCGCCCTACTCACTGAACCACAGGTGCCGCCCTACTATTTCTTTCTTAATGGCAATGTACTGTAGTACTTAGTCAAACAGAAAATGTGAGATTTCATCTTTGCTCTCCCTAGATCGTATTTTAATGAAGAACGCAGGGATGCTAACCCCAAGACAGAGAGGACCTAGCCACCTGCAGGAAGGTAACATACAGTAGCCACTCTGGAGGGTTGAAGGGTGGTATTTTCCAATGGCTAGAACATTAAATAAATGACCTCTGGAAATGACCCCAGTCTCAGGAATTAAGGGGCTTTTAATAAATATGATGTAGCTGAATTGTTGACTGCAGTTTGCCTTCTTTTTTCAAGGATTATTTAAATGCCAGGGCAACGAGGCTGATGAATTAAACAAACCAGAATTTGAAGTTGGGAAATGACCCTACTTTTATTATTTAACCTCTCTGAGCGTTAGTTCTTCATCCTCAAAAGTCAGAATGGGAACACCCAACTCAGGGGATTACTGTGTGGCTGAAATAAGGTAACATGAGAAGTATCACGGAAGGCACTGACGTGTCTCTTTCTCAGACGGTGCGTCCTTCTGCACTATGTTGCCACCAGGCTCCTTGATTTTCTTAGTTCTTTACATTTTTTTTCCTTCTGTGATTCAGTACACAAACTAAAAATGTTCAAAGCATTTGTTTCAAAAATGACTTCAATTGATACATTTATTGTCTTTTGGGTGAACGAATTCCATTATTTTAGAGCTTATGTACACAATAGAGAAATCCTAATTTAACTACCGCTTGGAAGTCCATTTAAAGCCTCAACAATAAAGAAGTAGCTATAAATGGAATCCTTTCATTCCTCAAACACAGTCTTTCAAAGTAGAGCTGAAACACAGTAATGGGTTCTACAATGGTAACCAGTCTCAGATATTTCTAAGCTGTAAATTTCATAAAAGTTTGTCTTTTCTGCTGCTAAAGGATAGGGTACTGAAATAGAGGAGTTCATTCTGGGAAGCCTGAGACATCTGGAAGTGTAGACATTTTTTCTCCTCCACATGAAGAAACATCAGTATGTCACTTTTCAGGAATGTTGGTGAGTTAATAAGTGTCTCCTTGGAGTGAGAGAGAACATAAGAAATAGCAATTAATTTTTGGAAGAGATCTAACTAAGTAGAAATGCCATACCCTTTTAAATATTTCAAACTACTGTCTTTCAAACTGTCGGTTTCTTTTCTTTTTGAAAATATAGATTTAAAAAATATCCAAAGACAAATTCAAACAAATGTCAGCTGCCATTATTTGGCTGAAATAAAGTATTTTTCAAAACCTACTCAGAAAAATTAGGTAGATCTCTGTTACAAAAATAAAAATAATAATAATATTTTGTCATGATCATTCTTATGTAAAATCTTAGGGTTTTTTCCTCTTTTTCTCACCATTGATATAACTTCCGTTTTTAAAGAAAACTTTGCAGTACTAGGCATTTTCTTAATCGTGTGCATAATGCTTTGCAACCCACTGTAACAGAGATTTGAATATTAGAAAGAAAATAAAATAGGAGGTTCAGTCCTCGCAGGGCTGAAGATCTGAGGAAAGGAATACGTAGTCACAAAAAATGCAATTAAGAAGAAACAAATAATGAAAGATGATTTTTGTGTGTGTGCAATTAAAATGGCTTTATTCCACCTGGGTGCAGGTGGAATAAGATTCCAACTGGGAAGAAATCCACGAATGATGTTTACTTGAAAGAAAACTTTGTGTATTATGAATAACTCCTAGGGAATCATTGCAACTTTTCGACACATTACCTGGGAGTTGTTTACAAAGCTTATTGTGTGTCTTGCCTACTCTGCCGCTTGGCTACACACAGAAACTGATAATAAACCCCTCATTTAGTGCTCACTGTTTGCCAGGTATTGTGCTAAGCCATGTGACCAGTATTAAGCCATTCGATCAGCAAGACTCTGTGCCTGGGACACCTTACATTAGCGACAAGAAGCCTAAAGTGCTAGAGTGTCCACATCACTGATAGAGACCCAGAACCATGATTTGCAAGGGTGATGCTCCAGAGGCCTCCTTGCAATCACCTGAGGCCCCTGAAATAATCCAGATTAGGGACTAGGGGAGCCAAGACAGACAGGGACACAGAAAAGAGAATAAGGTTTACTGTTTATTTTTTCTTTACAGCTCCAGAAATCTGGGCTCCAGGCTGTAGTTTCTGTCAATGGCAACCACAGAGCAAATACCAAAGATGTTTTCATCATTTTAAACATTAAAAATGTATAAGATCATGTCTTTTTGGTACAGTAGATACAGCAATCTTAGACCTGCCCAAGAAATCAAGATTACAAAGACGTTGGCTGTGGCTTTCCAGATGGACAGTCCATGCTACTGTATAGGGCAGGAAGAGTGGTTTATATGTATGAATGGGATATTTTATTGAATTTGGATATTTTATTGCTGTAAGTGTTGAAACCTAAGTTTGGACAAATAGCATATATACATATATATGTAACATTCTAACCACTATAACATTCTTAAACTGGGTAAATCTTGGTCTAAATATTTCTGTCACCCAGGTATAGGCGAAAGGCCTATATGTCTTTGGCTCTACCAGTCTGAGAGTGAGCAAGTAAACAATCTTGTTTGGCACAGTCCAGGAGAGACCGGGGTAGAACTCCAATAAAAGACCTATAGCCTGAGTATGCAGGTAAAATTCCCATAACTCATGGCTGGCCTTGGAGGCTGGGAACTTGCATACAAGTCAACAGTATATTTTAGGAATGTCTGGGCTGTGTTCTTTTAACATAATTTAAAGCCTCCAGGTGCTTTGGGGCCTAAAAAGCAGGCATTCAAGCAGACTTCTCCCCCCTGCTATGCTCTGTAACCTTATCTTTATGTAAGTAAACAGCTGACAGCATGTTTTTCAAAAAAAGTTACTTTGGGTAGAGTAAAAAACATAGAAAAATGTATATCCGTTAATCAGTAGACTACCAAACACTAGAGAAGAGTTCATCTGTTGTTACAATGTAGTTGTGTGATTAACAGTGTGTATGTGCAGCACCAACTATATAAGCTGGAGAAAAATAAACAATTTTACTACTTGCCGCTAGAGCTTGTAGACATCTTTATTAAAATGCAATTTCAAAAGCAGGTTCTACACTATGCGACACTGACCACGCGTAAGTATTCATGCAACACCCAGGCAAGAGTGCCATGCCTTAGCTCACTGCAACCTCAAATTCCTGGGCTCAAGCAATTCTCCTGTTTCAGCCTACTGAGTAGCTTGGACTACAGGAGCATGCCACTACACCTGGCCAGTTTTTCTATTTTTGGTAGAGAAGGGATCTTGCTCTTACTCAGGCTGTTCTTGAACTCCTTACCTCAAGTGATTCTCCCACATAAATTAAAATTTTTTTTTATTTCCTATAAATCATTATTGCTGTTATTTATAGTTAAGGAAATAGAAGGAGGTAAGAGATATAAAATGTTCTTTCTGTGTTATACATTCTAGTAACAACAAAAGAGACTGCATCTTTTATTTAAATAGATTACCCCTGGGGAGCTAAGAAAAGGCCATCAGGAGTGTCAGCTCTGCACCTTTCCAGGTACCAAGGCCAAAGCAGGTCCTTGGCATTTCCTTGACTTTGGATTTTCCTGTTTTCTTCGAGTCTCTAATGTTTATTTGCCTTTTTGTTAGCTTGTATTTGTCTATTTGTCTTGTCTGATTGACTTTGTTGAAAAAATCCTCTTTAGATACCCCTCAAAGATATCTAGATTTATCCATATCTAGTTTCACTTTTTTTTTTAAATGCTTCCCTTTTTGACAGCAGTAAACAAGATTAATTAATTATGAGGCTTGCTGAAAACAAATCTACCGCTGTAACATTCTTAAACTGATTTATACTTCAGAAAGAGGCGTTTGCTTGGGTTTGGTTTGGGATATTCTATTGTTGTAACTATTGAAACCTAAATTTTGACAAACAGCATTTTTCCCCACAATTAAAAAAATGAGTAAACAGAACAATATACCCATAAACTCTAGTTTTCAGATGAAATACACAAAACATAAATATTCTGGTTGATTTTTTTCTTGAATATTTAACATACTCATTCATCCTATTGTTTACCATTTAATGGAATTCAGTCTCTTTCCAGAATTATTACAATAGTCTGCAGCATCATCTTTCCCCCTGACCCAAGTCTATGATATTCTCAACACGGGAGCAGGGGTGAGGCTGTTAAAACATGAATCAGATCACAACTGCCAGAATTACCGGTAGCCTGTGGTTCCCACTATCTTTTAAGGAAAAAGGCAAAAGCCCTAGTAAGAACTTCTGAGGTGCCACAGGCTCTGGATCCCCTTGAAGTCTGTGAGCTCATCTTCTGCAACCCCACCCCCATCCTCTCCCCTAGCCAGGATCACTCCACCACACCTTTCAAGAGACCAAGGCCTCTCAACTTTGGCACTACTGACATTTTGGACTAGAAAGTTCTAGTCCGCCCCATTGCAGCAGGCTGTCCTGGGTGCTATGAGATGTGTAGCAGAATCCCTGGCCTCCACCTGTTAAATAACAGCAGCACCCTGTGTGGTGAGGAGAAGCTTCCTCTTTACCCTAGAATGTTCACTGAATGATCAACTATGGGCTCACGGGGAAAATCATGATGTGATTGCCTGATTTCCCAATGGGGTCTGCAAGTTTATATCTCCTCATTTTAGAGGGAAGAGGGAGATCAGGAGTACAGGTGATTCTGCTGAGTGACAATGGTCACTCAGGAGAGTGACAGATGCTCAGGAGAATGAATGGATGGGGGGGGAACAGATTGTCTTCTAATGCTTCTCTCAAGAAATTAAATTATCCTGAGACACAGGTATTTATTATCTTTAAAATGGGTAGGGCCAGGTATGGTTGCATTCTTAATTTTCTTTCCTCACAATATATCGAGATAGCAGGGAGGGAGTTAAAGACAAGTGTTCTTTTTGATAGTTCCCTCTAGTTTCATGCAGGTAGGGGAAAGCACCTTCCGACACCTGTTGATCGCTAAGGCCCTTTAATTCAAAATATTCTTTATATCAAGAAGTCATATTTTGCAATAAAATTCCCTGAGCTCCTTCAACCTTCTACCCCCAAATTGAAAATCCAAAACATTTCCTGACATTGCCAGGATGCCCCTAAGGACATAAACTCCCCAGACAGAGAAAACACTGGTAGGAGGCATACTAACGTCTCTGTCGTTAGGACCCTCTTGCCCAGCATCTGCAGGGCTCCTTCACTTCTTCAGAAGTCTGCCCCCAAATGAACTGTTCACTGACACCTATCCTGGACAGTCTGTTTAAAATGGAACTATCAGGCCTGGCTTGGTGGCCCACACCTGTCATGCTAGTACTCTAGGAGGCCAGATGAGAGGACTGCTTGAGGTCACAAGTTTGAGACCAGCCCGAGCAAGAGTGAGACACCATCTCTACAAAAAAAAAAAAAAAAGAAAGAAAGAAGAGAGAGAGAGAGAAAAGAAAGAAAGAAAGAAAGAAAGAGAAAGAAAATGAAAAGGCATGGTGGTGCACACCTGCAGTCCCAGCTACTTGGGAGGCTGAAGCAAGAGTCTAGGAGTTTGAGGTTGCTGTGAACTATGATGACACCCTTGCACACTCTAGCCAGGGCAATAGTGAGACCTTGTCAAACAAAACAAACTTACCAACTGCCAGGCATTCACTAACCTTGTTTCTTGTTTTATTTTTTCCCACATCATTGATTTCTTTTTAATGTGTTTATACACACACACACATAAAATTCATTTATTTTGTGTATTATCCATCTCCTCCCTGTGGAATGTAAGTTCCACAGTGGAAGAGAATCCTGTCTATTCTCTTCTGTTTGGGGCTGGACCCCGGGATATAGAACACTGCTGGATACTCAGTAAATATTTGTTCAATAAATGAACAGTCATCTGAAAAGCTGACCATATACTCCTCTTCTCTTTCCAAAGGACCCTACTTAGCAAAGGACCATATGTCCTGCCTGAAAAATCCAGACTTTATGGACTCTCATTTTATTAATTCTTGTTTTTCTGTTTACTTTAGCACTGAGAATGCTTTGTCACCCCCACCAACTACAATAGGCACTGTGTCATTGATTTGCCAGTCTCTCTAGTCTTCTCTTTACTTTCCTGCCCATATTTTCCTTTTGTCTGTCTATCTATCTGATTCATCTCCCCATTTATCTAGTTCAACTTTTTACCTGGTTTATCTAGTCTTCTCTCTCTCTTTCTAACCACAGTCCATTCATTCATTTATTATTCTGTCATTAAATAATTCAGGAAAATGAGACCTGGTAATTCATGTTCTTAATCAAGAAGATGATTTATAAAATGCTACTCTTAATCTAAAAAAATCTTTAATTTTGATTGGGAGATAATTTTTATTTCAATGCACACATCAGGAAACAAAGGCTGTGCCAAACACCTGTCTCAATCTTAAATTCAGAAAATTTAATTCTTTGAGAAAAACTAGTAAATAAAAACTGATTCTTTTCAGGCTGCCCAAGATAGCTCCCTTCCGCAATCCTAGCACTTTGGGAGGCTGAGGTGGGAGGATCACTTAAGGCCAGGAGTTCAAGACCAACCTGGGCAATATAGTCAGACCTCGCTCTACAAAATAAATAAAATGAAGTGAAATAAATAAACCTTCTATTTTATATAAATAATAAGTGTTCTTCTAACCAATCTCTAGTCATTATGGCATTTTGAACAAACTCAGGAGTTTTTATGGTTCAGCATGGACAATTTTATGGTTGAGACTATGTTTACATTGAATCCAATTCTTTCTGAGCCAAATAATTATTTGCAATGAGACATATTCCTGTTAATGCATCATAATGACAGGACTTTAGAAGATCAATGATCTGTGTTCAATTTCATACTCTACTAACAGATACTTAGATAAGAAATAGGAGACAAGGAGCCCAAGCGAAACGTGCAAAGTGACAGTCTGATCATTTTCCTCTCTCAAGGCACAGGCACCATTTGTGAACAAGAACAGAGCTATTTATAGCTTCTCAACTTCCAGGAAGTTATATTAATATTGGTGATTAAAATGACGGTGACCATGAGAACAGAACATCTGAATACAAACGCCATGCTATAATCAAGTTTTGGAATGGTCATGTTCAGCTCATTCTTTTTATTCTCATTTTTTTCCCGTTAACAAGATCCAGTTTCAAAAAAAAAAAAAAAAACTTTAAAGCTTTAAATTTTAATTTGCATTTCAGGTTCCATTTATCTAAAGTATCATTTTCATGAAAATGTGGACAAACCCATGAACATCAGTTTAAATAACTGCTCTTTCAAAGGGTTAGAGCTTCAAAGAAATTTGTTACCTATACACAGATGTTGTCCTTCACAATCTAATAAGATTACTCAAAGTGCAGTAAACGAATACTAAATATTTATGGGAAATTCTCTCTTTGTGATGGTTCAGAATAAACTAGTTTGAATAATAATGGTAATACAATCTATTCTAGGTGTGTGTATGTGTGTGTGTGTGTGTGTGTGTGTGTGTGTGTATACCAGGAATCCAGGTAACCAGATCATCTAATCCTCACAATGACTGTACTAGGGACATATTAGCAGACTCTTTACTATTCATCTGAGAATTTGGTTAAGTAGCAGAATGAACCTTTCATCCCAGGTCTGTTTTACCCTTGAGCCTATACCCTGCACCAATATGTTCCCTAGCAGCTTCCACAAGCAACACCAACACCTACGAGGCCAAAATTTCAGGCACCTGTAATCCGTGTGCATGCAGACTCTCAGGCGGGCCTCAAACCAGAGCATTTCAAGGCACCTGTAATCTGTGTGCGTGCAGACTCTCAGGCAGGCCTCAAACCAGAGCATTTCAAGGCACCTGTAATCTGTGTGCGTGCAGACTCTCAGGCAGGCCTCAAACCAGAACATTTCAAGGCACCTGTAATCTGTGTGCGTGCCTAAATCCCCGTCCTGCTGCCTGTGTCTGTGCTTTCTCCCTCTTCTCTAAACATTTCTCTATTCTTCCTACTTGTTTCCTCTCATTCACGAAGATTTCTTTACCTGTTATAATTCACATAATTGGATCCCTTCTCCAAAATGGTAAATACTATACCAAATACAAGTTTACTCAACTCTGTGCTTTGTATAAAAAACATTTTTTGATCATTTTATATCTCTCCATTTCATCTCCCATATAATCTTTTAATCTCTTTAAAGATTACTTTTCTTCTGGTCAGTGCACAAATAATTATTAGCAGAACTAAAAACATATTGTAGCTTGATAGTTTATTTTCGTTTTTATAGCAGAATTTTGAATTAAATTATAATATGATACTACTAAAAACTCAAAAACTGAGATATAGTAATGTCAAAGGACTTAACAAGTGAAGATAGTTTTAGTAACTATCTCATTAAAATTCTTAGAAGATGTATACAAGGCTTAAAGATTTCTTATATACAAAGGAACTCTTCAAATGATGATTTTATGAATTATTCAATTGAAACAAGTCAAAATAACTTCCAAAGTGACTAGGAATTTCCAAAGGGTTGACTCAAGCTCTTTATGAAAAAGTGAATTTTTTTTTTTGAAAAAAGTGAATTTTAAAAAATTACATCCGTACTATCAGAACTATCAGAATAATAATATTTAAATATACTTAATGATCAACCAAGTGGCATGGGGATAGTAAGCATTTTTGAGAGAAAAAGGATATTTTAGCTATAAAAACTTAGCTAGAAGTTTCCAGAAAATTTTTTTTTGGATTATAATAAAAGTCAGCCCCCCTAGGTTGACACCATTTGATTCTTTTAGCTTTTGTTGTAAAAATAAAGATTCTCATCTCTCCTTTTCACATTATGACATTAGAAATTTATATTTTCAGACTCTCATAAAATGTCCCCCAAAGACACCATATTAAAGGTTTATCTTAACTGATTTAATAAAAAAAAATTAGGAAAATAAATCCTGAGTTTTGTGTCTTCTCCTGAGTAAGGGGCTAACCCTGCTGGGCAGTTCGCTGGGGAGCCTTCTGCCAACTCAGTCTACCCCCTTACTGGTGTGTAGTTCTCTGGAATAACTGTACAATTTTCTTAGAATGCAACATCTGAGATAGGGAGGGGCTGGCTAGAATGCCCCAGGCTCTGGTCCAGTCACCTCTAGAAACAAGATGCCCCTCGGTGCTTTAACCCGATGAATCACGTGATCCTAGGACATAAACCCCCCACAGTGCAAGTGGGGCAAATACGAATAGGATGTCACACCCTAGGCAGCTTTTCTGAGCTTTGGGGGACTGTTTTGCCCTGAATCCTAAGCTTCTATGATCCCTTACTTCCCCTCTGTAAGTAATACATCTATTTCATATAACTTGTCACGTATGGGGGTATTCTGTCTCTCTGAGCTCAGGTAAGTTAGTAACCACTGCACAGAGAACCTGCTTCACACACCCCACTTGGACCCTCCAAAAGGTGGATGGTTGGACATAAAGAAGTGATCTTCCGTGTGCAGTAGGCCATGGAAGGGCTGCCTATGCCCTGGAGGTCAGATCAAGCTCTCCTCCCACCATCTACACAAAGGCTACACTTTACCTCCGACAAGAGTTCCCACAAAATACAGTTCTGATAACCAAATGCGCAACCTGGCAAAGCGAAGCACCTGAAAGCTTGCCCGTCAGCGGCACCTGATTGCTTTCTTTGCATAAACTCTGTGGCATACAGAGCAGCCTACACTGCTATTCTAGATGGAGAATTTATACAACGTAAAAATGTAAAACCCACATCTGTGGCTCGCAGCCTATTTCAAAAACATAAAACCAACAAGATATTCAGCTTCCTTACACGACTTAAAACAAAGCCAGCATTACTCAGGGTCTAATCTCTAGGATGAGACGTTCAACCACTATCTGTGTTGCTTAGTCTTCACAGAGAGATAGAAATATTGTGAAACATTTAGTCATCCTGTTATTTCTGCCCTTCAATGCCATCCCAAGACAGGTGGTAAGTGTTTTGTATGTGTCAGGAACTGTGCTAGGAATTTCAGATAAGAGATGCGGTCTGAGCCTAGCACAGACAGAACCACTAGATTATGAGGCTGAAGAGAGACCTAAGCGAAAGCACAGGGGAGAGAGAGTCAGCACACATGGCAGAAGGGACAAATGTGCTGAAGGGAAAGGAGGGACAGTTCAAGGGAGCAGGACTGTGCCATGTGAGTGCAGGTGTGGCTACAGCTAGAATGCAAGACATAGAAGGCGTCCTTGTGCAAACTAGAAACCAAGATGTCCCCTCTGAATGCACACAGCCATGTGGAAATACTGCCTGTTGTGTGCACTGAAGAACTTGTAAGACCCAGAGCACAGTCTTCAGGCATGGCTGGACCTTGAAGGAAGTGGCACACTGTGTTTGAGGAGTGGGAAGGCATGAGGTTGGACAGGAGATTGTGAGGGATTGTAAATGCAATGCTCAGCTGTTGGAACCGGAGTGCAGACACTGGGGAAACACTGAACTTTTTAATTCAGGATTGAGCATCAGAGAGGTGGGTTCTGAATAGGTAATTCTGTGGGCTAAATCGAGAATGGATTAGAATTGGGGTGCAGGAGAGAACGAAGAGAGAAAGAGCCCAGTTAATGACTTATCACTTATAGTCCTAGTAAGAGATGATCAAGGTCTACCCCACAGCAGTGTATCCAGTGGTCTCAAATCAGTAAAAACAAGAGTGGGATAAGGGAAGCAAAAGAGTTCGCAATGAGGACAAAGTGTAGATTAAGTGGGAAATGGAAGAAAGCTCAAGGTTCAACAATCAGGGTTCAGGATTCCAAAGACAGAGCAGGTGCATCCATGTGCTAACAGAGTTCAAGGTGAGGAACATTCTGGGTGGGATTTATGACTGGTCGTTATCCCGCAGGATAACATGTGGCTATGGCAAAAGATGATTTTAATCCATAAACCAAAGCCTACAGTGAACATTGAGAAGTGACAGGAATATTGAGCAATGACAGAAAAGGAATGATAAATACAACTGGACAGGAAGAACTGTGGGAAAGCCACACTTTGGAAACTGGATTGGAACCTCAACATGGCATCAGTGTGGGGCACTAGACACAGATTTGTCATTTCTGGGTTTCAACTCCTAATCTCTATAAAGAGATTAATGATGTCATTGCATAGGGCTAACATAACATAACAGTTGGCAAACTAAGGCCCTTGGGCCAAATCCAGCCTGCTGGCAAGTTTTATTGGAACCCAGCTACTTCCGTTTGTTCATATAACATCTTTAATTGCTTTCTCACTCAAGTAGCAGACTTGAGTAGTTGTGACAGAGACCTTATGGCCCACAAAGCCAAAAATATTGACTATTTGGCCCTTCATAGAAAAAATTTGCCTATCTTTGTTGTAAAGAGCCAACACATGACTGGGCACGATGGCTCATGCCTGCAATCCTAGCCCACTGGGAGACTGGGATAGGAGGACCACTTGAGCTCAGGAGTATGAGACCAGTCTGAGCAAAAGCAAAACCCTATCTCTGCTGACAATAGAAAAATTAGCCAAACGTGAGGGTGTGCAGCAGTAGTCCCACCTACTCAGGAGGCTGAGGCAGAAGGATCTACTTGATCCAGAAGTAGAAGGTTGCAGCTATGATGATGCCACTGCCACCTAGCCTGGGTGACAGAGCAAGCGAGACTCATCTCCAAAAAATAATAATAATAATTAACATGAAAAATCCCCTGGCTCAGTGTATGGCACACAGCAGATGCTTAATATAAATTCCTTCCTTCTGCTCTTTGAAGGTCCTGTCAATTATTTGGAGGATGTGAGAATGTGCCTTTCACTTCATAATGCTGGACAGCAGGCAACATGTTCACTTTTCTCCCCAGGGTGTGCAGGAAGCTATAGTTAGAAAAGAACTGGGCTCAGAATAAGAAGATAGAGTAAGGGTTGCAAGGCCCCTCTGATACTATTAGGAAGTTGTGGCTAGACCTCACGAGAACTTTGAAAAGAGAAGCTAACACAGCCTTGTGGAAAGCATCTGTTCCCGTCTCAGGTATCAATTAACCATAGTGTCTTTCTCCAGAGTTAAATTTCTGCTCAAAACAGACTCTGGGAATAGTGACAGCTATTATGAAGGAGTGAAAAGTAAAACCAGCTCAACTTGCACAGGCAGTGATGACGGATGAAAGGAGCACTGAGGATAAAGGATCAGCTTCCCTCAACAAAAGTGGAAAAGTATTATTTAGATGCTGGTTTTAGAAAGTTGAGGAGCAAAAAGTCTACCTAGTCTCAGACTCCGGTGCTTTAGGATGAAGAAAAACACATGTTTGCTTTATAGGTTAAAGACCAAACGAAGCCCAGATTTGGGAGGTTATCTGGTCTCTCTAATTTGGACTCTTAAATACATTCAATTTTGTTGCAATTTAAGCAGACACCATCTCATGAGAAGATGTACAACCAGGAGAAAAATAAATGTGAAATTCCACTGGAGCCAAAAATCTTCATTGAAATATAACCCAAACAGACCCTCCCGAGGAAGGCTCTGGAGCAGGGGTATGTGTGGGGCAGGCAGTGGGACTCTGGGGAAGGGGCTGAGACGCAGGTGCGTAGAGGAGGATTGCTGAGCATGAGCTGAGCCCCCTCAGGTGGAGAGAAACTAAGGGCCTGAAGGAAGCAAGGAGACGCTTCATTATGTGGGCTTTGCTACAATGAGGAAGACATTTGGATATTTTCCAAGTTCACTTTGGTGACAATAGGGTGCCTTGGAGAACCTCTTCTGCATTGAAAGTACACCAGGAGGCCATCCCGTCACAGCCAGGTCAGATAGGAAGAGAGACCTGTCACTTGCTCTTCACACTCACAAGTCAGCACAGGAGAAAAAGCTCATCAAATGACTCAACAAACGCAGAATCCAAAACAATTTTTTTTCAATTATAATGTAATATCTCTCTTGGAGCACATAAATACACCTGGTATACTGTAAAGTATAGCTATCAAAGCTGCTACCTTCAAGCTACCTCTGGCTAATCTATATGCAAAACTTTGAACAAAAGTGTGCATGAGCAGCACTTTGTAAACATTCCATGCAATTTAAAATATATATTTATAAATGCTCAGGAGCTACAGTTTGAAAAATAAAGACCAGTGCTTAAAACAGATTTTGGCTTTGAATTTTCATATTACTCATAGTGCAATCACGTTACTTGTATAATAATTTTCATACCTGTGGAATTGATTTAAGAAATATAATAAAATGTGCTATCTTTTTACATAACAAATATGAAATGGCAAATTTATGTTGTCCTAGACTCCAGCCCATTATTTCCTATTTTCTTTTTTTTGTTGTTGAGACAGTGTCACTGTATCACCCTCGGTAGAGTGCTGTAGCATCACAGCTCACAGCAACCTCAAACTCTTGGGCTTAAGCGATTCTCTTGCCTCAGCCTCCCAAGTAGCTGGGACTACAGGTGCCTGCCACAATGCCTGGCTATTTTTTTGTTGCCCTTGTTTAGCGAGCCGGGCCGAGTTCGAACCTGCCACCTTGATGTATGTGGCTGGCACCGTAACCACTGAAAAAAACAATATTACCTACCCAATGTTTTCCTGCCTGTAAACTAAAAACTGCACTGAAATGGAACAGGTTGTTCACTTCAGAGATTACGTAGGATCTCTGCTACTTTCCCACAGTGAAAATTTCCACTGTGTTAATGAAATACATCTAATTTATCACACCACAAATCTCTACTGTACTTCATAGATCGTGGCAATGATTTATTTTTCAATTCAACCAAATTATGGATAAAACTACACACTCTGACACCAATGTACAAATTAGACAGTCGTATACAAAATGTTGCCAGAGAAAGATCTGACTCTAGGATGTAAACTAAGATTTGAATATTTTAAAAAATCTATATTTGAATATTAAAAACAATCAATCTCATGGAGACAGAAGGTAGAATAATCACCAGAGGCTGGGGAGAGTATTGAGGAGGTGGGGGTAGAGTAGGAATCGTTGATAGATATAAAAATTTAGATAGGGCAGTGCCTGTGGCTCAAAGGAGTAGGGTGCCAGCCCCATATGGCAGAGGTGGCAGGTTCAAACCCAGCCCCGCTAAAAACTGAAAAAAAAAATAAAAATATATATATATATAGGGTATATATGTATATATACATATATACATAGATAGATAGAAGGAACAATGTTTGATAGCACAACACAGTGATTATAATCAACAATAAGTTAGGGCACACTTTAAAATAACTAAAAGAGTGGAACTGGAATGCTCCTAACATGAAGAAATGATAAATGCCTAGCAGGGGTCCTCAAACTACAGCCTGCGGGCCATATGCGGAGTTGTGATTGTATTTGTTCCCGTTTTGTTTTTTTACTTCAAAATAAGACGTGCAGTGTGCATAGGAATTTGTTCATGGGTTTTTTTTTTTGTTTTTTGTTTTTTAACTATAGTCTGGCCCTCCAACAGTCTGAGGGACAATGAACTGGCCCCCTGTTTTAAAAGTTTGAGGACCCCTGGTAGGGTGACAGATACACGAATAACATTGATTTGATTAATTCACGTTGTATGCCTGTATCAAAACATCATATATACCCCATAATAATTAAAAATAAAACATTTAAAAATTCCAAATGCATCTATATTGGAAGAATTGATTTGGTTGAGGAATTAGATGACACCAGATAAGATAACATCCAAAATTGCAATCCAGGTTTGGTATTGATTAGAGTTAGAACAAGGACTTGAAGGCTGGAGTTCTTCTGGTCATGTGCAAATATCCTGAGGCTCCTTGCAGAGAAGGACGCTGCAATCAATCAATCCCATCTGGAGCTGCACTGGAGTTACTCGGCCATCCTTGGCACTGCCACAGCGTAGGCTGAGGCAGCTATTTAAAGTGGCATTCCACACTTGTGGTTGTGTCAGAAATGACTCAACCAGAGAGAAGTTAAAGTGCGAAATCCAGGGTGGCAATGACCTCTAGCGTCCTAAAACAAGATCTTGGAAAACTAATAAAAATGTGTCCTGTTCTTGGGCCAGTAGAGCTCTTCCCATGGCTTGTCAAGCCTGATTCGGTTACTGCAAAAGTTTATATTCTGATTGGGCCGACTGTCTCATTTGGATGACAAATTGCATCTACTTTAAATGATCAAATACATGCTGAAGTTCATTGACTTTTTCTGTAGGTGGGTTCTTTATAAAACAACATGCTCTAATAAAGAGATAATACGTGTATAAGTAACATAGCATCCAGGTGCGCGCGCATGCGCCCTTGTAGCCTTCGCTCAACTGTCACTCAAACAGGCCTGGTGGGACCTAGTTTGCACCCTAGATGCAGAACCTTGATTACAAATGTCAGTTGGCTCTGTCTACTTCATCTACCTGCCCTTACTAATATCCAGAAGTCCTTAAGGCTTTTAAAGACTTTAAAGGGGATGATTTAAGGGGAAAAATACATTCATTTTATGTATTAGCTGAGGAGTTAACTTAAACTTAGCTATATACACAGCGAAAACTAAGTCTTATAGGTGTAAAGTCTGGTAAGGTTCTGATATTATAGTTCTCAGTGCCTCTTAGAAAGCTTTAGAGCGATGAAAACAAACACCTTCCCCTCGGACTTCTTTCATTTCCTGTCTCTGCTCCCCGTGGGTCCGTGAATAGCTGCTTTGTTCTACATTGGTTGTCTGTGTTAAGGCTGACATTGCAACTACAGAGAAGTCTCAGTCTCCTCCAGGGCTTCAGTGCTCTGATTATAAACATAAAGCCATCGTCAACTATGGCCCAGGAGATACAGGGAAAGCTTCAGGCAGGGAAGGGCTGGGTGCTGCTGACAGACGCAGGAAGAGCAGCTTGCCTCTCATGCCCCTGTACTAAGTACAACGTGCTGACTGTTGTGGCCTGAGGTCACTTTTATCCCTCTGTCTCAATGAAGAGGTAGAAAGGGTCTGAATGACCAAACAGGTAGTTGGTGGGCAAGAATGACTTCCAGGCTGACTACGATCTTAAAACACTTCTATCACCTCTTAGAATGCCCAGACTATTCTTAATGAAGATGTGTCCTGACATTTTATAAATTCCTACTTTCCCATAGAATCTCTCCTTTAATATGCAGTAACATTCAATGAGAGTAGGTACATATGACAAGGAGAAAAAACAAATAGGGTTCAGCTGGCAGTGCTGTGTGGCCAGCTGCCCTCATTCACTATGAACGTCACCAGCTCCAGCATGCCACGCTTATATTATACTTAATGCAGGTTTATGCCTAGTGCATTACAGATTGCTGAGTATCATAAAACTTCTGGGGTTATTCCCACATAGAATAAAACCATCAATGCTAAGTCAATGCCCAAAACAAACAAACAAAACATTCTACTGTAATCTATGGTTACTTCACGAATTGTACTTTAACAGTTATTGTCTATGTAACCAATATTCTTTCGAAATCAACTCAGTTAATTATTTTGAAAACACATTTTTTGTTCTTTAATCAGAATGCTCAATTCACCTGGGTATGCAGATAGAGTCCCTCTGTTAGGAATGACTCTTACTTTGGGGTCAGGTAGAAACATTTACTAGAGCCAGATAGGTGATTTTTAATAAACACAAACACATTTTGTTTATGAGTTTTAAACTCTTTATAAAAATTATAAGAACATCGTTTTTTAATAAAAACCATTTGAAACATTTTGTGGAAAATGAAGAATTTCTTAGTGTTACGGTGGTGATTTGAAATATATTTTCTCTAGTTCTGTTTTTGACCTTTAATTTTTTGCTATTTTTTAATAATTAGTATATATTTCTAGTAGATTGCATCTTTTGTGGATTTAGATAAAAGTGCAGAGGAATTAAAAAATAAATGAAGTGTCCAAAGCTTTTTATTTTGGATGATTCAATTTAACATTCAATAGACTATTCAGCATTTTATATATGAAATATAATACACAATAAAAGCTGGCTAATTCAACATTTTATTAAAAATGATCTTATATTAACAGATTCTTCAGGATGAGATTATTTCATTGTATGCTGTATGCCAAATATTTCTGTAAAATATAAAAGTGGTTAGTAAAAGGGAAAATATCACGTCATTCAATACAGCATCTTCCTAATCACAATTCTAATCAGATTATGACTATATTAATATGTATCATATATATTAATACATATACTAATAATGGATAACCTAGATTCTCTCTAATATGCTGGGAGGGGAGCTAAATAGTAACAATATAAATAAATATGGATGAGACGATGACTAACCATCTCCTTGAGGAGTCACAGCAATTTTGTGTAATTATTAGATGAGCTTTCATATCAAAATTCCACTAGAAAATGTAAATGCTTAAAAGTCAAAAGCAACATGGGGAAGCTATCTGAGTTTGCACCATATACACCATGGGAATTTTCTCATAAACTCTTGGCACTTAGAAAATATTCGTTTTTCTTCTTCCCTTTTTTTTTTTTCTTCTTCCCTTTTTAATGGAAGATAAAACTCAGAACACTTAATCAGAAACATTACAAACCCTTCCGGGGTCTTCCAAAGTGGAGAGTATTAAACACTGTGACTACTCCTTCATAATGCTTAGCTTACCTAAAATAGCAGATCCTTCACCTTATAGAGTCTCTCACTTGAAATAAAGAAAACAAATCTGTTAACAACCAAAGCACCGTAGATAGATTTTTAAAGCCAGAATATTTAAATACTGCCAATGTACTCTCTTTTGTAATAATATGAAGTAATCTGGAAAAGAACTCCTTAGCTGTTGTTTTTTACTTTGAAAGTGATCATTGAACTTATTGAGGTTTAAAAAAATCCAACTTGAAAGGAATCTGAATGTCTTCCTTTAATATTAATGAAAACCAATGGTTTTTCTAAAGAGATGGAAAAACTGCTTGGAAATTAAGACTGGTCCTCTTCAGATGCAACCAAGAAGCAAAGAAAACTGAAAAGTACATGATTCTTCAGTAATTTCTTTTTCTCAAAAATATTCCCTGGTAACCATACAGTTCATCGTAAAAATGGGGACACTTCTAAGAGTAAAAAGAGATGCTATTAATGATTAGACTGGGACTAAAGGCAGTAAGGGGGGCTACCTCTGTAAGACCAGGCCCCGCGGGCACCCTAGATAAGGGGTAAGCTTTGTATAAACTGCCTCCTCTCCTCTTGCCCTCTTCTGCCTGATCAAATGTGGCCAAGTGAGCAGAGTGGTGAGCTTTCAGGGCAGACTGTCCAGGAAAGCAGAGAAGCACAGGTCCAGAAACAGGACTACTGAATTAGGAGTGGAACATCTGAGGCATTTTAATCAAAATCCAACGTTGTTTTCTATCTCATCTATTTTATTTTGAACACGTAATTTCTTCTAGGTTTTTGACCCACTAGTCTGCACGGATGATATATTTTAAGAAAGGGAAGAAAACACAACTCCAAACTAAACCTCCACAGACTGGCCCTGTTCTTTCAAACTCTATCTCCGGTTAATACCTTTGAACTCTTAAGTTCTGTTATTGGAAGAACAAAGACATCTTAATCTTTACAGCTGGGATGCAGAAAGAAAAGGCAAACAAAGGAAAATGATAAACAGGCAACACAGCAAGAGTGTGATTGTCCCACAGATTTGTCCAGGGCCAAACCTAGATAAGATTACACTACACAGAGGTGCCTCTCTGTAGGGAGACTTCTGGGTAAGATCACGCAGCATCACTTCATCTTTTTGGTCTATGTATGGTTTTAATCGCTATTGTTATTTTTTTTTTTCTCTTAAGACAGTCATCAGAAAGCTAAAAGAAGAGTATCGTATAGCTAGAGTTCTTCACTTGATAACAACTCTATGTACCGGTGTACAGATACACACTTGTAAGTATACCATGGATAGTTCTGTTTCTTACTAGAAGGAAATAATTTATGGGTCTATTCCAGTATCTTCTCTTGTTTTTATTTGAGGGATTAGAACAACTGATCTATATGCTATAGAACAGAATGAGAATGTTGTGCATTCTTTTCCCCTTGACGAGTACCCAGGAGCTTTTGTTTTGTTTTGCTTTATTTTCTATTTAACTATTTCCATGGCTTGAAAGTCCCACACTAATTTAGCTGGAAGAGGGAGTGTGGTTCTCAAGGAGTTGTTCTCAACGGGGCAAGCAAATTAAGTGGCAGCCTCTGTTGACCCCTGGCTCTGCCAGGAGCCAAAGCTGCTGGCGCAAACGGTACACCCACCTGCACCAGCTGCCCCCTTGGTTTAAGGATGACTAAGGTCTCTCCTGCCCTTCTACGGCTTGTTTTAGGTGCTGTGCTGCATTATGCCAACAATGATGAGCCCGCGGACATTGCTCTACAGAGGAAATGAGAAGCAGGCAAAAAACTGAGTCATCACCTTCCCTCTCTGCCAGCGGAAGCAACAGCACCCCCAAAGGGAGAAAACAGGCTCAGCAGGGAAGGGTGAAAACAGGTGTTACAATCATTTGTAGCCCTCTGAACTCCACCCTACCAGGCGAAGTCTAATTCTATCTTATTCCTGGGTATTTGGCTTCTCTCATCTCATTAGGGAGAATATAAATTTAACTTAATTTTTCTCTTAAGGGGGCTATGAATAGGAAAAAGTGGAGAAACATTTCCCTAGTCAATCAGTCCCTTCATTTCGTAAGCTCTTACAGAGTCATTTCCTGAGGACACAAGATGAGAGAGAAGAGGAGAGACAAGGAGGAGGAGGAAGAAGCGGAGGAGAGAAGGGGAAAATGTAAGAAGGGGTAGTTGAGGATAATGAGGATACCGAAGAACGGGGAGATCACAAGCAATGCCCCCCACGTGGTCCTGTGTGCTGGTTCAGGATAGAACTGCGTTTCTGTATCTGTTGCTTTCTACTGTTCTTATCAAAAAGGGCTGCTTACAGCCTCACTTCCCGCACTGATACCCAGTTCAGTCTGTCCTCTGGCACTGTCCACACACCAGGCCTCAGAGGGCTCAGATAGGCCTATCTGAGTTTGCCTGAAACCCAGCTGACTTCTTCTGTTCTTGACCTTGCTCAGACATCCAGAGTGAGGGCCCTGTGGTGCCCATGATGTTTCTTTCAGATGTCAGGTGGGCTGTGCTACTTCCTGATGGTCGTTTCATCCCAGAGGCCGAGAATACTGTGCACCACAGGACTCATTTCCCTTAACGCTTTTAAACATCTTTTAGATTGAAGTCACTGTATGTGATATTTACAGGGCATTAGCTACTGCCGTTTCTTTGGGAAGAGGCCAAGGAAAAGAAAAAAAAATATTTCCAATCCAGAGACTGACTAGATTACCCTGGCCTGGAAGAGGTACAGGATCAAGTCTAATTCCAAGTTACTGCCCAGGAAACTGGCATCCAGTTAAGCCCATCTCCTCCCCTTGCACACTCCTGTGAAAGTCGTACTAAAGCCAGAAATTCCATGTTGTGGTAACCCGGCAAGTTGTTCTAGCCATCCATAGGGCCAAACATTCACAAACTGCCCCAAATTTAAACTGTGCACTATCTGTATATGAGGGTATATATAGTCTCCAGGATACACTGGCAGGATTAAAGGAAGAATCCTTCAATTGTGTTCCATAATCCTTCAATGTGTTCCATAACCCAGAGAACTGAGAAAAACAATTTCTATGTATTACCCGCCATTGTATCTTGAAAAGGATGATTATATTATGGTCTTTTGCATATGCATGAAAATGCTAATTTGTTAAATATAGGCATTTCATATATATCACATTGTTAAGCCTTGCTTTGGCTTTTTTAGTGATTAATACACCACAACATTCAATTAATAAAAATATCTACTTACATGACACCAGGGAACATGTTCAGTAAGCGCTGACTTGTTATTGTCAGGGTCATACCCAAAGACAAAGTATGATAGGCCAATGGGCTTTGCAATAATTTCATATACCACAGTGGATGCCCACATCTGGGCTGAACAATTATTACTTAGTTGATTACAGAGTACTTATGCCACATCAAAGAATAGATATTTGAACCTATTTTAAAACATACATAATAAGGGTCAAGTTTTCCTTCTATGCTATGAATCTGGCAAATAATCTGGCAACGTTTAGACTTTCTTACAGAAATATTATAGATACATTATAAAGTATAGAAGAGAAAGGAAAGAAAACCAAATATTTTCAATGATATGAAATCCTGATTTAGGATGTAAGAATTTTTATTTTTTTAATTCTGGAGAGAAGGGAGTATCTAGATGTCTAACGTGTAGCACACAGAGAGCATCTGTTAAACTAAATCACCAAACTGAATAAGCAATAATTGAGAAGGCAAAGTAAGCCAATATCCGCCCCCCAAACAAGTAAGGATGAAGACATGGATTTCCATCATTCCTACCCAAGAGTCTGATAGCATATGAAGGAGCCTGATGTACCCATAACATAAAGTAAGCACAGCAGCTAGAGTGTCACCCTGATGCAGCTGTAATCAAATACATGCCTGTGTTAGCATTCGTTCCCCTCAACAAGAACAATTCTGGGAAAAAAATCAACTTTTATGACGTGAGAAAAGTACCTGCAAAGGTAGTGGTTTATATAAGACATCATACAGAGCTATTTTTAAAAGGCTCTCAAAAGGTTCTAAACAAATGAACAATACTTTTACTAAACTACTATATAATCAAATGGAAACAATTTCCATAATATTTCACCACTCCAACAGAGAGAAAAAAGTAGACGTTTAAATGAACAAACACAAATCCTTTATGAAAATTTAGTAAAGAATCTACTACAGGTAGCAAAGATTCACTTAACTTGTTTAATAATTTGGAAACAAATTTACTATTTATAACTACATAAAATTTTCACCCACAACCGGTGTCATTGGCTGCTGGGTATAGGTTGTAAGCAGACATCTTATCTATACATACGTATATAATTTGAAGAAAGCTTAAGTAATCTGTTGCATGAGGGGTATATCACAGTATACTGTAACAAAAGGTCATTGTCATCATTACCTTCAAAGAGATCAAGGGATGGCAACTGCTGCTGCATTTTAGAGATTAAATGAACTTCTTTGTCTAAGAAGTTGGGTTATGTCCCTATTCTATCCTTACTAGAAAGTCTTCAGAAAATATACATACATATGTGTATTTAAAATTTCTTCCAGGACTTAACTTTAGATATAAGTTAATAACATTGTTATGAACAAATAAACCACATTAACCTTTCAAATTTCGCTGCTTTGTTTTTACACAGTTAGCCAACTTCCTCTGGAACTTTTGATGAGCAATGATTTATTCCTCAGTTGCCTAAAGGCTTGAAAGAATTCATTTAATACCCATAATATCCATTTAAATCTGTATCTCATTCACTTACAAAATTCACTTCATATTTTTAGTAGTAACTCAAACATATAACTAAACGCTTGATATCAGAAAGAACAGTAGCCTTTCTCAAACAAACCCCACAAATATGGCATATCTATTTCCTCCTTACAGATAAAACAAAAATAAACAAACTATTCATAACTACAAGAAACTAGTTGAAATCTTCCATTTGTCACAAAATATGCATGTCTCCATTATGTACGACAGAAATACATTTTATTTCACTTACGTGCACCTACTGGCTGGAAAGTAAAGTGCCTTTAGAAGTCAACTGGAAAAAAAAACTGGACAGGGCAAGAAGCAGATGCACGATCATTTGCTTTAGCTGATCGTTTACATTATTTTTTGTGCATTAGCATGCAGAATCTTAATTTTTGGTCAAAACTCTCATATGGTCTGTTATATTTCTATAATAGTTACTGTGTATAAGAAGGATATTTGGAAAAAACTGTAAGTAACCGAAAGAATTTCTATGATGACATTCTTCCTTTCTTCATTTTCATCTATTATGCACCAAACATCAAAACTATGCTTCTGCAGCTAAAGATGGCTCTTTTGATTTTTTACTTATCATTCACAGTGCAACAGAGAATAAAATATATGCAATGAAAATTGATTTGAGCTAACCCCAAAAGCTCTCGATAAAATTAGATAAACAGAATCATGCAGTCGAATTACATACTAAAATTAGTGACAAAAATTCACTCTGAGATTTAGATAGATGCAGGCACACTGGAAAAATATGAATTCACCTATACTTGAAGTAAATGCTTTACGAACTCTGAGATGTACATCTCACTTGTGAAACAACTGAGCACCCACAGTCAGAAATACCACTGTTAGAGGAGCCTTTTCACACGAGGAAGTGAATGGACATGGTCTGGGCATTGACTTGGTCCTCGCACAGCTTAATAAAACAGTCCCTTTCTCCTGGGCATTGGTCTCCAGCCCTCTGGGCTGCCCAGGACCACTCTCCTCTCTTTCCCTGCAGCCCCACAGATCCAGGCCAAGAGGCACTCCTCCACTTCCAACAACAGCACCTTTCCCCTTTCTTCAGCATGGAGCCCAGGCCCTGGGCTTCTGCAAGACTCAGTGCCCGAGAGGGGTCTGAGCGCGGGCTTTCCCTCAGCCGCCAGGTGGCCTACACCGCGTAGACCAGAACACCAGAGAAACCAGGACTCTCCTTCACACTGCGTGGCCCAGACTTCCTCGTCAGGTAATACTATTTTACGACGTGACACAGGAAGAATAACTATATGTGACCAAATAAGATTTTGGAAAGGATTTTTCACTGTGTGGCCACAATGTGTTCCTTTTACCAAAACAAGGAAGGAAATGGAACGCAGAAGCCCCTTTTCCGACCATGCCCAGGCACGGCCCGCCACCCTCGTCCTACCTTCGCAGCCACCGAGGAGTTGGGCTTCTCCAGCAAGTCCCACAGTTTCTTCCTCTTCTCGGGGCAGCAGGTGTTGTCGAACTCCTCCCCCTCCCGCTCGCGCATGGTCTCCGCCTCCCGCCGCAGCTCCTCGTTCATCTGCTCTTTCTTCTGATGATACCTGGCTTGGCAGCAGGACTCCAAGTAGATCTCATCAATCCCCCAGTAATCGAGCTCTTGGCCAAAGGACAGGGCGCACATTTCCTCCATCATGTGCAGTTTCCCGGTCCGGTAGAAGTTTAAGATGGAAGTGAAGGCCCCCGGGTGCCGGTCAAAGAAGTACTCGTTCTCGCCCAGGTTGTAGTCATCGCACACCTCCAGGAGGCTCTCGTGCGTGTTGCAGTCCCGAAGCTTCCCCAGGCGCGTCCTGGGCAGCCTGTCCAGCGTCCTCCACAGGACTTCGTGGTTCAGGCCCCCCACGTTGATTTTAACTCTCCGGGAGCACGTTTTGCTCCTAATAATGTCCACAGGCTCCGGAGGAAGAGAAAGTGTGGACCTGGAAGTCTTCCTGTTTAAGCCGGGGGGAGCCTTCTCCGCCATGGTGACGGGTCAAAGGGCAGGGCAGGGGTCCTTGAACACCAGGTCAGCTGAAGCAGCGTCCCTCCGGGGCAGGCATGGCCACCGACGCAGCTGCAAGAAAACAGTATCTATTGGGTTACTTGCCTTTTTCCTAGAGTATTTCCTATCCTTCGCGATCATTTTGTTGTCACACCCAGGAGGAATGTCATTAATTCCTGAACATACTGGATATACAAATCTTTGCTTTAGGATAATGATTTTCAACTGTTGTGCTGCAGTGATAGGATCTTAAGTGTGCTGTAAAAATGTGTGAAGACCACTAATTAAATTATTTTTGAAAGAAGTTCAAAGCACAGTAAGGATATTCTTTCCTTTACTCTCTCTCTCTCTTTTTTTTTTTGAGTAACATGATTTTGTGCTGTGGAAGGTTAGCTGTAGGTTCTAGTGTGCTGTGAGATAAAAAAAACAAAACAACAACAAAAAAACACTGCTTTAGGATACAAGATAGGGGAAGAAGACAACTCCAAATATGCCCACAGAAGGGGCTTCATACTCAGTCATGTACACCTAGAGGCTCCCAGCCCCCAAACTTTTCACCAAGACCTCTTTCTCAAGCTGTAGACGGAGATCCATGTGCTGATCGGCTCTTTTCTAGAAAAACCAGGAAGACCAGTAAGCTAACCTGACCATGCCTCCAACCTGCCCATCAGTTCCTGTTCATTCTCCATCTCAAACTTATGGCTTTCCCCAACCCATACCCAGTCTCCCTCACTAAAATTCTAAAAAATCCTGATTGATCTGTCCATGTCCCAGTGAGCACGAGGTCTTACCAGTCATAGCTCCTCGCCACTCCATATGGACTCCACCAGCATTACCAAGTCCCCCTTACCACAATGCTTGTTCAAACCCTCAGCATCACCTGCCTCCATTTTTACAACAGCCTCTTAAACTGGATGGATCCTGAACTCTGGTTTTATAAACCTAAAACACCTTCTTCACACAGCTACTAGAATTATTGACCAAGATACAAATTTGACCTTGCCGTTCACGTGCTTTAAACCTTGTAAAGGCTCATTACTATGGAAAGTAGAAAGTCCTATCAGCATTTCAATGTCTAGTTAGTCCTACTAGCTCTGGCTTACCCTTCCACCCTCAGCTCTCATCTCTCTGACCACTATCATCCAGCCACCCTAGACTGCATCCTCCACTCTGTTTGAAGCTCTTGGTCTTTCCATGCTGGGTTCTGGAAAAGCCTCCCTCTTTCTCATTCCCTTTGGACTAACTGCTGCTTGCTTTTCATGACTCAGCTCAAACATCACCTCCTCCAGAAAGCCCTCCATGATATGCCCCCTCTGGAATCATGAAACTCTGCGAAGACCACTTCTATTTATACCTCTGCAATAACACCTTTCCTACAGTATGCCAAGTGCTCCTAAGGACAAAGACTATCTTCTCTATTTTTACCAAGCATAGTGCTTATACAGTGTAAGTTAACAAATGTTTTCCACAGGACAGCTGGCCACAGTAATATATATGGCCAGAAAATGTGGAAATGGAACTACTGGGATTGCTTGCCTAAAATGCATCCAAGTTTACATGGGATGTGGGTATAGCTGTGGTCCCCAATCCCTGGGCCACAGGCTGGTACTGGTCCATGGCCTGTTTGGAAT
This sequence comes from Nycticebus coucang, assembly GCF_027406575.1. Taxonomy (NCBI): domain Eukaryota; kingdom Metazoa; phylum Chordata; class Mammalia; order Primates; family Lorisidae; genus Nycticebus; species Nycticebus coucang. The sequence goes on along the minus strand of NC_069792.1, from coordinate 22,888,708 downwards.
TGGGCCACACAGCAGGAGGTGAGTGACAGGGTATATTTACAGCCACTCCCCATCACTCACCTCACACCCTTAGCTCCACCTTCAGCAACAGTAGATTCTCCTAGCAGCACAGACCCTAGGGTAGACTGCACATGCAAGGGATCTAAATTGCGTGCTTGTTATGAGAATCTAATGCTCTGCCCAACATGTGGAAAAACTGTCTTCCATGAAGCCAGTCCCTGGTGCCAAAAAGGTTGAGGACCACTGGCATATCGTACTACGTATAAACGTATAGTATATGTCAGAATGGGTGTGTGTGTGTGTTCTTTTGCCTCACTCTTCTTTTCTCCTATGTACTAATTCTTTAAAATATTACTGCTCTAGTATTCCCTCTTGATGAACTGTTATTTTGATCTACAAGAGCAAGCATCTTTTTAGTTATCTTCCCTACAATTTTGCAGAAAATCATGGAGCTTCGGTTCATCCAAAACTCCATCCTGAATGTAAAGCATCACGTTTCACATAGTCCATATCTTATACCAAAGGCAAAAACTTTTAGATTTAAGAGGTCCTTATAATTAGAATTCTCTTTTAAGATACACACCAATTTCTGCATGCCTCTGGCTTCACTATCCTTTAAGTTAAATTTATTTCTCCATCTGGAGGCCAAGTACCCTCTCGAATGAATATAAATCAAGTTGATGAAAAAACATAGATGGGCTACATAGGAAGTATTTCAAATACGGTCAGTAAATATACTTAAATTGAGAGTTTTCTTTGACTAGCTACAGAAATAGTTTAAGCATACACACACAGACACACACACTTTCATCATAGACGATAAAAATGACTGTTTTCACAAAAATAAAGAAGTTTCCTAATGATTAGGTCAGTAAATTAAAATCTCTGGGCTTCAATTTCTTGATCTACAAAATAAAGATAATAATAGCTCCTTCAAAAATAGTATTACGGCTATCAAATGAGACAGTTTATGTGAAATGCTCACCATTGTATCTTAATAGAGTAAGAAAATTCATTTCTCCTTGAAGTTTGGTTTCTACCCACTAAAAGAAAGCTAAGACTAAAAGCTACGTGAGTGTCAGACAGTATTTAAATATTGTAATCAACCTCATGTTGTAATTTGATCCCCAGTGTTGGAGGTGGGGCTTAGTGGGAGGTGTCTGAGTCATAGGGACAGATCTCTCCCCCCTGTAATAAGTGAGTTCTCACTATTGGTTCAAGCTAGAGCTGGTTGTTTAAAAGAGTCTGGTACTACCTCCTCCATCTCTTGCTCTCTCTCACCTGTGACACACGGACTCCCCCTTTGCCTTCCGCCCTGAGTGGAAGCTCATTGAAGCCATCATTAGAAACAGATACCAGGGCCATGCTTGTACAGTCTACAGGACTGAGAGACAAGTAAACCTCATCTCTTTATATAATACATTACCTAGTCCCAGGTATTCTTTTATAACAACGCAAAGCAGATTACTAACACAGTATCCATTAAATAAATTTTAGCTTTCAAATTTTTTACTTATGTATATGCTCTGTCTCCCCCAGTGGACTATAAAAAAACAAGGCTTGGAATTATAGGTTCCACCTTTCCTCTACCAAACACTAGAGCCGCACATAACAGACACCTCATAGCATATTATCTTTGGTGCCACTGATGCTCATGTCCAAATTTTATATACAGTTCATGAACTACATATATTTAAAAAATTGAGCAACCATATCAAGGTCAGGCAAAAACTGCTGAAAATATTAGAGATGGCGCAATTCCAGTGGTGAGTCTGAATGCCTAGTCTCTATTAAATTATATAGTTGTGGGTGGACCAATCCCAGCAATCCACGTAGTTCATGTGAATAGACTACATAAGTAATAAGCTGTCAACTAATTCATTTTGAATGTGAAAACAAATAAACATGAAATGACTTATTTTTTCTGGGATATCATGTCTTATTATAATGCAAAGAAGATAAACAATTTTGGAACAGAATATAATATCAGGTAAGAGGTTTTCCAGAAACAGAGCTAATTCTGGTGTGATACAAGTATCTCACTGGTTTGTGGTCAAAGGCATAGTGTGATTTAATGTCTTGTAAGTAATTATTAAAAGCAAATGCAATGTCATAGTCACTGGTAGGTCACCATTTGTCTTAAATAATTTCACGGTCATTATGTATAGAGAATCTTCCTCTTGGTAAAGTGTGTATTTCCAGTGAAGAGATGTCATATGACTTAAATTTCAAAATACCTTTTTTACTGATCAAGAACATTCTATTACAAGAAATCCACGGGCGGCGCCTGTGGCTCAGTTGGTAAGGCGCCAGCCCCATATACCGAGGGTGGCGGGTTCAAACCTGGCCCCAGCCAAACTGCAACCAAAAAATAGCCGGGCGTTGTGGCGGGCGCCTGTAATCCCAGCTACTCGGGAGGCTGAGGCAAGAGAATCACTTAAGGCCAGGAGTTGGAGGTTGCTGTGAGCTGTGTGAGGCCACGGCACTCTACCAAGGGCCATAAAGTGAGACTCTGTCTCTACAAAAAAAAAAAAAGAAATCCAGCGTCAATTACAGATCCCACAATACATGACAGACTGAAATTCAATGCCCTTTCTTCAAACCAGGGGTAGAGAAACTCAGGGTGAGAGAATGGTCTGTTGATTTCCCTTTCTTAAGATTTCAAAATGATCTGCTCTTATTGTTGTTACTGTGGTTAAAATGTTTTATTCTGCCTTGGCAAATGTTCTGCTTGTTACCTGATAAAGAGTACAGGCTTAAAGGCATAAGTTCTTGAGCAGCTGAAGAGCTTTGGATAGTGTTAAGAAAGTTAATCAAGCTGGCAAAATGAGCTTATATAATAATTGGAAGCCACAGAGCATCTGCCCTGATCACAGTATCTTTGAAATTCACCAAGCCTTTCTGTCTGCCTGGGTGCCATTCTCTCCCTCCCACTTTCCCCTTTCTCTGTTACACCACCTGCTGCTTAACTTTTCTTCCTTTCTTTTCCCTCCTTTCCTAGCCTAGATGGTTCCACCCTCACAGCCTCTAAGCCAACCACAAAACCAAACTATATATTTTCAGACTTGTATACATTACATAAAGTTTTCTGTTGTCAATCTTAATGTAAAAGCCTCCTAGGAATAAAATACCATGTCTCCCTCCAGATGAAGATAAAAATATCTCAACAGAGTTATTTTTTTATTTTACTTTAATTATCATTATTATTATTTTTTAATGAGACGGGCCTCACTCTATTGTCAGGCTGTAGTGCAGTGGCATCATTATAACTCACAGCAAACTCAAACTTCTGAGCTCAAGCAATCCTCCTACTGCAGCCTTCTAAAGTGCTAGGATTACAGGCATGAGCCACTGTACCTGGCCCAGAGTTGCTTTTAATGGGAGGTCAAATGGAATCATAAAAGGGGCTCTGTCTAAGACCCAGGACACCTATATCTAGTGGGGATGACCTTCCACATCCCCCCCCTTACCTTTCTGAATGGACATCAGTGCTCTCACTTATTAACAATGGCATTTCCACGCCTACAGTGCTTTGATTTCCTATGACACTCGATTTTTTTCTCCCACTATGATATACTTACTCTTCCAGCCTCTCCAATCATTATCCTTACTTTAAACAGAAATAAACATATCATACTACCTCACAATCATGGAAACATTTTTTGATGTCTAGTTTCTTGAGAAAAAGTGGTTTTCATATTTTAAGTACCCTTTAATAATTATCATGGCTTAAAACAGACTACTTTCAGAACATCATAAGAGTTTCATTTATTTAGAGTTTAGTTGATTTTCTATACTTTAACTTTCCCTTTTCGATTTATGTCTTTTTCTGCCACATTAATTATTTTTCTGACAACAACTTGGTTACTCCCCTCTGGATTAGTTTTTGTATCTTAACACTCTAGGGTGTTTGCAAAATTTATGTCTTGAATTTGGTAATTAAAATAGATGCAGTGTTACATTTTCTCACATAGTTTCATAAGTGAAATTATGTCTATTATAGTGATTCTTTACCCATAAAACTCATCATGTAATTCCATTGGGTAAATGAGTATGTTATAAAATGCGGTACTTCAAGTTTAAATCGTGTAGATGTTATCCAACTGTATAGAATTTATATACATAAACAGTCAGTTGTAGACTTGAGGACATGTTTTTATGTCAAGGGCAAAATCTCACGGAATATTTTCTTTCAGCAGTTTGTTGATTTATTTCAACTCGTTCGATCAATTCAAAGTTAAGCCTGCAACAAAACAGTCAGCCAGTACAAATGTACTAAACATCCCTTCATTAGTCTGTTAGGGAAAAAAGCGTCTCTTTAAACAATAAACAACAACAAACATTTGCGTTTTGCACAGCTGCAGCCTGCTCCTCCAAGCAGTGTGGAATTATGCTGCCACACGCTGAGGACCAAACCTGCCACAACACGGCGTTCTGATCAGGGCATCCTAATTACAGCTTGAGCTTCCAAGTTCGAGGCAGGGAGTTTTGTACTGTAGTTTCAAAAATACTAGCATTGTGTCACACACTTGACACATCCTTCGTGTATGTGTCCTTCAGGCATGGTAAGTCATATGTGTGATCCTGTGAAGATACAAAGCCAACCTCTCTAAAGGTCTAAGTGATGTTTAACGCTTCATCTTCGTGTTGCTAGCACATTCTGAGCAGGCACTTGAAAACAAACATTTCTAAGACCTTTAAGTCGGTATCACTCCATGTACAACTCCGAAGCATTTTCTTAATTTTTATAGCACTCCTCGTGGTATCTAGGAGTAAATTTTTGGAGCAACTATTTCCATGTCAGAGAGCCACAAAGATTACGAGCAATAGATATCTGGAGAGAAAGAACATCATAATTGTTAGATGAATATTTAATCAAGGCATTTTCTAAATAATTTTACTACTTGCTAACATTTTGAAAAGCATCTCCAAAATTTACTCATGAAGAACAATGAAATCTTAATGAGTTAAAAAATAGACCAAATATTTTGTATATATGAAGTTTTTAAAAGTAAAGTCCCAGAAACTTTAAGCTATTTTAAAAAATTCAACAAACCTGGATTACTTTAGAACCTGGTCAGAAATTTTAGGGTATATCATCCTTTTTATTATTTTTTTAGTATGTCAAGTTCTAGTAACATCTGTAATACTGTCCTTGTCCTTAGGAAAGTGGAATGTGGCATTTCTTTTCTGTAATCAAAGGCTGCTAATATCAGTATGTTCCTCAATTTGAGCACAACTATATACTTCTGTGTTTAAAAAAATCCAGGACTTTTATCCTTGATAGAACTGATGCTATTTATAGATCCACTCAAATGAAATTCTAAAAGCTTTGCTTTCAGTGACCAAAGGAAGCAATGTGTTGCAGTAAGAGGGGGCAAGGCGAGTAATAAGTAGGATATGTAATACGAGCATCTTTCAATATCAGATGTGTTCAAATTTATAAATCAACTATTTTAATTAGACATCTGATTTCTCTTCATCAGAATGGAGTAATTAAAGAATTCGACCAATATATACATAGAAGGTGCCAAAAATGAATACACATTTTATAAAAGGAATTTTAAGGAAGGAAAAAACTGTATTAAAATTGTAATGCTCAATATTTACCTACAGCAAGAGACGAGTACGGATCACGCTGAGCACCGCCTGTAACTGCAGAAGTCAACTGTGACTCAAGTATTACAATTTTAATACAGATTTTTGTTTTCTTAAAATGTGTATACTTTTTTTGGCACCCTCTGTATATGCATATACGTATGTATAATTCTTTAAATGTGTGTGTATGCTCGGAGAATAAAACACGCGATTTGTCTTTAGAAAAATGGCAAATGGCCTTTGGATAAGACATAGCTGAAAAAAAAAAAACCCTTCCTTACTCTGAAAAATATAACATTGAATTATAAAGCATCTTGTACTTTTTATAAACTACATAGTATAGTCACGTCTGGAAATTTTTAGTCTGCTTCAAACTGTACACAAAAAAGTCTCAAATTTTTATGAGCATTCAGCCATTCAGCTAGTGGGGTTCTATTATAATGGTAAAAGTATCCTTTACATGGGGGCACAAGATATGTTCTTTGCAATGTCTCCTTTTGCAAAAGTCTTCTCAGAGTCACAGTAGAGTAAAAGGGACAAACCAAGATGAAAGGTGATGAGAAAAATAAAGAAGGTAACCAACAGAGAAACTATTGGTACCACCAAAAGGAATGGGAAACAATGGTCTATCTTGTAATATACCCTGAAACCACAGACCTCAGTCACTACCTGGGACTCTACGTGGATAATACCATCTGCTATGTGGGTGGCTGACTGAAACATCATATTTCATTTGGGAGCCTGACATAACATAGATTTAGCCTCTATGAAACCAAATAGATGTTTACAAAATTTGGATAAGATTAGGTTTCATCTAATAAAATAAGCCGTCAGCTCATGTAAGGATTGGTCTGAAATGTTCAGGAGTAAGATTCTTATATAAGAAATGTTTCTCAGTTAGGCTCTGTTTAATAGTAAATGCACATTTTAAATTATGTTTCTGTCCCTATTTCTCCATAATCAAATGCATTATAGGTAATGTGGCTTTATTAAAAGCTCACATCCTGAGGATTAGTCTCTATGATTTCATGGGTATGCAATGCATTATATACTCCCATGTTCAGACAGTAGAATCACTGAACGTGGCAGAAGGGAACTTGGATATGATCTGGTCCAGTTTCCTTATTGATACCTTTATAAATTGAGATCAAGATCCACTGAGGTCATATGACTTGGCAGTTGCTGAGCTTGGAGTAGAACTCAGATCCATAGAAGTCTAGGCAAGTCACTTTCTATTATGTCCCACCTCATTATTCTTTATTTTTTACCTCTTAGTTGTAGATTTCAAAAGCTTTTATCTCTATGACTACCCCCATGTCAAAATACTGATACAAACGACACTGATTGTTAGTCTCAGTAAAGGGTGGTGGCTGCAGTCATGCAGTTGGTTATGTTCTTGTAAAGAGACTCAGTTCACTTCACAGGATCTTCCTCTGCTTCACTTTGTCCTTCCTCTGCTTCCCTAGCCTTGATTTTTATGACAACCACCTCCTTCCACTCTGGACCTGTCCAGGTCAATCTGCACACTGCAGCCCAAACACCAGCAGGTCAGGGCCACCTCTTGTAAAAGACACTGCCACTGCTTCCCAGCCCTGAAGATTAAAACAGCACAGTTCATAGACGGCAAGGTCCCTACTCGACTTAGTTCTATGCTTCTGTCTTGTAACCTGCTGCCCTTCTCTCTCTCTGTCTCTCTCTCTCCAAGACTCTCTCATTTCTTTCTTTTTCTTATTTATTTATTTTTTTATTAAATCATAGCTGTGTACATTAATGCGATCATGGGGCACCATACACTGGTTTTATAGACCATTTGACACATTTTCATCACACTGGTTAACACAGCCTTCCTGGCATTTTCTTAGTTATTGTGTTAAGACAATTATATTCTACATTTACTAAGTTTCACATGTACCCTTGTAAGATGCACCATAGGTGTGATCCCAATGTACCCTTGTAAGATGCACCATAGGTGTGATCCCACCAATCACCCTCCCTCTACCCATCCTCCCCTTCCCCTCACTCTCCCCCTTCCCCATATTCTTAGGTTATAACTGGGTTATAGCTTTCATATGAAAGCATAAATTAGTTTCATAGTAGGGCTGAGTACATTGGATACTTTTTCTTCCATTCTTGAGATACTTTACTAAGAAGAATATGTTCCAGCTCCATCCATGTAAACATGAAAAAGGTAAAGTCTCCATCTTTCTTTAAGGCTGCATAATGTTCCATGGTGTACGTATACCACTATTTATTAATCCATTCGTGGATCGATGGGCACTTGGGCTTTTTCCATGACTTAGCAATTATGAATTGAGCTGCAATAAACATTCTGGTACAAATATCTTTGTTATGATGTGATTTTTGGTCTTCCTCCTAGTAGAGGAATTATAGGATTGAATGGCAGATCTATTTTTAGACCTCTAAGTGTTCTCCACACATCTTTCCAAGAGGAATGTATTAATTTGCATTCCCACCAGCAGTGTAGAAGTGTTCCCTTTTCTCCACATCCACGCCAACATCTCCGGTCTTGGGATTTTGTGATGTGGGCTAATCTTACTGGAGTTAGATGATATCTCAAAGTAGTTTTTAATCCTCTGCCACAGGGAATTTGCACATCTCACCCCCCCCTTCTGATATCAATTTAAGGATAATGTTTTATCATCCCCTGATCTCCTTGACTATACAACAATCCTCTTTTTTAAAAGAATTTATAGAAGCAGGTCATTTTCACCTATAGCAACATTTGTCCCAGTATCAGATTTATATTTGTTAGTATGATTACTTTATTTAATTAATATCTATCCCTTCCACCAGACTCTAAGTTCCTTGAGGACAGGGATAATGTCTGATCTTATTCATCACTGTATTCTAATAACATATGATAAATATTAATTGAATGAAAAAGTAAATGATCAGATTTATATATATATATATATTTACTTGTTTATTTAAAAATGACTTTCCTCTCATTGCCGCTTCCCCCCAAATTTAATATGTCTTCCATGTATGAAATGCCCTCTTCCCCATTCTCTGATAAATTCTTACTCATCATTAATCTCTCCTGCCTCAGTGGGTTAAATGTCTGTTTTATCTTTAATAATGCTTTTTTTCTTATATGATAACTGTTCAATTAGAATTCTTATTCATTCACTCAGCTAATATTTATGAACCAGTACTCTGCTTAGACTCAGTCTCTGATCATGGATCTGACATTCTAGTGGATGCAGACAGACATCCTATAAAGAAACACAGGAGCAACTAACTTCAGCTGTGATAAAAGCTACCAGGGAGAAGAACAAGATGGCATGTGAGCTTATACCTGGAGACACATGGTTAACCCTGGGTTACATCAAAGTGACAAATGTCCCTTTATCCATATGCACATCTTTGGTACTTAGCTAGTGTGGCACATGATCTGAGTGTTTAAGAAATATTTGTGGATAACCTGAAAGAAAGAATGATTAAGTAATGAATTTCAAATTAATAGTATAGTTTGTTTGTTTTGTGTGACATGTTTTGGTAACACCAGCAACACCAGTTTATTATGGTAACTTCCAATTTATTTAGAAGTCCTGATGATCCTTGTTTTCTAATTTTGATAAGTCCAGGGTTCAGAATAAAAGCTTGATTTTCTGGAACTAAGTAGAGAACAAATTACAAATAAATAAAACTCTCTACTAATCACTGCTGCCCAAAATAGAATGTGTTACCTCAAAAATCTACTGGTCCCATTGCCTGACTGTGTTCAAACAGACCCAGGTCTACATGTCAGGAACGCATAGGGGAAACTCCTGCCCTTTAGGAGGTTGACAAGATGGCCTCCAAGGTGCCTTCTGTCACTGGGATTCCATGTTTCTATGAGACTTCTGTGTCTACATTTTCCATGGGACAGATGAAGAACGAAAAAAAATTCTCTTTGGTCAATTTTTTAAGTTTTAAAATTTTTCAGAAGTGACTTTCTACTTCTCGGATTGCACTCACACCCAGGAAAGATATTCAAGCTAGGAAAGCTAGTATGATGGAATTTCCACCAATAAAAGAATAAAGAAAAATACAAGTAAGGGATAAAATGAAAGAATGCATGCTTTTCCAAAATGTAAGCTTATACCCTTCAATAATGGTTGTTTCCTTTTCTAAATAATATAATGCATTGCCATGTACAAAGGAATAATTGCACAATAACGAAACTGTAAGCAGAGCATAATTTGGGTTGGGAGAATAATTTAAGGTGGAAGGTACAATCTTCTCCAATATATTCTAATCACAATACATAGGTGGCCATATGCTATGGTCTAAATGCTTACGTCCCCTCAAAATCCTGTGATATCAGGAGGATATTTGGGGGTGAGTAGGTCATGAGTGCACAGCCCTCACCAGCGGGATCGGTGTCTTTTAGAAAAAGGCCCCAGATAGCTGCCTTGTCCCTTCCACCATGTGAGGACCGAGCAAGAAGGCACCATCTGTGTTATTATCTTTTATTTACAGATAAAGAATTTGAGGTTCAGAAAGGTAAGTTCCTTGCTCAAGATGATACAACTAGTAAGTTCTGGCTCCAGGATTCCAACCCAGAAGGAGCCCTCACCAGACACTGAATCTGCCGGCATGTTGGTCTTAGGTTTCCCAGCCACCAGAAATGTGAGAAATAGATTTCTGTTGTTTATAACTTACCTAGTCTAAGGCATCTGATAGGAGCATCCTTGAACGGACTAAGATACCCCACCTTCAGACTCAAAGGAGATCACTGCCAAAATTTACCTTAAGATACTTATCATAGCTACAACCAGAGCCAGAGGTATCTTTTCTTTATCTGACTACTCACATTCAAAATACTGTGTTCTAGATTCTATCATAAAAAAAGTTTCCAACAAATCAATAGTATTAATGGTACTAATTTAAATGTTTTAATTTGCCATGAGTAATTGTAGCTTGACTTTTTTCTCATTCATTAGAGAAGGCAAGAAGTTCCCTGAACTATAGACATTGCCATCTCCACATTCCTTATGAATAATGTTTTCTATCCACCAGTGTCATCAGCGAGGATCATTAAAAGTATTTTTTAAGCATCCATCTGTGTATGGCATGTTATAAATATTCCTCCCCTTTCCCCTACATCTTATCTCAATCTATCATATGTCTCTGGCAAAAAAAGCTAGGGAGCTACCACAATAATAAATAATTAATGGCAAGAATGTAAGGCAGATGGACAGAATGACCTACTGGCATCTATGAATCTTGGGATGTTACAGTTATGGCTAGTAATATAACTTAGCACAATTTGATAAGAAAACATCAAAGCATTTGGAGAGGAAAATGAACTCATTGATTTCTACCAACATTTTCTAAAATAACAATGTGAAAATTAGGGACTACAGATGGACCAAATGAAGCCTTGAGTTCATGTGATTTGTTCCAGATGATACAGTCTTGAAATAAACAATTTGAAAAACTGTGTGGAAAAATATAAAAACTATGGTTACAATAGTATAATAGGAAGTATTACTTAGGACCAAGGGAGAACATATTAAAAAATAAATGATAGCTATGGTTGTCATTGAAAGTAATGCTGTGATTAAGAGTTGTAAAATTCTGGATTCTTTTTCCCTTTTTAAAGTTCTTCTTGAATGTTGTTTTTTTTTCATTGTTTTTTTCTTCAAGGAAAGAACTCGTTATTCTAGATTTAGAAATGGTGATATTTAAAGCAGTCTTTTTCATCTTTGCAAGCTCATATAGTCAAAATTATAATAAAGGAACATGTCAGGATACAATAAGCTATTGTAATGGGATTCAGGTTTACAATTTAGATTTTATTTCAGCTTAAGATCAAAATGCCCTTAAGTAAAATTTACATTTCCTAGAAGATACGGATATTCTTAGAGTTTTATCTGAAGGAGAGCCAAAATGATCTCATCTGCTTTGTGAATTGTTAATGATTATCATTGTCATCACCTACCAAATATTAAGTGATTATTATATGCAGCCACTGTGCTTATCTCACTTAATTCTCGCTACTTCCAAACCTACTTTAGGGTGGGTGTTATTATCTTTTATTTATAGATAAAGAATTTGAGGTTCAGAAAGGTAAGTTCCTTGCTCAAGATGATACAACTAGTAAATTCTGGCTCCAGGATTCCAACCCAGGATTATCTTAATCCAAAGCTCATGTTCTTAACCTTCTAAGACACTGGGAATTTTCCTTTAATTGCAAGATTCTGGATGCCCATGATAACTAAGTGGAAATAAGAGATCAACATTGAGAAATACTTCTAGAATAATATAGAAAGGAAGAGAGAACCCTAAATAATTTCTATAACAAAAGTTAACATTTAGGCCTAACTGGCATGTATAAAATCCATTACATATCACAATTATCTTATGCATAGAGATGGTAGGATTGCCACTGTTTTCCAGCTCTAATTTTTCAAAACCATAAATTTTAGTATGTGACTTTCAAAAGTAATGCTATTAGCCTTAGTATTCAAGATTTATGGCAAAGATAAATATTTTTTAAATATTAAAATGTATAAAATTCATGGTCATTGCAAGGGGTCCGCTCTAACTGGGCAAACACCACCAGAGCATTTATACCATCTTCTCAGGTTCTCTTCAGCCTCGGGGCTAGTAATCAAGGTTTCTGTTCCAAATTCTTCCCATTTGACTTTGCTACCTCACAATGCCAAAAGTAAATACAAAATTAAAATGATAGAAGAGAAAAAATGTGAAGCAAGAGTAACCTATTTCATACCCAGTTAAACCTATAAATACTGGTGAGTTGAACATAATTATTAATGATTCCCGGCTACAAGTCTATAATTTCTATGATTTCAATAAGGGTCAGAATGAGAAAAGGCCATGAAATATAAATAAGAAATACTGATTTAGATACATCACTCCATTTTCATTCCTTCTCTTCATTCCAAAACAATGTTACCTGACTATCATTACGTAATAAGTACAGGGGATACAAAATTATGTAAAGTAGGCCTTGCTCTCAAGAAACCCACAGGATTATTGCAAAGAATGTTATAAGAACTTTTGGATTTATGCTTCTAGCATGTATTTTTTAGGCCCAGATAATATTAAGCACTTGAATATTTATTTAAATAGCACCTAGTTGAAGTTTTCTAGCTGATTTAAATATATTGCTCTAGGGGAAGTAAACTTAATATAAAATACCAGAAAATGACAGATATTTTAATTCATGGGGCTTTGTGAAATATAATCTACATTTATGGGAGCTACAGCCTTAGCTACCAATTGTAATTTTAAAAACTCTCTGAAATTTTATTAATTTATTAGTGCATTTGGCAAATATTTATTGAGCATCTATTACATTTCAAGCACTGTATTCTGTTATAAATGCCTGCAAGAAAGTGGCTCTCTAGATTTAAAACTCTTTCTATAATGCTCTACTTTAGCTGAAAATCTATGATTACAAATTATGTTTATTATGCTAGAAACCAACTCTTTTGCTGGGCCTGAATCAAACCAGAAGCCAAGTTTAAGAAGTAGCTTCTTAACAGCTTCTAAGCTTTCTATGTGCACTCTTTCTATAAAGCCTTGGATTTAGAAAAAGGATTCCAAATTTAAAATGACATTTATCTCAAAAGTAAATCAATATTTAATGATAGTCTGATTAATAATCATGATTTTATGAACTTGGAACATTTAGCATGAAAGCACCAAGACACATTTGTTCTAAGCTATTCAGACTAGGAAAAAAATAGTAAAGATGGACCTTTTCTTTCTAAATGTTACTGTACCACATTCTTATTTTGGTATTACCTCCTTGGAAAGCTTTTTATTTGTGAAGAGTAGGACAAAGAATTTCAAGAATCAGACAGTCACTTTCAAAGGATTAAAAGAAGCTACAATGTTATCTAGATGATAAACCCTAGGACAATACCTTACAGTCTTCATATAATTCATATTGAATCTATTATATATGATAAATCTCCAAAATGTCTTCATTGAGGTGAAATTGTTTTTCATTTTTTTGTTCTGATTTTTGTTAATGATCTGAACTGATAGAACAACTTTTGTAAATAAGCACCAACAGGAAAGACAAGATGGCTGATGAGAGACACCAGCTATTAGATCACCTCAGATAGAAGGAAGTTTTAGATGACAAAGAAAAAAAATAAACAATCATACACTGGGTATAATTCTGAGGGGAAAGTCCCACAATCTACAAGAGATTCTACAAGAGAGAAAGTTGTGGAGCAGAACAGGAAGGAGCGAGGAAATCAGCAGAGAACAAACTCTAAGAGGCCTAGAGTCCAGCAAAAAAGGCTAGGTGGAGCAGCTTGTTTCTTCCTCCCCCATCTCTGACTGGTAGTCAGCAGGCTCTTGAGCTGCAGGAGAGCCTATCTGCTGTCATGAGCCCCAAAGCTGCTACAGCCAGTAAACTAGAGCTCCGTGAAGACAAGGCACCAGCCTGTTAGCCCCCTTGGGGCATTTCCTGTCACCATGAACCTGAGCCAAGATGGCAGGTGCTATGTTGCTTTTCCATACACTGTACATCTTTGTCCTCCCCGGAGAGCTTCAGCCCTCCGGTTTTCATCTTGTTCATTCCCACATAAACATTTCCCAAGTCCAGCCCAGAATGACAAAGCTACAGCTGTTTAGCATGAGTTCAGGTCTGAGGTTGGTGGGATCCAGGGAATCTGCGTGACCCCAGAGCCTGGATATCCCAAGCAGGTTGCCTTCTGGAAACGGGGAAAGGTGAGCAGAGTGCTAGCTTTTCTCCATATATACCAGACCCTTTTCTTCTCCTTCCCCTTCCCTCCCCTTGGCTGCAGAGAGGGATGATTGAGCCACGGTTATCAGGAGCTGCTGCTTCTCCCCCGTTAGTAAATATATCACATTGGGGCTTGCAGAGACAGGGTCTCAAACCTTTCCTTTTAAAGACCTGTAGAGGAATAAGGAGTAATTGGACTATAAAGTCCCTGCTCACTGGCATTTCCTGGTCCTGCTTGCCTGGCTGCTCCATCAGAGCAGGGCACACCCCAAAGTGCAGGAAAATCAAACCTGCTTGAGCACTCCATAAGCGGCTTGGGACCAGCATGTTTCTCCTTGGCACAATTAGGGAGTGATCTTTGGGAACTTGGGGACCTCCCACCAGGCCAGACCCTCTATCCCCAAGACTCAACTGTGTTGCTTGGAGGCATGAAGGGAGATTTATGAACTAATCTTGGGAGGTAAGTAAGCTCATGTGGGCAGAATTAAAAAGAGAGTTCAGTGTGGGTCCCAGCCACAGCACACTAATAGAGCACCCTCCCCCTACAAGAAGGCTGTGTCCTCAGCCCAGGGCAGGCTCTTGGACAGAGAAGCTCTCAACCTCTACCACCAACGTGGGGGCTCACTCTCAGCAGATGCCAGAGGAAGACCCCAGAGCAGGGGAGGGGGGAGAATAGCAAAACCTGCTCCTGATAGCCAGACTGTGAACCTCAGATTGCCCTGCATCCACAAGCAGGCTTTCTGGTTGGGTGGAGCCACTTCAGCCTTTCCCTGGCAGCTTTCTCCAGAAGCTGGGAACAGACCTGGACTCCTGTTGAAACAGCCATCTTACCGGATTTTGTGGAGCCTGAGGGTAAACTTACTTAACCTGTCCCTGTCCAGCCTCACTACCCCACCTACCTCTGTGGTGGTGGAGAATAAAGATTCACCATGAAGTTCCAGAAACCCACCCATCACCTGGGGCATTCAAGTGCTTATCCTAAGGAGCTAAAAACAGTCACAAGTCCCCAAAACAATGCAGCTTCTTCCTTCCAGCAAGTGCCACCTACTGACAGGGAGGTCAATTTGCATCATTACTGACTCAATCATACAGGGTGTGGTTGATTCTTACACACAAGCACCATCTATTCTCAGAGATTAAATTGGAAATGCCAGTACAATTCACACCATTAAGAAACCATAAGGCTGCCAGGCACAGTGGCTCACGCCTATAATCCCAGCACTGTGGGAGACTGAGGAGGGAGAATTGCTTGAGCTCAGGAGGTCGAGACTTGTCTGAGCAACAGTGAGAACCTGACTCATAAAAAAAATGAAAAACCCAACCAGACACTGAGGCAAGCACCTATAATCACAGCAGCTTCTAGAGGCTGGGGCAGCAGAATGCCCACAGCCTAAGTCAGAGGTTGCAGTGAGCTCTGATTGCACTCTGCTCAGGGCATAGGGTGGCACTCTGTCTCAACAACAACAAAAACGATAAACCATAAGGCTGGGGAAAGAGAAAGAACTTCAGAGATCCCCATTTTCCTCACCAAAGTGAATCTTTCCACACACATACCTCAACCACTGCTATAGCCTACAAACAACTATCAACTGAGAAAACCACCACACTAAGGATACCTATTACCAAGACATCCATCCAGAGCCTAGATTACCATCAAAGTACCCAGAGGCAAAACCAAAGGTTCTTACCCAACATATGCTATAGAACAGACACTCCTTTATAAGTGAGGGGAGGAAAATCCCCATCTACACACATAAGAATCCAAAAATAAGATGTGGCAGCTTCCACAGATAAAATGAAACTCCAGCATTATGAAAAATAAGAGTTAAAGGACACTCCTGAAAGGAAATACCAACTCTGTAGCAATGGATACCAACTAAAATAAAAATACTGAAAATGACAAATAAAGAATCCTAAATATGGATTGTAAGAAAACTCAATAATATTCAAGACAAAATGGAAAAACAACTCAAAAGAAATCAGAAAAAAAAAATTAAGGAAATGAATGAAAAATTCACTAAAGAGATGGACATTTAAAAAAATGGAATTTCTGGACATGAGAATTTCATTTAAGGAAATATAAAACAGAGTAGAAAGGAGAAGAAAGGATCTCAGAGCCTGAGGACAACTCCATTGAATTAAATCAGTCAGCCGAAAATAAAGAGTAGAGAATTAAGAGAAATGAACAAAGCCTATAAGAAATAATGCGATTATGTAAAATGGACAAATGTAAGAATTATAAGCATCTATGAGGGTAAAGAAGAAAATTCACAAAGGCTGGAGTACATAGTTGAGGGAATAATTGAGGAAAACTTCTCTGATTTTGCTAAAGTACAAGAAGCTCAGTGAAGACCTGGTAGATTCATTGCAAAGAGGCAATCACCAAGACACATAGTCATCAGACTGGGCAAAGTCATTATGAAGGAGAAATTTCTGTGAACCACAAGGTGAAAACATCAAGTAACTTATAAAGGAAAACTCCATAGGCTAACTGCAGAATTTCCAACTGATCATACAAGCCAGAAGGGATTGGTGCCCCATCTTCGGTCTTCTTAAACAGAACAACTGCCAACCTAGAATTTTGTAACCTGTAAAACTAAGTTTCATGTATGAATAACAAATAAAGATTTTTCTAGAGAAGCAAACATTGATGGAATTTGTAAAGACCAGACCTGCCCTCTAGAAAATTGCCTGGATCAGCACAATAGACACCCACCAGTATAAAAACACCCTAAATCTAAAGCTCATATGAAACAGTAGCACAAGAGGTGAAACAATCCAATAAGGTATGACAGAACAGCATCATACCTATCAATTCTATCAATCAACATGAACAGTTTAAATGCCCAATTCAAAGAGATATAGGCTGGTCGAATGGATGAAAACTATAACCCAAATATCTGTTATCTACAGGAAACACATCTAACCCACAAGGACTCATACAAACCCAAGGTGAAGGAATAGAAAAAATATTCCATGCAAATGAAAACCAAAAGAAAGCAGGTGTAGCCATTTACATATCAGATACAATTGAATTTAAATAAAAAATAATAAAGACAGACAAAGAGTCATTATATAATGGTAAAGGGAGCAATTCAACAAGAAGATATAACAATCTTAAATATTTATGCTAACACTGGAGCACCCAGATTCATAAATCAAACCCTACTAAGCAGGGAGAGAAACAGCAACATCATAATTGTCAGGGACTTCAAATCCCATTGACAGAGCTAGACATTTCATTGAAGAAGTAAATAAATGAAGAAACATGGGCTTAAATAGGACTCTAGAATAAATGGGCTTAACAGACATTTATAGAACTTACCCCCAAATTATTGAACATACATTCTTTTCATCAGCACACAGAACATTCTCAAAGACTGATCATATCATAGGCCACAAAACATTATTTCAATAAAATTTAAAAAATACAGAAATAATACCATTTGTCTTTTAAATCACACTGGAATAAAACTACAAATCAACTCCAGTAGAAGCCCTCAATAGTACATAAAGTCACGGAAATGAAACAAACTGCTAAGTGAACAATGAGGGTCAATAATGAAATTAAAAGATTCCTTGAACTGAAGCTATCAAAATCTAGGTCAGTCCTAGGGGGAAATTTCATAGCCTTAAATGCCTACATCAAAAAAGAAACAAAGATCATAAATCAACAGATCTCAAGGAAAAAGGAAAGGAAGACCAAACCAAATCCAAAGGCAGCAGAAGAAATAACAAAGGTCAAAGCAGAACTAAATGAAATGGAAAACAAACATGATACAAAGAGTTTATGAAGAAGGTCCCAGTGGCAACCACAGAAACAACAAAAATAAATGGCATTTGATTAAATGACAAAGCTTCTGCACAGCTAAAGAAATAATTAACAAAGCAAATAGATAACCCACAGAATGAGAGAAAATATTTGCAAGCTATATATCTGATAGAGGGTTAATAACCAGAATCTACAAAGAACTCAAGCAAATCACCAAGAAAAACCCAAACAAGCCCATTAAAAAGTGTACAAAAGACATGAACAGACGCTTTTCAAAATAAAATAGACAAATAGGTAATAAACATGAAAAAATGGTCAACATCACTAGTCATCGGGGAAGTGCAAATTAAAATCACAATCAGATATCATCTTACCACTGTTAGAATGGCTTTTATTAAAAAGTTCAACCACAATAGATGCTGATATGGATGCAAAGAGAAAGGAATGCTTATACACTGTTGGTAGAGCTGCAATTTAGTACAACCTTTATGGAAAATAGTATGGAGCGTCCTCAAAAACTTCAATAGTACTACCATTTGATCTAACAATCCCCCTACTGGGTATTTATCCAAAGGAAAATAAGTCATTTTATCAAGCAGACACCTGTACTTGGATGTTTATTGCAACACAATTTGCAACTGCAAAGGTGTGGAATCAACCAAAATGTCCAGAGGTTCATGAATGGATTAATATATACTATGAAATACTACTTAGACGTGGGAAAGAGTGAACTAAGGCCTTTTCCAACAATTTGAATGCAACTGGTAACCATTATCCTAAGTGAAGTATGGGAAGGACAGGAAAACAAACGCCACGTGCACTTGCTATTAAATTTGAACCAACCAATGAGCACGCATGTGCACAGAGGGAAGTAAAACTCAGGGGAAATCAAGTGGAGGGAGTAGGGAGAAGGGATGCTTAAAAAACTAACAGGTACAATGAAGACACCTGGGTGATGAGAACACTTATAAAACCCTGACTCGAGCACAACAAAAGCTGTCCATGTAACCAAAAACATTTGTACCCCTATGATATTCTGAAATAAAAATAAATAAATAAATTGAGATTCAACCTGAACAGTAAATTAACTTTCTATGAATTACAACTTGGGATAGAAGGGAGCAAACTAGTATGTGTACATTATTGAAAAATATTTTGAAATCCCACAGTCCAAGTTTCAAATCATAGCTCTTCACCTACCAGCTATGTGGACTTGCACCTCAGTTTCTTCAGATGAAAAATGGGGAAAAAAAAATAAGACCTGTTAAACAATCTGTGAAGCTGAAATGGGATAATTGGGAAAGGCCTGGCATAGAGCCTCATTCAGAGAAGTTCTACCAATAAAAGTCAGTTCCTTTCTGTCTTCTATTCCTCCAACGTCTACAAAGAAATTGCTAGAAATAAAAGGGAGGTATTGATTATCCATTAAAATCCATTCTACTTTCCTAGTTCCCTGGATATTTTTTGACATTTTAACATATGGGGGAAATAAAAAGAAGGCTTTTTAAAAAATGTTCAAATACCATAGAAAGCTGAAATGTTTCTATACCCACTAATATCACAATTATCCAAATTTATTTCTGAGTGGCCCTGATTTAAAATAAATCTTTGTTTTACTTTTTACAAATCGAAACAGATTTTATTCATGTATTTTTCATTTAGGACAGGGAAAATATTATCTTTCACAAGAGTAATTTTACTATGATGTACTATTTTGTGCCTGAAAATTCATTTTTAGATTTTTTTCATATTGCTGCTAAAATGTGCAGTTAAATGATTCTCAGTCCAATATGATGCATCAAATTCTACCAAAATTAATCTCTTAAGTATAAAAATGAAATCTGTTTGCCTCACGTTCCTACCACTACACTAAGAGGTACATTAAAAAATAAAAATAAAGGAAAAAATTAAGCACAATGGAAAAGAAATCAATATGCAAAAGAAAAGGAACTTGGTAAAGGACACAGTGTTTGTAGGGGTCATGTGAGAGGTCAGTAAGGAAAGTAGAATAGGGGAAAAAAGAGCAAGAAAGAGAAGAGTGGACGGTGCAAAGCAAGAGGTCCTGCTTGGGAAAAGTGGGTGTGAGAAAGCGTTTAGGGTCATATTACACAGGTACTTAGAAAGATAAAGTTTGACATTGGTATACTACTTTATATTTCACACAGCGCACACAAATAAGGAAATGCCTTCGATAAAGAACAATTCCTATACATAGACAGGAACAAAAGAGACCATTCAAATCCCTGGAATAGGATGTTCCTGGGAGATGCTCATCAGAGTCAAAACAGGCTCGGGCACTAGAGATGACTTATATGCTAACATCTGGTAAACTGGAGGCCAACGCTGGCTGTAGGTGAATGTATCCAGAATTTAAACTATACTGTTTTTAAAACTTAGCATTTCCTAAAGTAGTCATGGTAATAATAGTCTAGACCAGTGAGAATAAATATGAGAGAATTTTAGGTTTGAGAGGATTTTAGGTCTGCCATAAAAATTTTTAAAGATTATTAATTAAATTATTTTCTAAAGTTTAAAGCACAGGAATTATAATCTTTTTTCAAACTCTTTTGTAAATTTTTGATCAACATAATTTAAGTGTGCTGTGGAAGGTTAACTATAGGTTCAAGTGTGCAGTGAAATACAATAGGTTGAAAAACACCCGGCTAGACCTATACCATCTAGTATGGTAGCCACTAGCCACACGTGGCTGCTTAAATTTAAATGCACTTTAAATACATTTGAAATTCAATTTCTCAGTCTGACAAGTCACATTTCACACATTCACAAGCTCATGTGACTAGTTGACTATGGCATTGAACAACACAGACCTAGACCATTCCCTGGTCACATCAAGTTCTATTGGAAAGCAGGCATCCTTCTACACTCTCTTTCCTGTGATGTTAGGAGGCTGAGTTATGGTCTTAAATACAAAGTTAAGTTCTATTCTTACGAAGAATAAGAGAAAAATTCTACTGAAAGCACCATGTTTCTCTTTGCCTATATCTCTATCCACTAGCCACTGCCACACTCACCAGTGGTAGACTATGTGCCTCCACCTACAAACTCTACTCCCATCTAGATTCCTAGGACCTCCTGATCCTCTTTGAGAAGAAGATAAAAAAGTAGGTGAGTTAAATGGTGCAGGGCCATAGCCTGCTGGTTTACCATCAGGCAAACCTGCTCTGGTCCTATTCTGGCCTACCCTCCACAGCAGTTCTTGGGAACTGGGCTCCCGGTGTAAAAAGAGTGTAAAAGGATGCCTGCCCTGCTCTGGGAGCCAAGGAGATGACTTTGAGTGACTTCTGACTTGAGAACAGAGATAAGGGTAAGAATTAATTTGGTGAAAGTGTGAAGGGAGAGCATCCCAAGCAACTATGCATGAAGGCCGTCTGGCAAGTAAGCTTGGACACCTCAGATGAACTACATTGAAGTCAGAAATTGCAGCAGAAAACAAGAGGTGAGCAGTGCCTGAGATGATGCTGGTGGAAAGGGGGCAGACTGTCCATCGCCCACTGTGTACAACAGCCGTATGCTAGTGATGCTCTGGGAAATGAAGGAGGACTGGGGGACCCCTTCCCAGTTAAAGATTCAGCCTTTATCCCAAGAAAAGTGGGAAATCACTTTTAAACATTTTAAGTAAATGAGCAACATGATCAGGTTTGCAATTTGTAAAACAAAATAAATAAATAAAGCAAAGTACAAACGTAATTGAGAAGGCAAGAATAGAAGCTAAGAGTCCAGTGAGGAAGCTGTAGTGAAAGTCCAGGAAAGTGTGGTTGGTAGTTTGGTAATAGCCTAAGAAAGAGTCCTGTCCACTGTGGCTGGATCCCTTCATTGATAATGTGACCATCACCTGGTTCTCCTGAGAATGAAGATGTCTAAAGTGGATGGACTCCTGTGTGCCACTTGCAAGAGACTTCATCCTAAACTCTATGTCCCCACAAACCACAGCATTCTTTATGTGTATGGGGCTGGGCCATTTTAATCTGCCTGCCTGTCTGTCTCTGCCTTTCCGAATCTCCACATATGGCCAGACACCTTTCCCCATATTTGGCCAGGATATCTCCTGATACTCTGAAAGTCTAACTTCCTATCTATTGGGACAAGCACAGCCACAATTCTCTACCTGCTGATCTCCTTTTAGGCTGGATTTTCCTGTTAGAAAATTAAAAGGGGCATGTAAAAAGAACCAAATATCTCAAGACCTAGAGTCTGCAGAAATTAACACAAGTGGCCAAAGGCAGAACACTAAATTATCTCTGAGAAATGACAACAGCATAATGGGTCAACTCCCCCCGATTTAGCATGCCATAGCTGCATGCTTCTGCTCCCCTTCCCTTCCAAAATAGTTCCCAAGCCAAAGAATCATCAGTCATTGGGCCTATGGCAGACTCACTGAAATTAGCACTAGAGAGGACCTGGGGGTTCCAAGTTTGCTTTCGGACAGATCGTAAGCCGCATGCGGGTAAGGACTAGGTTTGTTTAACCTCATGGCCTAGCAGAATGCTCTCCATCTGAAAAGTGCTTACTAAATATTTTCTGAGTGCATTTTTAAAAGCTGGCTACAATTGTGAGCCAGTTAAGAGTATGAGAAGCATTAAGACCTCCTGGGAAAGAATTGCTTCTTGGTTTCAGAATAAAACCATAATGGATCGTTTGGCTCCTACAGGCAAATGTCCTTGTGGAAGTCAGAGACATACAAGAGTTACATTGTCCTGCATAATAAACTACCTCTGACTTTTAGAAAGTCACTTTAAGAAAGGACAGTGGGAAAATTCTGGATGAAGAGATGGAAGTATCTAGAGGCAAAGAGACCTGGAAAATGTCTGGTATCAGGGCCCCAGTGAGATATAGACAAGTGTTAGAATCCCTGTGATGAGAAATGGTAAATGTGTTTCTAAAAGCATTAACATCTAACATTTAATTAGAATTAGTTTCTTGTCTATGCTATTATTACCATCCTATATCCCAAAGCACATAGTCAGAGTCTGTTATATACAAGAGCATTATAAAAGTGGTGCTTTAGAGAATGAAGGTAGATGTGTCTCCCAAGAAGATGTTCCAGAAGACTGAGTGGAGAGCCCAAGAGAAAACAGGCAGGCAAAGGGAGAGATGCCATTCATATTACGGATTAACTAGGGGGTGACAATAATACAAACATTCCCACCCTCAACTTGTTTTTGAAGAAAGATGACAACAGCAGGAATGGCTAGCTGTCTATTTAAATCTGTGCTTCACCTTCATAAGGGAGAATTGTCACTGAGAAGTTGAGCCAGGGATTACATTTCCCAGCCCCCTGGCATCTAGGTGGGGCTCTTTGACTAGGTCTCAAAAGTGGAATATAAGCAGAAGTGTTGTCACATCTGACTCAAGATGTTTAAGAGGACGTTGTGCCTTTTCTGATCTCTCTCTCTCTTTCCTTGATAATTATGTCAAATCATGAACATTCTGGAGTTTGTAACAGCAGTTATCATTATCATAACTTACCTTTTTTTTTAAATTTCAAAATACAAAGTGTCCCCTTAAGTTTGCCCATAAAGTTGTCTCTTTACAGAGAGGTGCTGACACATAAAGAATATTTCAAAATAATACCTTTTAAATACTTTGTGATAAATACTTTGTAAATAAAGGTACATTTAGCTATCATTTTCCCTATGTATGGGGACTTTACAGGCCATCTTTGGAACACACTGTATTAAAGGGATATAAATGTTTTTGTTACATGGATATCTTTACAATGCTTAAGTCAGGGCCTTTAGTGTGCCCATCACCCAAATAGTGTTTATTGTACCTGACAGGTAGGTCTAACTTATCTTGAATTGATACCTTGTGGGGTGTGTGTGTGTGTATTCCACAAAAATGTGAAAATATGGCATTGGACATCAGCAAGGAGACAGACACAGCAGATGAGAGGCCTGGACCATGCTGTCCCTTGGCAAAACTGTGATTACTTAAGAGGGCAGATCTATAGCTTTGGAGGAAATGGTTGGAAAGAGCCAGCATGTTAGAGCATAGTGGTTACTCCTCACTGCCCACCACAAGGTATTACTGAATAATTCATGACCTCAGGAAAGAAGGGCCAGTTTGAGAACAGAGGTAAGGCAGAAAAGCCAAAGTGTAGAAATCTGAGACCTCATGAAACTGGAACAACCTACTGCTTTAGAGACGAAAATAACAATGAAAAAGGTTTTGAGTGACAGAAGTCCTTTATGACTTCCTAGTTAAAGTGACTCAGCCTTCCAGTAAAGAATTTTTTTTCTTTTTTTTGTAGAGACAGAGTCTCACTGTACCGCCCTCGGTAGAGTGCCGTGACATCACACAGCTCACAGCAACCTCCAGCTCTTGGGCTTATGCGATTTTCCTGCCTCAGCCTCCCGAGCAGCTGGGACTACAGGCGCCCGCCACAATGCCCGGCTATTTTTTGTTGCAGTTTGGCCAGGGCTGAGCTTGAAGCCACCACCCTCGGCATATGGGGCCGGCACCCTACAGCTACAGGTGCCGCCCCCAGTAAAGATCTTATTAATGAAGTTACTTAACCACTCAAGCCTATTTTGAGATGACCCCAACATAATTACTCCATATGTGGGTAGTTGAGATGCAAGCAAAGGAATGAAGTAGGTTCAAAAATTATGAATAAGAACCTTCATTAGTTAGTAGTTAGTAGCATAATTGACAGAAAGCAAATAGATATGTAACCTATGAAGATTTTGAGGGAATATTATTGTCAAAGAAATTAAGAGGGAAACTTAAGAAAAAAGAAAGAGAAACAGTGACTATAAAATGACCTATAGGCATCTAGACTTGGACTGTGAAAAAGAAGGCTGAGGAAGTATCCTAAGTTTCAGGAAGCACACTTCTCAATGTCTATTTTGGATGTGGCCATACAGAGTAGTGAACAATGAGGAACCTCCCAGAGGGTGGCCAGGGCTACTGGGAACAATGAACAAAGGTGTTCTTCCACGATAGCAAATCAGCATCTAAAAAAGAAATTTGCTCTATTGCCAGAACAGGGGTTCTTCAACAATTTCTAGTAAGATCTATTCCACGTTGTGGGACAATGACTAGTCTATGTCTCCCACTCTTCTCATTCAAGGTTTGAATGCAATTATTCTAACCTTGACCCTCATTGTACAGGCATACCTCAAAGATCTCGTGGGTTCAGCTCCAGACCACTGCAATAAAGCAAATATTGCAACAAAACAAGTTAGACAGTATTTTTTTGTTTCCTAGTGCATATGAAAGCTGTGTTTACAAAGTACTGTAGTCTATTTAGTTTGCAATAGGTTGTGTATAATGGAATATATACTAAATTAAAAATACTGTATTGCTAAAAAGTGCTAATGATCACCTGAGCCTTCAGTGGGTCATAATGCTTTTGCTGGTGGAAGGTCTTGCCTGTTGATGCTGCTGACTGATAAGGTAACTGAAGGTTAAAGTGGCTATGTTGATTTCTTCAACGAAGACGACAATGAAGTTTGCCACAGACTGTTCAGAGGTCTCCATAGCATGTGATGCTGTTTGATAACATTTTACCCACAATAGAACTTCATTCAAAATTGAAGTCAATCCTTTGAAACCCTGCTGCTGATTTATCAACTTAAATCTGTTTGATGCTATAACATTCAATAATGTTACAGCAGCTTCTCCAAGAGCAGTTTCCATTTTAAGCAGCTACTTTGTTGGCTCATCCAAAACAAGAAACTCCTTACCTGCTCAAGTTTGATCATGAGATTGCTGCAATTTAGTCTTATCTCCAAGCTTCTAAAGCTAGTTCTCTTGCTATTTCCACCACATCTGCAGTTACTTCCTCCATGGTGTCTTAACCTTTCAAAGTCATCCATGAGAGTTGCAATCAACTTCTGCCAAACTCCAGTTAATGCTGATATTTTGACCCCCTCTTATGAATCATGAATGCTCTTAATGGCATTTAGAGTGGTGAATCCCTTCCTGAAGGTTTTCAAATGATTATGCTCAGATCCATCAGAGGAATCACTATCTACGGCAGCTACAGCCTTACAAAATGTATCTCTAGAATAATAAGGAATGAAAGTCAAAATTACTCCTTGATCCATGGGCTGTTAACAGGCATGAAAATATTTATCTCCTAGTACATCTTCTTCAGAGCTCTAAGGTGACAAGGTGCATTTTCAATGAGCAGTAGCATTTTGAAAGAAATATTTTTTTTTTCTGAGCAGTAGGTCTCAACAGTGGGCTTAAAATAATTCAGTAAACCAAGCTATAGACAGATGTCCTGTCATTCATATTGTTGCATTTCAAGAGCCCAGATAGAGTAGATTAAGCATAATACCTAAGGGGCCTAAGAGTTTTGAAATGGGAAAACTTAGGATACTTCCTAAGTTCTGATTTCAACTTAAGTCCCTACTGCATTTCCGCTCCTAACAAGTGAGTCAGCCTGTCCTTTGAAGCGCTGAAGTCAGACATTGACTTCTCTTCCCTTGTTAAAGGAAGATAACCTCCCTAGAAAGGCCTAGATGGTATTTCTTCTGACAGAAGGCTGTTTCACCTATATTGAAAAGTAGAAAACAAATTTAGCTAAATCAATGATCAATGATCTTAGCTAAATCTTCTGGATAACTTACTGCAGCTTCTATATTAGCATTTGTTACCTCACCTTATGTTATGGAGATGGCTTCATTTTTACATCTTGTAAACTATCCTCTGTTAGTTTCCAACTTTTCTTCTGCAGCTTCCTCACCTCTTTCAGCTCTCACACGACTGAAAAGATTTATGGCCTCGCTCTGCCTTAGGCTTTGGGTTAAGAGAATATTGTAGCTGGTTTTTATAGCTGGCTTTATCTTCTATCCAGACCACTCACACTTTCTCCATATCAATAACAAGAATGCTTCACTTTCTTACTATTGTGCCATTATTGGAGTAGCATGTTTAATTTCCTTCAAGAATTTTTCCTTTACGTTCACAGCTAGGCTATATGTTTGGTGCAAGAGGCTCAGTTATTGGCCTATCTCAGCTTTAGATAAGCCTTCCTCAGTAAGCTTGGTCATTTCTAGCTTTTGACTTAAAGTGAGAGACATGTGACTCCTCTCTTCCCTGGTACACTAGAGGCCACTGTAAGGTTATTAATTGGTCTAATTTCAGTACTGTTGTGTCTTAGGGAAAAGAGAGGCCTGAAGAGAGGGAAAAATATATGGGAATTACCAGTTGGTGGAGCAGTTAGAACACATGCATGTATTAAGTTTGCCTTATAGGGGCACAGTTCATGGCATTCAAAACATTTACAATGATCACATCAAAGATCACTAGTCACAGATCACCATCATTGATATAATAACAAGAAAGTTTGAAGTAGTGTGAGAATCACCAAAATGTGACACCGAGACATGAAGTGGGCACAGGCTGTTGGAACAATGGTGCCATGACAGTTGCTTCACGTGAAGTTGCCACAAAATTGCAATTTGTAAAAAGTACAGTATCTGTGAAGGGCAATAAAGCAAAGTGCAATCAAATGGCACATGCCTGTATATTGTGAGGCTGATAATATGCCTTTAAGCACAAAGGCGTCTGGACAATGAGGGGCTATATCCAGACTTAGTGTCTTGGTTATGAGGGACTTGGTGTGCACTTTGAGAGGGATGCAATGCCTAAGTGGCATTCAGGCTGTCTCCTGAGTTTAAGATTTTCCTACCTATAGCATAAATTGTGTTTCTTTTTCCATGATACAGAAATATTGCTGCGAGTAGCAGCAATTACACATTCCAGTTCTCTTTATACACAGATGGAGCAAGGTGACTATCTCACCCACAGAATGTGAATGGAAGTGAGGTGTGCCCCTCTTGTATGTGCTTTCTCTATGTTCATTCTCATTCAAAATGTCAGCTAGATACAGAGAACTACGAGTTCCTAGAATCAAGAGTCTAGGTCCCCACATAACCACACAAAACACACACACTGGATTCTCATATAAGCAAAAAAAAAAAAATGCTTACTCTACAAACTACTGAAATATGGAGGTTTACCACAGAAGCTCAAGATAGCTTAACTAATATTAATATAATGACCCTGAAAAGAAAAGAAGGAGACTAATTTCTTCCTGCTACAATGACCAGTATTGGGAGCTAGAAGACTTGGAGACACTTGGATTGCAAACATTTGCCATTGGGAATCAAACTCTCTTGCCCTTCTACACCATCCTTGTTTAAGGTAAATCCTGAACCTTATCCTACTTATATTCCTCAGCTGACTCCTAACTAGTCTCCTAAGGGTTAATCTTTTCTTGTCTTGCTGTTCATACTCCTCATGCCAGCTCAGAAATTATCTTCAAAAACGAAGTGGACAATGTTCCCTTTTAAAAAGTAGTTAACTCTCCACCACCAGTCCTACAGGATAAAGTCGAAATGACGTAGGGTGGCCTACAACACCTTTCCCATCCAACTGCAGTCTTCTTCTCCCATCACTTCCGAACAGGTTGTGTACACTGAATCGCAGTGACCAGCCAAGCCCTTTTGATGATGCTACTTTGTAAATGCTGCTCCCTCTGTCTAGACTACTCTCCATCTGCCACCCTTTCCACCAGAATGATCACTCATCTTTTTTATTTTTAAGTTTTATTTTATTGTTACTTTAGATTATTATGGGTAAATAAATCATGCATATATTTATGGGATATATGTGATGTTTTAATCAGGCATACAATGTATAATGATCAAATGAGGGTAATTCAGATAACTACTACTACCCCTACCATTTATCACATCTTTGTGTTAAGAACATTCCAATTCAGCTCCTTTAGTTATTTGAAAATATACAATAAATTATTGGTGACTACAGTTACCCTGCTGTGATATCAAATGCTAGACCTTGTTCATTCCATCTAACTATATTTTTTAGCCATGAACCATCCACACTTTATCCCTCCTTCCCGCTACCTTTCCCAACCATCTAGTAACCATCTAGTTACTAGTAACCATGATTCTACTCTCTATTTCCTAGAGTTCAGTTGTTTTAAGTTTTAGGTTCCATATATGAGTGAGAACACGCCACTTTGTCTTTCTGTACCTGGCTTATTTTACTTCATGATTTGTAGTTTCCTCTATTTTGATGCAAATGAATGGATTTAATTCTTTTTATGGCTGAATAATATTCCTCTGTGTATTTGTATCACATTTTCTTTAGCCACTCATCTGCTAAAGAATGGTTAAGACTGATTCCAAATCTGAGCTGTTGTGAATAGTGCTGCTGTGAAACATGGAAGTGCAGGTATCTCCTTGCTATCCTGTTTTTCCTTCTTTTGATTTGTATTTCTCTGATGATTAGTGATGAACATTTTTTTTCATATACCTACCTACCATTTCTATGTCTTCTTTGCAATAGTCTATTCAGATCTTTTGGCCGATTTTGAAATCAAATTACTTAACATTTTTACAATTGAGTAGTTTGAGCTCCTTATATAATCTGGTTATAAATCTTTTGTAAGAGTGATAGTTTGAAAAAAGTCTTTTCCCACATGTGGATTGTCTATCACTTTCCTGACTTTTTTTAAATTTCAGATTAATATAAGAGTACACACAATTAGGTTACATCGTTTGCATTGCAAGGTAGTAAGGTAAAGTACGAGTCGTGGTTGAGTTCTTCACCTACAAGGTATACCATATACCCCTACATTATCACTTGACAGGTGAGAGCTTCCTCCTTCCTTATTGAATTTAACTTGTTTTTCTTTTGTGTAGGCCTGTAGTTGTTCATCTACTAGCTTCAAATCAGTATTGAGTATATTGATGCTTCTCTTTCCATTTTTGAGATACTTTGCTAAGGAGAATATTTTTCAACTCCATCCAGGTAAATACAAAAGATGTAAAGTCTCCAAATTTTTATGGCTAAATGGTATTTCATGGTATACATATATTAGATTGTTTGTTCATTGTATAGAAGGCTTTTAGCTTAATGTGATCTCAATTTTTGCTTTGGTACCTGTGCTTTTGTGGTATTACTCAAGAAATTTTTACATAGACAAATGACCTGAAGAGTTTCCTCATATTTTCTTCCAGTAGGCTCATAGTTCCCCTTAATTTCTTCATTGGCCCAAGGTCATTCACCAGCCTATTATAATTTCCACATATTTATGTAGTTTCTAAAGTTCTTCTTGTTGTTGATTTCTAGTTTTGTCCCATTGTGGTTAGAGAAGATATTTGATATGTTTTCACATTTTCTGAATTTTTGAACACTTGTTTCGTAGTCAAAGTATGGTCTACCCTTGAGAGTAACCTCTGTTCTGGGAAGAATATGTATTCTGCAGCTGTTGCATTAAATGTGCTCTAAGTATATATTAGATCCATTAGTCCATAGTACAGAGTAAGTCCTAAGTTTTTTTTGTTGTTGTTGTTGTTGCTGTTGTTGTTGTTGATTTACGTCTGGACTATCTGTGCAATGCTGCAAGTGGTGTGTTGTGGTCTCCAGTATGAAAGATATTACCAAGGCTATCAATGAAGTACTGTGTAAGGCAAAATATTGGGAAGAGGAGTGGAGCTTCCATGCCCATCCTTGACATGTCACCCTCTATTTGGAAGTTTTCTGTATGTTCAGTTACTTGTTGGCATCTTGGTACAATATTTTTTCCTCCAGTGGAAAGAATTTCTTCCTCCACTGAAATGAGTCTTATTTCCTACAATCACACAAGATAGGTCAGAGAATTTCTTTATGGCCAGCTCCAAGACAGAAAGGCAAGGGAATATTCTTTTTTATTCTAGTATTCTACAAATTGGTTTAGCAGATCTGTCTTCTCCCATCCATATTATTCATGATTTCAAGGGTCAAGCTCAACTACATAGACACTTAAAGTCTAAGAAAACACATGCTTTAATTTTGTATTTGTTGTCATGAACACTGGGTCAGACTCAGGCCAGGAGCCAGGACTGGGCATGCCCTCTGTGCCTTGGCTTTCTGAAGGTCGGTGGTGGGCAATGATCTCCCCTCTCCTGCCACTCCAGAGGTACTTGTGTTGGTAAGAGGAAGCTGGAGCCACATACAGTGGCAATGACCCTGGAGGTGATGATGACACAGCCATGACCTGTGCTGCTATGAACACATATATGGTCGTACGGGTGCTAGGGAAGAAGATGGAGATCAATGCTGAGGGTATGTGTTGGACCTGGTTCTGCACAACATGGGGTTTGCTGACTACAGCTTCTTCAGCTGTGAGACCCCTGATGATAAGACATAGGCAAAACTCACAATGCAGAGTTGGGGGGGCACTGCCAGAAGTGAGGCAGTCTTGGCCTGGAGGAGCATCGAGGAGGAGAGAAGGGAAGGAGGGAAGAGAAAGGAGGAAGAGAGGTGTAGGGCCCAGATGACAGATAGGTGAGAAGGAGGGGGGTCTCCAAGGCAAGTCCTGGGTATGTGGCCTTGGGCTGGGGCAAAGGAGGAAGGGGTGGACTTCCAGCTGGAGGGCTAGACCCCTGGGGGTTGGGGCAGCCTCCTAGGCCCTGCTTGAGTTCCTGGGGAACCCAGCTGCCCACGTATCAGGGTCTGAGGGTGAGGATCTCTGTGCAGTAACTCATCTTTTTAAAAGGAGCTAGATGTCACTTCATCTGTTAAGTCTTGCCTGGCACTCCCACGTAGAAAATGAAACTCTTGACAGCTCTGATCAAATCATCTCTATCAGCCAGCCTCACATATTGTGACTACTATTAAGATGTCTTGAATGTATAGCAATCTATATGGTTTGGTGTTTATCTTTGTTGGTGTTTATATTGTTGATTATTAGGCCAACTTCTAAATTACTTACATACTAAAAACTTAAGAGAATTCTGTTTTTCCAAAATAGCCAGTCACACAGTAGAACTGGATTGGCTTTCTTCAATGAGAAAAAAATAGCCATAATCAATGCTTCAGTGAATTTTCTAAACTTGTGAAGTAGTTGGAGAGCAAGGCCCAGAAAAGCAGGAAAGTCTGCAGTGTGGCACACATTCCCCCTCCATCACAACTTCCACACATCTCACTAGACACCGATGTCAATAAAAGTGTGCTTTCTATTATCTATGACTAGATCCTAGCCCTATTGTACATGACATACTTTTACACAGGAATTTTCCAAGAATGTAACTACCATATTTGGAACATCACCAAGATTTGCTCCACATTTTGGAAAGTGATGTCACCCATTATAATGCTGCTCCTGTTAAGTGATTCAGTTATACTGCACACTCACATCTGTTTACAATTGTTGCTGTCACACTCAATGAATATATTTATTTCACTCTTAGTTCAAAATGCAAATATCCAAAGGGTCACCAATATTCAGTTGAATGTTATCTTTTTATCCAAATTTATCTTTTTATCTTACCCAAACTTATCTTCTTGTCCAAACTTACACTTTTTAAGTGGTAAGCGTCTATTTTGTCACATCTTCCAGTGAAGTTATATGTCAATATATACATATTGATACGTCTATTTTACCTTTGGCTTACTTTCCTCTTATTTATCCTTTCTATTATAGATAGGGAATTCATGTTGATTTTCAAAGATTATATGTGCAACACTTATATAGAAGGAATAAATTCCACTGTTCATTAGCAGAGTAGGATGACCAAAGTTAACAATAATATATTTTCAATGTAACTTGAAGAAAAGATTTAAAATGTCCCAATACATAGAAATGATAAATGCACAAGATACTGGGTACCCTAAATACCCTGATTTGATCATTACATGTTCTATGAATATAACAAAATCTCACACATACCCCGTAAGTACAAATATTATGTATCAACAAAAATTAAGTAAGTACAATATTACATGTATAGATAAGTTACGATACCTATTAATATCATTTCCAGAAAGTAAAGGGGACATTACCAAATAGTGCTTCAAAAAAGAGGGCACTGGATCTGACTGAATAGAGAATCAAGGCTCTAAATATATCCAGGAACTGAAAGCAACTGTATTTTCTCCCCCTTGAGATGCTTCTGTTATGCAACTACTCAATCAGATTGCTGTCCCAGCCTGCCAATAGCATTTACAATTTTTTTTGTGTGTGTGATTTGTTCATCTATACATGTAGACTGTGAGGGCATGGTGTCTTATTCATATTTATGTCCCTAATAACTAGCTTAGGGCTTAGCACAGGGAAGGAACTCAGTGCATATCTTTAGGATGAAATAACAAATAAGGAGTGATGCACTCCCTTGCTCTCATGATAGAACTCCGAATCAATTATTCAACATTTTGTCTATACCACTCTTACAAAGCCTTCTTCATTCTGTCTGAAGCCTCAGCGTCTGTTGGGTACAAACTTCCTCTCCTTTTTTCCTCCTCCTTGTGGTGCTAAGCAGTATTGCATCTGCCACTGTATCCCAAGAGAGCCTCAAAGAGAAGTCAATAAATACTTCAAACAAATGATTCCCCAGGAATACTGCTATGCATCATGATTGGGATTTTCAGGACTAACAGTACAGTTCTCTAGGTACATTACTGATTAAAAGGGATTTGGTGGATTGGCCTGAGGACCTAAACATCATTTAAAGTACTGTTTTTATGAGGAAAGGTAAACAAGTTCTAAAATAGCCAAACTTTTAAAATGAACTTTCTTATAACAAGCCAATTTTAGATTGACAGCTGGTTATATAATGTAACTGAACCTGTAAGACCTAATATATGTGTGAAAAATAACAATGTCAATCAATCATGATGATATAACTAAATATTGGATTCTATGGCATCCTGTAAGCAACAGATAAACATTATATCTTTCAAATTTAATCCAGATAATATTTTTCACATAAACAGATGCAGTGGCTATTTAGAAAAAACTTTACTTCAAATATTATATAAACTTTTACGGAAGAAAATATCAATTTATGATTTATGGTCTCGTGATTTTATTATATTTAATACTTAATAAAATAAATGCATTCTAAAAATATACTAGTAAGTAAATCTGGTAAGTGAGTATATTTTAATTTCCATTAAAATATTGGGGTTACATTTTATAGAGAAAAAATGGGGAAGTACGTAAAAGAAAATACTCTAAAACTAGTAATTTTTTAAAACATGTATATGTAATTCTAAAAATAGCTAAAATAAAAGTATTTGTAGTACCACACTTTATTCAAAGTAATTCACAAAATTTTTTTAAAACTGAAAATTAAAATAAACTATCATCAGAAATTGACCAAACAGATATCTGTGTCCTGTGTGAGGCAGCCTCAGTTTCTAGGGTCACCATAAGGATAATACTTTCTAATGTGTTAGGATTCTGATAAAATCCCACCCACATTTTAAAAATCAGCCTCAAGCTAAACTGCCTTCTTATTTCAAATTCATGCTGACAATTTGGGAATCTTCTCCTACAAGGAAGAAATATGCAATGAAACAGAATAGACTATAGATCTAGTACATAAAGATACTTGTGGAATGTAACTAAAAAATTTAAGACTGCTCGGCTCCATAAAATTTATCACTCTGGGAGTAAAAAGGCCATAAACTCTAACCTTAAAAAAAATCATGAACTTTACAAATATCACATATAATGCATATGTACTCTCCATTCCTCTGAAGCCCTTGTGAAAATAACAGGCATCATGATTTTAGGCAAAATCCATTTGATGAATAAAAGCAAATCTCAAATAATATTACATTCCAAAATCAGTAGAATATCTTAACTGCATATATTTACCTTCAAATGTATGTGAGGAGATTTCCTACCAAGTTTAAGAATTTTCCTTCAGAATTAGTCTTTAAGGGATAGCAATTTTTAAGCAACTAATTACTAACTAATCAAGGGAAAGCTGCATTATGGAAGAATGAAATACAGCCCGTAGGTTCCCTAGATTTCACCAGCATTTTGGTCTCCTTTCATTATACATAAACAAGTATACTGGTGTATCATTGAAATATGCCAGATATACACTCAAGAAAAAAATATTCTTTTCAGTTGGTAATGAGGATGCCCAACAAACTTGCACATTTACAGACCTGCAGGCAGGTATACAGAAAAACTGGAGAGATACGCTTTAAGTTGCCAAGAAATGTGACTGAAGCCCTATCTTGCCATTTCACTTTTTGTAGCAATATTTATTCTCCTATTGAAAATAAGGATGGCAGGCTGATGTCCACAGTTGCCCTGTCACAGAAACAAGGAAGTTTTAAAAGCCAAACAGAAAGGATTGGATAGAGTAATAATTTCTTAACTAATCCCATCTAAATATTCAGTAAACACATATGTTTGCAAAGGTGAACTGTGGGATTCGGAGAACAGTGAAACTGCAAATAGTTTCAACTGATGCACAGATTGGTTCTCTTCAGAAAAACAAGAGAAAAAGAAAAAGAGAGGCAATAGAAAAGAAGCATGTGAGGATGAGAACATTCAAAGCGGCAGGCAGGAGAGTTATTTTCTGTAGTCTGAGCATGAGTTTGTGTCTGAGGGAGATTGGGGAACACTAACTCGGAGATAGAAAGGTGATGCTTAAAGGAGAAAGAAAGAAAAGAGAACTGCCCAGTGATTCACTCCTTTCTCCAAAAGTCTGAATACAGCCAGAAAAGGAAGAGGGGTGCAGTAGACAGAATTCTGGTTGTGATAAACAACTGGTCTGAACATGAAGGCAAGAGAGGGGATTACATAGCATTTACACTGTGGAATCATACACTAATTCTTTTAGGTGATGAGGGTTCTTTTCATTCAGTGGGGGAAAAGTGACTTATTCACCAGATCTTCAATATTCTCAGAAAGTCCATGCAAATCCAAGTAAGCACTTTTCATGCCTTACATTAAAAAATACCACTTCAAGGACCAGACAAATGCACAAACACATGTAAAAGGTACATGTCAGGGCATTGTTCTAAGTTGTTTTTCTTTAACAACAAAGATTTTCTCTAGTCTGGATGTCTATAGGTTTTATTCATGTATTACAAGTTAAGCTTTGGACAACTTCATATTTATTCTCTCTCTCACACACACACACCCCTCAAGAGTGAAATAGATAAAACAAAACTTTTTCTTTATACCTACGTATATCATTTTTAAAATGTTACCCTCTTTTATAAAACCTTTCCTTTTAAATTATTCAGCACTGGCAAGAGTAGATCTTGGACTGAAATCTCTTTCCCTTGTCCTATGAAATGTAACATCTTGATTGGCATTTATTGGTAAATAAACCAAAAACCTCTGTCCCACATTCAATATTACACATTTAAAAATTACAAAATGTTTATTTTTCCTTTGTCTTGGACTTAAAAAAATCAAAACCAATCAGTGCAAAAATAAAAATGCAAAATATTTAAAATATTCACATTATTGCATAACTTAATTAGGAGAAATGCTGAACACGCACGAAATCAACCCCGTGTACATCTGTGCATATTAAATTTTTCCAGCGTGATCTTGTATTATTTGTTAAAACACTCGTGCAGTCATAAATGTTGCATGAACGGCAGATTTGTGCATATTGCACGCTGACAATTTTTATGAATGAATACGCATAAATGCACATAACTCGAGAAAATGGATGTCAAGATACTATTTTCAAAAGAGTCATTAAGCATTGGGAGCAAATGATGAGGCAAATGGACGATATCTTTTGGTGCCATCCAGGGCAAACGTATTCCCAGGTCCCCTAGCAGAGTGTGTTGGAAACAGCCATGAAGCTCTTTCCCTGGAGACCCGTGCTCTCTCTCGGGAATCGTGCTACAGAACAGAGACCGCGCAAGCTTGAAGAATAAAACACATGCATGGTTCTGTGTTCATCCGTCAGAGACATCACGCTCCCTACCTCCAGTCCCACAAGTGTGTGCGTGTGAGTGTGGCATTTACCAACAAATGAACAGAAGGCAACAAGAGCTCCTCTCCTAGAAATAACACTCCCCATCCCTCGTCATTCAGGCTGCTGGGAGGCTTTTCAGGGGCTAACACTTGAGTGCCTTCCCCACTGGGAAGGAGCCTTACATTAGACACCTTGTCCAGGCTAAGTCAGCTTTGTGTGTAAGTCCACTCGGCGCCATATGGCAGTTTCCAGTTCCTTTAGCAACTCAAGTCTGGCTCGGCTGCCGCGATGATTCATTCTTAAAGGAAGACCCCCTCCCGGGAGCAGCGATGGGGGGCCCCGCCACTTACCTAGCTCCCGCAGACCCCGCTCAGCAGGCGGCGGGGCTCGGGCACCACAGAGGGCTGTGGGATTCCCCGCTCCCTCTGGGGCTCCTCTCCCCGCGACGATCCCCTTGGCCAACGATCTGTCGCTGGAAATCCCCCTCCCCTCCACAGAGAGGAGGGTCTCCCCGGCGGGCTGGAGCTGCTGGCGTGTTTTTCCCACTGTCTTTACATCCCTGACCTGGGTTCACCGTCTCTAGTAGGAAGACTCAAAGGAGAGGCGGCGGGAGGAACCGAAGGCATCCTTAAAAAGAACAATAATCTTCATCGATCTTCACCCGGTTCCCCGCACGGGCCCCCATCCCCCTGCCGCCGCCACCACCACCGCGTAGCCGAGAGAGGGCCGGGATGGAAAAGGAAAAATCGAGCCGGGCTGAGCTCGCCGCGCGGAAGGAGCCGGGACGCCGGACGCTTCAGCCCGGGAGTTGCGGCTCGCCGGGGCTGCCCGAGGCGCGGCGGGGGCGGAGGGCGGAGGGCGCTAGGTGCTTGGTGGGTGTGTGTCTGTGGCGGAGCCGGGCGGGAGCTGCGCGCCGAAGGCGAGGCGGGGCGCTCTGGGGCGCCGCTGCCCCTCCCCGCGGCTCGCCGGCCCGGCGCGCACACCGGCCGCGGCCGCCCCAGCCTCCCGCTCCGCCTCCTCTCGCGCTCCGCGCACCCGCGGGCTGGAGCGGCCGCCGCCTCTGCCTCCTCCCCTCCCCTTCCCTTCCTCCTCCTCCTCCCCTGCTCGGCGCTCGCGGCTGTAGAGGTGGGCGGCGGAGCTGTGCAGCTGGCCAGGCGCTGCCGCGGACGCCGGGCTCGGCCTCGCGGCGCCGGAGCTGTGCGCTCGGCCGGGGACAGCGCTGTCGGAGCCGGGGCGCGGGCGGGCACCGCCCACACCCCGGCGGGCGCCTCCCTTTGCCCCGAAGCGCCGGCCGCGCCCCACAGCCCCGGGCCGGCTGGCTCCACACCTACCTGCTTCGCTCCACCGCTCCTACCCGGCTGCAGCGGACTGAAGTCTGCAGCCCCGAGACCGCCGCGCGCTTGGCGGCCGGGAAAGCCCCGGGATGCCCCGCCGCTACGCGCTCGGGCAGCTGCGCGGGATTCCCTGGGCCCTTCTGCTTCCAGCGACAGGGCTTTCCTCCCGTCCGCCCCCTGCTCGACCCCGGGAAACTGGGCGAGGACAGATGGCTCCGAATGTTGATTATTTTCCCGGAGAAAGAGCTGCGGGGTAACTTGGAGCGCAGATGAGATCTGAATTTCCTCCAGACACCTCCAGCGCCATCACTAGCCCTGAGCGACCCCGCTCTTCTGGGTTTGAGGGTAAAGGCAGGTCCATGCAGGCAACTCTTGCTTCCCACGGGGCTCTATTCATACCCAGTTTTCTTTTCTTTGCCCATCTACTTACCTGCTGGAAAACTATGTCAAGTTCTTCCCTGGCCAGGCCGCAGAGTGGACCCAGAACCTTTCCATTTTCGGGGCGCAGTAGAAGGTGAACTTGAATAACATCACTTGAACCCACAGACTCTTGCCCCAGTTGCTCCTTGACAGCCATGACAGACAGCCGGCACACTTACAAGGCTTTCAGGAAAACGAAGTGGCTTAAAAAACCCTTTCAGAAAAAAAAAGAAAAATGCAGGCCATATCAACGTATTCAAATACTAGGACTCCCTTTCTAATTTCTTTAGGCCAAGAAACATGGCTGTTGAAAAATGTCCAAAGATGCTGAGTTTTAAATATATCCCATTTACTCCTTGCTTAGTTTTAGCCGCGGGAAGCAGTATCCTCTCGGGTTCTCTGCATCCTTACTTCCCACCTCCCCACAGACCTCAGCTTGTGCTGGAGGGTTGCAATTTTGAAGTGTCAGACATTGAACCGGATGGTTAGTGTGGAAGTCCGCCCTTCTGATGCCATCATCTTCCAGCAAGAACCTGCCCTGACCCTTTGCTCTTTTCAGGACTTCTCAGTGATGGACAACGGAGGACGCCCAGGTTACCAAACCCATATCGCCTGCTCTGGTCTGTTCCCAAGCTACAGCCGCACATCTCCAGGGACCTACAGGAGTCCAGTGTTTCCGCTCCATCACTTCCACCTTGCCACAGACCAGAGTTTACATACTTTGTGCAGTTCGCCCTTCCCGCTACACAACCCTTACCATACCATTTCCCTATTCACAAATGTTCCCTGGCTTCCCATTTCCTCGCAAACAGCCGTTGCACACCTCGGTGCCATTGCAGGTGTGAGCGCCGCTCCCTCTGGGGCGCTCCTCTCCAGTCTCAGTTCCAAACCATTGCATCTCTTCAAGGGCCACTTCAAACTCGGCCTCTAACGTGGCTCCTCCCCTTAGGTGCCCTTAGCACAATGTCCCAGCCATCTTTTTTAGACCATATTATAACTTCTGATTCCTGTACCACATATGTACTTTCTATGGACATGTCTTTAAATTGCGGATTGTAAGTTTCTCTAGGGCCCATTCCATGTTCCTTCATGGTAATCTTTATGTCTAACTCAGAACCGTGTATGTGAGAGACACCTATCAATCCAACAGATTGACTTTGCAGCTTTTGTCAGGCACTCAGTGTTTGTTAATTGAATGGATTTTACGAAAAACTTTTAGTCTAGAAAGGCTTCTTGGGTTTCATTTCCAGTGTGCCTACGTTGAGTTGCCACGCCCTTTCATAGATGTAGGGGTGGTGAAACCCTTCTTACATTATTTTCTTATTTTTTTTTATTACTAAATCATAGCTGTGTGCATTAGTGCAATCAAGGAGTACAATGTGCTGGTTTCATATACAATCTGAAATATTCTCATCAAACTGTTCAACATATAGCCTTCATGGTATTTTCTTAGTTATTGAATGTAGACATTTGTATTCTGCACTTAGAAGGTTTCGCCGGTACCCATTCTAAGATGCACAGTAGGTGTGGCCCCACCCATTACACTCCCTCCACCCTGACCACCCCCCTCCCTTCCCCTCCTTTGGCCCTTTCCCCATATTCTTGTGCTATAGTTGGGTTATAGCCTTCATATGAAAGCTATAAATTAGCTTCAGAGTAGGGCTGAGTACATTGGATACTTTTTCTTCCATTCCTGAGATACTTTGCTAAGAAGAATATGTTCCAGCTCCATCCATGTAAACATAAAAGAGGTAAAGTCTCCATCTTTATTAAAAGAGGTAAAGTCTCCATCTTTATTTAAGGCTGCATAATATTCCATGGTATACATGTACCACAATTTGCTAGTCCATTCTTGGGTCGATGGGCACTTGGGCTCCTTCCATGACTTAGCAATTATGAATTGGGCTGCAATAAACATTCTGGTACAGATGTCTTTGTTATATTGTGATTTTTGGTCTTCTAGGTATAAACCTAGTAAAGGAATTATAAGATCAAATGGCAGGTCTATTTTTAGGTCTCTAAGTAGTCTCCAAACATCCTTCCAGAAGGAATGTATTAGTGTGCATTCCCACTGGCAGTGCAGAAGTGTGCCCTTTTCTCCACATCCACACCAACATCTCTGGTTTTGGGATTTTGTTACGTGGGCTACTCTTACTGGGGTTAGGCGATATCTCAAAGTAGTTTTGATTTGCATTTCTCTGATGATTAAGGATGATGAGCTTTTTCCCATGTGTTTGTAGATTGTGCATCTGTCTTCTTTAGAGAAGTTTCTCTTCAAGTCCTTTGCCCACCCTGAGATGGGATCGCTTGTTCTTTTCTTGCTAATACGTTTGAGTTCTCTGTGGATTCTGGTTATTAAACTTTCATCGGAGGTATAACCTGCAAATATTTTATCCCATTCTGAGGACTATCTGCTTGCTTTACTTACTATGTTCTTGGCTGTGCAGAAGCTTTTTAGTTTGATCAGGTCCCAGTGATGTATTATTGATACTGCTTCAATTGCCTGGGCAGTCCTCCTCATAAAATACTCACTCAGGCCGATTCCTTCAAGAGTTTTCCCTGCACTTTCTTCAAGTATTTTTATAGTTTCCTGTCTTAAGTTTAAAGCTTCTATCCAGTGAGAGTATATCTTAGTTAATGGTGAAAGGTGTGTGTCTAGTTTCAGTCTTTTACAGATCGCCAGGCAGTTCACCCAGCACCATTTGTTAAACAGGGAATCTTTTCCCCACTGAATGTTTTTAATTGGCTTGTCAAAGATCAAGTAATGGCAAGTGGCTGGATTAATCTCTTGGTTCTCTATTCTGTTCCAGACATCTACTTCTTTGTTTTTGTGCCAGTACCATGCTGTTTTGATCACTATCGATTTATAGTACAGTCTCAGGTCTGGTAGTGTGATTCCTCCTGCTTTGTTTTTATTTCTGAGTAATGTTTTTGCTATTCAAGGTTTTTTCTGATTCCATATAAAATGAAGTATTATTTTTTCAAGATCTTTAAAATATGACAATGGAGCTTTAATAGGAATTACATTAAAATTATATATTGCTTTGGATAGTATAGACATTTTAACAATGTTGATTCTTCCCAGTCATGAGCATGGTATGTTTTTCCATTTGTTAACATTTTCAGCTATTTCTTTTCTTAACGTTTCATAGTTCTCTGTATAGAGATCTTTCACATCCTTTGTTAGATTAACTCCCAAATATTTCATCTTCTTTGGCATTACTGTGAAAGGAATAGAGTCCTTTACTGTTTTTTCGGCTTGACTATTGTTGGTATATATAAAGGCTACAGATTTATGGGTGTTGATTTTGTAGCCTTAGGCATTGCTGTATTCCTTGATCACTTCTAAAGTTTTGTAGTAGAATCCCTAGTGTTTTCCAGATATACGATCATGTCATCTGTGAAGAGTGAAAGTTTGATCTCTTCTGACCCTATGTGGATACCCTTGATCACCATTTCTTCCCTAATTGCAATGACTAAAACTTCCATTACAATGTTAAAGAGCAATGGAGACAATGGGCAAGCTTGCCTGGTTCCTGATCTAAGTGGAAATGATTTCAATTTAACTCCATTCAATACGATATTGGCTGTGGGTTTGCTGTAGATGGCCTCTATTAGTTTAAGAAATGTCTCTTCTGTACCAATTTTCTTAAGTGTTCTGATCATGAAAGGATGCTGGATATTATCAAAAGCTTTTTCTGCATCAATTGAGAGAATCATATGGTCTTTATTTTTTAGTTTATTTATGGCTGAATTACATTTATAGATTCACGTATATTGAACCAGCCTTGGGACCCTGGAATAAATCCCACTGGGTCATGGTGTATAACTTCTTTGATGTGTTGTTGGATTCTGTTTCTTAGGATCTTATTGAGTATTTTAGCATCAGTGTTCATTACTGATATTGGTCAATAATTTTCTTTTCCTGTTGGGTCTTTCCCTGGTTTATGGATCAAGGTGATGTTTGCTTCATAGAATGTGTTGGGTAGTATTCCTTCTTTTCCTATAATTTGGAAGAGGTTTAGTAATATAGGTACTAGTTCTTCTTTAAAGGTTTGGTAGAATTCTGACATAAAGCCATCTGGTCCTGGGCTTTTCTTTTTAGGGAGATTTTGTATAGTTGATGCTATTTCAGAACTTGATATAGGCCTGTTCAACATTTCCCCTTCTTGCTAAGTCTTGGTAGGTGGCGTACTTCCAAGTATTGGTTGATTTCTTTCAGATTTTCATATTTCTGAGAGTAATGTTTCTTGTAATATTTGTTAAGAATTTTTTGAATTTCTGAAGGATCTGTTGTTATTTCATCTTTACCATTTCCGATCGATGAAATTAGAGATTTTACTCTTTTTTTCCTGGTTACATTAGCCAAAGGTTTATGTATTTTATTGATCTTTTCAAAAAGCCAGCTTTTTGATTTATTGATCTGTTGTATAATTCTTTTGTTTTCAATTTAATTTAATTCTGCTTTGATTTTGGTTATTTCTTTTCTTCTGCTGG
This sequence comes from Nycticebus coucang, assembly GCF_027406575.1. Taxonomy (NCBI): domain Eukaryota; kingdom Metazoa; phylum Chordata; class Mammalia; order Primates; family Lorisidae; genus Nycticebus; species Nycticebus coucang. The sequence goes on along the minus strand of NC_069792.1, from coordinate 22,845,619 downwards.
GTTTGGGGTTGGAATGTTCTTCCTTCTCCAGTTGCTTGAGATGTCCCATTAAGTTATTAATGTCCTCTCTTTCTGTTTTCTTGAAGAAGGCTTGCAGTGCTAAAAATTTCCCTCTTAGGACTGCCTTTGCAGTATCCCAGAGGTTCTGATCATTCGTGTCTTGATTGTTGTTTTGTTCCAAAAATTTGGTGATTTCCGTCTTAATCTCGTCTATAACCCATCTATCCTTCACAGATTCCTGTTGTTATTGAGTTCAACTTTTATTCCATGATGGTCTGAGAAGATGCAAAGAATGATTTCCATTGTTTTAAGTTTGCTGAGGTTAGATTTGTGGCCTATGATGTGGTTGATTTTGGGGTATGTTCCGTGGGCTGATGAGAAAAATGTGTATTCGGTTTTGTTGGGATAAAATGTTCTGTAGATGTCTATTAAGTCCAGATGTGGAATGGTTCAGTTTAAATCTAAAATTTCTTTGCTTAGCTTCTTTTTGGAGGATCTATCCAGCACTCCTAAAGGGGTGTTAAAATCTCCAACTACTATGGAACTGGAGGAAATCAAGTTGCTCATGTCTATTATAGTTTCTCTTATAAATCGAGGTGCATTCTGGTTGGGTGCATAAATATTAATAATTGAAATCTCATCGTATTGAGTATTACCTTTAACAAATATGAAGTGTTCATCCTTATTTTGGTTGGTTTAAAGCCTATTGCATCTGCGAATAGGATTGCAATGCCTGCTTTTTTCTGCTTTTCATTTGCCTGGAGTATAAATGACCATCCCTTCACCTTGAGTGTATATTTGTCTTTTAATGTAAGGTGAGATTCTTGTATGCAGCAGATATCTGGCTTGAGTTTTTGTATCCAGTCAGCCAACTATGCCTCTTTAGAGTACAATTTAAACCATTCACATTAATTGAGAATATTGATAAGCCTTTCGAGAGTCCAGTGGACATTTTTAATCCTTTTGTAACTGTGGAAGTTGGAATTTGATCAAAATTTTCTGGGCTTTATTTTTGTGGTGGAGGATTATGCTGGTCTTTATGGAGGATAGGTCTGAGAATATCCTTGAGAGCTGGTTTAGTTATGGCAAATTTCTTCATCATGTGAATGTCATTAAAGTATTTAATTTCTCCATCACAAATGAAACTCAGTTTAGCTGGGTACAGGATCCTGGGTTGAACGTTATTTTGTTTTAGGAGATTAAAAGTTGATGATCATCCTCTTCTAGCTTGAAAGGTTTCAGCAGAGAGATCTGCAGTTATTCTAATATTCTTCCCCTTGAGGTAATGGTTTTCTTTCATCTGGCTGCTTTCAGAATTTTCTCCTTCATATTAACTTTAGTGAAATTGATTATGATGTGTCTGGGGGATGTCTTATTTGGGTTGAGTCATGCTGGAGTTCTGAAACTGTCTGCTATCTGAATTTCAGAATCTCTTGGCATGTCTGGAAAGTTCTCTTTCATAATCTCATGGAGAAGAGACTCTGGGCCTTGTGAAGCCACTTCATCGCTTTTGGGGATCCCTGTAAGACGAATATTGATTTTCTTCGAATTATCCCAGAACCTTTGAGAGAATGATCTGTTTTTGCTCTCCATTTCTCTTCCTCTTTGAGAGTTTTGGAGTGACCGAAAGCTTTGTCTTCAATGTCAGAAATCCTTTCTTCTGCTTTTCCATTCTGTTACTGAGGGATTCTACTGTGTTTCTCAGATCTTTTAGGGCTGCAACTTCTTGTCTCAATGTGTCAAAATCTTTGGTCATTTCGTCTTTGAATTCGTTGAATTCTTGAGACATCTTTTGGGTTACTGCTTGGAATTCTAATTCGATCTTATTTGCTATCCATATTCTGAATTCGATTTCTGACATCTCAGCTATTTGTGCATGGGATCTTGTGCTATGTCTGCCCCATTGTTCCTTGGGGGAGTTGATCCACTCTGATTATTCATATTGCCAGAGTATTTCCATTGATTTTGCCTCATGATTATTTTTCACCGTTGCCTCTGGCTGACCTCCGAGTTTGGGAGGTGTCTCTCCAAGATTAGACCCCAGCGGGATTGCTCTATTATTGTTGTATCTTTGTAGGAAGTGACCCTGTGTAACTCCTCTGGGGCTGCCCTAGCCAGGGAGTTCTGGTTGTAGGAGCCGCTCCGGAGTGTGACACACCCAGATCCAACAACAGGGCAGGAGGTGGTGCACATGGTTCTGGGAGTGCCTGGTGCCCAGTGACTTTCGCACAGAGAGCCCAAGCCTCCAGCAGTCTCTGGCCAGGAGAAGGACTCTGCCCAGAGGCAAGAAGGGCTCCAGAGGGCATGCGGCTACCACAGTCCCTGGCTAGATGAGCGGGCTGTGTGGAGACAGGGGGGTTATAGGAGGGAGGATGCAGGGTTGCACGGCTCCTGGAGTTTCTGGTCAGGGCGTTCGGAGTCTGGGCATGCATGGGTCACATAGTATTTGTAATTTTTAGGTATATATGTGGGGAGTTGCCAAACACAATCTATCTCAAGGAAAGAATTTGTTGCTGGTCATTAAGGGTGATAGAGGTAGGACCCAGGCCTCTTGTGTTTCTAACAGGTAGATAGATGCTGATCCAACCACGCAGGTCACTAGTTGTCAAAACAACTTTCACCTGTAGATTTGATCTGACAAGACTGGGAATTTGAAGGATGAGAAGTGTTGCTGTGGGCTAGGATGAAGACTTTCAGACTTACATAGGGAAGGTACCTATGTGGATTGTGATCCATCCAGAAGTTCTAAACACCTCAAGATGGTGACCATACCACTAGGACAGTGGATCAGAAAGCTTCTGGGGCTCTTAGAAAAAGCAAACACAAAGCACTTCCTGTGCTTAGAACAAGGAGAAGATGGAATCCTCAACAACTGGGGGGTGCAACACAAGTGAAAGAGCCACTTTACAGATGCAAGGGCATCATTCTGAGCCGCAGGCTTCACATCATTACAAACAGAAAGTGGATAGAATGATAGACTGTGTCTCTCCTGGCCAGGCAAGTACCTTGTCTTTTAAAAACCCAAGATTGGCTGGGCACGGTGGCTCATGCCTGTAATCCTAGGTCTCTGGGAGGCCCAGGCAGGTGGATTGCTTAAACTCAGGAGTTTGAGACTGGCCTGAGCAAGAATGAGACCCCATCTCTACTAAAAATAGAAAAATTAGCCAGGTGGAGTGGCGCATGCCTGTAGTCCCAGCTACTTGGGAGGCTGAAGCAAGAGGAATTCTTGAGCCCAGGAGTTTGAGATTGCTGTGAGCTATTATGCCAACAGCACTCTATACAGGGCGACACAGTGAGACTTTATCTCAAAGAAAAGAAAAAGCAAAAAACAAGATCATAGTTGCCATGATGAGCAAGATTAAATTAGCACCCACAATGTTTTCTGGTGGTTTTCAAGTGAACACAGTACTCAACAAATCAATTGTGTTTAAACTGTGGTGGGCACTCCTAATAATGCCCTGTTGCCCTTTGAACAGAAGCATCTCTGAAGAAGATAGGTGCATGGCCCACAAACACATGAAAAAAATGCTCATTATCTTTAATCATCAGAGAGATGCAAATCAAAACCACTTTGAGATATCATCTAACACCGGTAAAATTAGCCCACATCACAAAATCCCAAAACCATAGATGTTGGCGTGGATGTGGAGAGAAGGGAACACTTCTGCACTGTTGCTGGGAATGCAAGCTAATATGTCCTTTATGGAAAGAAGTGTGGAGAATACTCAAGGAACTAAAGTAGACCTGTCATTTATCCTGCAATTCCTCTACTAGGTATATACCCAAATGATCAAAAATTGCTTTACAACCAAGACATTTGCACCAGAATGTTTATTGCAGCCCAATTCATAATTGCTAAGTCATGGAAGTAGCCCATGGACTCATGGACTCATGGACTCATGAATGGATAAACAAACTGTGGTACATGTATACTATGCAGCCATAAAAAAGATGAAGACTGTACATCTTTTATGTTTACTGGATGGAGCTGGAATGTATTATTCTTAGTAAAGTATCTCAATAAAGGAAGAAAAGGTATCCAATGTACTCAATACAATTATGAAACCAATATATAATCACCTACACTTTCACACAAATGATAAAACACAACTATAGTCCAGAAAGAAGGAGGGAAGAGCAGAGAGAGGGGAGGGGAGGGAGGAGGTCTGGAGGAGGGAGAATATTTGGTGGGATCTCACCTAATGCGCCCAATGCAAGGGTACATGTCAAAATTATTAAGAGTAGAATATAAATGTCTTACCATGACAAATAAGTGAGGTGAAGGTTACGTTAGCCAGTTTGATGTAAGCATTCCACATTATATGTCAAATCAGCACACTGTACCCCATAAATGCATTAATGTACACAGTTATGATTTAATAAAAATAAATAAATAGAGAAAAAAAGAAAAGAACCTTCACCCCACTACTTCTACCCTTCACCCCACTACTCTATCCCACTACCTAGTGATTTCCTAAATACTTTACACAAATGGAGTCATACCACACATACTATTTTGTTAACTACGTTTTACATTTTACATCATCATACTAATTTTGGGGTAGTATTACATTTTCTTTGTTGTTGTACCAGAATTCTAAAACCAATTCCATGTTGATGTTATGTAGAAGTTTCTATTAAAAAATATAAAATGTTAAAAATAAATAAATTGTGGCAGACACTCCCAATAGTACCTCATTCCCTTTTGAGGAGAAAGCCGGAGCTGACAATACGTTCAACAGAAACACACTTCCAAGGGGTCATTAATTCTAAGAATGATGAAAAAGTAAGGCTGCCATAATTTTTAGTCTTCCTTGTAGTTGGCAATCTTACACCTCCAATACCTTATTTTTGCAGCAGTTAAGTAGAACTATCGACCATTCCTAGGCTCTAAAGTCTGAAAATGATCATTTCCCAGAACTAATTAAAGTTATGTTTTAATTTTTTTCTGAATGAAATGCATTATGGTAATAAAGGTAAAATTGCAGTTTTTTTTTAGCATTCTGGCATTGTCTAGTCACTAAAATTATAGCAAGAACTTAACATATTAATTATTGAAAAGCATTTAGCATTAAAAATGAATAGATGTGAATAATTAGTAAACATATGAGAAGGCATGCAAATTCAAATATAAGTACATTTTACTTAAAATATACTACAGAAATGAAAGAATGGATTTTTTCTCAATAATGCCACTCTTCAGGTTGCTTAATTGCTATGAACAAATTGCCAGTTTACGGAACTGAATGTATATGCTAATTATGGCACTCATTCAATATTTTACCTCATATAATATGTATTATATACAGTATTTGAATTGAAATATTGACAAATGCACATTTTTGGTGATTGGTTCTGTTTCATTATCTATTCCTTTTCAATTAAGAAAATGAAGATTTGTTGCAAAAAAACACAGGTATCTATTTTAGAAATCAAGAGTAAGGAATTTGGACTGTAATTTAAAATACAGAAATGAAAAAATTTAAAAACGAGGCTGGGAAATGACTATTTCTCACCCCCAGCCCTACCACTACTACTCTATGCACAGCTAACCAAGACCTAGCAGGTTTTAGAATCTCTCACAGTTCATATTTGATTTAGCTAATCACAGTGCTTCTAGAGATAATCAGATATATAAGAGGAGACTCAAACATGGAAATCCAGCCTCTTAAATGAGCCTAATTCGCACAAAAGCAATCTAATTTGACCTTCTGCTCCTGCTGTTAAAGATATCCCCAAACTGCCCCAGCAAATGACCAGTGCGTATGGCACTGTGTTGACGGAGACTTTAGTTTCACTGAAGAAGTAAATCTTCCTGAGCTTTATGTTGGCCGTGACTCATCTCATCATCTCACCTTTCCACCACGTAACAAAGTGAGTGCACTAGAAAACTAATCATAACCGTGTACATTACTGCATTGATGGGGTACAATGTGCTGATTTTATATACCCTTTGGAAGGTTTACATCAAACTGGTTAACATAGCATTCACCTCACTTAATTATTACGTTTAGACATTTTGTTTTCTCAGATGGGAATGATGTTTCCACTTTTTGCGTCAGGAGCTCTAATTTTCTAATTTTTGCACATTATGTAAATTAATTTAAAAATTTTACCAATGGGGGAAAAAAGAAAACTAATCTCTCCTGAGAACAGTAACCAAAGTCAAAAACACATCCCTTCTGTGGTTAATGCTACTAATAATTGGAGAAGGGGGATGAAATCTCACTTGCCTTAGGGGATTTCTTTTGTTCTCTCTTTCTCTATTTATTTTAATCTTTAAAGCGAGACCTTGATGATAGCTGGGGGTGTGCTTCGCTGGTGCCAGGTGGGGTTAGCTAGTTAGAGTACATACAAAGGAAGAGCATCTCAGTCTCCTCTACTGTCTTTAAATTATGGAAAGCAATAGGCATGGCAACTGCATTTTTAAAGTTCAAAATACTAAGCGGGTACAAATGTTTTTGTTATATGGACACATTGTCCCATGCTGACATCAGGACTTTCAGTGTGCCTGTCACTTGGATAGTGTACACCTGTGTTTAATAGCAGTAGAAACAAAATAAATCTCGAATGATCTTATTCATCTTCTCCATTATTAGTTGCATAATTTAAAATATTTCTAATAATTGTATTCCTCTGAAAAAATCTTTAAAGCTCAGCATTGTGCACAAAATTCATTTGAAAATTTGAAAGGCATCATCTAGGATGTCACGAAATAACTGTTTGGAGAAAAATGTGTTTCTATGTAATACGTAAAATGAAATCCACCTTTTAAAGACTACAAGCTGAAAAGAGTTCCCGGGCCTAAGACTTTCAATACAATGCTAGGTTATTGGTTTATGTAATTTTCTATATTGCTTATGGCAATTACCAATAGTTACAGAACTGGAAACCAATGGAAAAAAGAAAACCCAGTTAATGAAAAAAAGCATAGTGGATATACTGAATTAGTCTCAGAGCAAGTGCTGAGGAAGGAAGAAACACTCTTCTATCTCTTTACACACTCTCAGTTTATTCCCTGAAGCGTGAGATTTGAGTGCCCATAGACAATATTACTGTTTGGCTCACAGAGCTATAAAATACTCTTGGCACCCTCATTTGAAAAATGTGGCTGTTGACATTTAAATGACTCTGTTAAGATTTGACCTGGAAAATTACAGTGGATGCTCTGTACTTTATTACCAGAAGAATTAGAAGGAGTTGAAAAAGGGTAACACAATTAAGGAGGGAAATGGGAAGGGGAACGTTAAAATTGTATTACTAGAACAAATGATGAGGAAACAGACATATAGAAATCTTGTGTCCAAAGAATGATGATGTAAGTATGAAGATAACATTGAGATTATGTTCAGTAGTTTAAAGTAAGTACAAGACACCAAGATTAAAGATAACTAAACCCACTTTTAACACATCCATTTTACTAACATGAAAAGTTACTGTATTGTTGTTCTTTGGTGTAAAGTATAGTAAGCTCTTCTTGAAACAAAACAAAACAAAAAAATGTAACTTTTACTGTATAAAAAGCTGATTTTCTCATGTCTATTAAATTAAAAAAGTATTGTGTATTGCAACTGTTTTGGGGATAATACTTATCAATGTAATGTGTGACTAAGAATATGACTTATCATTGAAATAAGGCACATTCTATATTTAGTGGGCCCTCCTACTTTGAAAATATATAGTGTTGTCAGGCAATAAACATTAAGAATATTAAATATTTGGAATACTTAATTCTATGTCTGGTAATTACTTACAATTCAGAGCATTAAAAATCTAAGTCTTAGGTTGAAATGAAAATTTATTTGGCTATCTCAGAGTAGATGATTTTCTGTACAAAGTACTGCATGTTTTTCTTCAACGAAATTTGTAGATGTAGATAAGTTTTCAGTTTTCCTGTTTGGCATTCATTCCCTATCTCCTTCACGTGATCACACTTTGTGAACAAATTTTTATCTGTCACAACAGGAGTTACAGTTTTAGTAGCTAAGAAAAACACACTCAGTTCTACCACAAGTTGGGCTAGCCCTTGGAAAATTGCATGCACGTGGTAAAATTAGGAAAGCCGGGTAAAACCATCATTGCCCATAAAACTTTCATGTTTGTGCAGATGACTTGCAAAGGTATATTTTCTAACCCTTGATAGTTGCAGTTAGGGTTATATTTCTAGATGTCTGTTGCATCCTTCCACTTGCATATTGTGATCACCAGAAATTAATCCCTGAAATAGCTCCCCTCTTCATCACCAGATCTATTCATGACACCACCCTGCATTCCATGGTCCAGCATCAGAGTTCTTGCCGCCATCCTAACTCATCACTTGCTCTTGCCACATTCAGTTATTTACCACATCTTGACTGGTCCTCCACATGCATACACTGCTTCATTCTTTGCCTCATACCCATAGTCCCCTTCAGTAGGAATTCTCTTCTCATCTCACCTTTCTAAGCCATGATTGGGTAGTTAAAGAATATCACAGCTGGGTTTAAGAATGATTCCCCATTGCCTATAGGATAAATCCCAAACCTGTTAGCCTAAAATTCAAAGGTTTCCGTGACATGACTTCATCCCATGTTTGATATGCATTTATTCTAGCAAATGGTAACATTTAGAAAAGACACATTCTCTTCTATCATATCATACAGGATTTGCAATATATTAAATATTAAATATTTAAATATTAAATACCATCTCATAATTACTTTTCATTGAGAGTTTCAAAGATTATCTGTTTCTCTCATTGGGTGATCAGATTCCTAAGAGAAATTTAGTAGAGAAAAAAAAAATAGAAAACCACAGCTATGAAATTACAACCATTTATAAAGCTCAGAGCAAACTTAAAAAGCATTGCTGTGAGAATGGGCAAGTTACATAGTATTTAACTTCTTTAAACCTCAGATTTCTGGTTTATAAAATGGAAGAGAATACACTCAACTTAAAAGGTTATTTTAAATGTTAATTAAAATAACATATGCAAAAGAAAATGAGGTTTATATATATACATATACACACATATACATATATATACATACCTATATACACACAATGGTATACTATTCAGCCAAAAATAAATAAATAAATAAAATAAAATCCTACTATTTGCAACAATATGAATAGAACTGGCAGTCATTTCGTTAAGTGAAATAAGCCAGACAAAAATGGCATGTTTTCACTCAAATGTGGGACCTAAAACAGGTGTTCTCATGGAAATAGAGACCCAAATGATAGAGGCTGGGAAAGGTAGAATGCAGGGTAAAGGGGGGGGTGACTAATGGGTGAAAACATAATGTTATATAGAATGAATAGGATCTAGTGTGCAATAGCTCAGGAGGGTGACTACAGTTAATTTATTGTACATTTCAAAATAGCTAGAATAGAAGATTTGAAATGTCTCCAACACAAAGAAATGATCAATGAGGTGACAGGTATCTTACCTACTCTGATTTGGTCATTATACATTATATATGTATAATGTATATGTATCAAAATATCACATGTACTCCATAATATGTATTATTATATATCAATTTTAAAAATATATATGTAAGATCCCCATCACAGAAGGCACTCAATAAGTACTAAAACTTCTTTCTCTTTGTGTCCTCTAAGCAGTTCACTCAAAGTGGGGACTCGGTCAAAATCCATTGTTAGCACAAATTTTAGTAACAATTTATATTTCTCAGGAAAAGAGTTGCTCAGTCTCATTAGAGAAAGAGTGCGTGTAGAGATTGGAGAGTAATAAAGTTGACAAGGTAGGTGAGTGCAAGACTGTAGAAATCCTGGATTGTTAAGCCATAGATTATTTTTCACACTTAATCTGAAATAAGATATGCAGAAACATTTGAATCAAAGGTTATATGGGCTGTTCTCTCTTTTTAATTTTCCTTCATTGTAGTATATGGAAAACAACCAGATTACATGCTAGGTATTTGCAAAAGCATGGAGTTGGTTTCAGGAGGTTGAGCTAACACCCTGGTCTAACCTCTCTAGTCTCTGTCTTCTCATCTATAAAATAAGATTAATAATTCTCTTCTCATGGAATTTATTTGAGAATTAAGTGAAATTAAATATGTAAAATATTTATTAAAATAGTATTCATAAGAAGCAAAGTGCCACATGAACATAAAATATTCACAACAACATATGTGTCCTGTTTTACACATAATAGTATTACTACAGTTAGATTTGGTGAGCTGTAACACATGGTTTGTATCTTTCCACAATGAAAATTAAAATGCAAGACTATATTTATGGTGGAATGGAGTTTAACAATAAAATAGTGATGGCCTTGACATATCAGAGGAGGGCCACAGCTACAAAGAAAACAATAGTACCAATAATGATCCCTATAAGATGGGATCTTTCAAATGTTATTTTGCCCTTTTCTTCTTTTTCTGGCCTCAGTGCTGCCAGATTTCAAAAGCAGGCTGAAAGCACATAACAAAATAGGCAATCTGACTGTTTACTAAGTGTATTACATCAAGTTAAACTAAATGCAGTGGGCAGAGAATTCAATGGAATGTTGCAAAGCAAAAGCATGCATTTAGCTTTGAACCCTAAAGACCGACAAAGGAACGGTGGAGATGAAGCCTCCGTGTGTGAACGTTGCCTTGAGACTCTATATTTAGGTATGAGAACAGTTGACAGCAGCACCCTGTCTGATTCTGCTGCTGTGATGTTGGATACAAAAGGAATTAGGCCCCAAATCTTCTATAGCTGAAGGAGTACAGATAAGTCGATCCAAATTCAGAAGCCAGGCATCTGAAATCACCCTAGATTATAAACTGAATTAAGGAACACATAATAACCATAGGTATTATTTAAGTTTCTTGATATTATTTAGAATTCATTTATCATTAACTTTCAGGCTATAGAAAAGAAGATATGCTTATCTAGTAACAGTAAGGAAGACAAGAGCAATGCTGTATAAGTTTATGGATGTCTGGGTTGTAATGTCCCTTCAGTACATAGAATATTTAGAAAACATTTCAACTATGTTAATATCACTGGTTATGTAAAATAAACTGGGAGCATAAGGACATGGAAAAAAATTTACTCAAAAGTCTAGCTCTTATTATGTATTTTAATTATTTCTGGTTTATATATAAGCCTTTAGGCTTGGCAGTCTTCTCATTTACAGGAAGGAAATGAAAAATTGAAACACATCATTTTAATTAAAATTCTAGGATCAAAAGATGTTGAACAGTCTCCCTTGATAAAATCAGTCTAATAGTGTTTTGTCTTTATAGTTACTGATTAGTTTCATGGTTTTTCTGGGCTATTTTTTATATTAGGATCTATAGTGCTTGACTAGGAGGTAGGAATTCATTATTTCTAAGCTACAACACAGCATAACAAGAAAAATTACCCACATACAATTCAAACTCCTATTGGAAAAGGTATGGAAGATCTTGTCTTAATTGGATATGCATGGCCAATTAGTTGCCATGTATGAAGATAAGTTATTTTTAAATACCAGAACCAATTTTTAGATTTCTTTTTTTTTTTCAATTTTATTTAACAGTAATTTAGCTATTATTTTCAGTTTTTTACATTGACCAATAATAACTGTACATATTCATGGGGTACATCTTGATGTTTCACTACACGTGATGTATAGTGATCACATCAGTGTAATTAGCATATCATCATCTCAGACATTTACCATGTTTCTTTTTTTTCATGTTAGGAATGTTCAATATCACTATCCTAATAGTTTCTAACTATTAGAAACTGTATATGTTAGCGTTAATGATAATAATCTTACAGAGGTAAAGAAAGCTAAAACTTATTCCTCCTATCTAGCTGTAATTTTGTACCATTTAACATTTATTTCTTTCTCCTACGCTTCCCGCCTGTAGTATCCTCAGTTCTACTTTTTCCTTCTATGAGATCAACTTTTTTTATTTCCCACATGAGTGAGAACATGTGGTGTTTAACTGCCTGTTCTTGGCTTATTTCACATTACATACTTTCCCCCATTTCCATCCATGTTGCCATGAATAAAGTTCTACGTAGAACCTCTGTAAATTGACCACCCAAGTGATTGTAACCAACTGGTCAACATGCAGAGGCAGTCGACATAAGGAAGTAGGCTTACTGTACTGGTACCCACACGTGGTGCATGTCTGGTCTATGAAAATTAGATCAACTTAATGGAGAGGTGAATGTAGGGAGGTGATCAACTATGGAGGTTCTTCTGTATTTCATTATTTTTTATGGCTGAATAGTACTCCATGGTGTGTTATGTACCACATTGTATTTATCAGTTCATCTGTTGTTGGACACTTAGGTTGGTTCCATATCTTGGCTATTTAAATAGTGCTGCAATAAACATGGAGGTGCAGATGTCTCTTTGCTATAACAATTTCCTTTCCTTTGGGTAAATTCCCACTAGTGTAATTGCTAGATCATGCGGTAGTCTTATTTGTGGGGTTTTTGTTTGTTTGTTTTTGTTTGTGGCCGGGGCTGGGTTTGAACCCGCCACCTCCGGCATATGCGGCTAGCACAGGGGCTGCCCTTATTTGTGGGTTTTTTTTTGTTTGTTTGTTTTTTAAGGAAACTCCATATTGTTCTTTGTAATGGCTGTACAAGTTTATAGTTCCACTACCAGTGAATGAGATTTCCTTTTTCTTCACATCTTGATCAGCATTTGTTATTTTTTGTCTTCTTGATAGTTCTACTTGGGCTGAGATGACACTTAATTGTGGTTTTGGTTCTGATTTGCATTTCCATGATGATTAGTGGTGTTGAATATTTTTTCATATTTGTATTTGTTGGCCGTCTTTTGAGAAATATCTGTTCAGATCGTTTGCTGATTTTTAAATCAGGTTTTTATTTTTTGATGTTGAGATGTTTGAGTTCCTTGCATATTCAAATACTTTTTCCCATTCTATACATTATCTTTTCACTTTGTTGATTCTTTCCTTTACTGTGTAGAAGCCTTTTAGTTTGATGTACTTCCGTTTGTTCAACTTTGCTTTTACTGCCTATGCTCTTCATGTCTTATTTAAAAAATAATCTTCTCTAACCAATGTCTGCAGCATTTCCCTTACATTCGAGTACGTCTTTGATCCATTTTGAGTTGATTTTTGTGCATGGTGTGAGGTGGGAATCTAGTTTTATTCTTCTGCATGTGGACATCCAGTTTTTTCAGCACCATTTATTGAAGAGACAATCTGTTCCCTAATGAGTGTTCTTGGCACCTTTGTCAAAAATCAGTCGGTGTAGATATATAGATTAATATCTGAGTTTTGTGTTCTGTCAGATTTTTTAAATTTGAAGGTTTATCCTTTGCTGAAAATATAAAGGAAAAGTCTACCCTGAATTTCCCAGGTCTTCAACAGGTAGGTCTTACTTTAAGAAAATCTACCACATTCCTGGAAGCTTTCAAGAGACATGAAATAAGAAATCAGGCTGTCATTACAGTTTTCTTATAGGAAAAGTCTTCAGATTTCTGAGTAAAACCATTTTTAACCTAGAATTCTATACTTGGCTAAACTATCCATAGAGGGAGCATTATAGAGATTTTTAGACTCTTAATGTCTCAATATTTCTTTTAATTTTCTTCTCACTTATCATTTTTAAAATAGATTCTAAATCGCTTACCTATGCTTTTCCTATTCTTAATTTTTTTATTGTGATAAGTGTACACAACATAAAATTTCCTATTTTGAGTGATATTAAGCACACTTCCATTGTTGTGCAACCCTCACTACCATCCACTCTGGAACTGTTTTTTTACCAACCCAAACAGAAACTGTGTACCCACAATGACTACTCCTTATCCCCTCCCTCTAGCCCTGGTAATATCCTACTTTCTGTCCCTATGGATTTTACTATTCTGGGTATCGCATGTGAAAGGAATCATATAATGTTTGGCCTTCTGTGTCTGGCTTCTTTCGTTTGGCATAATGTTTTCAAGATTCATCCATGTTGTAACATATATCAAAATTTCATTCCTTTTTATGCCTTCATATTCTTAGATATGAGCAAGAACATGAGTTTTTAAATTTTCCATTTTGGGCTTTTTTTCATTTAACATAATGTCCTCATCATGTTACATTTTGTTTCTCCATTCATCTATCAGTGGGTTTGGAGTCTTTCTACCTTTTGGCTACTGAAAATATTGTTGATACAAACAGTGGTACAAATACCTGTTCTAGTCCCTACTCTAAATTCTCTTTAGTGTATAACACGAAGAGGAATTGCTGGGTCATATGGTAATTCCATGTTTAATTCTTTGAGGAAGTACCACACTGTTTTCCATAGCAGCTGTACTATTTTGCATTCCCACCAGCAATGTGCAAGGGTTTCAATTTCTCCACATTCTCCTCCACTTTATATATTTTTTGTTTCATTTTGTTTTTTGTAATAGCCATCCTCGTGGATATGAAGTGGTATCACAGTGTAGTTTGGATTTGCATTTCCCTAATGATTAGTTACATTGAACACCTTTTCACATGCTTTTTGGCCATTTTTATATCTTCTTTGGAGAAATGTCTGTCGAATTCTTTGGCCATTAATAAATTCAGATTTTGGTTTTACTGGTTTTAAGTTGTAGGGATTGTTTATATTTACTGGATATTAATTATTTATCAGACATAAGATTTACAAGTACTTTCTCCCATTTTATGAGTTGCCTTTTCAATCTCTTAATATTGTGCTTTGACATTAAACGTTTTTATTCTAATGAAGTTCACTTTAACTTTTTTTTTCTTCTATTGCCTGTGATTTTGATGTTTTATCCACAAAATCTTGCAAATTCAATGTCACAAAATTTTCCACTATATTTCTTCCAAAGAATTTTGCAGTTTTAGCTCTCATGTTAAATAAAGGTTTTGATACGTTCAGTTTTGTATGTGGTATTATTTAAGGATACAACTTCACTCTTTAGCATATAGATGTCTGGTTTTCCTTGCATCGTTTTTTGAAAAGACTGTTCTTTCCCCCAGTGAATGGCCTTGAAAACCTTGTTGGAAATCCTTTGACCATACGTGTGAAAGTTTATTTTTGTTTTTTAAGTTCTATTCTAGTGGTCTGTATATCATCTTTATGATGCTCTTCATTTCTTAAACTATTACTTAAGGAAGTGTTTTAACCAAACCAAGGAAGAGGACAAGATAGTTTTAGGAGATAGAAGTTACATACCAGAAAAATAGTGGTATACAATCCCAAAATGATAGTTTTACTGAGGCCTACTGAGTAATAAGTCCAGATTAGAGCAAAGAGTCAGGGGTTTTCCAATGCAGGTCTTACAAAAAGAAGGGGATTCAGTTAATTAAACAGAACAATCGTTTCGATTAACTTGAAAAAATGGTAAAGGCATATGGTGGAACAGAGAAAAGGAGAATCCATTCTAACTTGATGGTAGGAATGTTTCCTTTGTGTAGCACAACGATTGTCTCATTGAAGAAGAAATATAATCCTATCATATAACCTGGCTCTACAGGAAACAAAATTTATATATTCATAATACTATAAACTTTTAATTGGTCATTAAACTTTCAATTTAAAAAAGTATCCCATAGATAAATCAAGAACTTAACTAATATTAAAAAATGCAAGGATTATTTAGCTACCTTGATAATATAAATGATAAAGATTTGGGAGTTGAGATTGGAGTTGAAATAGAGAGAAAGCTTGTAATGCCGTGTCCTGATCACTTAGAAAGTTGGGGAGGAGATGCTGGCTATGGGTGTTGGGCTAGGAAGTGGAGGTTTATTTAAGTTGTCTAAAAATGCAGCGTTGTCCAACAGAAGTATGAATAATAATAACAACACAGAGAGGTAAGGAAAAAGGGGATGTGTGGTGAAGCAGTACAGGTGAGATAAACCCTCATTTATCAGAGTAGGAAGTCAATAGACACTGTGAAAAACATTTAAAACCACAAACATCAACATGCAATGAGCATTAATGAGCAAGAAGAGATTGTTGGAGGAACTAGAAACAGACATTTTAAAAGGTTGCCTCTAAAGAACAAGCTAGTGGGCTAGAAATACAAAGTAACAGACCTTTTTTTTCATTAGAAGCAATTCTGTTTGATTTTTCAACTACATGCATATATTTGTTATTGTTTCTTTTATTCAAAATCTTAAGTTTATACATGTTTTTGCCACATGTATAAACTGTACAATGCTGAAGTCAGGGCTTTCAGTGTTCCTGTTGTTTTAATAATGTAAAATAAAACACAATTGTAATCCTAGCACTCTGGGAGGCCAAGGCGGGAGGACTGCTTCAGTTCAGGAGTTCAAGACTAGCCTGAATAAGAGTGAGACCCCATCTCTACTAAGAATAGAAATACTAGCTGGGTGTGGTGGTAGTCACCCATCAGCCCAGCTACAAGGGAGGCTGAGGCAAGAGGATTGCTCAAGTCCAAGAGTTTGAGGTTGCTGTGAGCTATGACACCATGGCACTCTACCAAGTGTGACAGAGTGAGACTCTGTCTTTAAAAAAAAAAAAAATACAGGGGCGGCGCCTGTGGCTCAGTGAGTAGGGCGCCGGCCCCATATGCCGAGGGTGGAGGGTTCAAACCCAGCCCCGGCCAAACTGCAACAAAAAAATAGCCGGGCGTTGTGGCGGGCGCCTGTAGTCCCAGCTACTCGGGAGGCTGAGGCAAGAGAATCGCGTAAGCCCAAGAGTTAGAGGTTGCTGTGAGCTGTGACACCAACCACGGCACTCTACCCGAGGGCAGTACAGTGAGACTCTGTCTCTACAAAAAAAAAAAAAGAAAAGAAAAGAAAAATACAAAATGTAATGCCAAATTAAAGAGAATATAAAATCAGATTAGAATTCACAAATCGGAATAATTCACGGTAATGATTTGATTACAAAATATTATTCCACTTGCTAAGGAGTCAGAGATGGGTCTCCTTAGATGATGAGGGCATCATATACATTCACTATTATTCCAATGTCATATACTACTTGATGAAGAAAAATCTTTGAGTTTAAATGATCAAAGAAGGACTACTCATGATTCCTCTTAAAGCATCTCTAAAATGAAAATGTAAGTCTCTGAGCTAAAACCTTTTCTTTAGAAGTTCAATTCACAAGCAGCTTATTTATACAGCGAAGACAGTTAAAAATGCCGAGATTACGTCGGAGCTTATTCATAGACTCAATGATCCAGAACTCAAGGATTGGTTTAGCCTATCCTAAAAACCACACCAGAATCAGGATGTAAGCCACAAACTTCCGAAAACCATGAAGTTTCTGTCTCAGTGTTTTACTAATAGAAATCCTCACCTTCCTCCTGTCAGATACACTAATAACTATTGATTTTAATATCCACCATACACACAATCCTAAAGATTCTTTTTGGTTTTCTGATTTCTATGTACATAATTTTTTTAAAGCTAGGAAAGAAAGGGTGTAATAGGAGGTACTTGACAGCACTAAGAAGTGATAACTAAAAGCAAGGGAAGAGACATTTTTTAAAAAACAATAAAGCAGGCACAAGAGCTTTAAAAAATAGCAGTTGGAGACTGTTTAGTTTGCTGACAAACCGTCCCCTACACTAGAAAGCCTAGAGAGCTGGTATATTAAAGCTTCACATGCTTTAATCCCTATCTGTGGGTGACTCTCAAATCTAGATTTCTAACTCAGATGATGCTTCCACACTCCAGACACCTTTATCCAGCTGCCCAGGGAATGTCTCTGGCTGGGAATTCCATTGGCTTTTCACATTCTTCATCTTCATTCTCTTTCAGAACCTTCAACGACTCCTCCTGGTTCTCCTGATTTCCTAGCTCGGTGGTTTTATTCTCGGCACGGATCACACTTTCCACATCTGCATGGCTTTGTACACATCTTTTTTTCGATGCCTCTTTCTCTTCACCAATTCCCAGCTGTGCAGAACACCTGGCAAATGCCTGCTCATTTGCAAAAGCCAACCATGAAAGCAGCATGTGCTATTTCAAGATTTCCTGGACCAGGCTGGGGGCTCACACTTGTCCTAGAATTCTGGGAGGCCAAGGCAGGAGGATCCCTTGAGAACAGGCATTTGGGACTGGCCTGAGCAACAGCAAGACCCCATCTCTACTAAAAACAGAAAAATCTAGCTAGTGTGGTGCAGGCACCTATAGTCCCAAGTGCTTGGGAGGTTGAGGCAGGAGAATCTCTTGAACCCAGGAGTTTGAGGTTGTTGTGAACTATGACACCATGGCCTTCTACCCAGGGCAACAGAGTGAGACCCTGGGTAGAAAAAAATCAATTCCAGATCTTCCTGGGTTTCCAAAAGCGGCTCATTATGCTCTGTTCAGACAGATATTTCTTGCGGTGCCTTTACCATTTTATTACTCAAATTTGAACATCTCCCTGTAGTAGCTTGTAAGCTCCTTGAAGGTGCAATCTCTATCTTAATTGCCATTGATCACTCAGCATGTAACTTAGTCCCAGGCACACACTATCTGTTCCGTAAATGTTTCCTGAACAAATGAGGGAATTATACAGCAGATACCAAATTATTGTTAGTAAGAGCAAAAAATTAATGCTAATAGGCTTCAGTTTTACAGGAGGAAACACAAATGTCCAGTAAACATAGGAAAGATACTTAAATGTACAAGTTGTCAGAGAAATGCAAACAAATCAAAACAAAACAAAAAAACCAATAATTTAGAATGCCAATGATGGGAAAGATTGATAACTTCCAGTGCTGGCCAGAATGCACGGAACATATTGGGGGGTTGCTATAAAATATTACAACAATGTTTGCAAGCAATTTGATAATAGTTATTAAAATGTAAAATGTGCATACATTATTTATTGATACATGTGACTTTATTTATTTGACTCATGAAACTCACTTCAATTCTGGGAATTTATCTGGCAGTGTCGCGGACCGCCAGTCGAATGAGTCTCAGTCTGAGGGTTTTTCAGGGCGAACGTTACAGGTTGATTGGAAGGTCGACGCAGGATGGTTTGACAGACTACTAGACACCACAAGTGATGATGGAAGTAGCTGCAACTTTACTGAATTTTAAGAGTGTCTTTTATACATTTTTGACAAAGTATTACAAATCACAAAAGACATTTTTATGACTTGCAGGTGGTCACAAGTTCTTATCTTGTCTTACAAACGCAGGCATTCAACCATCTATCTTACGCAGTGTTTTGCCCGCAAGGGGGAACAAATGGCAGCTATGAGGTAGCTGATAAGCAGCAGTTACTTTTTAGCTTCCTTTATCTAAAGTTGAATGTGTTTTTTAACATACAACACTACTTTCTTTCATAGTTTTAGTTTCATGATTATATATAGTTGTTATGATTAGAGGTGTATTATGAATCATATAAGTGATTAAAGTGTGAAGGAAACATGAGAAATAAAAGGATATTGTATGAAAACTAAACTATATTGAAAGTGAGGTTAGGAAAAACAAGGTTAGAGATAGGGGGAAAAGGTGGGTGGATATCAGGTTGGAAACATTTTGTTTATGGTATTTACATTCTTTTGATGTACTGTATATTTTTAAGGTTTTTGTTCTAAAGAAGTGGTTTCATTAGTAACACCTGGTTGCTTCCCCTTATCTAGGAATGTCAAGGCTTGTAACTTCTCTTAGTTCTTTAATTGGTCTCAGTTTCTTATGATCTCTTTTAAAAACAGCTGAACATATTCTTTTATGTATAATGTTTGACTACTTCTATATATTTTTACTCTAATTAGTAACTATATTTTGATTTATAGTTAATTGCTTGTTAAGCATTAAACTACTCTATTGATTTGTGTTACATATGAAAATTAGTGAAGTAAGACATTTTTCTAAGTAAAGTTTTACTAATTAGTGAAGTCAGATGTTTTTCTAAGTAAAGTTTTACTGCAGGAGGTGTCATGTTGGAACATCCTGTTTGCCGTGCCTGCATTCTCTCGATGTACTATTTCAATTCACTGACATTTATGGTGGGGATGTGCTGTTGTACAGGCTCTCTTGGAGCCACTGAGTCCGGCACAGCCATACTTGCTGTGTTTAATTGTGGATCAGTAAGTCACTGTGTTTATTCTTAGTTTCTCAAAACAATCAGGCAATAATCAGTCATTCAACTGAACAGACAGGTTTCAGGGTAAAAGTTTCTTAGGCTTTTATGCCGCACCTCATGACTTCCTACGTTCACTAAAAGGCATGCTAGGCAACTTATGCGCTGCTGTCGCAAGCCAGGGGGACTGGGGGCAACGCTCCGAAGAGCACCCACCGCCTTACCACAGTTTTTACAACGCGGACAGAGCCATCCCGCCACGGCTTGATGCCGGGGGTGCGGCATTTCCCCCTTTTTTGTTAATGAAACGTAGTTCAAAGAGGTCTTGGCGAACAGCCTTTAAGGAGGAAAAGACACAACGAAGAAGACATGGTAACAGTAAAACAACACAGAATATCAGGCATCCAATAATAACAATAAACACAATGTACTGAATCCAAGATATAGGATTTAAAGACTTAAGATTGTCAGAGAGTGATTGAGCCAGAGCATCGAGAGATGTACTAGGTAGATGAGCTTCACTGATGGCAGTGATATCCTTTTGAAGGGTATGTAAGTCATGTGTAATATCATTATCTTTCCACACACCTTGTAAATGTGCCTTTGTTTTGTTCCAAGAGGTGGAGAGGTTATAAGGTAGGGGAGTGACACAGATAGCAGGAAAAGCAGAGTGACATCTAGTTTGAAGTTTATGTTGTATAAACTTTATATCTTGTCCTAGAGCTAAAACTACTTCTTCTAAGATGTTAAGTTTAGCTTCAAGTTTATTATCTATGCTGGCCTGAGTCATCAAGGCTAGAGTGATATTGCTGCTGAGAGAATTAACAAAGTGAGCTGTGTGAACTTCTTGAACCAAAGCAGTAGTGGCTACTGCAAATGTTGTAACTATAGAAATTAAAGCTAAAATACCGAGAATTAAAGCAGCTATAAACCTCTTAGGTCGAATTAATTGATTAACAGTATGTAAAACTTGTAAAGCAGAATTATCATACCAAGGATTATCTTGTAAATCAACAGGTAATAGTACATAAGAGGGTCTTTTTACAATTAAAACAGAATTAAACAAGCGTTCATTAAACAAATCAGTAGAAGTAAGACAATTTGTAACTTTACAAGCGGTACAAGAAATATGATAAGAGTTTTTAGATTGTGTAATAGTTAAATACTTATTTGGAGCTAAAAGTAGAGCATATGGATAACCAACGCAAGTTCTTACTGACATTGCATTTGGCTTTGGCATATTAGGTTTCTTTTCTAAAATTAAGTTGGATGCAACAACAAGTCTAAATAAGTCATAATGTATTTGAGTTTTATCTTTGTCTTGAGCGACCCATATGGGTTCAACTAAACCAGGTGTAAACCATCTGCGTATCGGTTGAGGGGTACTAGACCACTGATATTGATGATATTTATCTAATTGGTTTGAGAAATATTTATTATGATCAAAACAAGAAGTAGGAGAATAATCCCAGATGACTGTGTTTGAATTTATAGGAGAATGCTTGTTGGCAGCATCTGGGAATCCACAGGAAAGCCAAGTAGGTGTTTTAGTTAATGATGATTCCCAGAATTGATTTTTATCTCTATATTTTTCTTTACAGTTAGGGAGAGGTAACGAGTCCACAGATAAACAGGTTTCATTATAATTAGGACTTCCAATAGTTTGTAACTCATATTCCCAAACATAACGTCTATTTGCATCATGAGGATCTGGAGCATCAGTTAAAAACACCCTGTAGCTAGTAGGTAAACAAAAAGGAGGTGTGTTGCCTCTTAAAGTAAAGCAAATAGGTAAGGAGTCGGCTTTGCCAGTGAAATTAATTAAAGCCGCAGCATGATGTCTGGATTCTGAATCAGTTAAACCTCCTAAGCGGATAGAATCATTAGAAAGAATTTTTATGGGGTCTGGATCTAGCCAGCCCACAGGGTGTAGCAGTGGAGGATTAGGAACATAAGACCAATAAGCTGCAGTTTCTACTTTAGGAGTAGAGATTAGTGATAGAAACGCAAGAAAGTACATTGTAGGAGTTAGAGGGTGTCCTTGAGACATGAGAAGCTGTTTAGCTTGTTTCACCAGGGCACGGATCTGTGTCCATGTGATCTTGGAGGGTTTCGGTGAAACTTCCACAGCCGTCCTCATTTGTGTAGATAGGATCTTCATCCGCCGCAGGCGTTGTCTTCTGCGCCGGGGTCTCCGGAGGAGCTGGTTTGATGAGCCGGTCTGGAATCCAGATGGGAGAGTCGGCATCCTGTGGAAATATGCAAGCATAGCCTCGTCCGGAGGTTAACAATACATCAGGGCCTTTCCATTGGCCCGATAATAAATCTTTCCAAAGAACTTTAGGAAGGGTGGCAGCCGATTGTGGCTGCCAATGGGAGAGAGCAGGGGTTAAATTGTTGGAGTTTGCATTAAGGTGATTTAGGACGAATAAAGCATGGGTTAAAATATGATGAGGAGAGAAATATTTATGAGCCTTTTGTAGGCGTTCAATTTGTAATTTTAATATTTGATTAGTTCTTTCAACAATCGCTTGACCCTGAGGATTATACGGGATCCCCGTAGAATGAGCAATTTTCCATTGTGTACAAAATTGTTCAAATGCTCGAGAGGTGTAAGCTGGAGCATTATCTGTTTTTAGTTGAAGAGGGACACCTAGCTGCTGAAAGCAGTAAAACAGGTGTTGTACAACATCTTTATAGGCCTCGCCAGATCTTGCAGAGGCACAGATAAAATGAGAAAAAGTATCAACAGTAACATGTACATATTGTAATTTTCCAAAACTAGACACATGTGTTACATCCATTTGCCATAATACATTGGGGCGTAAACCCCGAGGATTGACACCGAATTTCAAAGGATGATGAGTAATAGGACAGGCTTTACACTTTAAGACTATTTGTCTGGCCTGTTCTCTAGTAATTTGAAACATTTTTCTTAATGCGTTAGCATTTTGGTGATGTAAGGCGTGGCTTTCTTCAGCTTCAGCCACTGATGCCACCATAGTACGTGTTAATAAATCTGCAGTGGCATTTCCTTGGGCCAAAGGGCCAGGTAAATTAGTATGTCCTCTTATGTGACCAATATAAAATTGATTATTTCTTTGCTGAATTAAAGTTTGTAGTTTCTTTAATAAAGGTAGAATAGTTGAGGTTCCTGTTAAAAGAGCAGTTTCAAGAGCTGGAAAAAGAGAAGCAATATACTTAGAGTCTGTGTATAAGTTAAATTTTTGTTTGAAATTATTAAAAGCTGAGATCAGAGCCCATAATTCTGTTTGTTGGGCAGAGGCTTGTGTAACCTCCTTAATAAGAGGAGACAGACCTGGACTAAAAACTACAGCTCGTCCTGTAGAGGAGCCATCTGTGAACAAGGTTATTGCGTCAGACAGAGGCTGTTTGGAACACATAAGAGGAAATATAAGTGAAACTGTTTTTGTAAATTCAATTAAAGGATGTTTAGGATAATGGTATAAAATTTGACCTGCATAGCCTTGTAAGGCCAATACCCAATCATCATTATTTTGAAATAGTTGTTCCACTTGAATTTTATTATAAGCAGTTACAATTACATGAGGATCTTTACCAAATAATTCTCGTGATCTTTTTCTTCCTTTATCAATTAATAAAGACACCAGGTATGGATAATCAGCAACAATCTTTGTCTGAACATGTGGTAAATGAATCCATTCTAAGATACCTTCCTGCCACAAGCAGGCTGTAGGAGTATATTCAGTAGAAAAAATAAGTAAAGACCATGAATTTTGATAATTAATTTGTTTAACCCTGGCCTGGGTTAAAGCCTGTTCAACAACTTCTAAAGCCTGCAAGGCTTCTGGAGTTAAATGTCTAGGGGAACGGGGATTAGAGTCCCCCTGTAAGATAGCAAACAAAGGACTAAGAGTTCCTGTAGTAATTTTTAAAAAGGGCCGAATCCAATTTATTTCTCCTAGTAATTTTTGATAATCATTAAGAGTTTGTAATTTATCTCTCCGAATCTGCACTTTTTGGGGTGTAATATAGTCAGAGTGAATCCATTGTCCCAGATAACTTAATGGTTTATCTCTTTGAATTTTTTCTGGGGCAATTACTAAACCATATTTAGTTAATTGTTCTATAGCCTTTTCTAGCATTAGCTGTACTTGCGGTAGCTCAGGATGAGCTAGTAAGATATCATCCATATAATGAATTATGTAAGCACTAGGAAATTGTTTTCTCAGTGCTGCCAATGCAGCTGCCACAAATTTTTGACATAAGGTAGGGCTGTTTTTCATGCCCTGTGGTAAAGTTTTCCATTGATATCTTTTAAATGGTTCCTGTAAATTTAAAGAAGGAACACTGAAAGCAAAACGAGGACAATCCTCAGGATGTAGATTAATAGTAAAAAAGCAGTCTTGTAAATCAATAATTATAAGTGGCCATTGTTCAGGTACTGCTACAGGAGATGGGAGCCCAGGTTGAAGGGAGCCCATGTCTTCCATAATGGCATTAACTGCTCTTAAATCTTGTAAAAGTCTCCATTTGCCAGATTTTTTCTTAATGACAAACACAGGAGTGTTCCATGGACTAGTGGATTCCTCTAAATGTCCTTTATCTAATTGTTCTTGTACCAAAATTTGTAATGCCTGTAACTTTTCTGTTGTTAGGGGCCACTGACTAACCCACACAGGAACATCTGTTAACCATTTTATTTTACAGGCATAATTTTCTGCAGTGGCCCCTATGAAAAACACTGATCGTTCAGCTGATCTCCTGTAACTAGTTTCATGTCTAGAACATGTAAAAGATCTCGTCCCCACAAAGTATAGGGTAGAGAGGGTAACACATAAGGTTGAAAGTAAATTTTCTTATCCTTATATTCACATAATAAATGAGATGTACTCCGCATAACACCAGAAACAGAACCTAAACCAACTAATGAAGACCCAGTCCGATGTACTGGCCAGGATTTTGGCCAGTCAGAAGCTGCAATGCAGGTCACATCAGCTCCTGTGTCCATTAACCCTTTAATGGGTCTGCCCTCAACTTTCATTTTTAACATTGGTCTATCATATAAATCATGTATGAGAGCTACACAGTCCTGATCAGTAAATCCAAATTGACCCTCTCCCCTGGCATCATGTAAGTGATAGGTGGGAAGTGGTATATATGGCAACAACAATAACTGAGCAATTCTTTGTCCCTTATGAATTTGTGTAGTTTCTACTAAAGACTTTACCATGACTTTAATTGTATTCTCAGTGTCAGAATCAATAACTCCCGGAATAACTTCAAAATGTTTGGTATAATTGGAACTGCGACCTAAAATAACACCCACTGTGCCCGGTAACAATTTTCCTTTAATTCCAGTAGGAACTAGAGTAACACCATCATGTTTAGATATAATTATGTCTTTAGAGCTGGCAAGATCAAGGCCTGCACTGCCAGGAGTTCCACGCGGGAGGTCATGAATTGTCCATTCCGGCGGTATACAATTAGTAGTAGATGTAGGCTCTAAAATAGGTTGTACCGTAGTAGGCACAGTTATTTCTCCCTTGGGGTCGGGGCTGGGAGAATGCCCCTCATCTAGTTTTTTGACCTATTGCCATTATTAGCATATGCACCCTTGTCAGACAAGGGGGTTCCATCTTTATGAAACTTAGATTTACATTCATTTCTCCAGTGCCTGCCCTTCTTACAACGAGGGCATGGTCCCGGGGGTAGCCCACGAGACTTACTATTATTATTATTAGCACCGGTGGATTTCTTACAATCCTTCTGTATATGACCTGGCTTCCCACAATTATAACAAGTGGGTAAGTCATGTGGGGGGTCACACCCGAAACATGTATTGCTGGGGTCTCTATCAAAAGCACTTTTAACATATGAACTGAATTTCTGACCCCGCATAGCTGCAGCAAACGCCATTCCTTGTACGATTGCTGGTGAGGCATCCATGCATGCTTTAATATAATCTTGTATTGTACCCGTTTTTCTGAGTGGACGTATTAAGTCCTGACACAGCGTATTTGCATTTTCCCAAGCCAACTGCTTGAGTAATAATGCTGTGCCTTCAGACGGTGGGAGCATTCTATTAATAGCTTCTTCCAGGCGAGAAATAAAGTCAGGATAGGACTCTTCCATACCCTGTTTTATGCCTGCTAAAGTTGTGCCCTTAGTACCTGGAGGAGGTATCCTGCGCCAAGCAGAAACTGCATTGTGGTTAATTATTTCTAAAAATTGCCGTGGTAGTTTAATTTGATTTTCAGAGGTGGCAAATTCATCTGTTCCTAAAAGCATAGATAACGTGGGCTGTGCCTTTCTACCTACATGTCGATTAACGCTTTCTCTGCATCTATCCTCATATTCTGTTCTCCATAAAATATAGTCACCTGGGGAAAGCGTGGCCTTGGCCGTTTGTTGCCAATCATACGGAGTAAGCCACTGACTGCTAATTGATTCTACAATTTGTAAAGTATAAGGGGCAGAAGCTCCCGATGTACGGACAGCTTGTTGCAATTCTTTAAGTGTCTTTAACGACAGAGGTTCCCAGGTGGGTGGTGCCCTTTCCTCCGTAGGAAAGCGCACCGGGAAAGCGAAAGTAAAATCTCCCTGCTGACGGGCTTCTCGCACCGCCGCTTGAAAGCCTGCAGGCGGCGGGGGGAGACAAGGAGGCACACGGGGAAGTGGAGCCCGCAAAGTTGGCCTGGATGAAGTCATAGGAATGCGAGCCGCCGGATAAGCTCGGCGGGGGTGAATACAATCATCCATTCTGTCCCTCTCATCTGGTTTAGTAAATTCATCGACCACATCCCACTCGTCACTGTCAGAAGAATTATCAACCGGCGGGAGTGGCGGTAGAATGTCCTTAAGCGTTGGTGCCGAGGGAATTGCGCTCTCAGCATTTAATGCCGGCTCAGGATCTTTAAGAGCCTCTGGGGAAACTTTATCGCAAATGGGTGCCACCTTAGTTTCAGGGCTTTCAGCCTCCGAGTCAGTTTCTCTTATAAATGCTTCTAAGAAGGTATTATCAGCCAAAAGTTCTCTAACCTGTAACCACAAAGGAAAAGCCTGTGGGGGCAAAACCTGCTCCCCATGCTCCTGCATGTAATTCCGCATCTCGCGTCCCACTCTCTTCCAGTCGGAGAGAGAGAGAGAGCCTTCCTCCAGAAACCAAGGACTAACCAACTTTATGAAATGCATAAGCTCCTCCAACCGTTTGAGAGACACATGAAAACCATTTTTCTCTAATAAACGCTGTATCATGACACTGAGCATGCGTTCCTCTTTTCCTAATGTATGCCCCATGTTGTCCTGCGGATTACTCACGCTTAACCGGTCAGCCTTTACCGGCGGGACTCGAGCTCCCTGGTGAGAGTCGCCTTCAATCTGAAGAGAGAGGAAAGAAAGAAAAAGAAAGATCACCTGTCCTTCAGGTCCCTGTTCGAGGGCGCCAGCTGTCGCGGCAGCCGGTCGAATGAGTCTCAGTCTGAGGGTTTTTCAGGGCGAACGTTACAGGTTGATTGGAAGGTCGACGCAGGATGGTTTTTGACAGACTACTAGACACCACAAGTGATGATGGAAGTAGCTGCAACTTTACTGAATTTTAAGAGTGTCTTTTATACATTTTTGACAAAGTATTACAAATCACAAAAGACATTTTTATGACTTGCAGGTGGTCACAAGTTCTTATCTTGTCTTACAAACGCAGGCATTCAACCATCTATCTTACGCAGTGTTTTGCCCGCAAGGGGGAACAAATGGCAGCTGTGAGGTAGCTGATAAGCAGCAGTTACTTTTTAGCTTCCTTTATCTAAAGTTGAATGTGTTTTTTAACATACAACACTACTTTCTTTCATAGTTTTAGTTTCATGATTATATATAGTTGTTATGATTAGAGGTGTATTATGAATCATATAAGTGATTAAAGTGTGAAGGAAACATGAGAAATAAAAGGATATTGTATGAAAACTAAACTATATTGAAAGTGAGGTTAGGAAAAACAAGGTTAGAGATAGGGGGAAAAGGTGGGTGGATATCAGGTTGGAAACATTTTGTTTATGGTATTTACATTCTTTTGATGTACTGTATATTTTTAAGGTTTTTGTTCTAAAGAAGTGGTTTCATTAGTAACACCTGGTTGCTTCTCCTTATCTAGGAATGTCAAGGCTTGTAACTTCTCTTAGTTCTTTAATTGGTCTCAGTTTCTTATGATCTCTTTTAAAAACAGCTGAACATATTCTTTTATGTATAATGCTTGACTACTTCTATATATTTTTACTCTAATTAGTAACTATATTTTGATTTATAGTTAATTGTTTATTAAGCATTAAACTACTCTATTGATTTGTGTTACATATGAAAATTAGTGAAGTAAGACATTTTTCTAAGTAAAGTTTTACTAATTAGTGAAGTCAGATGTTTTTCTAAGTAAAGTTTTACTGCAGGAGGTGTCATGTTGGAACATCCTGTTTGCCGTGCCTGCATTCTCTCGATGTACTATTTCAATTCACTGACATTTATGGTGGGGATGTGCTGTTGTACAGGCTCTCTTGGAGCCACTGAGTCCGGCACAGCCATACTTGCTGTGTTTAATTGTGGATCAGTAAGTCACTGTGTTTATTCTTAGTTTCTCAAAACAATCAGGCAATAATCAGTCATTCAACTGAACAGACAGGTTTCAGGGTAAAAGTTTCTTAGGCTTTTATGCCGCACCTCATGACTTCCTACGTTCACTAAAAGGCATGCTAGGCAACTTATGCGCTGCTGTCGCAAGCCAGGGGGACTGGGGGCAACGCTCCGAAGAGCACCCACCGCCTTACCACAGTTTTTACAACGCGGACAGAGCCATCCCGCCACGGCTTGATGCCGGGGGTGCGGCATGGCAGAAATATATTTGCAGCCCATAGAAATAAATAAACAAGTTTATTTATTACATAAATGTTTTAGTAGCACTTTTCCCCTAAACAAAACAAACAGACCAAAAAATGAAAAAATAAAAAACAAACAAAAAAAGCAACGTTTCTGGAAATGTAAATGCTTATCAATAGAAGAATCAGTGTACAAAACTGTGATACACCTAAATTGTGAAAAAGACAAAGAATGGAGTGTATCTCTGTATGGACTTAGAAGAAATCATAAAGTCAAAAATCAAGTTACGGAATAATGTGCAGAACATGATAGAAGTTAAAATATATGCACATACATTCTTGTACAAGCAAAAGAACAATACAGAAAGATAACATTTTCGGAGAAGAAGGGAAAACTGATTTTGCTTTATATACTTATAAATGATTTGAATTGTTTTTAAATGTTGTCAAGTAAACAACTATTTAACATATGGAAAATACAGACGCTATAAGACACCTGTCTACCCAATATAGATGTATCAAATGTCAATATTTTGACATATTTGGTTCAGATCTCTTTTTTTTAAAGAAAGGAATAAAGTGTCATAGATAGAGCTAAAGTCATTTTACCCACATCTCTGTTCCCACTCTTTCTCCTACCCTCTCCAGAGGCAACAACCATTGTCACAGGAGAATGAATTCTTCTTGTGCCTGATTCAGTGATTGGCCTAAGCACGTATATGCATTCATAAACAACAGAGATCTCTTTTGTCTGTAATTAGTATCAGTTTTACTTATTATTCTGCTACTTTTTTTTTTGTACTGAACATTTCTTTCCAGCATTATCCACATTGATGTAGTTAATTCATTTTGATTGCCTGTCGTGTTCTGCTGTACAGCCTTACCACAATTTATTTATTCTGCTGTTGATGGATGAAGACTAGGGCTATAACCAACGTTGTCATCTATAAATTCCTGTGTGCTTGTGCCAGAGTTTCTCCAGGTTATGTAGCTAGAGGTAGATGAATGAATTGTAGGATCTGGACTTGTGGGATCACAGAGCATTTCTTTTGGTCAAGTTTTCTTTATTCTCCACCATTTTACCCCTCGGCTTCTTTAGTATTATAGCTTTTTTCTTTCTTGCCTGGTAATTATCCTTGTATTTTTAACCTTCATGTTTAACTGTAAGAATGAATAGCAATCAATAGGTCTGACTTCATCTTGAATAGGAGCAAGAGAGAACACTTGAACTCAAATTACCATTCTTCCTAATCCACACCGTGCCTTTCTAACGTATTTGTTTAATGGTCTGTTTCAGTCATTTCACCCTAAATCTTTGTTTTTGTTGTTTTTACGGTCATTATTTATTTAGACTTCTGCCAATGTTTTCTAATTCTTTCGTTTACCCGTTTCTGACATTCCTTTCCTTCTTTCCACGTTCCATTTACTTCTTCCTAAAGTACATCAGTTAGTATGTATTTTTAAAAAAACCAACCCTAAAATGTATTTAATTTGCACTAATTGCTAACTGATATTTTAGCTACTTTTATTTTTATTTTTTATTTTTTTTGAGACAGAGTCTTACTATGTCACCTTGGTAGAAGGCTGTGGAGTCAGTTCACAGCAACCTCAAACTCTTGGGCTTAAGTGATTCTCTCGCGTCAGCCTCCCAAGTAGCTGGGACTGCAGGTGCCCGTGACGATGCCCAGTTATTTTTTTGCTGTTGTAGTTGTCATTGTTGTTTAGCAGGCCCAGGCTGGGTTTGAACCCGCCAGCCCCAGTGTACGTGGCAGGTGCCCTGACCACCGAACTCCAGGCGCTGAGGAGTTTAGCTACTTTTAAAATTCAAGATAGTGGCGATTTTCTCTTGGTGGTTTGAAGATATACTCTTGTTTTCACCCTCTCCTGTTGTCAGCTGTCAGCATATTTCTTTGTTGACAGTCTAGCTTCTATCTCTGGGTGATTTTTTTAACAATTTTCTCTTTGTTATTGATGTTTCCTACTTTCACTACGATTTTTCCAAGTGTGAAATTACTTTTATTTATCCAAACTAGGCTGTTTTTTTCTTTAATCTGAGGACTTGCCTTACGTAAATTCTGAAAATGTATTAGTCATTATCTTTCTTAATAGTTCTATTCTTTTTTGTTTGTTTGTTTGTTTTTGTTTTTTTTTTTTTTGTGGTTTTTGGCCAGGGCTGGGTTTGAACCCGCCACCTCCGGCATATGGGACCGGCGCCCTACTCCTTGAGCCACAGGCGCTGCCCAATAGTTCTATTCTTTATACACTCTCCTTCATTATTTTCTTCTTGTCTTTTATTAAATATTTTATATTTTCATCTGTTTTTTTCTCTGTGCTGCATTTCAGTAAATTTCCTTAGATCAATATCCCAGTTCATTAATTCTTCTACAGTGTCTCATCTACACTCTAATCACTGAGTTTTTAGTATCAAATAATTGAATTTTTATTTCTAAATATTCTTTCTTTGTTATGTAAGAAAAATCTGTTATACTTTTCTATAGTGTCCTGCCTTTTCATGTTTGTGACTTTATTTATACATGAATATTCTCAAAGTGTCATCTTTTTTTTTAATTAAATCAAATTTTATTTTTGAGACAGAGTCTCAAGCTGTCCGCCCTGAGTGGAATGCTGAGGCGTCACAGCTCACAGCAACCTCAAACTCTCGGGCTTAAGCAGTTCTCTTGCCTCAGCCACCCGAGTAGCTGGACTACAGGCATCCCCCCACAATGCCCAGCTATTTTTTAGTTGTAGTTGTCATTGTTGTTTGGCAGGCCCAGGCTGGATTCGAACCCTCCATCTCAGGTGTATGTGGCTAACGCCCTAGCTGCTTGAGCTACAGGCGCCGAGCCTCAAAGTGTCATCTTGCCGTTTCTTATTTCTGCTGATTCTTGCATAAGGCAACCATTTCCTTTAACATCTTATAATTGTAGAAGGAGAGATTAACTTTAATAGGGATTGTTTTTCTACGACACCCACGTGTGCTTTGGGTTGACTGGTGCTCCAAGTGTTTCTCAAGATCAAGTCCAGTATTTGACATCCATTTTTTGTTGTTGTTTTTTTCATACTATGCATGTAGTAAGATTCATTGGTACATGCCTCAAACTTTTAAAAATTTCCTTCTTCACTCAAGGCTTCTTATTACTTCCCTGGGCAGATGTGCTGGCAGAGAAAGTTTTGTAATTTCCTTATTTTTGAGGAGCCAGCCCTCCCAGAACTCATTTTTAAAAATTATATCATAGCTGTGTACATTCATGCATTTATGGGGTACAAGGTGCTGGTTAGTCCATTGTACAAGGGTACATGTCAAATATACTAAGTGTAGAGTACAACTGTCTTAACACAATAATTAAGCAAGTGCGGTCAAGGCTATGTTAATCAGAACTCATTTTTATGCAGGTAGCTCAGGTCCAGCTACCCACTTAGAGTAGATGGACCCCAAAGTCACAGCTTTCCTCCTGGCTACATCCCAGATCAGAGAGCTTACCTGTGTTTCCATTGCTCTCCAGTATGCCACAACCTCAGCTCGGGAGCTCATAGCTCTTCTCTCAAGTTCTCCTCTTGTCTTTAGCAGCAGAGACGACCCTTTTCTTTCTTTCTAGCTCACTCCTGTATTTTTTCAAATTTGTTGATATCTCACTGCCCGTTTCTTTGAATTTATAATAATGAAGTCTTAAAAAATTATTTTAGTCTACAATAGTGCCCAAATCAGAAGTCTCCCTATAGTTTAAATTGTTACAAGGAACAGTTATCAGATGTATAAATTCAAAGGGTAAACATAAAGTAAGCTTAGTAAAATACAGATATTTCATGTAGTTTAATAGTCTTTCAAAACTGATGAAAAGTGTTCTACCTTAAAATGCTGCCCCTTTATGTGAGATTTTATAAAGAATTTGGTATTTTTCAGCTTTGAAATTTTGAGAACTTCTGTTTTTTCAAATTTTAAAAATAATTATTGCCATAAAAGTTTTATATCTTCAGTATTGTTTGTATTCTTTTTCTTAAAAAGCACTCCCACAATAAAATGAGCATTAAGCTCTATAAAACTTGGACCTACCCGGGCCAGGGCTTCATTTGATTGTGTTTTAAAAATGGTTACACGTGTGTGTAATCTTGTCACAAATTTAACACATTGTAATGTTAAAAAAACAAAAACAAAAAACTGGCTTCTTTTATTATCAATACCCAATCTAATCTTTTTATGACCCAACTCTCATCAAATAATTTAAATAGTCTTTTCCATTATCCGAGTTCATTTCAGGTTAATACTTAGTCTTTCAGATTTTGTCTTCTTTCAAATTTAGTATTTGGGGTGATTTGGGTGTTTGTGGGGGTTTGAACAAGGCTTATTGTATGTTTTTGTAACGGAGGGGAATGGGAGACATTTGGGTCCATACATTTAAGCAATTGTACTGGGCAAGGGGTTTATTAGTTAGCTATGGCCACAGTAGTGCTGCATAACAAGCAACCTCAGAACTTACTGATTTGAAAGCACAATAATTTACTAGTGTGAACTTGCAGTTTGGCTGGGGTGCTTCTGCTGACACCGGCCGCTGGTCTTCCTCCTGGCCAGGTGGCTCTGACCCTCGTGTCTCTCATTCTTCTTGGATAGGCTGGAGCATTATCATTCATGGCTGAGAAGGAGGCTTAGCAAAGAAAATCCAAGTAAAGAAGCACTTTTTAAATCTTTGGTCATGTCATGTTTATTACCCTCTCAGCCTTTCATTGTCCCAGATGGCCTGGCCAAGCATAATGTCAACAGGGAAAATGGCTACACTGCAGCTGTGGAGGTCGAAGAGGAAGAAGTGAATGGCTCTGAACAATAACCTGATCTGCTACAGCAGGTAGATGCCCCTGGTTGGTGTATTAAGAGACCAAATGCTCATTTACATGTATAAATGAGGTGTCAGCTTTCTACCATTGTTAGCCAAAGTTGGAGAGCTTGCCCTCCCCCACCTCACCCTCCTGCTTATCATAATATAGTTTGATCTCTGCAGCTTCTTTCTCCTTCTAGGCTACTCTTGGTATTAAATTTAATAAAAAGACTCTAGTGTAGCAATTTTGTGAGGGGCCATTGCGTGAGTTATTCCAAGTCCTAAAGCTTCTATATGGATGGTCCTGCTGCTATTTTGTTCATGAAAAACTTTGCAGATGACAGTTGCCTCTCCTTACACATCACTGGAAAGCTACCCTTCCTTCTTACTTGCCTGGAAACTCTCACCATTAAATTATTTCTCTGTAAGAAGCCACAAAGGTGGGCCACATTTCCAGTTAAAATGTTAAACAGTGTGCTTTACCACTTTGGAATGAAGGTGAGATCAGCGTCTTAGTTGGTATAGGATTTGTTTTTGTTAGAACATGAAGAGACCCAGTACCAGGTAATGAGGTGCTGAGCAAATAATTCTAGAATAAAAGAAGTGTGCACTTAAAAATTGAAAGAGAAATGTTGCTGGTGAGAGAAGGGTAGGGTTTTGTCACTGAGAGGAGACAGAGAGGGTGTGTATGAAAGAAAGGATGGAGGGAAGGAGTCTCTGGGGCAATGGTGTGATCTTAGAATTCCATAGAAGGGTGGGGTTTCTACTCCTCCCTTGAAGAGGAACAGACCTGGGGTGGACACCTCTGGTACCTCTCTGCCCCGCTTACCCATGAAGCAGAATAAATTACCTAAAATTTGAAAAAGTACTTCATTTTTTCAAAGATATTTGTATTTCTTTTAAGAGTATTCCAGATAGTATTTTTATAACTTAAACAAAACTTACAAATAGAGATTTCTAAGATATTTTCATGAAAATAAGAATTTTTATGAAAAAGATGAGATGATTCATTTTTAGTAATAGGGAAATGCCCAAATGGTAAGTTCTTTGCAGCCAAAGGCAGATCCCACCAAATTATTGATGGCTGGTTCCCAAAATACAGGCCTAATGTCCAGGAGACACCAAGCTACCTCAACAGGGCTGGCCTGCATTATGATAAAAAACAGCACTAACACCAATAATGATGTTTTCAGCTCATGTGCCAGATGCTGCAGTTAGTGTTGGCCACATCTTATCTTATTGATTTTATTACCAACAGAACTAGACCCTATTCTTGTTGTTTTTGTTATTATTATGGATAAAGAATTGGAGGCAGACAGAGCTAAAGTAGTTCACTAAATCATGAATAGTAGAGGTGGGACATGAACTCAGATTGTCCTACAATGAATCCTAAACTCTCATCACCTAAC
Source organism: Nycticebus coucang (assembly GCF_027406575.1). Taxonomy (NCBI): domain Eukaryota; kingdom Metazoa; phylum Chordata; class Mammalia; order Primates; family Lorisidae; genus Nycticebus; species Nycticebus coucang. Next base: position 22,810,591 of record NC_069792.1, on the reverse strand, counting down.
CTAAGAGCAGGTACCATCAAAGACAAATCTTACCAACTTTGTCATTTCATCGCAATTTTCATTAGCAGGATAATTCTATTCCTTCACTCTGTCCTTGCCTCCATGAATGAATAAATCATTTGTCTACATGTCCCTCTTTTCTCAAGATACAGCATGGTTATGACTCCATGAAGCCCAGCTGAATGAAACCTGCTTGATTAAGCCTTCCTTGATGTTATATGTGGTTTTGTGGCGGTTCACTGACGCACTTGTTTCTGTGTCTGTATCCCTCAGCACATGGAGAGGGATCTGTAGGAGGCCAGGAGTTGGGAAACTAGTGTCCAGCATCCCTGTAAAATGCAGGAATGTACATGTGGTCAGTTGCACCAAGATGTTAAGAGAAGCAATCAGTGCTACATCATGTGGTCATTTTCTTTTTTTTTTTTTCTATTTTTATTAAATCATAGCTGTGTACATGGGGCACAGCTATGGGGCACCACACACTGGTTTTAAAGACTGTTTGACACATTTTCTTTTTTTTTTTTTTTTCCCTCTTCGACATTCTTTTTTTTTTTTTTTTTTTTTTATTGTTGGGGATTCATTGAGGGTACAATAAGCCAGGTTACACTGATTGCAATTGTTAGGTAAAGTCTCTCTTGCAATCATGTCTTGCCCCCATAAAGTGTGACACACACCAAGGCCCCACCCCCTCCCTCCTTCCCTCTTTCTGTTTCCCCCCCCATAACCATGATTGTCATTAATTGTCCTCATATCAAAATTGAGTACATAGGATTCATGCTTCTCCATTCTTGTGATGCTTTACTAAGAATGTCTTCCAAGTCCATCCAGGTTAATACGAAGGATGTAAAGTTTCCATTTTTTTTAATGGCTGAATAGTATTCCGTGGTATACATATACCACAGCTTGTTAATCCATTCCTGGGTTGGTGGGCATTTAGGCTGTTTCCACGTTTTGGCGATTGTAAATTGAGCTGCAATAAACAGTCTAGTACAAGTGTCCTTATGATAAAAGGATTTCTTTCCTTCTGGGTAGATGCCCAGTAATGGGATTGCAGAATCAAATGGGAGGTCTAGCTTGAGTGCTTTGAGGTTTCTCCATACTTCCTTCCAGAAAGGTTGTACTAGTTTGCAGTCCCACCAGCGGTGGAAAAGTGTTCCCTTCTCTCCACATCCACGCCAACATCTGCAGTTTTGAGATTTTGTGATGTGGGCCATTCCGTTTGACACATTTTCATCCCAACGGTTAACATAGCCTTCCTGGCATTTTCTTAGTTGTTGTGTTAAGACATTTATATTCTACATTTACTAAGTTTCACAATATACCCTTGTAAGATGCACCGCAGGTGTAATCCCACCAATCACCCTCCCTCCGCCCACCTCCTACCTCCCTCCCCTCCCTTCCCCCCTTCCCCCTATTCTTGGTTTATTACTGGGTTATAGCTTTCATGTGAAAGCCATAAATTAGTTTCATAGTAGGGCTGAGTACATTGGATACTTTTTCTTCCATTCTTGAGATACTTTACTAAGAAGAATATGTTCCAGCTCCATCCATGTAAACATGAAAGAGGTAAACTCTCCATCTTTATTTAAGGCTGCATAATATTCCATGATGTACATATACCACAATTTATTAATCCATTCGTGAATCGATGGGCACTTGGGCTTTTTCCATGACTTAGCAATTATGAATTGGGCTGCAATAAACATTCTAGTACAAATATCTTTGTAATGATGTGATATTTAGTCTTCTGGGTATACGCCTAGCAGAGGAATTATAGGATTAAATGCAGGTCTATTTTTAGATCTCTAAGTGTTCTCCAAACATCTTTCCAAAAGGGATGTATTAATTTGCATTCCAACCAGCAGTTTAGAAGTTTAGATCCCATCTCTGGTCTTGGGATTTTGTGATATAGGAGTTAGATGATATCTTACCGGAGTTAGATGATATCTCAAAGTAGTTTTGATTTGCATTTCTCTGATGATTAAAGATAATGAGCATTTTTTCATATGTCTGTAGGCCACGCAACTGTCTTCTTCAGAGAAGTTTCTCTTCAAGTCCCTTGCCCAAACTGTGATGGGATCACTGGTTCTTTTCTTGCTTATACGTTTAAGTTCTCTGTGGATTCTGGTTATTAAACCTTTGTCGGAGACATAACCTGCAAATATCTTCCCCCATTCTGAGGGCTGATTGCTTGCTTTACTTACTGTGTTCTTGGCTGTGCAGAAGCTTTTTAGTTTGATCAGGTCCCAGTAGTGTATTTTTGAAGCTGCTTCAATTGCCCGGGGGGTCCTTCTCATAAAATACTTGCCCAGACTCATTTCTTCAAGGGTTTTCCCTGCACTCTCTTCTAGGATTTTTATAGCTTCATGTCTTAAGTGAAAATCTTTAATCCAGTGAGAGTCTATCTTAGTTAATGGTGAAAGTCGTGGGTCCAGTTTCAGTCTTCTACAGGTTGCCAGCCAGTCACCCAGCACCATTTATGAAATAGGGAATCTTTTCCCCACTGAATGTTTTTAATTGGCTTGTCAAAGATCAGATAACGGTAAGTAGCTGGATTCATCTCTTGGTTCTCTATTCTGTTCCAGACGTCTACTTCTCTGTTTTTGTGCCAGTACCATGCTGTTTTGATCACTATTGATTTGTAGTATAGTCTGAGGTCTGGTAGCGTGATTCCTCCTGCTTTGTTTTTATTTTTGAGTAATGTCTTGGCTATTCGAGGTTTTTTCTGATTCCATATAAAATGAAGTATTGTTTTTTCAAGTTCTTTAAAGTTTGACAGTGGAGCTTTAATAGGGATTGCATTAAAATTATATATTGCTTTGGGTAGTATGGACATTTTAACAATGTTGATTCTTCCCAGGCATGAGCATGGTAGGTTTTTCCATTTGTTAACATTTTCAGCTATTTCTTTTCTTAGAGTTTCATAGTTCTCTTTATAGAGATTTTTCACGTCCTTTGTTAGATAAACTCCCAAATATTTCATCTTCCTTGGCACTACTGTGAATGGAATAGAGTCCTTAACTGTTTTTTCAGCTTGACTATTGTTGGTATATATAAAGGCTACAGATTTATGAATGTTGATTTTGTAACCTGAGACACTGCTGTATTCCTTGATCACTTCTAAGAGTTTTGTAGTAGAATCCCTGGTGTTTTCCAGATATACAATCATATCATCTGTGAAGAGAGAAAGTTTGATCTCTTCTGACCCTGTATTGATACCCTTGATCACCTTTTCTTCCCTAATTGTGGTGGCTAACATTCCATTACAATGTTAAAGAGCAATGGAGACAATGGGCAGCCTTGTCTGGTTCCTGATCTGAGTGGAAATGATTTCAATTTAACTCCATTCAATACGATATTGGCTGTGGGTTTGCTGTCGATGGCCTCCATCAGTTTAAAAAATGTTCCTTCTATACCAATTTTCTTAAGTGTCTGACAATATCAAGCATGAAGTCATGCTTGATATTGTCAAAAGCTTTTTCTGCATCAATTGAGAGAATTATAGGTCTTTGTTTTTTAATTTGTTTATGTGCTGAATTACATTTATAGATTTATGTATATTGAACCAGCCTTGAGACCCTGGGATAAAACCGACTTGGTCATGATGTATAATTTGTTTGATGTGTTGCTGGATTCTGTTTGTTAGGCTCTTGTTGAATATTTTTGCATCTATATTCATTAGTGATATTCGTCTATAGTTGTCTTTTCTTGTTGGGTCTTTTCCTGGTTTGGTGATCAGGGTGATGTTTGCTTCATGGAACATGGTGGGTAATCTTCCTTCTTTTTCTACCTTTTGGAACAGGTTGAGTAATATAGGTATTAATTCCTCTTTAAAGGTTTGGTAGAATTCTGACATGAAATCATCTGGTCCCGGGCTTTTCTTTTTAGGAGGTTTTGTATGGTTGATGCTATTTCAGAACTTTATATGGGCCTGTTGAACATTTCCACTTGATTCTGGCTAAATTTTAGAAGGTGATGTGCTTCCAAGTATTGGTCAATTTCCTTCAGATTTTTATATTTCTGAGAATAAAGTTTATTGTAATATTCATTAAGGATTTTTTGAATATCTGAGGAGTCTGTTGTTATTTCATCTTTGTCGTTTCCTATTGATGAGATTAGAGATATTACTCTTTGTTTCCTGATTAGGTTAGCCAAAGCTTTATCTATTTTATTGACCTTTTCAAAAAACCAAGTTTTTGATTTACTGATCTGTTGTATAATTATTTTGTTTTCAATTTCATTTAATTCTGCTCTAATTTTGGTTATTTCTTTTCTTCTACTGGGTTTGGGGTTGGAATGATCTTCCTTTTCCACTTGCTTGAGATGTCCCTTTAAGTTGTTAACTTCCTCTCTTTCCGTTCTCTTGAGGAAGGCTTGCAGTGCTATAAATTTGCCTCTTAGGACTGCCTTTGCAGTATCCCAGAGGTTCTGATAATTCATGTCTTCATTGTCATTTTGTTCCAAAAATTTGGCAATTTCTTTCTTAATCTCATCTCTGACCCAGCTATCATTCAGCATAAAGTTATTTAACTTCCATGTTTTGTATCAGTATGCAGATTCTTGTTGTTACTGAGTTCAACTTTTATTCCATGGTGGTTCAAGAAGATGCAAGGAATAATTTCTATTCCTTTAAATTTACTGAGGTTAGACTTGTGACCTAAGATGTGCTTGATTTTGGAGTATGTTCCGTGGGCTGATGAGAAGTATGTGTATTCAGTTTTGTTGGGATGAAATGTTCTGTAGATGTCTGCTAAATCCAAATGTTGGATGGTTAGACTTAAATATAAAATTTCTTTGCTCAGCTTCTTATTGGAGGATCGATTCAACACTGCCAAAGGAGTGTTGAAATCTCCAACTATTATGGAGCTGGAGGAAATCCAGTTGCTCATGTCTGTTAGAGTTTCTCTTATAAATTGAGGTGCATTCTGGTTGGGTGCATAAATATTAATAATTGAAATCTCATCATATTGAGTATTACCCTTAACAAATATGAAGTGACCATTCTTGTCCTTCCTTACTTTTGTTGGTTTAAAACCTATTGTATCTGCAAATAAAATTGCAACACCTGGTATTTCTGATTACCATTTGCCTGAAATATGAACGACCGTCCTTTTACCCTGAGTCTATATTTTTTAACATAAGATGTGACTCTTGTATGCAGCAAATATCTGGCCTGAGTTTTTGTATACAGTCAGCTAATCTGTGCCTCTTTAGAGGACAGGTTAAGCCATTCACATTAATGGAGAATATCGATAATTCTGGTAAAATTTTGGGTATCGAGTTTTTCGAAAGTCCAACGGACATTTTTAATCCTTTCACCACTGTGGAAGTTGGAGTTTGATGAAAAGTTTCTGAGGGAGTTTACTTTTGTGGTAGAGGATTGGGGTGATCATTATGGAGGGTAGGTCTGAGAATATCCTGAAGCGCTGGTTTGTTTATGGCAAATTTCTTCAACATATGAATGTCATTAAAGTGTTTAATTTCTCCATCATAAATGAAACTCAATACAGGATCCAGGGTTGAAAGTTATTTTGCTTTAGGAGGTTAAAAGTCAATGACCACCCTCTTCTGGCTTGAAAAGTTTCAGCAGAGAGATCTGCAGTCATTCTAATATTCTTCCCTTTGTAGGTAATAGATTTCTTACGTCTGGCTGCTTTCAGAATTTTCTCCTTTATATTAACTTTAGTGAAGTCAACTTTGATATGTCTGGAGGATGTCTTATTGGGATTGAGTCATGCTGGGGTTATGAAACTGTCTGCTATCTGAATTTCAGAATCTCTAGGCATGTCTGGAAAATTAACTTTCATAATTTCATGGAGAAGGTTCTCTGTGCCTAGTGAGGCCACTTCATCAGTTTCATGGATTCCAATGAGGCAGATATTAGCCTTCTTTGAATTATCCCAGAGCTCTCTGAGAGAATGATCCATTTTTGCTCTCCATTTCTCTTCCTGTTTGAGAGTTTGGGAGCATTCGAAGGCTTTGTCTTCAATGTCAGAAATCCTTTCTTCTGCTTGCTCCACTCTGTTACTGAGGGATTCTACTGTATTTTTCAGACCTTTGAGGGCTGCAAATTCTTGCTTCAGTGTGTAAAAATCTTTGGTGGGTTTGTCTTAAAATTCGTTAAATTCTTGAGACAACTTCTGAATTTCACCTCTAATTTCTAATTCCAACTTTTGAATTGCTGCTTGAATTTCGAAGTCCAAATTTTACTCCATTTTATTAATCTTGTTTGCAATCCAAATTCTGAATTCGATTTCTGACATCTTGGCCAGCGGTTATGAATGGGATCTTCAGTTACATCTGCCATATCTTTCCTTGTAGGGGTTGATCTATTCTGGTTATTCATGTTACCAGAGTTTTTCTGCTGATTCCACCCCATGATTGTTTTACACCATTTGATTTTTCCCCTGGAGCTTTGTTGAGGACCCGTACAGTGCTATGGCCTGAGAAACTGGGGACCTGTTTGGTGTGGTGGGGCTAAGTGGTTCTGTCTTGGTTTTAGCTGGTTTCTGTTTGACCCTAGTGAAACAGTTACTCTGGGTTGAAGTCTCAGCTGTGGAGAAATACTAGCAATTAAGTCACCCTGGCCCCCACAGGCAACAATTGGAAAAGGAAAATCAAACCTTCCTACAACCACCACCCAGGGCACCACCTTGGGTGATTGGCTCAGTTGAAAAGGTCCAAATCAATTGTCTCAGTCAACACCTGTCTCAGGTGGGAGAGTTTACAAGGTCTCTGGCAACTGGATCACAGGAGTCTGGTGACTACTCTGATATGGCTTGCTCCAGTGCTGCATGGAGTCTGGAGGAGCCACCCAGCAAATATATCAGTCTGGGAAGGTTGATGCCTCCTTCCCCACCTTGCATCTTTGTCACACCCAGTCACTGATAGCCCCGCAGTTGGCTGACCCAGTTGCCTGTAGGGAATAGATATTCCAGGGGTTTGTACCTGTCTGAATCACAGGGAAATCTATTTCTGCTCAGCCAGGCCATTGTGCTCTACCTCTATCTAGCAGGAGGAGGTGAGGCCTGAAAACCTTGGGCCCTTGATGGAGCCTGGAGGGGTGTTCACTCAGTTCTAGCCCCACCCCTGATTGATGTTACTGACAGAACAGAACAGAACAACTTTGTGGGATTTTGTTTCTGTCCCTGCTAAATTCCCCTGCAGAAGAGAAGCTGTTTTGAGTTCCCAGAGCCTGCACCTCAGGCCCTGTCTTTGCTCTTGCAGGTTTGAATTCAGTTACCTATCAGTTCTAGCCTGCTGCCTTCCTTTGTCTATAGGCTGACAATCCCCTGAGGGCCGGGTGTGTCTTAGGCTCAGCAAAGCGGTCCTCTGGGTCAACCCCACTGTGGGAACTTCCCAGGCCTGTGAGTGTATTTCTAGTCCCTCAACTCTACCCAGGTCAGTACTGCCTCAGGCAAACCTTTACTCATGGGGCCTGCGTTTCCATCCCAGATCTATTCCGTGATGGTTGCACCTGAGTAGATGCCCGGCATCCTCTGGTTGCCCAGGGGGACAGGGGGTGTGGCTTCAGAATATCCAGGAGTGAGCTGTATTATTGCTAAAAGATGGCTGCTGCTCTGCGCCTCAGGGCACTGCTGCTCTGGTGTGGTTCCCTCTCAGCCGACCATCCTCTCCTTGCTCCCATGCCCCAGAGTCAGCACTGAACAGCTGTAGTTTAGGCACTGTCCACACCCCTTGAGAAATCACCCAAGAATCTGGACTCCTGCAGGACAGGCCTCCAGACCTCAGAATGAGAGTGGAGGGGAGAGCTGGGAGCTCAGAGTTGCAGGTAGAGAATATATACAGTTTTATACAGTTTTATGCCTGGCAGGAGAACACTGTGGCACCCTAGTTGGGGAGGTAGGTCCAGTTTTTAGAGGGTCTGTCCTGTGGAATGTAGTAGGAGGACCTTTGAACTCTGCTTGTTTGTTTGTGGGGCACTCTGAGCCATTCTGATGGGGGAGGGGACTCCTGTAGGCTTGTGATGGATTTTGTACCTTTTGTTTGTATCCTTGGGGTCACAGCTACCCTCAGCGGGGTTGATGTGGATTCTTCAACCTTCTCTCTTGGTGCAGCTCAAATCCACCAGGTTACTTGCTAAATTTCTGTCCTTTAACTCTCCTTCTGGATGAGAGCCTCTGTGGAAAGCTGGCATCAGTCAGCCATCTTGTCTCCACCCCCTGGGTTCTCTATGTGGTCATTTTCTAAATACACTGTTTTAGTCTTTTCCTTCTATCTATATCTCTGCACTGTACAAAAATCTAGAAGTCTAATAGCCCTAAAATTATATCACCACTTTGCCTGTAAAAATGTTTATATTCTGTTGGAGAGAGGGAGAATAAAAATAAAGGGTTCAGTTTCTGAAAATAAGGCCAACCCGATGGAGCAGAAATGTGTATAATTAATTATCTATTCTTACTAGTATTTATATCTCTCCATAGGCACCCATAGATATAAATATATGTGGTTATATGACTGTGGCAACTATACAATAAGTCCTCATTTAACATTGCTGATAAGTTCTTGGAAACTGTGACTTTAAGAGAAACTATGTATAACAAAACCAATTTTGCCATAGGCCAACTGATATAAGCAAGAGTTTTGTGTTTTAGGGGGAAAGGCAACAGAGGTGAAGTGCCATTCTCACCACATCACACTATTGAGATGGCTTATTGCTACTTATTTTTATTTGTATTTGTATTTATTTTATTTTTTATTAAATCATAGCTGTGTACATAGATATGATCATGGGGCATCATACACTAGCTTCATAGACCATTTGACATATTTTTATCACAATGGTTAATATAGTCTTCCTGGCATTTTCTTAGTTATTGTGCTAAGATATTTATATTCCACAATTACTAAGTTTCACATATACCCTTGTAAGATGCACCGCAGGTGTAATCCCACCAACCCCCCTCCCTTTACCCCCTCCCCCTTCCCTCCCCTCCCTTTCCCCTTCCCCCTATTCTTAGGTTGTAACTGGGTTATAGCTTTCATGTGAAAGCCCTAAATTAGGTTCATAGTAGGGCTGAGTACATTGGGTACTTTTTCTATTGATGTAGATGTTGGTCACCCAACTGAGGAGCTGTTTGTCAAGTTTTCCACTGTAAGGCTATTCTTCCTGCCCGGCTCACACAGCGCTCCGTGGAAGGCAGGTGCTATGTGCAGCCTACACTTAAGGAATGAGGAACTGGGCTCCACCGCCTCGGGGGTTGGGGTTGGGGGGAGGTAGCTACATAAATTATCAGAATTCTTTTGCAGAGGAAGTTTATCTCTTTTCCTTGTTTATTTGTCATTTTTATGTCACACTTCACTCACAGATATTTGTTTTATGCTTTGGGTTATAATCCGATATTACTTTATTTTGTTGTTTGAATTGTTTCAGCTTTGCCCAGTGGGAGACTTTTCGCTTGGCATCTGTGCCCCTTTGACATACTATACCTATCATTGTGGGGATTTTTTGAGTACTTTCTTTACTTTCCAGCACTACAAGATGCTTCAAGCTCTTCTTGTATGTTTTTTGCTCCAATCTTATAACCAGCTATTTCTCTAAAGAGCCCACATTCCTTGTATTAGAGAATGGCATTAGAAACCAAGATCTGGGCACTGTTGTGCTCATTGCTACTGGGGTGCTGTTATTTCTAGGCCTTCTCAGCAGACAGAGCAAGGAAATATGTATGTACATGCTAACCTCTGCATGGACTTGGTGTACACATATCTACAAATATATCTATGATTCATCTGTATTTATGATAAATATGTGTTCATACTGATGTCTCTAATCTGTTATCACAGGGATCATTCTAGTCTTTTCTTTTTGCTTGCCTGTAAACTCCCACTTTAACAGTGAGAAACCTGCCTCTCACCTTCTGATGTTAATTGATTTAATTTTCCAGTTCCAGTATACATATATTTTAGCTTCAGAGTGTGATATTTTATTGAAGAAAACTGAAGTCAAGTATTTCTTCCTAAGTGTCATTACTGGCTGCCTATAGCAATGGAAATAAGTATCGATTTGCCATTCTTTGTGCTGTTTGAAGAGTGCTAAGAAAATTAAAACAATTCTTAAATATTTGTCTTACATATAAATGGATTCTATTCAATTGTGCAAACATTTGCAAGAGGCACCCATATGACAGGCGCTGATGGAGTGAAGGGACCTTTTGAAAAGAGTAACATATGGTGAAGACAGTCTTTGAGTGCCAACTGTGTCACATGCACTTTATGGGTACTGGATTCATTCTAAGAATTTAAAGTATAATAGGGTAGACAGACAAGAAGCAGGCACAGAACTGAACATAGACACACAGTCAGAGTCTGGTAAGTCTTAAAATACTTGTACAGGCAAAGAGAAGGGTGAGAATGCTTTTGATTGGGGAGAATAGGCAAAGTTTCACAGAGCTGATATTTGATCTTAGGCTTGAATACAAGCAGAAATTCAATAGCAGAGAGAGGTAAAGAGGGTCCTGGTCCCCAGGGGACAGCACATACTAAGGCACAGGCATGAAAGTGCACACTGCTCTTAAGGAATTTGCAGTATCCCATTACGTTATTCTAATAATATCCTATTACCACTTAGTGACATTAGTTCTCAGTAACTAAAAACATAAATGATTAATGGAGTTGTGTGCTTTGGAAACACAGTGACATTTACAACACCTGCACTATTGGCAGTGTGAGACATATGGTATAGAAGTGATGTACTAATAGCATCCTTGGAGAATTAGCATCTGAAACAACAGACACAGAGATTATGCCAGAAGATGCAGTGTAATAATTAGGTTTTGTGATCTCTTCAGTCTAATGGAACAAATCTTTCACTTAATGGTTTTCATCACTACAAATAATTTTCCTACTATATCACCCCAGTACCCATCCTGAAACTAGAGCCTTATAACTACTGAGAGCTCTGTACAATATCCACTGTAATAAAAAAGTTATTTTGGTGAAAATGCCATCAGTAATGGCACCTTCACTCCAAAATATTGGGTTTAAACCTAGAAAATGCAATAGCCTGAGGCCTAAAGATTTTAAATAATAATAATAGTAGTACCAAATGCTAGTATTAAAGTGGAATAAAGAAAACTAACTCCATTTTCTTCTGCTGAGTTTGGGGTTCAAATGTTCTTCCTTTTCCAATTGCTTAAGATGTCCCATTAAGTTGTTGATTCCTCTCTTTCCATTTTTGTTGAGAAAAGCTTGCAATGCTATAAATTTCCCTCTCAGGACTGCCTTTGTGGTATCCTAGAGGTTCTGATAATTCATGTCTTCATTATCATTTTATTCCAAAAATTTGGTAATTTCCTTCTTAATCTCATCTATGACCCAGCTATCATTCAGCATGAGGTTATTTAGTTTCCATGATTTTGTATGAGTATGCTGATTCCTGTTATTACTGAGTTTAACTTTTATTCCATGATGGTCCAAGAAAATACAAGGAATGATTTCTATTCTTTTAAATTTGCTGAGGTTAGACTTATGACCTAAGATGTGATTGATTTTGGAGGATGTTCCATGGGCTGATGAGAAGAATGTGTATTCAGTTTTGTTAGGATAAAATGTTCTGCAAATGTCTATTAAACCCAATGGTAAATGGTTAAGTTTAAGTCTAAAATTTCTTTGCTTACCTTCTTATTGGAGGATCTATCCAACACTGCCAAAGGGGTGTTAAAATCTCCGACTATTGTGCTGCTGGAGGAAATCAAGTTGCTCATGTCTGTTAGAGTCTCTCTTATAAATTGAGGCACATTTTGGTTGGGTGCATAAATGTTAATAATTGAAATCTCATCATGTTGAGTGTTTCCCTTAACAAATATGAAGCGACCACCCTTATCTTTCCTTACTTTTGTTGGTTTAAAGCCTATTGTATCTGCGAATAGAATTGCAACACCTGCTTTTTTTCTGATTTCCATTTGCCTGAAATATAGATGATCATCCCTTCACCCTCAGTCTATATTTATCTTTTAAGGCAAGATGAGATTCTTGTATACAGCAGATATCTGGCCTGAGTTATTTTAGCCAGTCAGTCATCCTGTGCCTCTTGAACACAGTAAGTAAAGTAAGTAGACAGCCCTCAGAATGGGAGAGGATTTTTGCAGGTTATATTTCCGACTAAGGTCTAATAACCAGAATCCACCGAGAACTCAAAGTTATTAATAAGAAAAGAAAAAGTGATCCCATTTCACTGTGGGTAAGAGACATGAACAGAAGCTTCTCTGAAGAAGACAGGCACACGGTCTACAGGCACATAAAAAATGCTCATCATCTTTAATCATCAGAGAAATGTAAAACAAAACCACTTTAAGATATCATCTAACTCCAGTAAGAGTAGCCCACATCACAAAATCCCAAAACTACAGATGTTGGCGTGGATGTGGAGAAAAGGGAACACTTCTGCACTGCTGGTGGGAATGCAAACTAGTACATTCCTTTTGGAAAGAAGTTTGGAGAACACTCAGGGATCTAAACGTAGCTCTGCTGTTTGATCCTGCAATTCCTCTACTAGTTGTATATCCAAAAGATCAAAAATCACTTGGCAACAAAGATATTTGCACCAGACTGTTCATGACAACTCAATTCATAATTGCCAAGTCTTGGAAGAAGCCCAAGTGCCCATTGACCCATGAATGGATTATTGAATTATGGCATATGTATAATATGGAATACTATGCAGCATTAAAAAAGATGGAGACTTCACTTCTTTTATGTTAACATGGATGGAGCTGGAAAATATTTTTCTTAGTAAAGTATCTCAGGAATGGAAAAATATATATCGAAGATACTCGGTACTACTATAAAACCAATTTATAATCAGTCACATTCTTATTATGAGAAATGAATCACAACTATAGCCCAGGATGAAGGTGGAAAGGGGAGGAGGATGGGAAGGGAGGGGGGTGGTTTGATAGAGGGAGGGTTAATAGTGGGACCACACCTATGGAGCATATTTCAAGGATACAAATCATTAAATCTACCAAGTATTGAACACAAATGGCTTAACACTGTGATTAAGTAAATGAGGTGAAAGCTATGTTAATTAGTAGGATGTAAGCACTCCAATTTGTACAAATAATCAACACATTGAATCCCACAAAGACATAAAGGTATTCATGATACATATATATATGACTTAATTTAAAAAAAATAAGAAAAAAATATAAAGCCATGACAAAATAAAAAAGAAAAGAAAAGTAAACTAACTCCAAGGAATAAAGTGAATGAATTTACAACATAGAGAATTCCTCTTGTGAACAAAGAATCAAAAAAGGAATAGAGTAAAATTGGAGGGATTAGCAAAGATTACATGTATTTATACACATCCTATAGAAAAGTACAGAATTTGATGGAGAGTGTTTTGGGATTTAATATATATTTTTGTTGGCACTGAGGATTCTTTTGGTTGGGGGAATTTGCTGCGGCATCTGATTCACACCTTTGGTAAATGCCATGCTTGGACCAGCTATAAGGGACCGTGTTGGTGCTGTGCACCAGGCATCTCAGAGTCATTCACCATCTTCCTACTTCAGTGGACTTCACTGCTACTGGATTGCTCATGAGACTTTCTTTGAGAACCACCATCAGGCTATTTAAATTCTTTCATCTGGACAACTGAGAGACAAGAATTTGCCTACCTCTTCCCAAGCTGGATCAACCCAATGACTGATACATAAATAGGAAGGACCAGCTTACGTCCCTAAAACAGAAGAAAACCATGCTGTTGTTTATACTGCTCACCTCCACACAGGATCATCGGCTTTGGCTGAGAGTTCTCCTGAAGTCACACCTTGCTGCCTAGGCACATGGCAGGGCCCATGATGCTAGAAGGATCTGCTGGAAGATGAAAATTCCACATAGAGTCTCTGAGAAGCCACAGGACAATAATAACAAAAGAGGAAAAGAACTTGTCCCAGTAGATATCAACATTAATTATAAAGCTGTAATCATTAGAATAATGCATGGTTTATGCAAAGATCTACAGATATTAATGAAAATAATAACTTAAAATTATTTTAGTTTTTACTATGTGCTCTGTGCTAATCAAAGTAATAGACAAGTATGAACTCACCTAATTCTCATAAAAGCAGCAGTGTAAAATACACACTATTACTAGCTGTACAAGGAGATTAAATGTCTTGCCTTTCTGGAAGTGAATGAATAGCCAAAAACATACCCAAATGTATGTGCTGTCTTGGAATGCGATAGAGGTGACAAGTCAGTGGGTAAATACTGGCCTATTCAACAAATAGTATTGGGCATATGGTTTTCCAAAGGGGAAAAAAATAAAATTAGTTCCTCACCTTGTACCATACATATAAACAAATTTTTTAAAAAAACATGGAAAATTATAGAAGAATATATAGGAGAATATATTCATGATTATATTGATTAGGGTCTGGGCAGGAAACAAGTGGTCATTCAAAGGTGGCAACTAAAGAAAGTTTAATGACTATACTAGACTCTTCACAAGGTGTGGAGATGGTCCAGGGAAACTAGTATGTGATACTGATGCATCCTGAAACAGGTAGCAGCAAACAGTCCTCACCGTGGCAGTCCCCAAGCTTGAAGGGAAAGAGAAGGGAATAGGGAGTTACAGGAAAGGCAGAAACCTCTAGTGTCACAGGAGAGCCACATGACAATAGCCGTGATCTTAGGCTGAGAAATGCAATCATTTCCCAACTTCCACAATCAGGAATGTACAGACTTTGACTGTTCTTTTTTCCAACCCCCAGTTTTCCTGTGGATACCTCTCATTGGCCAAATTCAACTGGGAAGCTGGAGGCCAAGGGAGCCCAGCTGAGGCATTCTACACAGGGTGGATTGACAGAATGGAGCAGAGTACAGAAGGGTGGAGGTGGGTCTGGGCTGGCAAACAGTGAACAGCCAACACAATGTCTGTGTGTCAAAAAAGTACATCTGGATAGACCACAAAAGAGCACAATTCTTAGAAGAAAAGATTGATAAATTTGATTATAATCAAATGGGAAACTTATATGATAATCTAGTTTAAAAGGAAAAGATATATTTAAAAGAAGATATTTCAAACATAACCAACATTCATATCCAGAATATGTGTAGATGCGTGTGTGTATGTATGTATATGTATGGATAGCCATACCAGATACTGGCAGGCATGTGAGGGAAAGAACTCTCATGTACTGGTAGTAAAGTTAATGAGTACAATCATGGTAAGGACAGTATTTGGGTAAAATTAAGTGAAGCTATAAATTGTGCATACCTCATGATCTCACAATTTCTCCTCTAAAAATATTGCCCAGAGAAATTCTTACAAAGGTGCTCCTGAAAGTCATATTTTAAGAATATCCACTATAGTGTTTTCTGAATATAAGAGAAAAAATTGAAAAGAACTAAATGTTATTTGAAGGGAATAAATAAATTGTGGTCTAGTCATATTGTGAAATATTAGATAGCAGTTACAATTCATGAACAGTGCACTCATTTTTGACAATATGGATAGGTCAAAATATAAGATTGAATGAAAAAAAAAACAGTGCTGAAGAGATTTGTAGTATAGTATAGTAGCATTTATGTGAAAATTTAAAAACACAAAAGTAATATAGTATGCATATGCCTGTATATAAGCAAAATATAAAATCCTGACTTGAAGGTTATGTGTCCTCTTTTTTATAATGGTTGGCTGTGGGGATGGATCTGGAAAGGAATATAAAAGTACTTCAATTTTATTTAGAGCATTTATAATGTGCAAAAACCCTATAAAAATAAATTGGAGAGTGGTATAATAAAATATTCATCAGTAGGATCTCTGGAGAGTGACATTTGGGGGAATATTTTTCTTACACTTTGTATTTTTCTTCATTTTGCAAGTTTTCTAAAATGATTATGTATTATAGTTATAATTCCCCCTCCTATTTTTTTAAACTATCCACATTACTAGAAGCTATCATGGACACCTTCATTTTAGCAGAAAAACTGAGTATCAGTCAGCATGGGACACATGGAAAGCCTTTTCATTTATACTTGGTGCCCCTCTCTAGTGGGGTGAAAGTCACAATGGGTTTGAGGTGCTGACAATTTCAAATTTTCTATGTGAATGATGATTCTTTCTTTATTCTGTACTCAGACAACCCAGAAAAGGCTGTCATTGTAATTTTTGTAGGTCACATTCAGGTTAATGAAATATATGAGTTACTCTCATTTTTAAGGCATGAGTTCTTGTTTTAGGTAGGTCCAAAAGTAAGCCTTTTTTAATTAATATTAAATCATAGCTGTGTACATTAATGCGATCATGGGGCACCATACACTGGTTTTATAAACAGTTTGACACATTTTTATCACACTGGTTAACATAGCCTTCCTGGCATTTTCTTAGTTATTGTGTTAAGACAATTATATGGGAATGCAAATTAATACATTCCTTTTGGAAAGATGTTTGGAGAACACTTAGAGATCTAAAAATAGATCTGCCATTCAATCCTATAATTCCTCTACTAGGTATATACCCAGAAGACCAAAAATTACACTATAACAAAGATATTTGTACCAGAATGTTTATTGCAGCCCAATTCATAATTGCTAAGTCATGGAAAAAGCCCAAGTGCCCATTGATCCACAAATGGATTAATAAACTGTGTTATATGTACACCATGGAATATTATGCAGCCTTAAAGAAAGATGGAACATATTCTTCTTAGTAAAGTAAAACTTTTTTGATACTCTTCCTAAATTTATTTTGGCCTGATATTTTCCTCTTCTCAAAGTCTTCTCACGCTCTCACAATTAGAGCTCTTAAGGCAGTTTCTCTGTTTTCACGTGTCTTTCTTCTTCATCATCATTATTTAATCAAGCCAAGAGGAAGCATGTCACAACGTGAGTAATGTGGGATCTGATACTGGAAACCCCGGTCTAAGTTCAGGCTCTAAGTTAGAATTTGTACCATCTGGACCTCAGGTGAATAACTTCATCATAGGTGTCAATGTGATTTATAAACCATGAAATCTCAACGTCAAGGCTTACCAGCTTTCTTGGACAAAGTGGGCAGCTGCAGGATTGCCAAGGAGCGACAGGGTCATATCCTTAACAATGAAGCAGCTAGGTGTCCCTAGAAACAAAATACTAAGCACGCTGTGAGGATAGGCTGCTAGATAGTCAGTGACCACATAAATCCTAGGCAGTAAGACAGCAGATCAATTGCATTGAGACTCACTCCCCCTTTTTAATAGCTTTATTCTCTTCTACTCTTAGGCATCTTGACCCATATCTTATGCACTCAATTGCATACAGCCACAATCCAGACCAAATGGAAATGCAGCAGAATTAATCTTCATTTACTCATTCGATTTTAATAAATATTTTATTATGTTCTAGGTACTGTTTGAAGCCCAGGAGTGAACACAATGGATAAACATTCTTGTCCTTTTGAAGGGAAACTGGCAAAAACAAAATAAATCAGTAAATTATATAGACTATCAGAAAGTGAGGTGATGTGGAGAGTAATAAGACAGGGGTCGGAGTTAAGGGGAAAAGAGTAAGGCTGCACTTTGAATGGAATGGTGTGGGGCATAGAGGATGTCCCTCACAGTCTTCCAGCCAGGGAGTGTGTATTAGTTTTCTATTGCTGCTGTAACAAGTTACCCTGAACCTTGTGGCTCAAAATAACAATTATTATGTCATAATTCCTATGGGGCAAAAACCCTGGTGGGTTTGGCTAATTTCTCACTCTGGACCTCATGGGGATAAAATCAAACTGCTGACAGGTCTGAACTCTTATCTGGAGGCTTGGAGGGAGAAATCACTTCCCAGCTCACTGACGCCATTGGACAAATTCAGTTCCCGATGGTTGTAGGACTGATCTCCTTGCTGGACATAAGCTGGAGCTTCTCTTGTCTCCCAAAGGCCATCTGCATTCATGTAATGGCACAACTAGTCCTTCTTATGCTTTGAATTTCTCAGACTTATCCTTTTGTCTCAGTCCTTCTACCTTTAGCCAGAGAAACTTATCTGCTTTTACAGGCTCATGTGGTTACATTGGTGTCTCACCTCCAATAATTTCCCTGTCTTAAAGTCTTTAACCTCAATTACATCTTTGCCATGTGATGTAACATGTATAGGTTCCAGGGATGACGATATGGACATTAAGAACCAAAGATGTTAGTGAGTAAAAATGATTTTTTACATAGTTATTCTATTTGAAGAACTGAAACCTAATATCAGGGCAAGAGGCTGATTTTCTTATTAAGTTCATGTCTACATATCCTGAATACCTGAATTGCATCTTTCAGTATTTTCCAATCTCTTTGATCCCTTCTGTATAAAGACTAAAATAAAATCTATTTTCTTTATTCTATATATTGAAAAAATTGTGTTAACTATTTTGAATCAGTCTTCACTGAAATTCTTGGCAGGGCTACCTTGCCCATTTACTTCACAGAACAATTCACAGGAAATTTTCTTATATCTATTCCTGGAGAAAAGATTTTCTGAGTGGGTATATTCAGCCTGTACTGCAGGGGAGCCTTGATGGGACCTGGCCAAGCTAAGGGAGCACATCAGAGTTCCATCTCACTCATGTTTCCTTAGTTCCTTAAAAATACATTGGATGAGTATTTAGTGCAAAGCCTTTATAGACTCATGAATGTTTTGGGCTAGAAGGAATCGCAGTCATCACTTACTAATGCCTCATTTTATAAATTATGCAAAAGATTAAGATATTTCCAAGTACTTGTAATTCTTTCGTGCTCTCCTTCTTTGCCTTTGTATTTAGGCTCCTAGGACTGCTATGGAGCAAATGTCTATAAATCTGGTGGCTTAAGGTAAGAGAAATGTATTCTTTCACAGTTGTGGGTGGTAAGGTGTCTGCAGTGCCACACTCCTTCCTACGGCACTAGAGGAGGGTCCTTCTGTGGGTCCTTGGTTTTATGGCAGCATCACTCCAATCTCTCTGTCTTCCCATGCCCTTCTTCCCTGGGTGGCCATGTGTCTCAAACATCCTTCTCCTTTCTCTCACAGGGACACCAGCCATTGGATTTTGGCCCATCCTCAATCCAAAATAATACTGTCCTAAGATCCTTAACTTCATCCTATCCTTCCCTATTTCCAATTAAGGTCACATTCACAGGTATTGGGGAGTAAGGACTTGGACATCTTTGGGGGGCACGACTTAACCCACTACACCCTTTCTTCTTTCTTTCCCTCCCTGCCTTCCCTCCTTCCCTCCTTCCGTCCACTCTATCCACACGGCATACCAGTCAACTCCTTTTATCCTTTCATGCTAATTTCAATCTGTCACAGACTCTTCAAGGTAGTCACAATTTCTCTTAAAAAAAAAAAAAAAGATAGCAAGGTTGGGGTAACAGAAGATTTAGCTGAAAAAACTATAGTTCTTACTTTTTTCAGTTGGTCCAGATAACATTCTATTATTTGCCTCTTCTAAAACCTATTCTGTAATTTCTTCACCTTTGACTTTTAAAATGCTCTGGTTCAGTTTGCTTGTCTGATGGAAGAACATAGACCTTCATGCCTAAGGACTCTGAGCCTTTAGTTATCTTGCTTTATCAGGCTGGACTATGGTTGTGGCAATCACCTGCTTGCTATTATAATGGATATGATGTTCTGGTGAGTCTGCTATGCTTCAGGCACACGTCTCCTGGGCCCTACACGAGCAGCAACCTTAGCTTATTTACCATGATCCTTAGGGCTGATTGCTCTGCCCGCATAAATGTTTCCTGGTGTTCCAGTAACAGGGTCTCAAAGTGAGAGGCAGTCATCATAGCTTTAAGTCAATGGAACTGTTGTGTGCTTCCTAATGAAAGTGTCCCCCACTTCCCTTGGAACTAGGACCTCTGTGGTATCCATCTATTGTGTAAGATGCCATGTCAAAGGTCAGTAGCCTTCAAAAATATACACTTACCATCATGATCACAGACCTATTGGGGAAGCTCTGTTTTAAGCTGTGGATCTTCTGATTGTCTGGGATGATTCTGTTTCATGTTTTTTTTAATCATCTGGGACCAGTAGGCTCTGGGCATGCTCTTCTTATGGTAATGGCAGAAGTATAGGTGGGCAAGGCCAGCTGCCCCAGCACACACCAGCTTGTGTCATCTGTGCTACTCTAGCACTGGCTAACGCAAGTCACTTCTCTGAGACCAAAGCTAATATGTGGGAATTTGTAGGCCAAGAGGACCAAGTACACCACATTGCCAAGTTCAATATCAATACAGCAGAAAATTATACTGTTGCCATGGACTGTGTGTATGTGTGTGTGTTGGGGGAGTGGAATGAGTGACTATTTACTGAATGATGTTCTAATTTATACAACTCCAGGAGGGATGAGAAACATGACTTTTGCGAATGGAACAGTAGATGAAGTCAGGAGCCACTAGCCTTACCTACTACACTACGAATCATCCTCGGCTTCATAGTTAAGCTGCATCCTGGAACATGTTACTCCCATTACTCCACCCTACTAGCTTTACCCCTAGCAAAGTCTTTCATAGGCCATTTCTGTGTTCTTTCAGGCCAAATGCATCTGGATGATGTGGTATATGGGAGAGAGGGTGGATCCTAGGGTCATATACCATTCAAGGCACCTCCTATGGCATAAAGCAGGTCAAAACCCCACACGTAGTAAACCAGGCACTCACAGTGCTCTCCCTGTGGTGCAGGCAGGGGCACAGTGGACAGAGAACATACTCCTCTCTGGTCCGAGTGTCCACTGAAGACCACCTTCTAACCTCTCTAGGATGATAGCCATCCATTGCAATCACCTCGTAGTAGTCTGGTCCCTTGAAATGTGATATCACGCCAAGGGCTAAAATTTTGTCTCTGCTGTTGATAAGTCAGGCTTTAGAAGTAGCATTGGTGGTGGTGGTGGGTTCATGTCCATAAATAAGTTTCAATCCTTCCAGGAACCAGCCTAGCAAAGTTATTAGGAAAACCCGGGAGTAGATCAGCATGAGATGGAAAAGACAGACAGAAAATAGTGGGATCAGGAGGACCTTTCCTCAATAGGACAAGGCAACCTCAACTTTACTGCACAGCTTTTATATACAGTAGCTTGAAGCCACTATTTTGTCATAATTTCATAACTTGATTAAAAACAGCCTAAGAGCAGAATAGCATTCTCAGCAGTCTGTGCTGACCAAAAGGGCATGTCTCCTTTCTAATCTGGTTCAGGAACCAGCCATAACAGGAAACAGTGGGGGCCAGGTTGCATTTGGTCCTTGACTCAAATGTGGTTCCTCAAAACTGAGGGTCAGTGCCTCCCAGGTCAGCTCCCGACACAATCCCACAGTGGTCATGGTTCTCCTGTGCACTGGGGTGGCTAAAGACAGAGTCTAGCTGACATTTGCTGGAAGACCCATCCAGTCCATTGGATTTGCGAGTGCATCACCTATAAAGCATAATCTTTTCATAGGAGGAGCTAATGGCATGAGCACAGATATCATTCCACGTTGTGCCACTTACAGGTCCATTCGTGCGTTACTTCCCTCAAACCCCTCACTCCATTATTCTAATATTCTAAACCTGCCTTAGTTTATTCAAACTAGTATAAGAGAACACCATGAACTGGGCAGCTCATAAACAGCAGAAATTTATTTCTCACAGTTATCGAAGGCAAGCCCAAGATCGAGGCACCTGCAGATTCGGTGTGTGACAAGGGCTTGCTCGCCACTTCATAGATGTAGTCTTCTCAGTGTATCTAACACGGCGCCTCCATTCCTGAGGGCTCCACCTTCATAGCCTAGTCACCTCCCAAAGGCTCCACCTCTGAATACCTTCACTGGAGATCAAATTTCAATGTATGAATTTGGGGAGAATACAAACATTCAGACCAAAATAGGGCCCTTCACCAACCAGCTAAGCCATTGCATATATTCTAATGTCAGGCTAATTAATTCCTTTATACAAAGCTGATGACCTGGAATCCTCACAGATCTACCCCCTAAGAGGATTTCCCCTTGCTACTATCATCAGGTGACAACTCTGAGTGGAATTGTAATTTAGCAGCCATCCAATTTTGGCTTTCCCCAAGTCAATCCATGTAATCAGGCACAAGCATTTTCCTACCCCATTAGCTAGTGGTGGGGAAATCCCCATAAGATTATAGGCAGAAAGTGATGATGCAATAGTGGTAGGTAAAATGGGGTCTGAGGCACATTTTCATCCAGGTCACTAATACCTGCTGAACCAGGCTGGGCTGGATTCCCAAAGCATTATTTCCATTGTCTAAGGGATTGCTCTTGAACCAACTGACCTTAAGAGGATCTGACAATCTCAATTTATGATAGGTGGCTATTGCATAGTTATTGATATTTCACTGTAGTCAGGCTCTTAGTTCCTAACAGGGATGAAGAACTAAGGATTTATTTTATTTTTTATTTTAATAAATTTTCTTTTAAAGCAGCTTTAAGTTCAAAGCAAAATTGAATGGAAAGTACAGAAAGTTCCCATACACCCCCTGTTCCCACACACGTCCAATCTCCCCCGCTCTCAGTGTCCTGCACCAGGAACCAGGGTAGTACATTGATTACACTGACGCTGTCAGTTCTATGTGTTTGAACAGACGTAGAATGACATATATCCACCATACAGGGTACTTTACTGTCTTAAAAATCCACACTGCTCTCCCTCTTCATCCCTCCCTTCCCACTAACCTCTGGCAACCCCTGATCTTCTTTCTGTTGCCATGGTTTTGTCTTTTCCAGAATGTCAAGAGATTTGGAATCATACAGTATGTAGGCTTTTCATAATGATTTCTTTCTCTCGGTCATATGCTTCTTCCATGTCTTTTCATGGTTTGAGAGCTCATTTCTTTTAAGCACTGCCTGATATCCCACTGTGTAGATGGAAATAGGAGTCTGTTTATCCATTTACCCACTGAAGGACATCTTGGTTGTTTCCAACTTTGAGCAATTATGAGTGAATGTTATAAATATCTATGTGTAGGGTTTCATGCAGACACAAATTTTCTGTTCATGTGGATAATTATTAAGGAGCATTATTGCAGGGTTGTATGTAAGAGTGTATTTCTTTCTGTAAGAAACTCCCAAACTGTCTTCTAAAGCAGCTGTACTATTCTGCATTCCCATTGGCAATGAATGTGAGTTCCTGTCACTGTACAACCTTATCAGTATTTGGTGTTGTCAGTGTTTTGGATTTTGGTCATTTCGTAGGTGTGAAGTGGTGTCTCATTTTTGCTTTAATTTGAGACCCCTAATGGAAAATGATGTTCAAGATATTTTGATGGAGTACATCTGCCCAAGAAAGCATCTTTCAGGTGTGGGCACAGAGCTGTGTGAGGGCAGGAGGTGTTCTGGAACTAGCAGGGGTAAGACATGAGGTGGAACAAGGAGGCACGTCTTTTGCCATAAGAATTGATAAGGCATTTTGATCTTATCATTTGGTGTGACGAGGAGCCCTTGAAACACTTAGAAATAGGCCAATGACATGATCCAAACTATGAACTAGAAAAGTACTCTAGCAGAGAGATGACTGGAGATGGGTAACATATGAAGCAGAGAGACTATCAGAGTTCTGTTGTTCTTGCATAAGGAAAAACAGAAAAAGGTGCATGATATGTTAGTAGGGAAATTGCAGCCACGGGGGTTCTACAAGAGAAAGAATTGATAGAAAGCGATGGCTGATTCAACAAAGGGAGAGGAGAGAAAGGATAGATTTAGGGTGACTCCCAAGTTTCTGGCTTCAGTAAGTGGGTGATGGTGATACGATTCTATATAAGATAATGAATGTAAGCTGTAATATACTTGTGAGGGAAGAGAAATCCCTTATGAACATGTTGAATTTGAGAATTCACCTTGTCAAGCTGACTGGAAGGCATTGGCATTGGACATATGGATCTGGAACAGGCAAGATGTTGCAGTTAGCTATAAATGTGGAAGTCACATGCAGCAAGATTGTAATAAAGCCGTAGAATGCATAAAACTGTCCAGGGAGAAAATATAGAGTAAGGGAGAGGAGGAGTGAGGAAGCAGAGAACAGAGAGAGCTTTGAGAACATCTACACCAAGAATGAGAAGCCTACCTCCTACAGGGGATACTGAGTGGCAATCAAAGAAAAGGACCAAAGCGGGGAAAAAAATTAAAAAAAGAAAAGAAAAGAAAAGGACCAAAGGGGATCTATTAAGTGAGGGAAGAACCAGACCTGGGTGGGTTCAGACGCAAATGGGAGGTCAAGAGCCAATAAGTGGAAACCACTGTTCTTAGAAGTATGTCCAGGAAAGAAGAGGGACTTTACCTAACAATTGCAATCAGAGTAACCTGGCTTATTGTACCCTCAATGAATCCCCAACAATAAAAAAAAAAAAAAAGAATAGAAGGGAAATGTGCTGCTCAAAGAAAGGTTGTAGTTAGAAGGGGGTAATGGAGAGCTAAAATGATGAACAGAGTAAATATGTAAACAAAGTAATTACAGAGGAGGCGAGAATTATCATCTCACATAGTCCGATGGTTAGCCTCAGGCAAGAGGCAGCAGTGTAAACCACATGAATATTTAATAAGAGAAATTTTAATGTGGGTACTTGGTTACTCAGGTTGATGGAAGAGTTAAGAAGGCAAGCAGGATTGGTAATTTGCCCCCCAAATTAGCATCTGTGGGAAACTACTTCCACCTCTAGGGCAAAGTGGTGGCCCTAGATTCAGTGCCTGAATTTCTGGGAAGGCCAGATCCTGAGGCCTGGAGGCTAGACCAGAGGCCATGGAAGAACAGTTGCTGCCTGAAGCAGGGAGGAAGAGTGAAAGGCTCTTCTGTTCCACCTTTGACTTCACTCTTGCACTTCCTTGGAAAGAAGCAGCCTGCAGAAATCAGCCTCTGTTGTAGTGACTTCAACAGAGGAGTGAAGTTCTGGAATAGTGTTTGAGGAGAGAAGGAGCTGATAGTCCATTAAGGACATGGTAGAGTCTAAAGGTGAACATGGGATTGATATCCATGAATTTCTACTAGCATCCAAATCTACAGGACTACAAGGTATGCACCGTTGTTCAGAGTAACACCCGTTTAAAAAGAGAGAAGATGTAGGCTTCCTTAATTTCACTCTCAACTCAACAGCTCCTGACCCTTCATTCTTCCTTCTGTGTACCCCTGTCTTCTTGCTCTGATTGACCCATCCATCTTTGCATGACCTCCTCACCCCTGCAGCATTCCCTGGCAGTTCTGGCCCATTGATCTTACTCATGCTAGCATTGTTTTTCTCCTTTCCTATCCCAAACCTAATTACACCCCTCCAGCCCACTCTTGTCTTCCTACGCTCAAATATTTTCTATCCTTGCTCATCTATTCTTATTTTATTCTGTCCATTACTGGGAGGGGAGATGATGAAATTTCTGAGTATAGCCAAGGGTTTATCTATTTCTTAATTCTGTTCTTTCTGGTTTACTTTGTGCATTTTAAAGCTCTCATACTAAGAACATAGCTATTTAGGATTCTTATGTCCTCTTGAGGAATTGACACTGTTATCATTATGAAATGATCCTAAGTCCTAGTAATGTGCTTTGCTCTGAAATATACTTTGATGGTATAGCCTTGCAGCTTACTTTATAGTATTAGTATAGTGTTAGTATGTCTTTTCCCATCATTTTAGTTTGAACTATTTATGCCTTTATATTTAATGTAGGTTTCCTATAGACAGAATAAAACTGAGTCTTGTTTTATTATCCAATCTGGTGCTTAGACCATTTATATTCAAGGTGATTATGACACAACCTAGTATAAATACACTATTGTGGGTGCCATCACCAAGGAAGCAGGCCAGACAATGGATTGTAAGGTCAAAGCTTGGAGGAGGTGGGCCTCCCCAGGCGTTGGAGAAAAGGCCCCAAGCAACCTCCGCAGCTGCTATTTATTGAGAACAAGTTCCCCTTCCCCAAGCCCAATCCCCACGCTGGAATTCCACAGCGAATCAATTTTCAACTGCCAATGTTCCAGTTTTCAACTGCCAATGTTCCTTAAGGTCTAATGATGGCTTGTATGTTTCCAAAAAACTACCACTTTGTCTCTGCAAGCTTGCTATCCCTGTTCCTACACATCTTGCTGGGTAAGTTGCTACATAGGTTGTTACATAGATCACTACATATGTTGTTACACAAGCTGCTATATGTCCTATTATGTAGGTTGCTACATATCCTGTTACACAGGTTGCTACACACTATCTTACTGTCTACTTTCTATTTACCTTATCTGTTCTTGATTTTCTTTTTCTTTTTAAATTTATTTCAGATTAATATAAAGGTACAAATGATTAGGTTACATTGTTTGCATTTGTTAGGTAAACTCCAAGTTGTAGTTGAGCCTTTCACCCAGGGATGTGCTGTATACCCTTGGGTTGTGCCCATTAGGTGAGACTTTACCAATCCTCCTCTCTCTTCTCCCCCAACTTGAATTTATTGTGTTTTTTTCTTCTGTGGGTATGTAGTTGTTTATCTATTGATTTCATGTTAGTATTGACTGTGTTCTTGATTTTCCTTTTTTCCTCTTTGTAATAACTCTTAGCTAGTTGAGTAATTTTTATGATTCTGTTTTATCTAATTTTAGTTATCTCTTTCTTTTATTTTTACAAAGTTTGCTTTGGGATAATTGAATAAACTTTAAATATACCAGACTTCCATCAAGTCATTTATAACTTCACATATGATATAAAAACTTCTCGGTGCCTGTGGTTCAAGCGGCTAAGGCACCAGCCACATACACCTGAGCTGGTGGGTTCGAATCCAGCCTGGGCCAGAAAAAAAAAATAGCCAGGCATTGTGGCAGGTGCCTGTAGCCCAACTACTTGGGAGGTGGAGGCAGGAGAATCGCTCGAGCCCAGGAGTAAGAGGTTGCTGTGAGGTGTGATGCCATGGTACTCTACCCAGGATGACAGCTTGAGGCTCTGTCTCAAAAAAAAAAAAAAAACTTCTCAACACTATACTTCCAATTTTTCCTTGTAAATTCTTGTCATTGATTTTACTTCTGTGTATTTTATTAATGTCACAATATTTGTAGTTTGAAAAATTATCTTTTGAAGACTTGAAAATCAGAGGAAAAGTTTTTGTATTTATTTACAAATTTGCCATTTCCTGGGCTCTCATTCCTTGTCCTTTCCTCCTGCTTAAAAACTTTGATAGTTCTTATAGGTTAGTTCTCCTGGTGATGAATTATTTCAAATGGTTTTTCGTCTTAAAAGGTCCTTATTATACCTTTGTTTTTGAATTATATTTTTTCTCAGTGTGGAATCTGGGCTGATGGCTTTTTTTCTTTCAGTATTTTAAGATGTTGTTTCTCTGTCTTCTGGCTTGCTTTTTTTTTTTTCCCCAGTAAGAAGTCTGTTATTATTCTTATCTTTATTTTCTGTACATATGTATTCCCCCTTCACTACTGATTTTAATGTTTTCTCTTTTTCATCTATTTTAAGTAATGATTATGATGTGTTTCAGAGTAGTTTTATTCATGCTGGTTATGTTTGGAGCTCATTGAATTGAACCCTTAGGCTTAACGTTTTCATCAGATTTGAGCATTCCCTCCCCCCCCATTACTCCTTCAGATAGTTTTCTTTCTGTCTGCGGTTGGTGGCTCTGAGAGGCCAAGGCAGGAGGATCCCTTGAGCTCGGGTGTTTAAGGCTACTAAACACCCTGTCTCTACTAAAAATAGAAAAATTTTCTCAGGTGTTGTGGTGAGCGCCTGTAGTCCCAGCTACTCAGGGAGGCTGAGCCAAGAGGATTGCTTGACCTCAAGAGTTTGAGGTTTCTGTGAGATATGATGACACTAGGGCACTATAGCCTGGGGCAACAGAGTAAGACTCTGTCTCAAAAAACAAAACAAAAGGGCTGGCACATTGGCTCAGGACTGTAATCTTAGTACTTTGGGAGGCCCAGGAGGGTGGATCATTTGAGTTCAGGAATTTGAGACCAGCCTGAGCAAGTGAGCGACCCTGTCTCTACTTGGTGTAGTGGCAGATGCCTATAATTCCAGCTACTTGGGAGGCTGAGGCAAAGAGGATCCCTTTAGCCCAAGATTTTGAGGTTGCTGTAAGCTGTATGGTGTCACAGCAGTCTACCCAGGGTGAGTAAGACTGTCTCGAAAAAACAAAACAAAACAAAATGTCTCGAAAAAACAAAACAAAGCACCCCTTAAAACAACAGAAAAGCACAAAGCTTTTCCTCCATCTCCCATTTTCTTCAGTTTCACAATAGTCCACTTTAACTTGCCACACAGCTCACGAATGCTCTCTTCATTCTTTGGTCAATCTTTGAAAAATGTGGGATACTTTGTATTGCTTTGCCTTTAAGTTCACAGATGATATCATACAGGGTATTTTCACTGCGTTATAAATGTGAATCATAATATCACACAGGGTATTGATGCATTTCACGTTTGTCCAAACCCATAGATATACAGAATCAAGAGGGAACCATAATGTAAATTGCAGATGTAGGGTGGTAATGATGTATCACAGTTCATTGATTGTAACTAATGTGCCGCTCAGGTGGGGAATGTGATAATGAAGGAGGCTGTGTACACAGGTGTGGGAAGGGGGTATTTGAAAACTCTCTCTATTTTTCACTTAATTTTTCTGTGCATGCAACATTGCTCTAAAATAGTCTATTTTAAAAAGGAGAACTTGGTAATGTGACTTCATATAAAATCAATGTACAAAAGCTGATTGCATATTTCTGTACTACCAATAAAAACTTAGGAAACAATTATAAAACAATTGACCATAACTGATGCAAAGTATATAAGGTAAAGTTATTTCTACCATACTGCTATTAACACATTTTCAGGAATCCTTACTTTCTTTAAATTGCACACTGAGCAATTTGGGGACTTATGGAGAAAATCTCAACAAATGTGTAGTTGGGCCACTGACAAAACAATAGCAGGCCTAAATAAAATACTAGCACAGTTTAAAGGGATGTTTTTTCCATATGAAGAGATGCTATAATATATGTAACATCTTAGTCTTTAAAAAGATGAAGGAATCTTGGTAAAAGAGGAATAGAAGGAAATGTTGAAATTGCTGAGTTTACTAAGAACAAAGTGGAGAAAGTTTGGGGAGAACTGCACAGGAAGTTCTACCAGGAAAGAGAAAACCTGGGTTGAGAGATTCAGTATATTTAAACTTGGTTTATAAGAGACATTGTAGATCTTTGAAGAAAGGATGCTTAATCAATAAATGATTCTGGGACAATGAAACAGAAGTAACCCTACTTCACACCACAGACAAAAGTCAATTACTAATAGATTAAAGGCGAACATGTAAAAGACAAAAATTTAAACTTGTAGAAGAAAACACAGGAAAATATTTTTGGCACTTAGGAAGGGATTTCTTAAATAAGAGAAACAGGCATAAACTGTAATAAAAAAGAGGAATACATGCTATTTTGTCAGAATTAGTAACTTTTGTTCATCAAAAGATACCATAAAAACACGAAAGGAAAAGTTCAAAAAGATATTTGAGAGTTTGGAGAAGCACAAAAATCAAGAAACATAAAATCAGCATGGACAGAAAGAAATGAAGCCGTCTCAGCAGCACCAATAAGCTGAGCAAGTTGAAATCTGCATAGGTCAATCAGAAAGACACTTTCAACTGTGTTTCTTGGGAGTGAAATAATAGACCATAACACAGTCTGTCTGAAACTTCTGTAGTGACCCACATACACACACACGTATACAGAATTTTATGCATAAAATCTCCAGCAATTCAATAATGAAAAGGTGAATCACTTAAAATGAAAATGGACAAAAGCATGGTTATGCTCTTTACAGAAGAGGCAACAGAAATGACCAATAAGCACAGGAAACGATACTCAACTTCATTAATAGGAAGAGGAGCACACATGGAAATCACGAAGCAGACCATTTCCTTCCATCACAGTCACAAAAATGAAAATGTTTGGTAAACTGGATGTTGGTTAGGTGGCATTGGTCTGCTAAGTCTGTCATAGCTGAACACCACAGACTGGATAGTCATTAATTTTCCTTACAGTCCTGGAAGCTTGAAATCAAGGTGCGCACAGGGTTGGTGTCTGATAAGGCCTCCCTTCCTGGTTTGTAAACGGCCACCTTCCTGCTGTACCCTCACGTGTTCTTTCCTCTGTGTGCACGGGAAGAGAGAAAAACCTCTGCTGTCTCTTCCTTTTCCTATAGAGACATCAGTTCTAACAAATTAGGGCCCCATCCTTATGACCGCATTTACCCTTGATTACCTATTTATTTTTTTATTTTTCTGAGACGGAGCCTCAAGCTGTCGCCCTGGGTAGAGTGCTGTGGCATCACAGCTCACAGCAACCTCCAACTCCTGGGCTCAAGTGATTCTCCTGCCTCCGCCTCCCAAGCAGCTGGGACTACAGGCGTCTGCCACAATGCCTGGCTATTTTTTCATTCTAGCCGTCATTGTTGTTTGGCGGGCCCGGGCTGGATTTGAACCCACCAGCTCAGGGGTATGTGGCTAGTGCCTTAGCCGCTTGAGCCACAGACACCAAGTCTTGATTACCTCTTTAAAGGTCCTGTCCCCAAATGTAGTCACATTGGAGGTTATGGCTTCAACATATGAATTCCAGGAGGCATAATTTAGTCTATAATAGTGGCTTAGTAATTCCACTTTGTAGGTATGAGAATTTCATAGGGTTGCCGATTTAGCCAATAAAAATATAGGCTGCCTAAATTTAATTCCAGAAAAATGACAAATAAATTTTAGTATATGTCCCCAACATTGCATGAGGTATACTTATAGTTTTAAAAATTATATGTTGTTTCTTTAAATTTCAGTTTTAATTGAATGCCCTGTATTTTATTTGGCAATGCTAGCAACTCATGCACATGTGCATAGGAAACATGTACAAGGTTGCTTATATAGGAGTGTTGTTTGTAATACAAAACAAACAAACTGGAAATAATCATGCCCTTATTAAGCAGAGAATGGGTAAACATCCCGTGGGACATTTAGAAGCAAATGTGTTATGCACATCCTCTTGGGTGAGTATGTGTATTGTGGACTTGACACTGAGGGGAACAAAGCAAGTCATAGAAGAAATATGCACAGAGCAATATATAAAGAAATAGTTAGTTGTTAAAGACTTGTATAAATGAGAGGAACATTGCAGCCAAGCAAGGGAAGATGGACATGAACTTCAGTACAGTAATCATTTTTGGGAGAAAGAAGAGGGACATGATGGGAGGAGAACATCAGGTATTTGGAAGGTGTGGGCAACGTTTTATTTCTGTCAGTACCATGCGCTAACCAATTGTGCCACTGGAGCACTGCAATGTTTTATTTCTGCTGGGTATGTGAATTTATGTTCTTTCCTAATTCTTTAAACACACATTCATGTATGTGTGTATACACATTTAATGGTATTCTTTTGGATGTTTGAAACAACTTTATAATAAAAACATAACAGATCCTGGGCGGCGCCTGTGGCTCAAGGAGTAGGGCACCGGTCCCATATGCCGGAGGTGGCGGGTTCAAACCCAGCCCCGGCCAAAAATCACACAAAAAAAAAAAACCCACAAAAGATCCTGTTTAATAATGTCTTTCATAAATGTTTCACACACACACACAAACACACACATTCAATTCTGAACTAATGTATTCAGGATTTGGTTTCTAGGGTCCATCCTACCTAATCAGAACAATAATCCTCTAATTTGATGTTACTATTATAACACATACTTCCTCATTTGTTGTATGAACTAGTACAGGGCCTGGTGTGGAGAAAATAGTTAATCATTATAATTGGTATCATCATCATGAGTCTCCAAGGGGTTAGTATATTGGCTCAGGCAGTGTAGTTCGTAAATCATGAATCCAGGATTGAACGCAAGTCTGATTTCAAAGTCCATATCTTTTTCTATACATTTTCTTGGGTAAAGAAAACATATAATTTCTTGGGTAAATCCTTCTTTTCTAAGGGACAAAATGTTGAACTTTTTAAGCTGAACTTTTATAGTCACAATTATGAAATGCACTGTGTTATAAAAAGATAATAAAATAGGATCAGAATAGAAAACGTCATAGCGTATGTATTCTACGTAATGAAGGTAATTACTTTTTGGTCAAGTTTCCATTTTTGTGTATCAGTGAATAATGAGACAAAACACAATTCCTACCGTGGGTTGCATTCAACAATTCATATGCTTCTGAAATAGAGAAATTATCTTGTCCTCTTAATTGGACTTTTCCTAATTTTCCCTTAATTGGACTTTTAATAAGACTAAGAACTATAAAGCCCACACAAAGAGGATGGCTGTGTTTCCGTTGTCCCGTGGAGAATTCTAACTTTCAGTTTCCCAGACTCATTTCGAGAACTGCCCTGACGTTCCCTGTCCTGCCGATGACAATGCCCATCAGCTTGTGTTCTACTTCACTCCCCTGTTTTGGTCCTTTCCTTACTTTTTGGGCCACCCCTATCATAGAACCTCTTCCAGGAAAGCCTGTCATAATAGGACTTCTGGTCTTCCTTTTTTGTTTCTGTTTATTTCATAATCATTTAAAATTCCTCCACCTTTTACAGAAGAGTAAACATTCTGAAGGGCATATTGTTCCTCTGGTTCCAACACCAGAAGCCTTCTTTGTGTGCAAAATGGAGTCCCATCTCCTTTGCACATTCGATGGAATCCTCTGTCCTACCCCTATCTGTCTCCCCATCTAATGCACCATACTCATTATTACCTCAACTGCCCATCCTTGCTAATTTCTGGCCCACCAAACCTGGGTTAGGACACTCTGAGCATCTGACTTTCACACCATATGAGGTATTAGAGCAACATTTTCCTGGTGACTGGTCTTTACTTTCACCACTGGCCTGCCAGTTCCTGGAGGAATGGAGATTTGCTCACTTCATCATCCCAACACTTAGCCCAGTTCCAGACACACAGTTGATTGGGGGTTGATTGGAAAAGTGCACAGGCAAATAGATCGAAAATAAATTATAAAAAATTAATTCTGAAGGATTTGGGATCAGGTCATCTGTAATGAGTTATTCCAAACCCATCTCTCGTGAGGCGGTTTTTGTGAATATGCACCCTTCGGTGATAACAGCAGCTCTGAAATGGTTCTCAGAGGTATATAAATAAACAACGGGATTACGCAGTGGTGGGTTGTTTAACCTTTTCCAGAATCATACCTATCCTATCAGAGGATGGAGGACTTTATCCACGGTAACATTTCTTTAAACACAAAAGATCCTTGTACTCTGAAAGCAGCCACTCAGGGATGCTATTCCTGCCAACTCCAAATCTTGATTAGCTGGAACCTTGGACCAAAAAGAATGCCCAGAGAACAAGTGATATCTCGTGTTCTGCTTACTGATGAGATGAAAAGACAACACCAACTGTGCCTGTGGATCTCTGCATCACAGTCATTGCCGCGGAAGACTGACAAACAATACCTGCTCTAAGCAAGAAACCAAATACAACAAATAAGTCCTTTATTTTGGGTAATGAATCAATAGCAGAACCAACTGATTCCAGTGTCCCCTCACCCTGATGAAAGATTCTGTGCCTCTAACTTGCATAAGAGTTTATAATTTATGAGGGTAAATATTGGACAAGCCTCTAACACTCTGGAAATGCCAGCGCTGGTGCAAGTACAGGGAGGCAGAAAGAGATGAAGGGCGCAGTAGGCTATTGCTACAGCTTTTAATGCTATAGCATTAAAAAGATAAGAGAACATGGTGTGAGGCACAGGGGAGTCTAACCGGTAATTAAGGTGATTACAAGAGCCAAGATACCCAGAGACGTAAATATTTGATTTTAGACATATTCAATTTAGATTCTTTGTTTTGGAGAGATTTGGATGCAAACCAGGAACAAAAGTTTTTATGAAATAGTAAATAGCTGGGTTGTTCTGCCCATAATTTCTAAAATCCATAACAATACTCTAGAAATTGTTGGAAACAAGTCTTCACATAAAAGCTCTATCAAATGTGCCACTCCTTGGGGGATTAAAGTCCAAGGTTTAATTTTATTGGTGTTCAACTTGGTAAACTGTATAAATGAAATAAATTAAGGTAATGTGTTCATTTAGCAAATATTTCTAGACTATTTACTATGTCTCAGATGATGCTCTAGACCAGCAGTCTCCAGTGTTTTCTGGCACCGGGGACAGGGTTCATGAAAGACAATTTTTCTATGGACCCAAGAGGACAAGTTTCCCTAGTTTGCCTCCCACTCACCTCCTGCTGTGTGACCTGGTCCCTAATAGGCTGTGAACTGGTACCTGGGGTTTGGGAACTGCAGTCCCAGACTCTTCAAAACGAAATTCTCAACCCTTATGAAACTGATGTTCTAGTTATCCTAGTACAGGAGTCAAAACATAAAATAAGAATAAAAGAAATGAGTGTAAATAATAGAGTATAAATTAAAAGGTGATGATACTTTGGCAAATAAAAAGGAAGAGGAGAGAGGTATGATGGATGAGATGATATATATATATTTTTATAAATAGAATTAAATTTATTTATTTATTTTTTTTAATTTTTTTTTTTATTAAATCATAGCTGTGTACATCAATATGATCATGGGGCACCATACACTTGGTTCATAGAATATTTGACACATTTTCATCTCATTAGTTGACATAGCCCTCCTGGCATTTTCCTAGTTACTTTGCCAAGACATTTACATTCCACATTTGCCAAGGCTCACATGTACCCTTGTAGGATGCACCACAGGTGTGATCCTTTCAATCCCCCTCCCTCTACCCACCTCCCTCCTCCCTCCCCATGCTTTCCCCCTTCCCCCTGTTCTTAGGCTGTAACTTGGTTATAGCTTTCATGTGAAGGTCCTAAGTTAGTTTCATAGTAGGGGTGAATACATTGGATATTTTTTCTTCCATTCTTGAGACACTTTACTGAGAAGAATATGTTCCAGCTCCATCCATGTAAACATGAAAGAGGTAAAGTCTCCATCTTTCTTCAAGGCTGCATAGTATTCCATGGTGTACATATACCATGGAATTTGTTAATCCATTCGTGGATCGATGGGCACTT
This sequence comes from Nycticebus coucang, assembly GCF_027406575.1. Lineage (NCBI taxonomy): Eukaryota > Metazoa > Chordata > Mammalia > Primates > Lorisidae > Nycticebus > Nycticebus coucang. The sequence goes on along the minus strand of NC_069792.1, from coordinate 22,775,620 downwards.
GGGTTTTTTCCATGACTTAGCAATTATGAATAGGGCTGCAATAAAGATTCTGGTACAAATATCTTTGTTATGATGTGGTTTTTGGTCTTCTGGGTATATGCCAGCAGAGGAATTACAGGATTGAATGGCAGATCTATTTTTAGATCTGTAAATGTTCTCCATGTATCTTTCCAAAAGGTATGTATTAGTTTGCATTCCCACCAGCAGTGCAAAAGTGTTCCCTTTTCTCCTCATCCACGCCAACATCTCTGGTCTTGGGATTTTGTAATATAGGCTAGTCTCACTGGAGTTAGATGATACCTCAAAGTAGTTTTGATTTGCATTTCTCTGATGATTAAGGATGATGAGCATTTTTTCATATGTCTGAAGGCCGCTCGCCTGTCTTCTTCGGAGAAGTTTCTTTTCAAGTCTCTTGCCCAGCCTGTGATGGGATCCCTTGTTCTTTTCTTGCTAATGCTTTTGAGTTCTCTGTGGATTCTGGTTATTAAACCTTTGTCAGAGACATAACCAGCAAATATCTTCTCCCATTCTGAGGGCTGTTTGCTTGTTTTACTTACTGTGTTCTTGGCTGTGCAGAAGCTTTTTAGTTTGATCAAGTTCCAATAGTGTATTTTTGAAGCTGCTTCAATCGCCCAGGGGGTCCTTCTCATAAAAAACTCACCCAACCCAATTTCTTCAAGGGTTTTCCCTGCACTCTCTTCTAGTATTTTTATAGTTTCATGTCTTAAGTTTAGGTCTTTAATCCTGTAAGAGTCTATCTTGGTTAGTGGTGAAAGGTGTGGATCCAGTTTCAGTCTTCTACAGGTTGCCAGCCAGTTCACCCAGCACCATTTGTTAAATAGGGAATCTTTTACCCACTGAATGTTTTTAATTGGCTTGTCAAAGATCAAATAACGGTAAGTAGCTGGATTCATCTCTTGGTTCTCTATTCTGTTCCAGACATCTACTTCTCTGTTTTTGTGCCAGTACCATGCTGTTTTGATCACTATCGATTTGTAGTATAGTCTGAGGTCCGGTAGCGTACCTGCTTTGTTTTTATTTTTGAGTAATGTCTTGGCTATTCGAGGTTTTTTCTGATTCCATATAAAACGAAGTATTGTTTTTTCAAGATCTTTAAAGTATGACAGTGGAACTTTAATAGGGAGTGCATTGAAGTTATATATTGCTTTGGGTAGTATGGACATTTTAACAATGTTGATTCTTCCCAGCCATGAGCATGGTATGTTTTCCCATTTATTAACATTCTCGGCTATCTCTTTTCTTAGAGTTTCATAGTTCTCTTTATATAGATCTTTCACATCTTTTGTTAGATAAACTCCCAAATATTTCATCTTCTTTGGCATTACTGTGAATGGGATAGAGTCCTTAATTGTTTTTTCAGCTTGACTATTGTTGGTATATATAAAGGCTATCGATTTATGAATGTTGATTTTGTAACCTGAGACATTGCTGTATTCCTTGATCACTTCTAAGAGTTTTGTAGTAGAGTCCCTAGTGTTTTCCAGATACACAATCATATCATCTGCGAAGAGTGAAAGTTTGATCTCTTCTGACCCTATGTGGATGCCCTTGATCGCCTTTTCTTCTCTAATTGCGGTGGCTAAAACTTCCATTACAATGTTAAAAAGCAATGGAGACAATGGGCAGCCTTGTCTGGTTCCTGATCGGAGTGGAAATGATTCCAATTTAACTCTGTTCAATGTGATATTGGCTGTCGGTTTGCTGTAGATGGCCTCTATCAGTTTAAGAAATGTCCCTTCTATACCGATTTTCTATTTTGAATAAACCGGTTGAGTAGGTGCCATAGAAAACAAGAGTTCAGCAAAGAAAGACTGGAGGTGAGGATGTTAGCCATGAAGATGTCTGAAAAGGAACATTCTGACCAGAGTGAACAGCCAGTGAATCTTTTTTTTTTTTCTTTTTTTTGTAGAGACAGAGTCTCACTTTATGGCCCTCTGTAGAGTGCTGTGGCCTCACACAGCTCACAGCAACCTCCAACTCCTGGGCTTAAGAGATTCTCTTGCCTCAGCCTCCCGAGCAGCTGGGAGTATAGGCCCCCGCCACAACGGCTGGCTATTTTTTGGTTGCAGTTTTGCCGGGGCCCGGTTTGAACCAGCCACCCTCAGTATATGGGGCCGGCACCTTACCGACTGAGCCACAGGCGCCGCCCAGCCAGTGAATCTTAATTTTGTTGTGGGAACAAGGAGGCTAGAATGACCAACACAGTAGTTAGTTTATTGGTTAAGCTATGCAATGGAACCTTAGTGGTTTATCAGAATAGAAATTTATTTTTGCTTACATAAAGTCCAGTGAGAAAAGAGGCAGTAACTCAGCTTCATTCAGAAGCCCAGGCTGGTGGTGGTTCTGTTATCTCCAACATGTGAATTTCAAGGTTGCCCTGGACATGGATATCCAGCAGATAGAAAAAGAGAGTATGAAGAATTATAAGGGGTTTTGAGAAGGCAGGATCAAGATGACTGTCCATTTTCACAGGAGTGAGGGGTTTCCTCTCTGTCAAATGGACAGTTGTAGGCATGCCAGCATGGCTGGTGATCCCAGCAGGCCTAGAAGTGCCTTATCATAGGCTCTGTGCTATGGCCAGAAGTCACTTACCTGACCTCACATGATACAAAGGGGCCCAGAAAGTGCACCCTGAGTACCCAGACAGAGGAAATGAAACAGATCGCACGGGACAGGCTGTTGGAAGGACTTTGTATTTTACTCTAGAAGAAATTAGAAGGTTTGAAGGCTCCAGAGGTGTCCATCCTTTTTTCTTTTCTGCTTCGCATTGAAAGAAGAGTTGTCTTGGGCACATTAAATATGCAAATACTAACAAGCTGATGAGCCAAAAAAAAAAAAAAATCCACACTTAAATTTTGTGATATCTGGCAATACAGATAAGCAAAACAGTCCTCAAATAAGATGCATGTTGCCCACAGACCACAGACTGGATACCCCTATGAGGAGCGTATTGATATTCTAGTTACTGTATTTTTAAATTTGACAAAACACATTTTAAAATACTAGGTACTCTTGTGAGCATTTCAAATATATAAGTAATTTAATCCCCATAGCAACCTAACGAAATAAGTCCTTCCCCACGTGAGAGGAAGAAACTGAGGCACAGAGAGAGTTGGTAACTTGCCCAAGGTCATTGAAGAGTGGGTGATGAAGCTGACATTCAATCCAGGCAGCCTAGACTGCATGCTTTCCACCACTGTGATATTCACCAGAGATCACTTCCAGTGCTTTGCCAGACCTTTAGGGAAGAAAGTGATCAATGTGGTTTATATGTTACTGGCCTTTCACATCCTAGGGCAGCTTTTCTCTCTCCTGCAGGTTCACATGCTGTCCTGTCACTCGACCTGGGCCTACCCTCGGCATCAGTACCTGTCCTCCAGAGAAATGACGGCCCAAAGCAATAACCACAGTGTGCATCTTTGTGGTGGATGGAAGGAACAACAGTGAACGGAAAGGGAAGCTACTTCAGCACAATCCCAAAGACCTCTGCCCACTACTGACTTCCAGACTTCCACTATTTCCTGCCTTCCTTTCCCTTCCCTTTCCTTCCTTTCCTTTCTCTCTCTTTCTCTTTCTTCCTTTCTTTTTTTGCACTCCTTCCCTCTCACTTTTCCTTCCTTCCTTCCTTCCTTCCTTCCTTCCTTCCTTCCTTCCTTCCTTCCTTCCTTCCTTCCTTCCTTCCTTCCTTCCTTTCTTCCTTTCATGTCAGACTAAATTCCCTTGCCTAACAATATGGAACTTTTGCTTCATGTCTATAAAATTTTGCTTTATTACCATTTATTTCAACATAGTTTTGTAATTTAAGTTCATGCTTTTGTGAATGCAAATAAAAGGATCTAAATATTGGAAAACTCTGCCATGTGTTAACATAGATTAATAATTTTGGAATAGAAGTGATGGTGCCAGTTCTCAATACTATTACTTTGAAAGTCAAGTGAGCTTTGTAAATGGGTTTGGGCCAAATTCATACTAGATGGAGTAAGCATTCATTAGCGTTCACAACCGAGAAGTGCTACAGACGTGAAAAAATAAGTCTGGCACATAGTTTACTTTCTAAATAATCTTTAAAAAATGAGATACCATGGGAAAAATCATGGTGAAGTTAGCAGTAAATACCAACAGTTAGAAAAAGAAATTAAAAAAACAAACCAAACTGGGGCAAGGCAGTCAGAAAAACTCAGTGTGAACAACAAAGAAAAAAGCTTACTAATCTTGAGAGGTAAGAAATAGGTCTCCCTGAGAACTGGTTATGAAATAAGTAACAAGGTCAAATTATACTTTGCATCAGTTTCCATGAGGCAAGTTGATGGTTTCAACCAACCTTCGCAACAAAGTTGAATCAGCAATTTTCATTGCTAGATAAACAAGATGTGTTTATACATAAAACATGTTTATTGCTTACATAATTTTTTTTGTAAAAACATGAGAATTCCCCTCTTGTATTCTTGAACATGGAGGGAGCCAAAAAATGTATACCTATTTTTAAAAAAGAAAAACCTGTATGAACATTGTAATACTCAATATATATCCTAGCACTTGTTATCTTGTATACTGTACCTCATATCTTTTGTAATTGCAGAAGTCAAACATGACTTGAGTATTACATTGTTCAGTTATATATATATATGACATTCTACAGTTTTTTCTTAAAATGTGTGTCCATTTTTTTTGGCACCCTCTGTGTTAGTGAAAGTTTCTAGTATGAGTGTGGAATTGCTAACATTTCCTTCTGAGGACTGAACAGAATATTACTTACATTGATTCATGGCATTACTGAGATATAATGTGTCCTTTCATTTCATTCACAAATTAAGAGGAGAATACATTTCCAAGCCAGAGTAGTGGAGCAGAAGTTAAACTACACAAACTCTGAAAAAAAAAAAAAAAAGAGTTGTTTATATAAATATCAAAATTCTTATTCTTCAAAATAGGAGTATGTCAGATGATATATCAAGGTTGAAAAGAAATGATTAGAAGTTCCATTTATATTTATTTAAACCTTACTAAAATTATTTTGTATATGGTACTATTTATGTAATGTAATAATATGATAATAATTGTATGTGATTCAAAGACAACCAAATTGCACGTATTTGGTATTTGGATTAAGTTCTTAACTTTTTTTTTGATTGATAGAATATATGAGTATAATCCAGAAAGCAAGGAGGCATTTAATGTCACATGATATTCTTTTTATCTTCTGTACAATGGTCTCTTTAGCTACTTCGACGTGATAATAAAACCAGTAAACATTCCCCAAAGAGAGAAAATAGTAACAGTTAAGGTAGAAAAATTCTAGCTGGATACAGGGATACAGGGCAATTTTTGTGCATCTCTGTAGATGGCCTTGCCGCCTCAGCACATGCCCTTCGCCTCCCTCTGAGTTCAGACGCAGCTGTGGGCACAGTTGAGTGGGACTCAGACTTACACTGACAGCTGCCACTACCAGCCTGGCCTCTGTTTCTCTTGATTTCTGCCCCTAAAAAACATTTCATTTAGAAAAAAAATATAGGTGGAAACCGTTCAGTATTACTGTCTAAACACATTTGTTAAGAATGTATGCTGGCAATTATTAAGTATTTCTGGTTTAAAATTATGGATATGAATGGTTTTAATAATATAAATTGTACGCCCCAAATAATGTTTATGTGAGCGTGCAATACTCCATTTGCAAAACTAAACTTTTAGTGAAGAAACTAAACTGAGTGTTTTGTAATTAAAAGGTAGGAATAGCTGTAAATGGAAAGCGTGGCTAATTTAAGATGCCAATACTCAGAATGAATGGCCCTTCTAGAAAATTGTCCGAGTGCCAGATCCAACTGGCTGCTTGTACATGTGCACAGTGGAACTCTTCGACATTGCCCAGCTTCATATGGTAGCCAGAATAAACTCTAAAGAGTGTGCTAACCTAGGATAATACTAGTAGGCTCTTTGAAAATGACTTAATTATATATAAAAATGAACATCCATAAAAATGCGTACCATCTAACCAATACAAACTACAAAGGGTTTGCATTTTGAATCAATTCTCAGTCTGTTCTAGGGTCCCTAACAGCAGTAGGCAGGCCCCAGGTTGCACCATCTCTAGACTCTACTGGCTACAGTAGAGTCTAGAGCCTCACTTGCAGAAGATACGATGTTGTATCAGCTCTTACAGAGGCTCCTATCTTCTTATTTGCTCTTGTTTTCCATCTTTTGTGGTTATATTTTAATCTTTCTCATATCTTTGGCTCTTTGCATTTGTACACTGCTGAGTGGGAGACAGTACCCTCAATCTATTTTGGAAAAACAAGGCTCCTCTTTTTATCTTTAGTAAGCTGTGGTGAGCTAGCTGTCTGTATCTATGTGGGGCTCCATTTCCAAGTGCACCTCTAAATCCTGGATTGGGCTCACTGAGCTTCTGTTTAGTGATACTTTTTTGGTTTCATGTAAGACTTAGGCCTCCCAGCCTTTGCTGCGGGGTGGCGGTGTGAGGATACACCGAGAGCAGCAGAGTTATAGAGTCCTCACCCTTCTGACAGCAGCTTCTTTGTACCTGTCAGCTAACTTGGATATTCCCACCACTTAAGTCTCAAAGCCAATTTCCAGTTTGTTCTAAACAAGGGCGTCAGTTCTTTGGTCCTCCTCTACCAATGTAAGGTTTTTATGGAGAGGGAATAAATATGTTTTGAATAATACAAATGTGTAAATAATTCCATTTTAATAGTTTTATCTCTCTTATCTTTGACATTTTCCCGTAAAAACATTTTTGCTTTAAAAATGTAAATAATCTGATTTTAAATGAAATAATTTTATTATTTATTATTAAATTATTATTGTTCATCAAAAGTGAGTTTATTTTCACAAAGGCAAACTGGAGACTTCAGACAACAATTACTGTCAAATGTCCCTTTTCAGTTGGCAACAGTGATAAGGTCTTCATGATAATTGGTGGTGAGCTGCCTTTCAAGAGTTAGCCCATTTCAAATCAAATGTTTTCAGTATCTCTACTACATTCACAACATACTAGGCCCTTTCTATTTTAATTTGTGCCTTTTTATTTTTTCTTTAACAGGAAGAAGCTTTCCAGTACAAGGAGAAAGAGTCAAGGGTAAAAGTATACTCCCTATTTTTTAATATTCTGAGCTCTAAAAGATGGCCTATCCTGGTGTTTAGTGAACACTATTGAGGAAAAATATTTGCAAACCTCCTCATGAGGTTCTCAAGGGATACGTTATAGAAGTTCCAGTAGCAAATGAAAACCTGGCGAGTCCCTTCTCTACCAGAGGGGGTTCTGCCCATTGCTGTGGCTGGGCGTTCTCTGATAACCTGAGCTGGTTTCTTCCCCTTTCCAAGGCTGAGCCCAGATCTTGCCCTAATTGCCAAAAACTGAAGTAATGCAACCATTCAAATGTAAAATAGTTGTGCGTTTGTATTTGTACCTAAAGCCTCCCAAGTTTAAGAAGTGATGGGAGTTGAGGCAGTGCCTGGGCACCCTGCAGGGTGTGGCCATTGTTACAGGACATCTCGCCTAAGCAGAAACTGTTTATCCAAGTCTCTTTGTGTAGGGAAGGTGCTGTGGGTCTTGTGCAAGTAACTAACTACAGCAGGGCAAGTGTGAAGAAGGGCTGTTGAAAGCTGTTGAATTTTTGCTTTTTTGCCTATCCAACATCTAAAAGCTGTGTTTCTGTATAATTCTTCAATATGAAGGTATTGGCTCATATGCTGTCATACTGAATATTCATGGTTTTATTAATTAGCGATTAATGCCAAAAGTGAGGAGCAGGCATTTGCAAAGAGGCCAATTAAAGACTACATCATTGTCACAATGCCTGAGAAACAGAAACCCAGCAGGCAGGAGAATCATGGCAAGCAGTACCCTACTGAGCAATTGTTCTTACTCACATCTTCTACAGTATGAAAACTTGTCAAGCTGCCTTGAAAATACTTTTTTCCTGGGTTGATACTGGTGGAGATAATACCATCTTAGTCAAGTTCGTAAGGAAACATTTTTAGAAAGCAAAAGCATTTAACACATACATCCCTATTTCAGTTTTAAGCCATGCTGGGGAAGTTTCTTGCATAATTTTTAAGAAAAACACTAATTAGACAATTAAAATAACCTAAATAAATTAGATACTTATAAACACATCCTACCTTTCTATGATATTGCCTATTTTGTAAACGATGCCGCCAACGTGATCGGACATTTGCGGGTCACTCAGGGTCTACAGTTATATTCTCAGTCTGCTATTTAATAGCTGTGTGATGTGGAAATGTTTTTATTTGTTTGTTTTTAACTACTCTGAATTTGTCTTCCTGTTTATAAAATTGAGACATTAACATGTGTGCCACTGGATCCTGGTGCTGACTTGGTGTGAGGCTGGATGTTGGAAGGCACTTTTTCTCCTGGCACTTTTCTTTACCTTTTCTTCTTTCTTCCTCCATCCTTTCTAAGGGCTCAGTTACCTTGACTTATTCCAGTTGGGTGTGGAGAAGGCAGGAAGCAGAAATAGCCTGCAACTCTGTACGGATTTATCTTTCTCAAAGTGAAAGGCCATAGAACTTACAGGTTTTACAGAGGATGGAGAAGAAAGAGAAGGGTGTGTGGGGAGGAAAGAATTTGGAAAACTTGGAAGGGAAAGGATTTCCCTGAGTTTACACAAACACCCTGTCACTGCTGGAGGGACAGAGAGAGGTCCATGGATTCCGAAGGCAGGAGGTGTCCATGCTAAATTCTGGCAGCATCTGGAGAAGAAAAAAAACTCCCGAGAGGAATGGCTGCAAGGTGAGTGCAGGCTGGGGAGGCTCCAGAAAACCTCAAAATCACGGCTGGCCCATGTGTGGCCAGGATTGTCTGAGCACTGCCGGGCCTGAGAATCCCTGCAGGTATGGAGCCTGCACACTCCACTTGGACCTAGGAAAATTCCTTGTTTTTGTGTCTGACCTCAGGCAGTAGTGTAACTCTGTGCTGGTGAGGGAGAAAGCCAGAAAATGACATTAAGTTTCCTGCTAGCCAGAGGGATGGGTATTAAAGTAAAATGTAGTGAAAATTTATCTTTATTGAAAATAAAGATAAAGATACAAAATATTTCTTGCCTAGTTGACTATGCGGAATGAGATTGATACCCATGTCACATGCAAACCAGCGTCGTCAGGGGTAAGTAGAAGAAGTTCCATTAATATTAGCTATCATTATTTGTTAACTGGCATTAACAATTAAAAGGATAATGTAAAAAACATTAAAAAATAAAGGATTCTGGGAGGGTTGGTATCTTAACTTTTAATATGAGATCCTGTTCTACGAGAGACACGTTTAGATATGCTGAGCATATTTTCTTTGAACTCAAACTTGGAACTTGTTTCCCATGATGATACTTAACTGATTGCCAGAATGATCCAGAAACAATATTATATCCTGGGGGAGGGAGAAGAGCATCAGTAGACAAACATGACTGTATAGTTTGGATTTAAAAGTCGTAACCTTATTTAACTGGCTAACAGTAGGGCCTTAACACATACATCCCAGGGCTTCCTGACTGTTTTTGTTTTGCTTTTGGTATTTACCTCTGTTGATTCTAGCAGTGGTAATCTTAGATAAGTAAATAATACAATTCTGGGTAAATGATGCTTTTGACTGGTTTGGTGAAAAAAGTTTCAATTGAGATTCAAAACCAAGGAATTTTAGTCTTGGTTATGAACTTAGAATTTGGAGATCTATTTTGGGTAGTGTGTATTAGGTTATTAAAATAACTTTGTTTTTTCACCCAGGCAAAGGAGGCAATAATAGTTTTTCCTATTTGAATTCTTCTAGTATTTGCCTTTGTCTAAGACCCTGGGCTGGGATCTTATATGCTAAACAAGGAAAATCTGGTTAAGGAAGTAGAAGTTGTCTTTGGTTTTCTTTAGAGCTTATGCCCTGTGACTAGTCCCAACCTCCAGGGCTAAAGGAACTCAGGATGTCTTTGGTTGTTCCAAATCCTTCTCATCAATATAGGCTCCACCATATCCCTACTATGACTATTGACCTGATTTGTCTAGGACAGTCTCAATTGGCGTGTGAAATTTTCCTACTTTTCCTTCTAATTTTAATGTCTCTTTTAGTCTCCAAGATGGCAATTAACTAATCCAATGAATTAGTTCTCTGTTATTATTGCTACTAATAATACATACTCTTATTACAAATTTTAAACATCTTACCTGCAGGGTGGGGGATGAATTTTCCCTCTCTTAGAGTAGCATATGCATTGCAAATCAAGTCTTCTGTAGAAAATGCCTCTTCTCCATGGTTCTTAACTGAGGGTTATATCTAAGGAAAATATAAAATGTGGGGCAGCATTTTTGGCTATCCCCATGAGGGAAGATGTGCTACCAGTCTTTATATTCCAGAGTCAAGGTTTCTAACAATGCCACATTGAGAAGTACTGGAACCTCTGATGCAAAAAGGAGCTTCAAAAAGAACACCATAAACCATGCAGGATGGGATGGAATTGACTAATAGGCCAGAAGGTAAAATAAGGCACAGCCTTATGGAAAAGTCAAGGAGTTGGTCTCATAGTTTTTGAGGGATCATAAAGCTTCAGACCAAAGCTATAAAAGTGAAAGCAAACTTTTTACCTCCAAGCCAAAGACATGAGGAAAGGAATGGCTTTCTCTTGGTTTCCCTGCACCTAAGAAAATCTTAACTTTCTGAGGTCACCTTGGAAAGCAGAGCTGTGTGAAACAAACAGGGACACAGACAACTTTTTTTGGAAAATGTTTTCTCAATTTCACAATGCAAATTCATTAGACTGGAATGTATATTATAATACATAGAGTTTAGTGGTTAAGGGCACAGGTTTCTGGGTGAGGGACAAAAGCGTAGATTTCAGCTCCACTATTTACTGTGTGATCTTGTTCAATCTACTTACATTCTTTTTTTTTTACTATTTATTAAATCATAGCTGTGTACATTAGTATGATCATGGGGCACCATACAATTGGTTCATAAACCGTTTGACACATTTTCATCACACTAGTTAACATAGCTCTCGTGGCATTTTCTTAGTTATTTTGCTAAGACCTTTACATTCCACTTTTACTAGGATTCACAAATTCCCTTGTAACAGGTGTAATCCCATTAATCCCCCTCCCTCCACCTACCTCCCCCCTCCCTCCCCTCCCTTTCCCCCTTCTCCCTATTCTTAGGTTGTAACTGGGTTATAGCTTTCATGTGAAGGTCCTACATTAGTTTCATAATAAGAGTGAGTACATTGGGTACTTTTTCTTCCATTCTTGAGACACTTTACTAAGAAGAATACATATACCCAGAAGACCAAAAATCACATCATAACAAAGATATTTGTATTAGAATATTTATTGCAGCCCTATTCATAATTGCTAAGTCATGGAAAAAGCCCAAGTGCCCATCTATCCACGAATGGATTAATAAATTGTGGTATATGTATACTATGGAATATTATGCAGCCTTAAAAAAAGATGGAGACTTTACCTCTTTCATGTTTACATGGATGGAGCTGGAACATATTCTACTTACATTCTGATCCTGTTTTCTTATTTATAAAACAGAGTGAAAGAGACAACCAACATCTTTGCAGTATTTTTCAAAATAGTTTCAAACTTGTAGACCCCTGATAGGATCTTGAAGACATTCCATCTGCTCCTGCCTGAGGATCCCTGACTACCTGAACTAGGCCATGAGATTATAAGAACTGCCTACATAAACCATAAAATTGTGATAAGGATTAAATGAAGATCATATATGAGGACTTATAACAATGCCTGGTGAATAATAGAATATTAGTATATGATAACTATTGTTTAATTTAGTTACTAATTGTCACAAAAAGACTTTATAATACTGAGGTGAAATTATACCCTAATGATAGTGGACATGATGCTGTGGCCCAGAGTTTACCAGATTGATGACTTTCCTACTGTTTTTCCTGTGTGGCATCATTCTGCAAAATATACAAATGTTGAATTTCCAAGACTATTATTGTTGCTACCCAACCAGGTTCATCTGCCCACTGCCAGAGAGGAAGCCAATACCCTGAGACAGCAGAGTTTGCAGCAGAGAAAGGGTTTAATCTGCATAGCTGGATAGCACCAAGTGGGAAGACAGGAAATTTCTCAAATCTGCCTCCTCAAAAATTTGAGAGACAGTGGTTTTTTTTTTCTCTTTTTTGCAGTTTTTGGCTGGGGCTGGGTTTGAACCCGCCACCTCCGGCATATGGGGCTGGCGCCCTACCCCTTTGAGCCACAGGGCAGTTTGACAGGAAGAGGATTAGGGAACCAGAGCCTATAATTGTCTGGGTTTGGGTAGAATCATTAGGATCTTAGTATGGGCTGCTTCCTGGGTGGGTTAGCCAATCCCCTGGAATGCAGCATCAGGTTCTTGGGTGTGGGGTTCACAAGATCAGTTGAGTCAGTTGCTTGGTCTGGATGGGCCACCCAATCCACCAGATGCAGGACCTGAAAGACATCTCAGAAACTAAACTTATGTGTCACAAAGGTGATACTGTAGATAGACAATGTTAAGAATCTTTATGATCACTAATTATGTGACTCCAGAGGAGCAGATGGGGGACAATGGCTAATTAATAGCACGATTTCTAGCTGGGCCTCTACCTTATTTTTAGCTCGGCCCTTCCTACAGTTCTCACCTTGTACCCCATCATTAATTTGTAATGGTGGTTTCATTTTTTTATCTCACTGATATTATTTGCATTTTTATATTCTATTTTATAGAATAAATTTGATTTTTAATTTAAACAATTTATTTCATTGTAGAAAATTGGGAAATTAGAAATGCAAAAATAATACTATTTCCAGTCTTAACTACTGAAAGAAACCACAGTGAACATTTTGATATATTTTCTTCTAGTTTATTTTTTCCAAGCAAGCATATATACTTCAACAGGACTACTTATAAAGTACAAAGATAATTTTATTTTCAAAGTTAATTTATATACCTAAATTAGCAAGATTTTCAAATTAAAAATTTATTTGTATTTGTTACAATTTCAATCCATAGTTCTGTTCCTGATTTTTAACTTGTCACAATGCCTTGGATTTGTTAGGTTTTAATTCATCATGAACAGGAAGTGCTTTTTCCTTATTCCATGTACTAACAGAAGTTGCTTCCCATAGCTTAACTAGCAACCATGAAATCAAAGGTGATGTACCTGCTTCCAATGAAATATGACATAAAGGATATTAAATTAATATAAAAAAACTGATTATAGAAATTCACAATATACATTTGTTAAGACTTTTATATACTTAACAACACTGTCCTGAATATTTATTATTTTCTAACTTAAATATACACAATTGACACTTGAACAACTTGAACATGAGAGATGCCAACCCCTAATACAGTCAAAAAATACATGTATTACTTTTGATTCCACAAAAACTTAACCAGTAGTAGCCTACAGTTGAATGGAAGCCCTACAGATAACATAACAGTTGATTAATGTTGTATGTTATATATATTATATACTGTAATCTGACAACAAAATAAGCTAGAGAAAAAATGTTATTAAGAAAATAATAAGGTTGGGCAGTGCCTGTGGCTCGGTGGGTAGAGTACTGTTATTTTGTTGGTGTTTGTTTGTTTTTTGTTTATTTTGTTTTTGTTGTTTTGTTTTTTAATTTCAACCTTTTCCATACAGATTTTTTCTTTTCTTTTCTATCTCCATTTTTCTAGTTTAAATACAATTTCCCATTGCTGCCTTTTTCAATAATTAGAACTACATTTTTGCTAGTGTTTTTACCCTATTATTTGGTTTGTCACCCAATTTTATCCCGTAAATTTTTCTGTTTGCTTGTTGTGGTTTGATTTATAGCATTTTTGTCTTTCCTCTCTACTTAGTGGAGGTGGGGTACTGTGTCTGATCAGGTTAGCAAAGAGCTGCTGACCTCAAGGGAACCACCCAACCAGGCACTCACCGAGGTTGGGATTTTTTTAATGTTGTGTTAAAGTACCCTACTGTACACCTATATTGTTCTGTCTCCCTCTTTCTGTGCCTCTTTTCTTTCTGTCAATATTCCCTTTTACCCACCCTCTCTCTTTTCTCTCTTTTCTTTTCTTTTCTTTTCCTTTCCTTTCCTTTCCTTTCCTTTCTTTTCTTTTCTTTTCTTTTCTTTTCTTTTCTTTTTCTTTCTTTCTTTCTTTCTTTCTTTCTTTCTTTCTTTCTTTCCTTTTCTTTCTTTTATCCCTTCTTGATCTTCAGCCTTCTCATCCTTCTGGTCCTGTACCAAAAGGACTCATTGAAACCTTAGTCCATATTTATGGGAACTTAAAGAGCAAGAGGAAGAAAAAGGAAAATTAGGGCAAGGAAACAGATAAAAGAAATCACTTGAGGAAGAATCAGCAGAAAATTCCAGGCAACATGAAGAACCAGTCAAGAGCAGCCCCTTCAAGGGACCATGAGGTAGCTACTGCAAAGGGTTCCACCTATAAAGAAATGTTAGGAATGACAGAAAGGGAATTTAGAACACACATGATGAAAACAATGATGGAAACAATGAAGGAAGCTACTAATAAAGTGGAAAATAACTGAAAGGAAATCCAAAAACAGAATCAAATAAGAGATGAATGATATGAAGAATGTAGAAAGGATATAGCGAAGCTGAAGGAACTGAAGCAGTCAATTAGGGAACTTAAAGATGCAATGGAAAGTATCAGCAATCAGTACCATGCAGAAGAAAGAATTTCGGAGGTAAAGGACAAAGTTCTTGAGATAATTCAGATAGTTAAAGAGACAGAAAAGAAGAGAGAGAAAGCAGAACATTTACTGTCAGAATTATGGGACTTTATGAAACATTCCAACATACGAGTTATAGAAATCCCAGAAGGGGAAGAAGAATGCCCCAGAAGAATGGAAGGCATACTAGAGAATATAATAAATGAAAATTTCCAAATATCACCAAAGATTCTGACACACTGCTTTCAGAGGGATATCGGACCTAGGTTGCCTCAACTCTAACTGAGCTTCTCCAAGACACATTGTGATGAACCTGTCCAAAGTCAAGACAAAAGAAAAGCTGCTGCAAGCTGCTGGGAGTAAGTGCCAGTTGACCTACAGGGGCAAATCCATCAGAGTGACTGCAGACTTCTCTAATGAAACTTTCCAAGAAAGAAGACAATGGTCATTTACCTTTAATCGACTTAAACAGACAATTTTGAACCCAGAATACTATACCCTGATAAACTAAGCTTTAAAATTGATGGAGAAATCAAATCATTTACGGATATACAAACATTGAGGAAATTTGCCACAAGACCAGCTCTACAGGAAATACTTCAACCTGTTCTACACACTGACCATCACAATGGATCAGCAGGAAAGTAAGAACTCCACAATTAAAGGACAGAACCTAACCTCCACACTGATGTAAAAGATAAAACTAAGCAATGGACTCTCACAAAATAAGATGAATAGAATACTACCACACTCATCAATTATCTCAAGGAAATGTTAATGGCTTGAATTCCCCACTGAAGAGACATAGATTGGCTGACTGGATTAAATACCACAAGGAATCCATTTGCTGTTTGCAAGAAACACACCTGGCTTCAAAAAAATTAAAACTCTGAGTCAAGGGTTGGAAAACAAATTTTCAGGCAAATGGAATTCAGAAGAAAAGAGGAGTTGCAATCTTATTTTCAGATACATGTGGATTTAAAGCAACTAAAGTCAAAAAAGACAAAGATGGTCACTTTATACTGGTTAAGGGAAAAATACAACAAGAAGACATTTCAATTCTAAATATTTATGCACCCAATGTAAATGCTCCCAGATTCTTGAAATAGACCTTACTCAGTATGAGCAATATGATATCTGATAATACCATAATAACAGGGGACTTTAACACTCCTCTTACAGAGCTGGACAGATCTTCTAAATAGAAATTAAACAAAGATGTAAGTGATTTAAATGAGACCCTAGAACAACTGTGCATGATATGTGCATATAGAACACTCCATCCCAAAGATAAAGAATATACATTCTTCTCATCACCTCATGGAACATTGTCCAAAATTGATCGTATCCTGGGACACAAAACAAATATCAACAGAATCAAAAGAATTGAAATTTTACCTTGTATCTTCTCAGACCATAAGGGACTAAAGGTGGAACTCAACTATAACAAAAACGTTCGACCCTACACAAATGCATGGAAACTAAACAACCTTCTGTTGAATAACAGATGGGTGCAGAAAGAAATAAAACAGGAAATCATTAACTTTCTTGAGCATAACAACAATGAAGACACAAGCTACCAAAACCTGTGGGATACTGCAAAAGCAGTTTTGAGAGGAAAATTTATCACTTTAGATGCCTACATTCGAAAAACAGAAAGAGAGCACATCAACAAACTCACAAGCCATCTTATGGAATTGGAAAAAGAAGAACACTCTAAGCCTAAACCCAGTAGAAGAAAAGAAATCTCCAAAATCAAATCAGAGATCAATGAAATTGAAAACAAAAGAATCATTCAGAAAATTAATGAAACAAGGAGTTGGTTTTTTGAAAAAATAAATAAAATAGATAAAACATTGGCAAGACTAACTAGAAATAGAAAAGTAAAATCTCTAGTAACTTCAATCAGAAATGATAAAGAGGAAATAACAACTGAACCCATAGAGATACAAGAGATCATCTCTGAATACTATCAGAAACTCTATGCCCAGAAATTTGACAATGTGAAGGAAATGGATCAATATTTGGAATCATACCCTCTCCCTAGACATAGCCAGGAAGAAATAGAGCTCTTGAACAGACCAATTTCAAGCACTGAGATTAAAGAAACAATAAAAAAGCTTCCAACCAAAAAATGCCCTCGTCCAGATGGCTTCACACCAGAATTCTATCAAACCTTCAAGGAAGAGCTTATTCCTGTGCTTCAGAAATTATTCCAAAAAATCAAGGAAGAAGGAATCTTCCCCAATACATTCTATGAATCAAACATCACCCTGATACCAAAACCAGGAAAAGACCCAAACAAAAAGGAGAATTTCAGACCAATCTCACTCATGAATATCGATGCAAAAATTCTCAACAAAATCCTAGCCAATAGATTACAGTTTATCATCAAAAAAGTCATACATCATGATCAAGTAGGCTTCATCCTAGGGATGCAAGGCTGTTTTAACATAGGCAAGTCCATAAATGTTATCCACCATTATAGCAGAGGCAAAAATAAGGATCATATGATCCTATCAATAGATGCAGAAAAAGCATTTGATAAAATCCAGCATCCTTTTCTAATTAGAACACTGAAGAGTATATCCATAGGTGGAACATTTCTAAAACTGATTGAAGCTATCTATGACAAACCCACAGCTAACATTTTACTGAATGGAGTAAAACTGAAAGCTTTTTCTCTAAGAACTGGAACCAGACAAGGTTGTCCTCTGTCACCTTTACTATTCAACAGAGTGCTGGAAGTTCTAGCCAATACAATTAGGCAAGACAAGGAAATAAAGGGAATCCAAATGGGAGCAGAGGAGGTCAAACTCTCCCTCTTTGCTGACGACATGATCTTATACTTAGAGAACCCCAAAGACTCAACCACAAGACTCCTAGATGTCATCAAAAAATACAGTAATGTCTCAGGATATAAATCAATGTCCACAAGTCAGTAGCCTTTGTATACACCAATAACAGTGAAGACGAAAAGGTAATTAAAACCACAACTCCCTTCACCATAGTTTCAAAGAAAATGAAATACCTAGGAATATACCTAACGAAGGAGGTGAAACACCTCTATAAAGAAAATTATGAAACCCTCAGAAAGGAAATAGCAGAGGATATTAACAAATGGAAGAACATAACATGCTCACGGATGGGAAGAATAAACATTGTTAAAATGTCTATACTTCCCAAAGCAATCTACTTATTCAATGCCATTCCTATTAAAATACCAACTTGTACTTTCAAGATTTGTAAAAAATGATTCTGCATTTTGTATGGAACCAAAAAAAACCCCATAGCTAAGGCAGCACTTAGTAGTAAAAATAAAGCTAGGGGTATCACCATACCAGATTTTCAGTTGTACTACAAAGCCATAGGGGTCAAGACAGCATGGTACTGGCACAAAAATGGAGACATAGACACTCAGAATCAAATAGAAAACCAAGAAATGAAACTAACATCTTACAACCACCTAATCTTTGATAAACCAAACAAGAACATACCTTGGGGGAAAGAATCCCTATTCAATAAATGGTGTTGGGAGAACTGGATATCCACATTAAAAGACTGAAACTGGAACTACACCTTTCCCCACTCACAAAAATTGATTCAAGTTGGATAAAGGACTTAAATTTAAGGCATGGAACAATAAAAATCCTCAAAGAAAGCATAGGAAAAACACTGGAAGATATTGGCCTGGGGAAAGACTTCATGAAGAAGAATGCCATGGCAATGGCAAGAATGACAAAAATAAACAAATGGGATTTCATTAAACTGAAAAGCTTCTGTACAGCTAAGGAGACAACAACCAACGCAAATAGACAACCTACACAATGGGAAAGGTTATTTGCATATTTTGAATCAGACAAAAGCTTGATAACTAGGATCTATAGAGAACTCAAATTAATTCACATGAAAAAGGCCAACAATCCCATATATCAATGGCCAAGAGACATGAATAGAACCTTTTCTAAAGAAGACAGACAAATGGGCTTTGCAGATGCTGTGGCCTCTTATAGTCGTCTGGTATCAGCCATGGTCAATCCCACCGTGTTTTTTGATGTTGCTGCCGACGGTGAGCCCTTGGGCCGCGTCTCCTTCGAGCTGTTTGCAGACAAAGTTCCAAAGACAGCAGAAAACTTTCATGCTCTGAGCACTGGAGAAAAAGGATTTGGTTATAAGGGTTCCTGCTTTCACAGGATTATTCCAGGGTTTATGTGCCAGGGTGGTGACTTCACACACCATGATGGCACTGGTGTCAAGTCTATCTACGGGGAGAAATTTGAAGATGAAAACTTTGTCCTGAAGCATACTGGTCCTGGCATCTTGTCCATGGCAAATGCTGGACCAAACACAAATGGTTCCCAGTTTTTCATCTGCACTACCAAGACTGAGTGGTTGGATGGCAAGCATGTGGTCTTTGGCAAGGTGAAAGAAGGCATGAATGTTGTGGAAGCCATGGAGTGCTTTGGGTCCAAGAATGGCAAGACCAGCAAGAAGATCACCATTACCAACTGTGGACAGCTGTAATAATTTGACTTAATGTTTCAACCACCAAACCATTCCTTCTGTAGCTCAGGAGAGCACCCCTCTACCCCATTTGCTTGCAATATCCTGTAATCTCTGCTCTCACTGCAGTTTTTTGGGTTGCATATTTTCCTTAATCCTCTCCATGTCTAGCTGGATTGCAGAGTTAAGTTTATCATTATGAAATAAAAACTAAATAATAAAAAAAAGAAGACAGACAAATGGCTAACAAACATATGAAAAGATGTTCATCATCCCCATCTATTAGAGAAATGCAAATCAAAACCACCCTTAGATACCATTTAAACCCCATGAGAATGGCCCACATCATAAAATCTCAAAACTGCAGATGCTGGCCTGGATGTGGAGAGAAGGGAACACTTTTATACTGCTGGTGGGACTGCAAACTAGTACAACCTTTCTGGAAGGAAGTATGGAGAAACCGCAAAGCACTCACCAGACCTCCCATTTGATTCTGCAATCCCATTACTGGGCATCTACCCAGAAGGAAAAAAAATCCTTTTATCATAAGGACACTTGTACTAGACTGTTTATTGCAGCTCAACTTAAAATCACCAAAATATGGAAACAGCCTAAATGCCCACCAACCCAGGAATGGATTAACAAGCTGTGGTATATGTCTACCATGGAATACTATTCAGCTATTAGAAAAATGGAGACTTTACATCCTTCGTATTAACCTGGATGGAAGTGGAAGATATTATTCTTAGTAAAGCATCACAAGAATGTGAGAAGCATGAATCCTATGTACTCCATTTTGATATGACGACAATTAATGACAATTAAGGTCACGGTGGGGGTGGGGGAAGGGGAGAGCAGAGAGAGAAAGAAGGAGGGAGGGATTGGGAAAGGAAGAGCAGAGAGAGGGAAGGAGGGAGTGGGGTGGGGTCTTGGTGTGGGCCACACCTTTTGGGGGCAAGACGGGATTGCAAGAGGGACTTTACCTAACAAACGCAATCAGTGTAACCTGGCTTATTGTACCCTCAATGAATCCCCAACTATAAAAACAAACAAGCAAACAGACAAACAAACAAAAAAATCAAAACTATGAACAAATTCCTATGCACACTGCACATATCTTATTAGTGAGCAGGTCATGCTGCAAAGTTCCCACGTGCTTTCAGCTTTCTCACAGCATCTTTCTTTAGCTCAGATTGAGAAAAGTGATTTAAATGTTTAGATATTTCTGCTGGTTGTGGTGGCTCACACCTGTAATCCCAACACTCTGGGAGACTGGGGTGGGTGGATTGCTTGATCTCATGAGTTGGAGAACAGCCTGAGTAGGATCAAGACCCCATCTCTACTAAAAATAGAAAAATTAGCCCGGTGTCCTGGCAGGCGCCTGTAATCTCAACTACTAGGGAGGCTGCGGTAGGAGGATAGCGTAAGCCCCAGTTTAAGGTTGCTGTGACCTATGATGCTACAGCCCTCTACCCAAGGTGATAGAGTGTGATCCTGTCTAAGACATGAATGAATGAATAAATAAATAAATATTGACAAATTTTAAACATATGAAACAAAATAATAACAATTTGCTGGCTGAACAAGATCTAGTTCCCTAAAGTACAATTTTAGGAGTTTTTATTTTTAATACATTTGTATTGCTTTTTGAGTTTTTTTTTTTTTGTAGAATAATTTATTTTGTTGCTTGGCACCTGTAACTCAGCAGCTATGCCACGGCTATATACACCAGGGCTGGGGGGTTTGAATCCAGCCCAGGCCTGCAAAATAATAATGACACCTCCAACCAAAAAAATCACTGGGCTGGGCACTGTGCCAGGCCCCTGAAGTCCAAGCTACTTGGCAGGCTGAGACAAGAGAATCGCTTAAGCCTGAGAATTAGAGACCACTGTGAGCTGTGATGCCGTGGCACTCTATTGGGCAACATAGTGAGACTCTGTCATGAAAAAAGAAATCATTTATTTTGTAAGATCATTACATAGTTTAAAAATTAACTTTAATAAAAATTATAGAGCAAGTAGTGAAACTTGCTATATACCAAAAAAATGGTATATAGCAAGTTTCACTACTTGCTCATGTATTTTCTGGTCCCTTTAGGACACTTTTTACTTTATGATCTTGTCAAAAGAAAAAAAATAAAACAAGAAGGA
Source organism: Nycticebus coucang (assembly GCF_027406575.1). NCBI lineage: Eukaryota > Metazoa > Chordata > Mammalia > Primates > Lorisidae > Nycticebus > Nycticebus coucang. The sequence goes on along the minus strand of NC_069792.1, from coordinate 22,754,253 downwards.
ATTAAGAGAGAAATCTAAAACTTATCCGAGCAGATAATCTGCTGTCAGTGGTATCTTGGAAGGTGTATTCTTATTTTCTTTGAGGGATTTTCTTCATCATAATTTCAACCAATCATTACACCAAGGCTACATCAAAACACCTTCCTTGTTTATCCTACGCATGACGATTTTTCAATTGGAGACATTCTCATTAAATATGGAAATTTTTCTTATGGAATTTTTTCCTACATTCTGCAGTAAAATATCCTAGAAGGCTATCTTGCTTCATAGTTTAATAGAGTGAATACATAGAATGTCTATCAGAATTGATTAAATCTTCTATACTGTTCATTGATCCACTTGAAATACATGTGTATTTTCCAATGGGACAATTTCTACATGTACATTATAATACATGTACATATTGCTGGGCTCCAGATTTGTATAATCTCCCTTTACAATCTGCTTCTCAGTTTCTCTCTAGAATGCTATGCAGTTAGAGAGATGGTTAGAAGACGATCTTGTTCTCTCCATGTCCCTGGGTTATTTGTAAAGTGATTGACTTACACTTCGACTATCCCTGCTTTGAAGTGACGGGGAATCACAATTATATGAAACCCAGACAGTGACAGTCTAGGGAAGGTGGAGACTCACACCTGTGCAGTTGCATTCCCCTGCCTCAGAGTGCTCTCAGGGATTAGAGCAGATGTGTTTATTTCCCCCCCCAATTAATTCATATCGCTTTAATACCAGAACATGGTAAACTTGTAGCTGTTTCAAACATCTGGTGGGCTTTTTGAATAACCTCATCAACTGGTACCGTTCAGTGTTCTGTCTCCACCCCTTCTTGTGATTCTTCCGCCCACAAGTCTGTGTGTTATCCAGAGGTGACAAGACACTGTGAGCTCTCTACGTTGTTTTCAAGTACACTTGATGAATTCCCTAGGATACAGAGGATAGCACGATCCCCACTGTGCACGTATTCAACTGGGGGACAGAATGCAAAAACACCACAGGACTTGTCTAGGGTGACCTTCAAGGTCAGGAAGGGAGATTGAGAGCCAGCCCTGTCTCCACAGTGTGGGGGACCGTGCACTGAGGGGGCTGTGTTTGTATAACAGTTTACAGGTGAGGAGTAGACATAGTGAAGAGGGTGAGGGCCAAATGTGGAATCTTGGAAAAGTGACTTCACTTCCTTGGTGACAGACCCCAACAGAACTTAGAACCCTTGGTAGCCAGGCACCCACATTCTAGACACAGACCTGTGTCTGGCTCATTTTGTGGGATACGCTCAAGAGAGGAGGATGTTCTCTTGTTGCGTCGCACCTTCTCCTAATCCTCATGTCCGGGAAGCCCGAACTGGGTGCCTTGTCCGAATTGGCCGATGTTGGCGCTCCCTCTACTCCCGTTGCCTGCGGAGACCTGGCAGGGGGCATCTACAGGTAACACAGGGCAGCCCCAGGTAGTCTCTTGCAGGCAAGGTCTCACCTGTGAGCCCATCTGGGGAGATCCGCACGCCTCATATCACTATGTTTGGGGAAGGAAGAGACAAGGGGACCCCTAGTGAACAGGAGCAGGGTGTCACCAATGGGAATCCTGGTGGGGCTGTCAGGTTGATACCCCAGAACTCCAGGTCCTGGCTGTTGGGACAGAAAGGTGAGTGTCAAGGACAAGTTCGTCTACTGAGATGTCATCCCTAGACATCCAGCTGTCATCTGTCTTCTTCCCTGGTGGGAGGTCTGTTCAGACGCCCCACTGTGTGTGTTCTAGGGAGCAGAATCTCCCAGGGGGTTTCCCCTGTGGAGAGTGCCAGGCAGCCATTGATGCCTCTCGCCCCGGCATGGGGCCTTCTGTTTACAGAGGTGCGTGGGGATGCAGGACCTCCGTGAGGAGCCCCTAGAGGACTCCACACAATCTCTGATCTCAGATGAAGTACAGGTGCATCAGTCCACCGACTACGGCCATCGCCAGACTGGGGTGAGAATGGGCACAGAGGGGGTCCCCACAGACCCAAAGAGGGATACCCCAGGCTCTATCCTAGGCAGTTTTCCCACTTGAGTGATCCCCAATCCCCTCCCTAAAGAATCCAGCCTTTGTGTGTCCCCAGTGGCAACTTGCTAAGATGCATCAAAACTGCTCACATACTTGCGGGGATGACAGAGAAAATGCTTCCTGTAATTTTCACTTTACATGAGTCCAGGAATAGTTCCCCATGTGGCTGCTGCTCTCACAGTTTAACCCGGCCCAGGGGTCTCCCGGAGAAGGCAGGCAGTTCCCTTCCCGGCCAGGCCTCTCCAACTCTAACAGCCACTCTACACCAGGGTGGCTAAACAAAATGGGAGGGTCACACACAGAAGGAGACAAAGCTGCTGCCTGCTCTTGTCTGCAAAGTGACATCTCGGGAATAGATCCTTGTAGCCCCAGCGGGCAGGAGCTCTGCCCTCCGGTCTTGGCCATTTTCCCTCAGGGAGGCCGTTACCCGCTGCTGCCCAGCCTTTCAATGCTGGTGGAGCCTGACCGGACACAATCCTATTTCTCAGTCAGCCATGCTGCAGGGAACCTGCTGTGTACCAAGTGGCTGGGACAGTTCGGGGAGCTGGCAGAACTTAGCCCCAAGGCTGAAGGGCTCCTTCAATAGAAATTGACTTCCTCTCAGTTCTGGAGGCTGGAAGTCCCACGTGACGCTGCCGGCTGGGGAGGTCTCTCAGAGGCCTCTCTCCTCAGCTTCTGTGGCCACGTTTCATCTCCGCATTCACAGAGAGGTCCTCTGTCATGCCTGTCTGTGTCCTTAGCACCTCCTCTTCTAAGGACACCAGTCATATGTTATTAGGGACATGTAACTACAAGGACCTTTTGTCCTAATGCAGTCACATTCTGAGGGCATCAGACATGAGGGTCTGAATTTCGGCCCATGACATGTGCTCAGGTGGGCTCCCAGGAAGGGGGTGCTTGCCAACAGTTTACATTGGAGAGTTGTATTGGCTGCGTTCAGTATAACTTCCAGACTTGCTGTGGCACGGACAGGTTAGCAGTGGTCTTTGAATGTCACACTGCTCTGTAGCCAGCCTCCCTGGTGTTAATATTGTTTTAAGTGTTTTCCAATGTAGGTTTGGTGGGAAATGCAATCACATCATTGCTGTCATTTCCAGTTTTGTGATTGACACCTGAGAGTCACATTTCAGTGTCTTCATACCTATTTGGGATTTCTCTCCCCTGAGTCACTTGCTCAGCCCTGTGGCCCTGTAACAAGCTTTCTTCCAATCTGGGGTCTCATAGCATTTGCCCCTATGCCAGGCCCAGTGTTGCTGAGGCTGTTTCTCAGGAATCCGTTCAAGGTAACAAAGACAGACACTGGCGCTGTTCTCGGTAGAGAGCTTTCTCCTGGGACCTCTGGTCCCGGGAATGGTCTCTACAGAGAGGGGGAAAACAGGCTGGCCCAAGACACTCTTCCCAAGTGAGAGCAGGCTGAGTCTCTGCGAGCTTAGGGGGAAATTCATGGAGGCCTCCCTGGGAGGGCCGCAGCCATGTCCCACATGCTGGTGACAGCCAGGTGACATCCCAGAGCCTGAGTTTTCTCATTTGCACAGGGAGGGCCATTTGGGGACTCACTGCACAGTGCTCCTCATATATGGTGTGTGAGCAGGGCATTGTTGTTCTGCCTAACAACCTCCCTGACGCAGCCTGGAAGGTGTCAGTGGTTTCATGCAGCGATTTGTGCCCATCATGTTTTAGGTGAAAAGTGTAGAATCGTGGACACCCATGACTTCTAAGGGCACGAGTCTCTGAAGGGCTGGAGCTGCCTGTATTGAGGATCAGAGCCCATTCTCTGGAGGGTCAGGGTCACTGACTGTGTGTCTCTCTTTGTCCATGCTAGAATAGAGATGAATCTCCATTGGTGGTTCCCCTGAGGAGAGCACCTGGCTACCATCGAAGGCTCTTGACCCAATGTCGGGGCCTCTCTTTCCAGAGCTCCCTGGAGGTAATCCAGGAGGAGCCGCTGGAGGAGTCCGCACAATCTCTGTCTCTGGATAAAGAACTGGCGCACCAGGCCACCGACCGTGGCCAGCACCAGACTGGGGTGAGAATGGGCGCCAAGGGGTCTCCACAGACCCAAGGAGGGATGCCCCGGGCTCTGTCCTTGGCAGTTTTACCCCTTGAGTGACCCACAATCCACTCCCTAAATATTCTGGCCTTCGTGTGTCCCCAGTGGCAACTTGGTAAGAGGCACCTTCACTACTCACATACTTGTGGGGATGTCAGAGGAAATGCTTCCTGTAGTTTTCACTTTACACGAGTCCAGGAATAGTTCCCCATGTGGCTGCTGCTCTCACAGATTTAATATGGCCCAGGGGTCTCCCGGATTAGGCAGGCAGTTCCCTTCCCAGCCAGGCCTCTCCAACACTAACAGCCAACACTAAACCAGGGGGCCTAAACAAAATGGGAGGGGGTCACACACTGAAGGAGACAAAGCTGCTGTCTGCTCTTGTCTGCAAAGTGACATCTCGGGAACAGATCCTTGTAGCCCCACCAGGCAGGTACTCTGCCCTCCAGTCTTGGCCATTTTCCCTCAGGGAGGCCGTTTCCCTCTGCTGCCCAGCCTTTCAATGCCCGTGGAGCCCGACTGGACACAATCCTATTTCTCAGTCAGCCATGCTGCAGGGAACCTGCTGTGTCCCAGTTGGCTGGGACAGTTCGGGGAGCTGGCAGAACTTAGCCCCAAGGCTGAAGGGCTCCCTCAGTAGAAATTGACTTCCTCTCAGTTCTAGAGGCTAGAAATCCCACGTGACGCTGCCGGCTGGGGAGGTCTCTCAGAGGCCTCTCTCCTCGGCTTCTGTGGCCATGTTTCATCTCCGCATTCACAGAGAGATCCTCTGTCATGCCTGTCTGTGTCCTTAGCACCTCTTCTTATAAGGACACCAGTGATATGTTATTAGGGACATGTAACTAGAAGGACCTTTTGTCCTAATGCCGTCATGTTCTGGGACATCAGACATGAAGTTATGAATTTCGGCCCATGACATGTGCTCAGGTGGGCTCCCAGGAAGGGGGTGCTTGGCAACTGTTAAGTATAAGCTCCAGACTTCCTGGGGCACGGACTGGTTAGCAGTGGTCTCTGAATGTCGCTGCTGCTCTGCAGCCAGCCTCCCTGGTTTTAATATTGTTTGAAGTGTTTTCCAATGTAGGTTTGGTAGGAAATGCAATCACATCATTGCTTCCATTTCCAGTTTTGCAACTGACACCTGGGAGTCATATTTCAGTCTTCCCTATACATTTCTGCATACCTATTTGAGATTTCTCCCCACTGAGTCACCTCCTCAGCCCTGTGGACTTGTAACAAGCTTTCTTCCACCCTGGGGTCTCACTGCATTTGCCCCTATGCCAAGCGGAGAGTTGCTCAGGCTGTCTCTCAAGACTTCTTTTAAAGTAACAAAGATAGACACTTGCGCGGTTCTCAGTGGAGAATCCTGTTCTAGGACGCATGGCCCTGTGCATGGTCTCTACAGAGAGGGGGGAAACAGGCTGGGCCAAGACCCTCTCCCTGAGTGAGAGCGGGCTGAGCTGCTGCAAGCTTAGGGGAAAATTCATGCAGCCCTCCCTGGGAGGGCCACAGCTCTGACCCACGTGCGGGTGACAGCCAGGTGACATCCCAGAGCCTGAATTTTCTCATTTGCACAGTGAGGGTCATTTGGGGACTCACGGGCACTGGGCTCTTCATACAGGGTGTCTGAGCGGGGGCATTGTTGTTCTGCCTAACAAGCCCCCTGAAGCAGCCTGCAGGGTATCAGTGGTTTCATGCAGCTCTTCGTGCTCATCACATTTTACGTCATAAGTGTAGAATTGGGGACACCCATGACTTCTAAAGGCCCAAGTCTCTGAAGGGCTGGAGCTTCCTGCATTGAGCATCAGACCCCATTCTCTGAAGGGTCAGGGTCACTGACTGTGTGTCCCTCTTTGTCCTGGCAAGTATGGAAATGACTTGACCCTCTGTTTTACAAAGCTCCAAGTGATGAGGACCTCCCAGCCAGCCACATGGGACATGCTGGTGAGCTCCCTGGTGCCAGTCCTTCCAGCACAAACCATCTGCTCCATGACCTCCCAGGGCTCCTACCACAACATCAACACCATGGCATGCTTCCTAGAGAAACTGGTCAGGAGGTGAGTGGCCAAGGGACAGCGCTGCCCACCACCTGCCATCTATGCCTGTGGGTGTCATTCAGTTTCCTGAGCCTCGCCTCACTCCTCTGAAAAGTGGAGTGGTCAGAGGATGAGCTTTATGAGGTTTTGGAGGAAAATAAATAGAATAAGAGGTGGCAGGTGGGTCCCTGGCTCCTGGCTCTGTGGAGAGGCTTCAGGGGCTGCTGTGGCTGTTCACATTTACTGTGTGTCTCCTCACAGAAGGCGCCCTCTGCCTCACACCTCAGTAGCCCATACGTCTGTCTCCCTTTGTGGGAAAAGCACAGACAGAGCAAACCTGGTCCCACTCACAGAGGTTTGAGTTTCCTTCCACCTTGCCTCTGTCCTTGAGAGAACGGGGTTTTCTGGGGTGGGGATAGAGTCCCGAGAACCACTTAGATATCTGCCAAGGTTCTGTTGGAGTCATTCAGTAACCAGCTGCTTCTGCAGGCATGTGCTAGAAACTTAATTTAATGAACAAAGAATGTGACAGTCTTCGGGCTGCAGTTCTGTGCAGGGAGGCAGGAAGTCAGAGCAGACACGAGGAGGTAACGTCCTCCTCCTGGAGGACCACCCAGCATCTTCTATGCACAGAGAAAGATCCCAGATTCTGGGATTTTTCCATCACGAACCCCACGAGTAACTCAAAAGGCATGCTTTGTGGTCCAAGGAAAGAACTCCTTTTCCACTCAGAGTATGGGACTCTGTGGACTCTGGCTGGGGAGACAAAACAGAGCCTGGGTCTCAGCCACTTGAGGATGCTCATGAGAGGGCTAAGGTCAGGGGATTTCAGGGAAAAATGACTCGGTTAGAGCTGGGGGGGGGGGCATCGCAGGTCCCTGCAGAGAGGAGAAGTGGGGCTCAGAGCTGCCCCTGAGGGGCCCATCCTCAGCACAGTCCCTTCCCAGCTCTGCCTGTCTCCTCCAGCCCACACCCCCTCCCCGACCACAGCACCAGGAGCCCAGACTGGTGTGATGATGTGCACCCTGCTGACCCTCCGGCCTCCAGTCACAGCCCTGAGGGCCCAGGGGTGCAGAGGTCCTTGCGGTTGACCTGGGGTGACAATGGCAGTGGGAGGGTGGGGCCCACAATAGTGTGTCCAATCCTGATCCATGACCAGTTCTGTCCCTGCCAGGGCAGCAGAGACAGCCGGGGAGTTCAGCCTGTCCTCTAGACTGGAGGAGCAGGCCCAGGGATACATAAATATACAGGAATGTCCTGGGAAGGATGTCGGAGGAAAAGCCAGGCCTCTGACTCAGCTTCCACTTGTCATCCCCAGAACAACCTCTTCCATCTATATCTCCTGGCCAGAAGGATGCCCCGTGGTCTTCGACCAGTATGTGAACATTCCAGGGCTCAGGTTTGAGGTGGCTGACATACAGGTCACCGCATCCACATCACACCTGGGGCATCTAGCCACCATTGCCCTTACCTGGCTGTACCAACTCGGGCCCATTGGCACAAACCCAGAGGGTGGGATGGCCACAGTTTACCAGCTTCAGAAAGGTAGAGTTTGGGGCTGAAATTCTCTTTGTCATGGGGAGGTAATGGGGTGTTTGGATAACCCAGTAGGGAGTGACAGATGCGGCTGACTTCATCTCCTTTTCCATCTCCTGCTCAATCTCCAGAACAACAGGCACTCCCAGTGCTGGCCATAGAACCAGTGCCACCGGCAGATCTGGGCGAGCAGAGGCCTGCTCTGGAGCCAGGGGCGCCTGCATCTCTGGATCTGCCAATGTCTATAGAGCCAGCTCCAGGGCCAGGGTCAAGGGCAGCACCACCAACTTGGACAGAGCCATCTGGAAAGCCAGTGACAACTGGAAAGGCACAGCCAAAGGCAATTCTAGGCCTCAGCCATCCGCAGACTGTGCCTGAAAAAAGGCTGCGCAGGGCAGGGCCATCTCCCATCCTGGCATACACAGCGAAAGAAGTGGCTGAGCAGCTGACGCTGCTGGATGTGGTGAGCAGCTGCTCAAAACCCATTCCCTGAGCAGAGGCCAACGATCTTGTCCCACCCTGCTGCACGTTTTATGAGCCAGGCCAGCTGTTTGAGTTTCTTTCTGTAGATACTGTCCCTGTATCTATGGCAGCTACACACATCTGCTGGGCACATCCCATGGGAGGGGACAGAGCACAGGGTGGGGGCCTGGCCCACAAGATGCAGGAATAGCCCTAGCACGCTCCCTCCAGCTGCTAGCCCCCCGCCCAGGAGGCCTCACCAGCCTCAGCAATTACTACACATCTGACACAGACTCCATATCAGACCAGACACCTACACTGAGACCCTGGATGTGGCTGCCACAGGCAACGTGCGTCTCCACAGAAAGAAGGCCCGGCACACAGGTGGCCTCAGGAAGGGCCAGGCTGAGCACCTTGCGGAGTGTGGGGTCCGTGAGGCTGGCCTGGGGGAAACACCACGTGCTGTTCTCTCCTTGCCCGGCTCTATGCGTTTCGTGCTGTCCGTGAAAGGGGAATGAAACCCGGGGCTCTGACTACTCTGGGAGAGCCAATGCCAAAGCTCAGAGTCTGGTCACCTGCCTGAGTCAAGGGGTGACTTTAGACTCAGAGCTGTCCTGGGCCATGCCCATGTGGATCTTTCTTCCTCCCCAGGAGCAATTCACGAAGGTGCTGCCCTGGGAGTGCCTGGGGTCCATTTGGACTGAGTGGAAGTCGATGGACCTGAAGCAGGTGGCACCCACAGTCTACGCTGCCCTCCTTCACTTTGATAGTGTAGTGTACTTTGTCATAACGACATCCTTGGGGACCCGCAACATGAAGGACCAGGACAGGGCCAGGGTGCTGGAGCTTTGGATTGAGGTGGCCAGGGTAAGCGGTGGGAGGGCCTGGGACAGGGCCAGGGTGCTGGGGCTCTAGATCCAGATGGCCCCAGAAAAGCATGGAAGGCCCTAGGACACTCGTTATCTCCTCTGTCAGATGTCAAATTTGCTGAACAGAGTCCAAGCCCCTGAACAGCCCCCAGCCCCGTTCCTGTCAGAGGCACACTGACCTTGACATCCATGCCCAGTGTTGGTGCGCCCTTTGCACCTGGACACCTACCTTGGGTTGAACTGTAATTGTCCTCCCAGAGTGTGAAACTCACTGGGGCCCAACTGCTCTCCTATGCCTCCCTGGGCCTCTGCGTCCCCACAGAGGAAAGGTCAGCACAGGGGGCACAGCTGGGGCAGTGGGGCTCCAACTTCCCACCTCACGGTGCATCCTCTTCCCTCCCCAGGAGTGTAACAAGTTGCGAAACTACTCATCTTCGCATGGCATCGTCCAAGCCCTGAAGGCTGCGCCCATCCTTATGCTCCAGGGAACCTGGAGGGCAGTATCCAGGTGGGTGGGCGTGTGTCTCCTCAGCTGCACCCAGCACCTCTCCCGGGTCTGCCATGCTCCCTCACTGCACTGGGAGGGGAGGGGAGCCCAGCACCTCCGGAGGCAGGAATGGGTGGCCTGGCAGGGTCTCTCAGTCCACTGGGGTGTTAGCACTGAATGTCTAACTCAGCACCAAGTTTTCTTCACCGTGGGGCACGGGTTTTTGCCACATTGGAGATATTCCCATGTCTAGTGCACAGCACATCTAAACTGAGAAACTGAGCTGCCCAGTTGACATTGGGCTGGGCCAGATGAACAGCAGGTCAGCGCCCACCCCGGTCCTGTAGAGCCCCCGGGAATTAGGAGCCCAGAGGAAACAAAAATCCTGCCAGTTTGGATCCTTTGCATTCCCAGTTCAAGGAATGTGAACTCGCCCTCCTCCCCGCTACTCCCTGATTTATCCGACTTCCTTTCCCCTCTGCAAAGGGAAAGCTCCAGGGCATATGAAAAACTCTGTGCAGAAGATGGTGGCATGAGCCGGGGAAAGCTGCTAAAGGTAAAGAGGGACTGGAGATGGGGCCAGGAAGAGGTGAATTTGGAAAGGGTACTGGGCCAGGTGTTTTTGGTTAATTTTCTCACTCAACGTTTACCTGAAAATTACCAGTCTCCAGTCCTGTTCAGAAGAGAGAAGGGTCTGTCCGGGGGCAGGTGGGTGCAGGCAGGGGCTCTGGCCGTAGGGCTTTGCTGGCTGCTCATCAGGGATGAGCTGGATAATTAGCAGGGCTCTGGCTCCTGCACTGGTCCCTCTGGTTATGAAGCTTCCACCAGGCGACGGGGAAACGTCATGGAGGCGGCGGTGGTGGTGCGCTGCTTTCTTTCCCGAAACCAGCCAGAGATCCTTCAGAAATCCAGGCCTCTATTGCTGGTGTGTGGTGTGGGCAGCTGGGGCAGTGTCTCCAGACAAACAAGGGGCTGAGCTGCATGCCGCAAGTGACACAGCAAGTGGGTGTAGGACACAGGGCTGGGTCTAGAACCAGAGCTCACTGAGTGACTGTAGCACCTCACCAGCTGACTGTGGCCAGGTGTCCACAGTGCGAGGTCAGGGTCCTGGGAGTAGCTGAGTGAGGGCAAGATAGTCTCACTGACCTTGTCCTGACCCTGGCAGCGGGGCATCTCCAAGCTGGCCAGCATGGAAAGAAACCCCCAGAGAGCCCAGATGAGGCAGCGGAGACGGAAGGTGAGCCTCCTCTGGTGTGGGTGGGGAGGGCCACTGGGACAGAGGGCAGGGCCTCCCTCCCAGCTGGAGTCTCCCCATCAGGAGAGCAAGGGCCTCCTCCTAGGCCCTCCTTCCTATAGCTGGTGCCTCAAAGGCCCTCAGTAGAGGGACCAGGACAGAGGCCTGGAAGAGTGGGCTCAACATGCCCTTTGGGAAGGATGGCGTCAGGGACCACAAGATATTGTGACCTGTTAACATCCCAGGGCTGTAGGTGACCATGGGTGCAGCTGGGGGAGGAGACGGATAGAATTGAAGGAGGAGCTGAAGTTCTATGGCTGCTCCAAGTCAGAGATCTTTAGTAGAGGTCTAAGAGACAGGGGTGGTGAGATTCTGAGCAACAGAACTGGGAAGGCCACCTGCAGGTGGGTGCTCATCACCACTCCCACCCCAATGACACAGGGCATCATTCCCTATCTTGTGATCTTCCTGAATGATCTAATCCGGCTGCACCAGTGGACACACAATGATCTGGCTGTGAGTGAGCCTGGGGCTGGCACACTGGGGCCCAGAATCCTAAGGCTGGGGGGAGACATTCCTGGACGGAGCCCTGAGAACTCAGCACTCAGCAAAACTGCTCCCAGGCAGCCCTGTGAGCTGGGGTATCAGGCCCGACATCAGCCTCCAGTCCCTGCTCCCCAGGCAGATGCTGCAGAGCTGCCTGACTGTTGAGCTGCCCGAGCGTCTGGCTGAGCCGGACTCAGCCTCTCCCTCAGGTGCTGCCCACGGGAGGAGTTGAAATTGGCCCCTCCACACTCAGGCAGCTCCCATGTGGCTCCAAACACTCTGTGTGCAAGGAGAGTTTGTGTGTTCCTACTTGTCACGAGGGAGTGCTGGGACAGAAGGCTCAGCTTCAGCTCCCCCCACCCCCTACATCACAACCCACATCGTGATGTGGGTGCAAGTGCTTTTCTGTGCAGGTCCCCTGGCCGGTGACCCTGGATGACACGCAGCAAGGGAGCCCAAGGAGGGAGGAGTCCTGGGTAGGGGGCCTCTCTCCAGGGCATTGGCTGTGCCTTGCACGGAAATGTGCTGGACATAACACAAAGGGGAAGGTGGGCAACTGGGGGCCTCTCTCTGGGGAAGCACAACATGTGGAAGTCAGAGACTGCCCTGGGAGGACATTCCCTGGCTGCATCCTCCACATCGTAGATTTCCTGGGAGGGTTTGACGTCAGGGAAGGGGCAGTCCACCCCATGAAACGTGCAGGATGGGAATGAAAACCAACTCCTGGAGAAAGGCAGTTGATATCCAACTCTGAGGACAGACTGGGCCTGCAGAGGATGGGAGGGGAGAAGGGAACCACTCCAGAGGAAGGCGCCAGAGATCGGCCCCTTGTCCTCCCCAACATGGGCCCTTCAGAATCTTCCCCCCGGCCCAGTCAGCATCCATCCTTCTCTCTGGCTCCAGGCCTTCAAGATCCTCCAGCAGCTGCAGTTGCTGCAGGTGACTGCCAATAATTTCGGTTTTCAACCGGACAAAGAATTTCAGTCCTGGTTCCAAAGCATGAAGCCACTGGAGTGGTACAGTAGGTGAGTGCCTGCAAGGTTGGTGGAGGGAGGGTAGGGGGACCTTTGTGCATCTCTGCTCAGGACTCTGTCTGGTGGCCAGCTGCAAAGAGCCTGTGGCCGTTGTTCCCTGGTCACCAACAGTCCCTGGGGCATGGTGACTGCTGGGCGCCCAGTGTCCAAGCCTGCCAGGCAGACTCTGGGCGGGGGACCTGAATTCTGTTCCTGGTAGCCTCATAGCTGCCTCTCTGTCCTACAGCCACAGCTTCTCCTGGGAGCCAGAGCCACCATTTGAATAGGCCAACAAGAACATCAAGGTCGAGGAGACCTGTCCTGGGACTGTGTCCACCTTTGAGCTACCTTCATTTACTCTCCCCTGCCACTCCCTTACACCCCCTGGAAACATGTTCATTACTCCGCCCTGACACTCCCTTTTCCTGTCATCTATACTCCCTAGTCCTTGCTCCTCATTTCTGGCTTTTACTTAGTAATAAATGTATGTTACACATTGTTGTCATTTGTCTTCGTGATTTTTTCTCTATAGCTGTCGTGGATAGTCTGTATAATTTTGCGAGTGTGCTCTGTCAACGCATGGATGCCACAGACATGAAACTCTTCATGATCTGAGGCTGTTGCACATCTATGTGAACTGAAGGTAGCTGAGTGGAGCTCCATTTCTCCTGTATAGAGTTTCTGCAAAGACCACCTCATGAATGACATCTGGAGGATTGTCTAGTGTCTGCTTTCAAAAGGCTTCCTGGGCGGCACCTGTGGCTCAGTCGGTAAGGCGCTGGCCCCATATACGGAGGGTGGTGGGTTCAAACCCGGCCCCGGCTGAACTACAGCAAAAAAAAATAGCTGGGTGTTGTGGCGGGCACCTGTAGTCCCAGCTACTCGGGAGGCTGAGGCAAGAGAATCGCTTAAGCCCAGGAGTTAGAGGTTGCTGTGAGCTGTGATGCCATGGCACTCTACTGAGGGCCATAAAGTGAAACTCTGTCTCTACAAAAAAAAAAAAATAAGGCTTCCTGATTCTTTTTTTTTCTTCTATACTTTCTGGCATGGAGTTAGAACACTTCCAAACTGACTTCCTGCCACCAGTTTTACCCTGATACCAAAACCAGACAAAACACATCTTGACCTTTACTATTAAGAGTGGATGTGTATCACCACAAAGGTCTTCATCCTCATTCTCCACTCATGCTGGCTGAGCAGGGGGAGGAAGAAGAGAGGTTGGTCCAGCTGAAAAGAGGGGCTGGCAAAAGAGGTAGACACAGGTTTCCCTAGGGTGGTAGAGTTTGTCCTGCCGACTCCACTCTGGAGATGCAGACGGCCTGAAAGCTGATGAAAATGCCCAAACAGATGTGTTTTTTAAGAGTTCAGCTGTCATACAACAGTAGATTTTGGAGATGACCATCAATAACAGCTTAATTGGTGCTGCCCAAGCCGCATTTTCTGGACCAGGGGACCGTTCTACACTATCGTGGCTGAGATGGTCTGGATTAGACTAGTAGTAATTTTGTTTCTACTCCTCTTAGTTTGCTAGCAGCAGCGCTACCCTAAACATACACTACCTGGTGTTTCTCACTAGCTCCATGTGCTTGAAGCATCTTCTGTTATCATTTGACTTTAGAGTACTAATGATTTTAATTCCTCATCACCAAAATTTGAGGGCCTGCCTGTGGGTTGGAGAAACTTCACTTTTGACAAAAAAAAATTTTAGATTCTCTAAAGAAGATCCTATTCTCTTTGCTCATGGTAGTGTTGGAGGAGAGTAAATACCCCTGCTGTTTGTTCTATTTCTTTCTGAAATAGAAGGGAAAGCTCCAGAGCTTATGAACAACTGTGGGCACAAGATGATGGCATCACATGGGAAAAGCTAATAAAGGTAAAGGTGGGCTGGAGATGGGGGCAAATGTTTAGAGGGCAGGAAGAGGTGAATTTGGAAAGGGTACCGGGCCAGTGTTTTTTGCTTAATTTTCTTACTCAACGTTTACCTGAAAAGTACCAGTCGCCAGTCCTATTCAGAAGAGAGAAGGGTCTGTCCGGGTGCAGGTGCATGCAGGCAGGGGCTCTGGCCATGGGGCTTTGCTGGCTGTTCATCAGGGATGAGCTGGATAATTTGCAGGGCTCAGGCTCTTGCATTGGTCCCTCTCATTATGGAGCTTGCACCAGGCAATGGGGAAACATCGTGGTGGTGGTGGTGGTGGTGGTTGGGCGGGGGGGCTTCTTTCTTTCCCGAAACCAGCCAGAGGTTCTTCAGAAAGCCAAGCCTCTATTGCTGGTGTGTGGTGTGGGCAGCTGGGACAGGGTCTCTAATCCCTGAGAGCACTCTAAGGCAGGGGAATGCAACTGCACAGGTGTGAGTCTCCAACTTCCTTAGACTGTCATTGTCTGGGTTTCATATAATTGTGATACCCCATCACTTCAAAGCAGGGATGGTAGAAGTGTAAGTCAATCACTTTACAAATAACCCAGGGACATGGAGAGAACAAGATCATGTTCTAACCACCTCTCTAACTGCGTAGCATTCTAGAGAGAATTACTGTAGAAACTGAGAAGCATATTGTAAAGGAGATTATACAAATCTCGAGCCCAGCAATATGTACATGTATTATAGTGTAAATGCAGAAATTGTCCCATTGGAAAATAAACGTGTATCTCAAGTGGACCAATCAACAGTGTAGATTTAATCAATTCTTATAGACATTCTATGTATTCCTGCTATTAAACTATGAAACAAGATATCCTTATAGGATATTTTACTGCAGAATTTAGGAAAAAGTTCTGTAAGAAAAATTTGCATATTTAATGAGAATGTCTCCAATTCAAAAATGGTCATGCGTAGGATAAACAAGGAAGGTGTTTTGATATAGCCTTGGTGTGATGATTGGTTGAAATTATGATGATGAAGAAAATCCCTCAAAGAAAATAAGAATACACCTTCCAAGATACCACTGACAGCAGATTATCTGCTCTGATAAGTTTTAGATTTCTCTCTTAATTCCTTCTTGTTTTATTTTTTTCTTTTGACAAGATCATAAAGTGAAAAGTGTCCTAAAGGGACCAGAAAATACATGAGCAAGTAGTGAAACTTGCTATATACCATTTCAAGTTTTCTACTGTAATTTTTATTAAAGTTAATTTTTAAACTATGTAATGATCTTACAAAATAAATGATTTCTTTTTTCATGACAGAGTCTCACTGTGTTGTCCAATAGAGTACCACAGCATCACAGCTCACAGCAGTCTCCAACTCTCAGGCTTAAGCGATTCTCTTGTGTCAGCCTCCCAAGTAGCTGGGACATCGGGAGCCTGCCACAGTGCCCAGCCCAGCGATTTTTTGGGTGGAGTTGTCATTGCTATTTTGCAGGCCTGGGCTGGATTTAAACCCCCCAGCCCTGGTGTATGTAGCCGTGGCGTAGCTACTGAGCTACAGGCGCCAAGCAACAAAATAAATTATTCTACAAAAAAAAAAAAAAGCAATACAAATGTATTAAAAATAAAAACTCCTAAAATTTTACTTTAGGGAACTAGATCTTGTTCAGCCAGCAAATTGTTATTATTTTGTTTCATATGTTTAAAATTTGTCAGTATTTATTTATTTATTCATTCATTCATTCATGTCTTAGACAGGATCACACTCTATCACTCTGGGTAGAGGGCTGTAGCATCATAGGTCACAGCAACCTTAAACTGGGGCTTACGCTATCTTCCTACCTAAGCCTTCCTAGTAGCTGAGATTACAGGCGCCTGCCAGGACACCGGGCTAATTTTTCTATTTTTAGTAGAGATGGGGTCTTGATCCTTCTTAGGCTGTTCTCCAACTCATGAGATCAAGCAATCCACCCACCTCAGTCTCCCAGAGTGTTGGGATTACAGGTGTGAGCCACCACAACCAGCAGAAATATCTAAACATTTAAATCACTTTTCTCAATCTGAGCTAAAGAAAGATGCTGTGAGACAGCTGAAAGCACGTGGGAACTTTGCAGCATGACCTGCTCACTAATAAGATATGTGCAGTGTGCATAGGAATTTGTTCATAGTTTTGATTTTTTTGTTTGTTTGTCTGTTTGCTTGTTTGTTTTTATAGTTGGGGATTCATTGAGGGTACAATAAGCCAGGTTACACTGATTGCGTTTGTTAGGTAAAGTCCCTCTTGCAATCCTGTCTTGCCCCCAAAAGGTGTGGCACACACCAAGACCCCACCCCACTCCCTCCTTCCCTCTCTCTGCTCTTCCTTTCCCAATCCCTCCCTCCTTCCTTCTCTCTTTGCTCTCCCCTTCCCCCACCCCCACCGTGACCTTAATTGTCATTAATTGTCGTCATATCAAAATGGAGTACATAGGATTCATGCTTCTCACATTCTTGTGATGCTTTACTAAGAATAATGTCTTGAACTTCCATCCAGGTTAATACGAAGGATGTAAAGTCTCCATTTTTCTAATAGCTGAATAGTATTCCATGGTAGACATATACCACAGCTTGTTAATCCATTCCTGGGTTGGTGGGCATTTAGGCTGTTTCCACATTTTGGCGATTTTAAGTTGAGCTGCAATAAACAGTCTAGTACAAGTGTCCTTGTGATAAAAGGATGTTTTTTCTTTCTGGGTAGATGCCCAGTAATGGGATTGCAGGATCAAATGGGAGGTCTAGTGAGTGCTTTGAGGTTTCTCCATACTTCCTTCCAGAAAGGTTGTACTAGTTTGCAGTCCCACCAGCAGTGTAAAAGTGTTCCCTTCTCTCCACATCCACGCCAGCATCTGCAGTTTTGAGATTTTGTGATGTGGGACATTCTCTCCTGGGTTAGATGGTATCTAAGGGTGGTTTTGATTTGCATTTCTCTAATAGATAGGGATGATGAACATCTTTTCACATGTTTATTAGACATCTGTCTGTCTTCTTTAGAGAAGGTTCTATTCATGTCTCTTGCCCATTGATATATGGGATTGTTGGCTTTTTTCATGTGGATTAATTTGAGTTCTCTATAGATCCTAGTTATCAAGCTTTTGTCTGATTCAAAATATGCAAATATCCTTTCCCAATGTGTATGTTGTCTATTTGCGTTGGTTGTTGTCTCTTTAGCTGTACAGAAGCTTTTCAGTTTAATGAAGTTCCATTTGTTTGTTTTTATTGTTGTTGCAATTGCCATGGCAGTCTTCTTCATGAAGTCTTTCCCCAGGCCAATATCTTCCAGTGTTTTTCCTATGCTTTCTTTGAGGATTTTTATTATACCATGCCTTAAATTTAAGTCCTTTATCCAACTTGAATCAATTTTTGTGAGTGGGGAAAGATGTGGGTCCAGTTTCAGTCTTTTGTATGTGGATATCCAGTTCTCCCAACACCATTTATTGAATAGGGATTCTTTCCCCCAAGGTATGTTCTTGTTTGGTTTATCAATGTTTAGGTGGTTTTAAGATGTTAGTTTCATTTCTTGGTTTTCTATTTGATTCCAAGTGTCTATGTCTCCATTTTTGTGCCAGTACCATGCTGTCTTGACCATTATGGCTTTGTAGTACAACCTAAAATCTGGTATGGTGATGCCCCAAGTTTTATTTTTATTACTAAGTTCTGCCTTAGCTATACAGTTTTTTTTTTCTGGTTCCATACAAAATGCAGAATCATTTTTTACAAATCTTGAAAGTACGATGTTGGTATTTAAATAAGAATGGCATTGAATAGGTAGATTGCTTTGGGAAGTATAGACATTTTAACAATGTTTATTCTTCCCATCCATGACAATGGTATGTTCTTCCATTTGTCAATATCCTCTGCTATTTCCTTTCGGAGGATTTCATAATTTCTTTATAGAGGTGCTTCACCTCCTTTGTTAGGTATATTCCTAGGTATTTCATTTCCTTTAAACTATGGTGAATGGAGTTGTGTCCTTAATTAGCTTCTCATCTTGACTGCTATTGGTGTATACAAAGGCTACTGACTTGTAGACATTGATTTTATATCCTGAAACATTACTGTATTTTTTGATGACATCTAGGAGTCTTGTGGTTGAGTCTTTGAGATTTTCTAAGTATAAGGTCACGTCATCAGCAAATAGGGAGGGTTTGACCTCCTCTGTTCCCATTTGGATTCCCTTTATTTCCTTGTCTTGCCTAATTCTATTTGCTAAAACTTTCAGGAGTCTGTTGAATAGTAAAGGTGACAGAGGACAACCTTGTCTGGTTCCAGTTCTTAGAGGAAACGCTTTCAGTTTTACTCCATTTAGTAAAATATTAGGTGTGGGTTTGTCATAGATAGTTCAATTAGTTTTAGAAATGTGCCACCTATGCCTATACTCCTCAGTGTTTTAAATAGAAAAGGATGCTGGATTTTATCGAATGCTTTTTCTGTATCTATTGAGAGAATCATATGATCCTTAATTTTGCCTCTGCTAATACGGTGGATAATGTTTATGGACTTGCGTATCTTAAAACAGCCTTGCATCCCTGGGATTAAATCTACTTGATCATGATGTATGACTTTTTAGATGATAAGCTGTAATCTATTGGCTAGGATTTTGTTGAGAATTTTTGCATCTATATTCATGAGTGAGATTGGTCTGAAATTCTCCTTTTTGTTTGGGTCTTTTCCTGGTTTTGGTATCAGGGTGATGTTTGCTTCATAGAATGTGTTGGGGAAGATTCCTTCTTCCTCAATTTTTTGGAATAATTTCTGCAGTACAGGAATAAGCTATTCCTTGAAAGTTTGATAGAATTCTGGTTTGAAGCCTCTGGACCAGGGCATTTTTTTGTTGGAAGCTTTTTTATTGTTTCTTTAATCTCAGTGCTTGAAATTGGTCTGTTCAGTTGTTCTATTACTTCCTGGCTAAGTCTAGGGAGAGGGTGTGCTTCCAAATATTGATCCATTTCTTCACATTGTCAAATTTCTGGGCATAGAGTTTCTGGTAGTATTCAGAGATGATCTCTTGTATCTCTGTGGGATCAGTTGTTATTTCCCCTTTATCATTTCTGATTGAGGTTACTAGAGATTTTACTTTTCTATTCCTCGTTAGTCTGGCCAATGGTTTATCTATTTTATTATTTTTTTCAAAAAACCCAACTCCTTGTTTCATTAATTTTCTGAATGATTCTTTTGTTTTCAATTTCATTGATCTCTGATTTGATTTTGGATATTTCTTTTCTTCTACTGAGTTTAGGCTTAGATTGTTCTTCCTTTTCCAAGTCCATAAGATGGCTTGTGAGTTTGTTGATGCACTCTCTATCTATTTTTCGAATGTAGGCATCTGAAGTGATAAATTTTCCTCTCAAAACTGCTTTTGCTGTATCCCACAGGTTTTGGTAGATGTGTCTTCATTGTTGTTATGCTCAAGGAATTTAATGATTTCCTGTTTTATTTCTTTCTGCACCCAACTGTCATTCAACAGAAGGTTGTTTAGTTTCCATGACTTTGTGTGGGGTTGAAGGTTTTTGTTGGAGTTGAGTTCCACCTTTAGTGCCTTATGGTCTGAGAAGATGCAAGGTAAAACTTCAATTCTTTTGATTCTGTTGATATTTGTTTTGTGTCCCAGGATATGATCAATTTTGGAGAATGTTCCATGGGGTGATGAGAAGAATGAATATTCTTTATCTTTGGGATGGAGTGTTCTATATGCGTCTATCAAGCATAGTTATTCTAGGGTCTCATTTAAATCTCTTATATCTTTGTTTAATTTCTGTTTAAAGGATCTATCCAGCTCTGTAAGAGGAGTGTTAAAGTTCCCTGTTATTATGGTATTATCAGATACCATATTGCTCAGACTGAGTAAGGTCTGTTTCAAGAATCTGGGAGCTTTTAAATTGGGTGCATAAATATTTAGAATTGAAACACCTTCTTGTTGTATTTTTCCCTTGACCAGTATAAAGTGACCATCTTTGTCTTTTTTGACTTTAGTTGCTTTAAATCCACATGTATCTGAAAATAAGATTGCAATTCCTCTTTACTTCTGAATTCCATTTGCCTGAAAATTTGTTTTCCAACCCTTGACTCAGAGTTTTAATTTTTCTTTTGAAGCCAGGTGTGTTTCTTGCAGACAGCAAATGGATTCCTTGTGGTATTTAATCCAGTCAACCAATCTATGTCTCTTCAGTGGGGAATGCAAGCCATTAACATTTCCTGAGATAATTGATAAGTGTGGTAGTATTCTATTCATCTTATTTTGTGAGAGTCCATTGCTTAGTTTTATCTTTTGTATCAGTGTGGATGTTAGGTTCTGTACTTTAATTGCGGAGTTCTTACTTTGCTGCTGATCCATTGTGATGGTCAGTGTGTAGAACAGGTTGATGTATTTCCTGTGCTGCTGATCCATTGTGATGGTCAGTGTGTAGAACAGGTTGATGTATTTCCTGTAGAGCTGGTTCTGTTGTGACGAATTTCCTCAATGTTTGTGTATCTGTAAATGATTTGATTTCTCTGTCAATTTTGAAGCTTAGCTTAGCAAGGTACAGAATTCTGGGCTGGAAATTGTTCTGTTTAAGTAGATTAAAGGTAGATGACCATTGTCTTCTAGTTTGGAATGTTTTATTAGAGAAGTCTGCAGTCACTCTAATGGATTTGCCTCTGTATGTCAACTGGCACTTACTCTTGGCAGCTTGCAGAATCTTTTCTTTTGTCTTGACTTTGGACAGGTTCATCACAATGTGTCTTGGAGAAGCTTGGTTAGAGTTGAGGCAACCTGGGGTCCTATATTCCTCTGAAAGCAGTGTGTCAGAATCTTTGGTGATATTTGTGAAATTTTTATTCATAATATGCTCTAGTATGGCTTCCATTCCTCTGGGGCATTCTTCTTTCCCTTCTGGGATTTATATAACTTGTGTGTTGGAACATTTCATAAAGTCCCATAATTCTGACTTTGAATGTTCTGCTTTCTCTCTCTTCTTTTCTGCCTCTTTAACTATCTGAGTTATCTCAAGAACTTTGTCCTCTACCTCCAAAATTATTTCTTCTGCATGGTCTAACCTGTCGCTGATACTTTCCATTGCATCTTTAAGTTCCCTAATTGACTGCTTCAGTTCCTTCATCTCCGCTATATCCTTTCTATATTCTTTATATAATTCATCTCTTATTTGATTCTGTTTTTGGATTTCCTTTTGGTTATTTTCCACTTTATTAGCAGTATCCTTCATTGTTTCTATCATTTCCTTCATTGTTTTCATCATGTGTATTCTAAATTCCCTTTCTGTCATTCCTAACCTTTCCTTATAGGTAGAATCCTCTGCAGTAGGGTTGCCCTGGACTGGGTCTTCATGTTGCCTGGAGTTTTCTGGTGATACTTCCTCATGAGTGATTTCTTTTATCTGTTTCCTTGCCCTAATTTTCCTTTCACTTCCTCTTGCTCTTTATATTCCTGTGTTTGTGGACTTAGGTTTAGATGAGTCCTTTTTGTACAGGACCAGAAGAATGAGAAGGTTGAAGAGCAAGAAAGGATAGAAGAAAAAAAAAAAGAAAGACAGAACAAAAAGAAAATAGAGAAAGGAGAGGGGGTGGGTAAAAGTGAATATTAACAAAAAGAAGAGAGACACAGAAAGAGGGAGACAGAGCCATATAGGTGTACAGTAGGGTTCTTTGAAACAATCTTTAAAAAAACCTCAACCTCTGGGGGTGCCCTGTTGGGTGTTCCCTTGAGGTCAGCAGCACTTTGTTAACCTGATTGGACACAGTACCCACCTCCATCTAGTAGAGAGGAAAGACAAAATTGCTATAAATCAAACCAAAACAAGCAAACAGAAAAAACAAGCAAACAGAAAAATTTACAGGATAAAATTAGGTGCAAAACCCAATAATAGGGGTAGAAACACTAGCAAAAATAAAGACTAATTATTGAAAAAGGCAGCAATGGGAAATTGTATTTGAACTAGAAATATGGAGAAAGAAAAGAAAGAAAAAAAAGAAAAGAAAAAATCTGTACTTAAAGGATTGAAATACAAAACAAAACAAAATAAAAAACAAAACAACAAGAAGAACAAAACAAACAAACAAACAAACAACAACAACAACAAGAAAAACAATAACCAAAAACAAAGCAGTATATATATCTTGTTTAATATTGCCTGGGCAATGGGTGTTCTTCTGGGGTATGAGATGTTAATCACAATGCTGATATAACTGGAGGCCTCCACTGATTTCTCAAACCCTACATGGTGGACAACCTCAATCTCTCTTCAGCCCTCTTAAAAGGCACTTTATACTTCGAAACTTTGCTAAGCAAAAGCTTTCCCAGGAAAGTGCTTGTCGCTGTGATCACTGCTGAAGTGGCTATCCACTTGCCCAGTGTTGCCAAAACTGGTCTCACTCTGCCTTGGAGGGTTAAGGCTGTAAGGCAGCTCAGTCCCCGCCTTTAGGCTGCTTAGTCACTAGGTCACCAGCTCCTGCCCAATCCTTGCTCTGCAACCATGAGTGTGGAGCTTGTCAGGTCCCTTCTCTCACAATGGCTCCCTGCGGTCCACAGCCAAACACTATTAGCTCACTCTGTCTCAGCAGCTCAGTCTGGGGCCCTAGACAACACCCAAAGTTCTCTGCACTCCTGCTCAAGCTCTCCCCAAGCCATTAACATTAACATTTAGAATCAAGTCCAAAAACACCAAAACAGTTCACAGGTAAGGCCTTTCCAGTTTGCAGTCTCGCTGCTGCTGTACTTAACAGCTGCCTGCAGGATTAGACTGATCGAACACATGCGTCCACTTGCCAGTATTCCATGGTTTTTGTCCTCCTCTTGGGGTCCAGAAGTCTCTTGCTGACTTCCTGTATCCTCAAAGGGGTGATTATAGGCAGATCCCTCTAGGCAGAGATGCCTGGAGTCTTATTTTCCCAGACTCACAGTGCCAGTTGCAGGGAAGCTGTTACTCAGCCGCCATCTTGCTCTCACCTCCCTCATAATTTTCTTTACAGAGGTCCTTCACGTCCTTTGTTAGGTATATTCCTAGGTATTTCATTTTCTTTGAAATTATGGTGAAGGGAGTTGTGTCCTTAATGAGCCTCTCTTCTTGACTGCTATTGGCATATACAAAGACAACTGACTTGTGGACATTGGTTTTATATCCTGAGACATTACTGTATTTTAGATGACTTCCAGAAGTCTTGCAGTTGAGTTTTTGGGGTTCTCTAATTATAAGATCATGTCATCAGCAAAGAGGGAGATTTAACTTCCTCTGCTCCCATTTGGATTCTCTTTATTTCTTTGACTTGCCTAATTGTATTGGCTAGAACTTCCAGCACTCTGTTGAAAAGTGACAGAGGATAACCTTGTCTGGTTCTAGTTCTAAGAGGAAAAGCTTTCAGTTTTACTCCATTCAGTAAAATATTAGCTGTGAGTTTGTCATAGATAGCTTCAATCAGTTTCAGAAATGTGCCCCCTAAGCCTATACTCTTCAGTGTTCTAATTTGAAAGGGATGCTAGATTTTATCGAATGCTTTTTCTACATCTATTGAAAGGATCGTGTGGTCTTTATTTTTCCTTCTGTTAATATGGTGCATAATGTTTATGGGCTTGTGTATGTTAAACCAGCCTTGCATCCCTAGGATGAAACCTACTTGATCATGATAAATGACTTTTTTGATGATAAGCTGTAATCTATTGGCTAGGATTTTGTTGAGAATTTTTGCATCTATATTCATGAGTGAAATTGGTCTGAAATTCTCCTTTTTGTTTGGGTCTTTTCCTGGTTTTGGTATCAGGGTGATATTTGCTTCATAGAATGTGTTGGGGAAGATTCCTTCTTCCTCAATTTTTGGGAATAATTTCTGCAGTATGGGAATAAGCTCTACTTTGAAGTTTTGATAGAATTATGGTGTGAAGCCATCTGGACCAGGGAATTTTTTTTTGTTGGAAACTTTTTTATTGTTTCTTTAATCTCAATGCTTGAAATTGTCTGTTTAGGAGCTCTATTTCTTCCTGGCTAAGTCTAGGGAGAGGGTGTCATTCCAAATATTGATCCATTTCCTTCACGTTGTCAAATTTCAGGGCATAGAGTTCTGGTAGTATTCAGAGATGAACTCTTATATATCTGTGGCATCAGTTGTTATTTCCCCTTTATCATTTCTGATTGAAGTTACTAGAGATTTTACTTTTCTATTTCTTGTTAGTCTGGCCAAAGGTTTATCTACTTCATTTATTTTTTCAAAAAACCCAACTCCTTGTTTCATTAATTTTCTGAATGATTCTTTTGTTTTCAATTTCATTGATCTCTGATTTAATTTTGGATATTTATTTTCTTCTACTGGTTTTAGGCTTAGATTGTTCCTCTTTTTCCAATTTCATAAGATGGCTTGTGAGTTTGTTGATGTGTTCTCTTTCTGTTTTTTGACATCTAAAGCAATAAATTTTCCTCTCATCTTACAAGGGTATATGTGAAACTTGGTAAATGGTCTGTGAAGCGAGACCATTATATCAATGTACACAGCTATGATTTAATAAAAAAAAAAAAAAAAGAAAAAACTTGAAAAAAAAATTTTTTTCCTCTCAAAACTGCTTTTGCAGTATCCCACACATTTTGGTAGCTTGTGTCATGGTTGTTAGGTTCAAGGAATTTAATGATTTCCTGTTTTATTTCTTTCTGCACCCAGCTGTCATTCAACAGAAGGTTGTTTAATTTCCCTTCCTTTGTGTGGTGTTGAACGTTTTTGTTGGAGTTGAGTTCCACCTTTAGTGACTTGTGATCTAAGAAGATACAAGGTAAAATTTCAATTCTTTTCATTCTGTTGAGGTTTGTTTTGTGCCCTAGGATATGATCAATTTTGGAGAATGTTCCATGGGGCGATGAGAAGAATGTATATTCTTTATCTTAGGGATGGAGTGTTCTATATGCATCTATCAAGCACAGTTGTTCTAGGGTCTTATTTAAGTCCCTTATATCTTTGTTTAATTTCTGTTTAGAGGATCTGTCCAGCTCTGTAAGAGGAATGTTAAAGTCCCCTGTTATTATGGTATTAGAGGATATCATATTGCTCGTACTGAGTAAGTTGTGTTTTAAGAATCTGAGAGCTTTTAAATTGGGTGCATAAATATTTAGAATTGAAATGTCTTCTTGTTGTACTTTTCCCTTGACCAATATAAAGTGACCATCTTTGTCTTTTTTGACTTTACTTGCTTTAAATCCACATGTATCTGAAAATGAGATTGCAACTCCTCTTTTCTTCTGAATTCCATTTGCCTGAAAAATTGCCTTCTAACACTTAACTCAGAGTTTTTGATTGTATTTTGAAGCCAGGTGTGTTTCTTGCAGACACAAAATGGATGGCTTGTGTTTTTTAATCCAGTCAGGCAATATATGCCTCTTCAGTGGGGGATTCAAGCCATTAACATTTATTGAGAAAATTGATAAGTGTGGTAGTGTTCTATTCGTCTTATTTTGTGAGAGTCCAATGTTTCGTTTTATCTTTTGCATCAGTGTGGAAGTTAGGTTCTGTCCTTTATTTGCTGAGTTCTTACTTTGCTGCTGATCCATTGTGATGGTCCGTGTGTAGAACAGGTTGAAGTATTTCCTGTAGAGCTGGTCTTGTTGTGGTGAATTTCCTTAATGTTTGTGTATCCATAAATGATTTGATTTGTCTATCAATTTTAAAGCGTAGCTTAGGAGAATATGGAAATCTGAGCTAGAAATTGTCTTTTTCAGCAGATTAAAGGTAGATTTCCATTGTCTTCTTGCTTGGAAAGTTTTAGTAGAGAAGTCTGTAGTCACCCTGATGGATTTTTCCCTGTAGGTCAACTGGTGCTTACTCCTGGCAGCTTGAAGCATCTTTTCTTTTGTCTTGACTTTGGATTTTTCAGGGGTTCCCATGAAAATACCAGTATAGCTGTGGAACAGAATCCATGCAGTTCTGTTGCACAGGTATATTGTGTTGTGGTGAGTAATGTACATTGTACTCATTGAATAATTTCTCAACCCTCATCCCCCCATCCTTTCATCCTTCTGAGTCTCCAATGTTTATTATTACACACCTATTTTCACTCATCCACATTATTTAGTTCTCACTTATAAATGATAATGTATGATATTCGACTTTCTGAGTTATTTCACTTAAGATAATTGCCTCCAGTTCCATCCATGTTGCTGCAAAAGACATGATTTCATTTATTTTTATGGTTGAAAAGTATTTTATTATATATATAATATGGATATTTTAAATTATATAATCATAATGAATTTTTTTTACCCAGTTTTTTATTGACAGGTACTTAGCTTTGCTATTGCAAATAGTGCTGTGATAAATATATGGGTGCAAGTATCTTTTTGATAGAATGATTTCTTGTCCTTTGGTAAATACCTAGTAGTGGGATTGCTTGATCACATGGTGGTTCTATTTTCAGTTATTTACAAAGTGTCCATACTGTTTTCCATAGAGGTTGTACTAATTTACATTCCCACAGTGTATGAACATCTGTTATTATTTTTTCTTTTAAAAGTGATCATTCTGAATGGTGTAAGATGATATCTCATTCTGGTTTTAATTTGCATTTCTCTGATGTTTAGTGATGTTGAGATTTTTTCATATGCTCATTGGTCATTTGAATGTCTTCTTTTGAAAAAATATCTATTCATGTCCTTTGCCCAATTTTTCAATTTTTAATTGAATTCCTTGTACATTTTCTTTCTCAGTTCCCTTTTTAATATGTAGCTTGCAAATATTTCTTCCCATTCTTAAAGCTGTTTATTCACTCTGTTGATTATTTCTTTTACTTTGTAGAAGCTTTTAGTTTAATTAAGTCCCATTTATTTATTTTTGGTTTTGTTGCTTGTGTTCTTGGAGTCTTAGTCATAAATTCTTTGTGTAGAACTATGTCTAGAAGAGTTTTCTCTAGTTTTCCCTTTAGTATTTTTATAGTTTCAAGTCTTACATTTAAGTTTAATTCATCATAAGGTGGTTTTTTTATATGGTGAGAGATGAGTCCAGTTTCATTCTTTTGCATATTGCTGTACAATTTTTGCAGCACCATTAGTTGAAAAAGGTATCTTTTCCCCAATGTATGTCTTGTTGTTTTTCTAAAGATCAATTGGTTGTAGATATGTAGCTTTATTACTGGGTTCTCTATTCTGTTCTATTGATCTATGTGTCTATTTTTATGCCAGTACCATGCTATTTTTGTTTACCATAGCCTTGTAATATAATTTAAGGTGAGGCAATGAGATTCCCCAATCCCCTGCCTTGTTCATTTTGCTTCGAATTGCTTTGGCTTTGGGGGTTCTTTTGTAGTTCCATATGAGTTTTATAATTTTTTTTCTAATCCTGTGACAAATGACCTTGGTAGAAACCTAGGAATATATTTAACTAAGTAAGTGAAAGACCTATACAAGGTTTACTACTTACCACTGGTGAAAGAATTTATAGATGACACAAATGAATGGAAAAACATCTCATGCTCATGGAACAGAAGAATCAACATCATTAAAATGGCCATACTTTCCCAGGCAATCAACAGATTCAATGCAATCACTATCGAAACACTCAGTGTCATATTTCTGTTTTAAATGGCAGAAACTCACCATCAATTTGCTTAATCAACAAAGAGAATTTACTGGTTCAATAATCTGAAAAGTTAAGGAGCAAACCAGGCACAGCTAGATATTTATGTGTCTACATGATATTCTCTGCCTCTCTCTGTTTCTTTCTGTCTCTTCTTTTTTCTGTCACCTTTTCTGTATTGTCTGTCTTTTCTGTATGTTTCATTCTCAGATTCTCTCTTTCTGATAAGCTTCAGTTTAACAGTCCACATAGCTCTTAATCTCAAAGGAAGTATAAGAGCTTCTACCCTAGATCCCACATATCTTTTTCCCCCCACTTTCCCAATTTTTATTAAAGAAAACAGCAGTGGTGGTGAATCTCTAAAATATCGTCAATTTTCTGGGATTCCTCTCTTGAAAAATGTGACATTTGATTTCCAAACACATGCCTGAAGTGTACGTGGATCCCAATTGCATTAAGCAGGTGAAGAGCTGAAGTCTTAGTTTTCATCTTCCGACCTTTCCTAGTCTGTGGTCTGAACAGCTACTATGGATTCATTATTTTTTGTCTGTCTCTCTCCTATATGCATCAGTCATAGGATCTGAGCAGCTTTGTTAAGAACTGCATCTCCTGTCTCAAAACCAAGAATATGTTTTGCAGGGGTCCTCAAACTGCAGTCTATGGGCCATATGAGGCCATATGATTGTATTTGTTCCCATTTTGTTTTTTTACTTCAAAATAAGATATGTGCAGTGTGCATAGGAATTTGTTCATAGTTTTTTTCTTTTTTAACTATAGTCCAGCCCTCCAATGGTCTGAGGGACAGTGAATTGGCCCCCTGTTTAAAAAGTTTGAGGACGCCTGGCAGGCAAGCCCTCTTTTGTTTGATTTGCTTAGCAACTGTATCCTGTGTCAGGCACTCCTGAACCAAAATTGAATTGCCTTGAGCATCACCAAGTGTCCATGATTTCTAACTGCCATAGTAATGGAGTTCTTTGATGAAACAGCCCGAATCACAAATTCATTTGTGGGTGGAGCAGAATTACCTCTACTACAAGGAGGCTCTGCAAAGAAGAAAGTGAGTGGGCTCCCAGAAGATAGAGGAATAGTGTATGGGTCATTAACTAGTCAATGACAAGAAAAAATGATTTTGTTTTTGCAATTGTTATCTGTAGTTCTCTTTGTCAGGGATTACACTGCTTGACTAACTATCTATTAAGCTAGATCATGACAGATCCTTTTCTTCTGTATGTACATAAGATGTTTATATTTCCATTTCTAATGATAGAATGCATGTGTCCATACCATTCAGAGGTGGTAAAAAGTAGTTAAACTATCAATTTAAAATAATGGTGGAAAAAATAATTCTAAAAGTAGTAACAATCTAGTGGGGAGGTAGGGAGTAAACTGAGGAATATAGATAAAATAAGAAGGTAGAAAGTTGATAATTCTTGGAGCTGGGCAATGAGTAAATGAGGACTTACCAAATATCTCATTTTATTTGTACATGTTTGAATTTTTTTCTGAATAAAAGATAAAAATTTTAAGTTATGTTAGGGATTATCAGTAACAGGCAGAATACATCATTTCCAATAGCAATTGGAAATTATTGTTTTATGTTTTAAGATTTCATTCTTATTGAAATGCCATGGATTGGTATGGAAATCAGATGGAATCAGCACTAAATTCATCCATCATAACCTGTGATTAACAAATTACTTGAGTCAAAATCCAGAGAAAAATTAAGAAAGAAAAAACAAAACTGAAAATAGCCTTTGAACATTCTCAGA
Organism: Nycticebus coucang; assembly: GCF_027406575.1. NCBI lineage: Eukaryota > Metazoa > Chordata > Mammalia > Primates > Lorisidae > Nycticebus > Nycticebus coucang. Next base: position 22,724,785 of record NC_069792.1, on the reverse strand, counting down.
AGACTTCTCTATGAAATGATGTGTGTGTTAGTTGCTGTAATGGAAATGCCATGCATTAAGCCCGTCTGTTCCCTGGTGAAATTTTGACCTATTGAATGCAGGATTATAGTCTATTAAAAAGGAGGTATAAATTCCAAATTAAATATGTTAAGCTATTATGTTGAATATTTTGAGAAAACCAATGATTTCCTTTTAAAAAATAGGATAGGATGTACTCTGGGTTCCAACCATAGGGTTGAAAGAATGAGAAGAAAAGATAAAAGAAAAAGAAAAAAAATGAAAGGCTGGTACTCCCTCTTCCATAGCAGTCCCTGTGGAGTTGCAGATGAGAGAATTTTCCCCGGCACTTTATTTAGCTTAAGCCTTTTAATCCACTCTAGCATATGAGTAAGCAAAACCTGGATTCAGTAAGTAATTCTGTAAAGTTCATGGCTCTTGACCTTGGTTTATAGAGTTGAGTAAATAAATTTCCACAGTGTCAACTAAAAATAATCAAAGTTTCTATATGACATGACTCACTATCTTCATACCTAACACTATTGACATTTTTGTGCTGTATCTAATGGTCAACCTAAGGTCCTCTGTGATGAGTTTATTATTTTTGTTTTACTGAAAATGACTTACAACATAAGAGTTTGGACATTATGTAGTGTATTCCAGTTTTTATAAGCTTACAGATAGTTCTGTTCAATTTTTATTTTGCTTGTCATCAGACTGACTTAGCTGTGGTATAAAAGTTTGTGTCTGTGTTTAGGATGAAATAGGAAACACACACACACGTTAATATAGTGCCTATCAGGTTATAAACATGCTACCTATTTTATTTGAACCATTTTCCCCCCATGAATGTTTCTGTTGATTTTATTTCATCTAATTAAAATATTATGGGAAAGGAAGTATCACATATTATTTGCCTTACCTGTCCTCCTGCTTCTATGAACTCAAGGAACAAAACAAAATCAGAAAACGTCCTCTGAGGGTAAAGTCTTGGCCAGATGGCTGACCTTTATTCTAATTTTTAGCTCTTCCATATTGATTAGAAACCTCACCTTAGAAGAAGAGGATCTGAGTCATTTGTCATTTACTGCCTTGTTTCCTTTGCCCTTTGTTTTTGCTTGGTAATTGATATGGGTGGAATGCCCAGAGGAACTTTCTAGCTCTGGGCCCAGATTTTCACATCCAAAAATAAACAAATAAAGAGATTTTAGACAATTCCACTGGCTGCCGGTGCTCAACACAGTCAAGTGGGTTATAGCCACAAAAATGGGCATGTGTTAAGTTAATAATGTGGCCCATGCACTGATGCTTTTGCCTCTATGCTACATTTGGCACTAAACACAAACCCTTTCCAACTTAGCAATCTCAATTCCTTCCATTAAACTCTTCATCTCCATCTCATTTGTTTTTCTGACCATCTGTGCTCAGCATTTTTACCATAAACTTGCAATATCTTTGCTAAACTGAACAAATCACTTTTTCCATAAATCAAAGAAAGAGACCCTTTCCCAATCCTCCAAATCCTGTAGAACAAGAGTAGAAAACATAATTTCTCTTGGGGGCGGCGCCTGTGGCTCAACGAGCAGGGCGCCGGTCCCATATGCCGGAGGTGGCAGGTTCAAACCTAGCCCCGGCCAAAAAAAAAAAAAAAGAGACTACCTTGGGTAACACACCAAGACAGTCTCCACGAAAAAAGAAAAAAAAAAGAAAAGAAAACATAATTTCTCTCTCTTTTTGGATCTCTGTTATAATTGAAGCCATATATTTTTTGAACATCATTTATTCTCATTAATTCTATTTTTATAAGTGTACAGTTCTTCTTAGAATTATTTAATTTAATTAAAAGATTGTGGTTTATCTTATTGCTTAAAGAATTTTAGGTTCATTATTGTATCAAGTAGCCAGTAGTCTAATCCCCTAATGAAAATTATTAGACTTCGTAGAGAGGTAAAAACAATTTGTTGAATAAACAAATTTTAAAAATTGAGCACTACATAGTTCATTGAATTATAGCTATTTTTAAAAGTTCCTAACACAAGCCTTGGCACATGATAAGCATCCAATGAATGGGTAGGTGAAACTAACATGCATATATGGACAACCAGACAGGATAGATGTAAATCAATGACTTTATTCATAAATGTATTGATTTCAGAACTCTTTATTGAGAACTAACTCTTTCCCAAGGACAGTCCCAGTAATGAGAAAAATAGATGTGCAGTCTCTGATGCAGCAGAATTTACATACTGTGGAGCAACAGATATTACCCCAATAATTACACTTATTATTGAGTGATGGGGAAAGTACCTTCAGAAAAAAAAATCAGATTGTGTGAGAGAATATAATAAAAATTCTGAATACTGGAGGTGAACAAAGGATCAGGGAAGACTTTCCTGCAGAACCCATGTTTAAGCAGGAAAGATAGTTGGGAAGAGGGTTGGAGATTGCAAAAGGAACAGTATGTATGAAATGATCCAAAGAGCTAGGGGTGAACAAAGTTATGTGGACCTTTGAAAAGATTTTGCTTAGTGATTGTAGTTCATAATGCTGAAGGTCAGATATAGTGGTAGATGTGTGAGACATGACTGCCTTGTATTTAAAATTGTTAGTATGGCTACAGAATTAGGAAGTTCAGTGACCAGAAGGAACTTACATTATTAAAACAATATAATGACCTCTCTTGGCTGACTTGGATACGGGGTGTGTGAAAGTCCACTTATATGGACTTGGAAGACCAGACTGTGTGCGTCTCTTCCTAATTTTGCTCTCAGTGATATCACATTGGTTGCTTGAAATAACTATGGTAGGAGTATTCACACCATAGAACCTGGAAAATGCAACAAATGAGAGCATTTCTCCTCTGGAGATCCAGTTAAACATGTTCACCATATCACTGATTGGAGAGAAAGAAGGATGGTGAGGCAAGAGCTAGGGTTAGGGCAGGTGGCTGGAATAGTGGGGTGATTTGATTTGTTCAATGAATGACCCAGTTAATTCCACCTTGAGTTATTAGTTTCAGCTATTTATGTTATGCTTCACTATCTTAATGATGACAGCAATACTGGTAATACAACTTGATTCTGAATGTCTACCATATTCCAGTAATATGCTAGGTATTCTTCTTAAATACCTTATGAAATTTTACCAACTTTATTAATTGGAAATTATTACCCAGATCTTATATGAGAGAATGCTGAGATCAAAAAGTTTCAGTGACTGCTTATTATTACTAATCAATAAGGAGGAGGATTTGAACTCAAGGCTTTCTTACTAAAAGTCCTTTTGCCTTCCTCCTTTCTGTTTTTATTTCATGCCTTCACTCATGTGAATTATTCTGAATTCCAGTTCAAAATACTATTGCCACCCAGGGACCAGCATAAATAGAAGAACAAAAAGAGTTTTGAAAATATCAGATAACAGTATTCTATGCTTTGAAGGTTTGTATCCCCTCTAAAATTCACAGATTGGAAGCTGAGGTCATTGTGATAGTATTGAAAGGTAGGACCTTTTAGGAAGTGAATAAATCATGAGGGCTCTACTCCCACGAATGGGATTGGGTACTGTTTTAAAGGGCTCAAAGAAACTATCTAGAAACTTTTTGCCCTCTGCCTTCTGCCATGTGAGAACACAGCATTTGTCCCCTCTGGAGGACACAGCAACAAAGTGTGCCATGTTGGAAGCAGAGACTAGGCTCTTACTAGATGGTGAACCTGGTGGTAATTTGATCTTGAATTTCAGCCTCTAGAACTGAGAAAAGGTAAATTTCTGTTCTTCATAAGTTACCAAGTCTGCTGAGCAAGACAGTGAACCACAAGTATCATTCAGCTGAGCTGTCCTAGAATGACTGGGGAAAATGAGAGAACCCAGCCATAGCTTGTTGAGGGACCTTACCCCAGATTCATAGTTTAGAGAGCACATCAAGGAGACGGTGAGCTAGATACAACGTATGATACAGAGTGGTGGAAATCTGACAAATCAGGCAAGTGATTGCAATCCACCAGGATTAGATTGCCAACCATAGAGGTCCAGGACAGGATGAAACCCTTCCAGAATTTTCAGTTGTTGGGGGAATCTGCATATTGAGTCAAAGCTTTGAAGAGTGAATGGACTAGAACATTATACAGCAACCAAATTTGAATACTGTTTTTGGAGTGGATTTGCCATAGGTTTGATGGCTGGCAAAGCAGCCATACTAAGGAGGTCTCTGAGGGAACTGGGATGCCTTTGTGTTAAGGTTGTGAGAAGGTCTTAGCAGGGGTTAAAGCATGGCCATCTTAATTCCACCTGCCAGAATCAGAACTCCACTCTTGGGACAGGCTGAGGAACTCCCACACACCACAGGAACTGGAGTCATGGGGCACTGTGAGACATGCCCCTTAAAGATTCTTGTGAGCTTTAATATCCCAAACTGGAAGGGTCTGAATGCTGAGGAAACAATCAGGCAATCACCAAAAGCAACTAAATTAGGAATAAGGACCATAGAGGTTACTGGCTGTGTTCTGCATCTCCTAAAAAAACCAGTGTCACCTGATATCCAAGATCATATTGCAATATATTGTGATCAAGAGCAAGGACTCTGTATTTTTGGCCATGAAGAAGAGGTTGGCTTTGCTCAGGCTGAGGCCACTTCAAGATCTAAGCTCTGAGACAAGGTAATTTGAAGCAAAGGAGGAAGGCAGAAGGAAAAAGGAGAACAAGGTGAACAAGAAGAAAGAACACACGAGGAGGAACCAATAGAAAAATTCAGTTCAGGCAACATAAAAAAAAACAAAACAGAGCAACTCCCCCCAGTACCATGAGGTAGTTATGGCAGAAGACTCCACCTATAAAGAATTAACGGGCTTGACAGGAAGGAAATTTAAAGTATGCATGATAAAGACAATAAAACAAATGGATGAGAAAATGGACAGAAGAACCAAAAGCCAAATGAGAGATATGAGAATATGGAAAGGATATGGCAGAGTTTAAGAAAATGAAGGTGACAATCAGAGAATGTAAAGATGTAGTAAAAAGTATCAAAAATAGGTTAGACCATGGAGAAGCAAGAAATCCAGATCTAGAGGATAAAGTTTTAGAGTTAACTCAGAGGTAGAAAAGAAGAGAGAGAAAGCAGAATAGGCACTTAGAGAACTATGAGACACCAGGAAGCATTTGAACATACAAATAATCAGGATCCCTGAAGGGGAAGAAGATTGTCCCAAAGGAATAGAAGTCCTACTGGAGACTATCATAAATGAAAATTCTAGTGAAGATCAAGTTCTAGTGAAGATCCTGACACACTTCTTTCAGATAGATATCAAACCCTGGGTCATCTCAACTCAAACAGAGCTTTTCCAAGATACATTGTAGCAAATCTTCCCAAAGTCAAGATGAAAGAAAAAAATTCTGCATGCAGCTAGGAGTAAGTACCAACAGAGGCAAGGCCAAAGGCAGAACCATTAAGATGACAGCAGACTTTTCAACTAAAACTTTCCAAGCCAGAGGTGCATGGTTATCCACCTTCATCATTCTTAAACAAAACATTTTTCAGCCCATAAGTCTGCATCCTAGTAAACTAAGCTTCTCAATTGATGCAGAAATAAAATCTTTTGTAGACATACAAACACTGAGGAATTTTGCCGCAACAAGACTAGCTCTACAGGAAATACTTAGACCTAGTCTCAACACTGACCATCACAATGGACCACCAGCAAAGTAAACACCTACAAGCTAAAGATCAAAATGCAGCTTCCACAATGGCACAAAACTACACAATGTACTTTCACAAAATAAGATGAACAGAACTCCACCACACTTATCAATTATCTCAATAAATGTTAATGGACTGAATTCACCACTGAAGAGGCACAGGCTGGCCGATTGTATTAAAAAGCACAAGCCATCCATATGCTTCCTTCAGGAGACACACCTAGTCTTGAAGGACAAATCAAGACTCTAGGTTAAGGGATGGAAAACAGTACTTCAAGCAAATGGAAATCAGAAGAAAGGAGGAATTTCAACCTTATTAGATACAAGAGGATATAAGCAACTCAAGAAAGACAAAGATGGACACTTTATACTGGTCGGAGGAATAACACAAGAAGACATTTCAATTTTAAATATTTACCAAACATTGTGGCTCATGCCTGCAATCTTAGCACTCTGAGAGGCTGAGGCAGGTGGATTGCTCTGAGCTCACAAACTTGAGATCAGCCTGAGTAAGAGTGAGGCCCATCTTAAAAAAAAAAATAGCTGGGAATGGTGAAAGGTATTGGTAATCCCAGCTACTTGGGAGGCTAAGGCAAGAGAATCACTTGAGCCTAAGAGTTGGAGGTTGCTGTGAGCTATGATGCTATGGCACTCTACCAAGGGTGACAGAGTGAGACACTGTCTCAAAAAAATTTAAATATTTATGCACCCAAATTAAATGCTCCTAGATTTCTGAAACAGACTTTGATGGGTCTGAGCAATATGATATCCCATAACACCATAATAGCCAAAGACTTTAACACCCCTCTGACAGAACTGGACATATCCTCTAAACATGAACTAAACAAAGATACAAAGAACTTAAATGTGACTGAAGAACAAATAAGATTAATAGACTTATGCAGAACACACCATACCAAAGCTAAAGAACATACATTTTTCTTATCAGAACATGGTATGTATTCCAAAATAGACCACATTCTAGGATACAAATCAAACCTCAGCAAAATTAAAAGAATAGAAATTATATCTTGTATGTTCTCAGACCACAATGCAATAAAAATGGAACTCAGCTCCAACAAAAATATTTATCCTGGGGAGAAAGGAAGATCATCAACTAGAGGCTACTTTCTCTGGTCCCACTTGTGAGCCTAGGCATTATCCTGCCAAACATAAAATTGAACACATATTTACCACACAATTCTGAACTCCCAATCCACACTTACCCCCTTGCCTGGTGATCTGAAGTTCTGCCCTCTACAGAGCCCATAGTGTTTGGCAATTCCCTGAGAGGCCTAAACATTCTATGGGCTGCTGGACAGCAGTGGGGAAACAGTGACTCAAGAGGAAGCAGGGGAGCATGAGAAGAGACAGGTATGTGGGAGAGGAATGCACCACCATGGTGTGCAGTGGGAGGAGGCAAAGACACCCCTGTTCTGATGTTGGCAAGTGAACCTTTCTGAGTCCATCACTCACTGAAGGGGACAAGGCTCCAGCCTCTCGTATTTGCTAGTGACCTTGCACAGTGGGTTAGAGGTTCTGACACCCCTGTTCTGACTTTGGTGGGTGAACTATTCTGACTCTTGTTCACCAGAGCAGAACTCTGGCTGCAGCTCTAAAAGGGATCTTTGTAAGGCTATATGGGAAAAGCCATAATCATAAGCCTCAGCCTATTGGTAAAAAGCTGTTTAAGTCCACTTTATAGGATCTCCAATCCAATCTCACCTTACCAGTTTTAATTACCAAATTAGAGAAAATACTCTTGGGGGAAAACAAGTGGAAGAACTCTGGCAAAATGAATAATCAGAGTAGATCAATTCCCCTAAGGAAGACAAAGGCAATAGAATAGAAGATGCCATTCATAGACAAAGGGCTGAATTGTCACAAATAGCATTCAGAATATGGATGGCAAATAAGATAAATAGAAAGGAGTAAAATATGGAAATAGAAATCCAAAGAGTAGTTCAAAAGTTGTCTCAAGAAATTAATGAACTGAAAGACAAAGTCACCAAGAATATAAAAATAATGAGAAAAGATACAGCAGAACTCGAGGATGTGAAAAAGTTATTTGAGGAGATTCTAAATACAGTAGAATCCCTCAGTAAAAGAGTTCAGCAGGAAGAAGAAAGCATCTCAGAAATTGAAGACAGGGCTTTTCAATGATCCCAAGCATGCAAAGAGGCTGACAAATTGAAAACGAGAACAGAACATTCCCTGAGAGAGTTGTGGGATCATTCCAAAAGATCAAACATTCAACTTATAGTAAGTAATTCCTGACAGAAAGAGGATTATTCTAAAGGCACAGATGCTCTACTGGAAGATATTATGGAAAAGAATTTCCCAAGCATTGCAAAATACACAGAAATTCAGAGAGAAGATAGTTTCAGAACCCCAATAAGACTCAATCCAAATAAAGCATCTCCTAGACACATTGTGATTAATATTGCCAAAGTTAACATGAAGAAGAAAATCCTGTAGGCAGCCAGACATAAGAAAAGCATAACCTACCAAGGGAGAAATATTAGAATGACTGTAGATCTTTCAGCTGAAACTTTTCAAGCCAGAAGGTGATGGTCATCGACCCTCAATCTTCTAAAACAAATCAATCCTCAGCCCAGGATTCTGTATCCAGATAAACCGAGTTTCATTTGTGATGGAGAAATCAAATTCTTTACTGACATACACATGTTAAGGAAATTTGCTATAAGTAAACCAGCTCTCCAGGAAATACTCAGACCCATTTTCCATAATGACCACCACAAAGGTCTACCACCAAAGTAAATTCAACAAGAATTTGTTGAACAAAACCTAACTTGTGCAATAGTTAAAGGATTAAAAATATGCACTAAACCTTTGGAAAACATTACAGCCAAATCACTACCATCCTTCTCAATTCTCTCAATTAATTTGATTGGCTTAAATTGTTCTCTAAAGAGGCACAGGTTGGATGACTGGTTACAAAAACTCAGGCCAGGTATCTAATGACTACAAGAGATTCATCTTACCTCAAACCATAAAAAAAACACTCAGGGTGAAGGAATGGACACCAATAATACAGGCAAATGGAAATCAGAAAAAAGTAGGAGTTGCAATCTTATTTGCAGACACATAGGACTGAAACCAATAATGACAAAGAAAGACAAGGATGGACACTACATATTTGTCAAGGGAAACACTCAACATGAAGAAATTTCAATAATTAAAGTTTACACACTTTACCTGAATACTCCTCAATTTATAAAGCAAATCCTAAGGGATATGAAAAATTTGATATCTTCTTTCACTATAATAGTTGAATATTTTAACACCCCTTTGTCAGTGCTGGATAGATCCTCCAAGAAGACACTAAACAGAGAAATAATGGACTTAACCTTGACCCTAGAACAAATGAACTTAATAAACATCTACAGAACATTTCATCCTGATAAAACGGAATACACATTCTTCTCATCAGCCCACAGATCATCCTCCAAAAGTGATTGTATCTTAGGACACAAGTCTAACCACAACAAATTTAAAAGAATGGAATTTATTCCTTGTATCTCCTCAGACTATCACTAAATAAAAGTTGAACACAACAGCAACAGAAATCTTCATATTCAAATGAAATTATCAAAATTAAATAACTTTAGGATGAATGATAGCTGAGTCAAAGACGAGATTGAGAAGAAAAGCATCAGAGTTTTGGAACAAAATGATAATGAAGACACAAATTATTAAAACTTGTGGTATACAGCAGAGGCAGTCGTAAGAGGGAAATTTATAGCATTAGAAGCATTCATCAAGAAAACAGAAAGATAGAAAGTCAACAACCTATTGTGTCCCCTCAGGAACTGGATAAAGAAGAACAATCCAATCCTAAACCCAGCAGAAGAAAATAAATAACTGTAATTAGAGCACAATTAAAAGAATTTAAAAACAAAGAATCATTCAAAAGATCAAGGAAATAAAAACTTGGTTCTTTGAAAGGATTAATAAAATTGATAAATGTTTGGCTAGTCTAACCAGAAACAGAAAGATAAAATCTCTAATAACATCAATCAGAACTGATAAAGGAGAAATAACAAAGGATACCACAGAAATTCAAACAATCTTTAATGATTACTACAAAAAACTCTATTCTCACAAATATGAAAATCTGTAGGAAATGGACTAAGACCTGGAAGCATGCAACCTTCCTAGACTCAACCAGAAAGAATTAGAAATTTTGAATACACCTATATCAAGCACTGAAATAGCATCAACGATACAAAATCTCCCCCAAAAATAAAAGTCCAGGACCAGATGGCTTCACATCAGAATTCTATCAAACTTTCAAAGAGGAATTAGTACCTATATTACATAACCATTTCCAAATCTAAGAAAAGAAGAAATCCTCCCCAACACATGTTATGAAGCAAATAACACCCTAATCCCCAAAGCAGGAAAGGAACCGACAAGTAAAGAAACCTACAGACCAATATCATTAATGAATATCTATGCAAAAATATTCAATAAGATCACAGCAGACAGAATTTGATAACACATCAAACAAATTAGATATAGATCTCTATATCTATATCTATATCTATATCTCTATATCTATCTCTATATAGATATAGATCTCTATAAAGAGAATTATGAAACCCTGAGAAGAGTAATAGCTGAAGATGTTAACAAATGGAAAAACATACCATGTTCATGCCTGGGAAGAATCAACATTTTTTAAATGTCTGTACTACCCAAAGCCATTGGCAGATTTAATGCAATTTCTATCAAAGCACCAATATCATACTTTAAAGAACTTGAAAAAAAAAATAGTACTTCATTTTATATGGAATCAGAAAATACCTTGCATAGCTAATACATTATTTAGAATTAAAAACAAATCAGGAGGCATTACATCACCAGACTGCAGCTTATACTACAAATCTATAGTGATCAAAACAACGTGGTACTGGCACAAAAATAGAGATGTAGATGTATGGAACAGAATAGATAATCTAGAGGCGAACCCAGCTACATATCATTACTTGATCTTTGATAAGCCTAACAAAAACATACATTGGGGAAAAGAATCCCTATTTGACAAATAGTGTTGGGAGAATTGGCTAGTGAACTATAGATGTCTGAAACTGGACCTTCATCTTTCACCACTAGTAAAAATGGATTCTCCCTGGATAAAAGATTTAAACTTAAGACATGAAACTATAAAAATACTAGAAGATAGTGTAGGGAAAACACTTGAAGATATTGGCCCAGAAAAATATTTTATGAGGAGGACCCCCCCTCCCCGGCAATAGAAACAACACCAAAAATATATTACTGGGATCTGATTAAGCTAAAAATCTTCTGCACAGCTAAGGGCACTCACTGCAAGTAAGGCAAACAGACAGCCTTCAGAATGGAAGAAGATTTTTGAAATTTATGGTTCTGACAAGGTCTGATAACTAAAATCTACAGATAATTCAAATTAATCAATAAGAAAAGAACAAAAAACCCCATGTCTTTGTGTGCAAGAGACTTGAACAGAAACTTCTCTGAAGATGACAGGTGAATGGCAAAAAAATCACAGGAAAAAATGTTTGTCTTCTTTAATCATCTGAGAAATGCAAATCAAAACCTCTTTGATATATCACCTAACACCAGTAAGATTAGCCCACATCACAAAATTCCCAAACTGTAGATGTTGGTGTGGATGTGGAGAGAAGACAACACTTCGACACAACTGGTGGAATTGTAAACTAATATAGCCTTTTTGGAAAGAAGTATGGACAATTCTCAAGGAACTGAAAGTTTACCTATCATTTTATTCCACAATTCCATTAGTAGGTATCTACCCAAATGAAGAAAAATTGTTTTACAACAAAGACATTTGGACCAGAATATTTATTGCAGCTCAATTTATAATTTTCAAGTTGTGGAAAAGCCTAATACCCATCAACTCATGAATGGGTTAACAATTTGTGACATATTTATACCATGTGATACTACTTTTTTATAGCCATAAAAAAGATGGAGACTTTACATCTTTATGATTACCTGGTGGAGCTGGAACATATTCTTCTTAGTAATGTATCTCAAGTATGGAAGAAAGAGTATCCAAGGTACTCAATACTATTATGAAACAAATTTACAAATAGTTACATATTCATATGAATGACAAAATACAAATATAGTCCAGTAAGAAGGAGGAGAGAGGAGAGGAGGGATGGCGAATGGAGGGGGAGTATTTTGTAAGATTTTATCTAGGGTGCACAATGCCATAGTACATTTCAAAACAACTGAGAGCATATTATAAATGTCTTACCACAAAAAATAAATAAGTGGGGTGATGGTTCTGCTAATCAGTTTGATTTAAGCATCCCATATTGTATATTGAATTATCACATTTTACCCCATAAATGCATACAGTTATGATTTAATACAAATTAAATTAAAAAGAAGAAAATGTTCATTCCCACACAAAGACTTGGAAATTAAACAACTTTTCAATGATAGTTGAATTCAGGAAGAGATAAAAAGGGAAATCATTGAATTCCTCAAACATAACAACAATGCAGACATAAGTTACCAAAACCTGTGGGATACAGTAAAAACAGTCTTAAGAGGGAAATTTATTGTACCCATAGTACAGTGAATATAGTGCCAGCACATACACCAAGGCTGATGGGTTTAAACCCAGTCCAGGACAGCTAAATAACAATGACAATTGCAACAAAAAGTAGCTGGGAGTTGTGGTGAGCGCCTTTAGTCCCAGCTACTTGGGAGGCTGAGGCAAGAGAATTGCTTAAGCCCAAGAGTTTGAGGTTGCTGTGAGCTGTGAAGCCACGACACTCTGCCAAGGGTGAAATAGTGAGAGTCCGTCTAAAAAAAAAGAAAGAAAGAAAGACAGAAAGAAAGAAAAGCAGAAAGAAAATGCATCAACAAACTTACAAACCATCTTATGGAATTGGAAAAAGCAGAACAATCTAATCCCAAACACAGCAGAAGAAAAGAAGTAGCCAAAATTAATGAAATTGAAAACAAAAACAAAACAATCATTTAGAAAATTAGCAAAAAAAAGTTGGTTTTTCAAAAAAATAAATAAAATTGATAAAACTTTGGCCCGATTAACTTGAAACAGAAAAGTAAAATCTCTAATAACCCCAATCCAAAATGATAAAGGGGAAATAGCAAATGTCACAGAGATACAAGAAATCTCTGAGTACTACAAGAAACTCTATGCCCAGAAATTTTACAATGTGGAGGACATGAATCAACACCTGGAATCATACCCTCTCCCTAGATTTACCAAGAAGAAACAGATCTTTGAACAGACCAATTTCAGGGCCTGAGATTGAAGAAACGATAAAAAAATCTCCCAACAAAAAAATTCCCTGGTCAGATGACTTCACAACAGAATTCTATCCAACCTTCAAGAAGAACTTATAGCAATACTGCAGAAATTATGCAAAAAAAATGAGAAGGAAGGAATTTTCCCTAACATGTTCTATGAAGGAAACATCACCCTGACACAAAAAGACCCAAACAAAAATAGAACTTCAGACCAATTTCACTAATGAATATAGATACGAAAATTCTCAATAAGATCCTAGCCAATAGATTACAGCTTATCATAAAAAAAATCATTCATCATGATCAAGCACCTATCATCCCAGGGATGCAAGGCTGATTTAACATATGCAAGTCCATAAACATTATTCACCATATCAACAAAAGCAAAAACAAAGACCATATGATCCTCTCAATAGATGCAGAAAAAGCATTTGATAAAATTCCACATCCTTTTCTAATTAGAACACTCAAGAATATAGGCATAGGTGGCATATTTCTTAATCTGATTGGAGCCATCTATGACAAACTCACAGCTAATATTTTACTGAATGGAGTAAAACTGAAAGCTTTTCCACTTAGCACTGAAACTAGGCAAGGTTGTCCTCTATCACCACTACTATTCAACATAGTGATGGAACTTTTAGCTAATGCAATCATGCAAGATAAGAATATAAAGGGCATCCAAATAGGCAGAAGGGGTCAAAATCTTGTATTTTGTTGACAGTATGATCTTATACTTAGAGAACCCCAAATACTCAACCACAAGACTCCTGGAAGTGATCCAAAGATACAGCAAAGTCTCAGGATATAAAATCAATGTCCACAAATCATTAGCCTTTGTATATGTCAATAGCAGCCAAGATGAGAAGCTAATCAAGGACACAATTCCCTTCACAGTAGCTTTAAAAAAAAAAAAAGAAAGAAAAGGAAGGAAGGAAGGAAGAAACAAAGAAAAGAAATATCTAGAAATATACATAACAAAAGAGATGAAGGACCTCTACAAAGAAAATTACAAAACCATAAAAAAAATAGCAGAGGATATTAACAAATGAAGAACAAATCATGCTCATGGCTGGGAAGAATCAACATTATGAAAATGTCTATACTACCCAAAGCAATCTAAAGATTCAATGCAATCCCCTTTAAAATATAATCATCATACTTTCAAGATTTGGAAAAAATAATTCTTCATTTTGTATAGAACCAGAAGAAACCCATATAGCTAAGGCAATTCTTAGTAATAAAAAAAAAGTCGGGAGTATAAACCTAGCAGACTTTCGGCTATACTACAAGGCTATGGTGATCAAAATAGCATGATATTGGCACAAAAGTAGAGACATTGACATTTGGAACCGAATAAAAAACCATGAGATGAAACTAACATTTTATAGCCACCTAATTTTTGATGAACCAAACAAGAACATACACCGGGGAAAAGAATCCCTATTCAATAAATGATGTTAGGAGAATTGGATAACAACATGTAAAAGACTGAAACTGGACCCACCACTTTCGCCACTTACAAAACTTGATTCAAGATAGATAAAAAAGATTTAAATCTAAGGCATGAAACAATAAAAATCCTCAAAGAAAAGTGTGAGGAAAACACTTGAAAATATTGGCCTGAGGAAAGATTTTATAAAGAATACTTCCATGGCAATTGCAACATCAACAAAAATAAACAAATGGGACTTAATTAAACTGAAAAGGCTCTGTACAGCTAAGGAGACAAAACCAGAGCAAACAGATAACCTTCAGGGGAAACAATATTTGTATATTATGAATCATATAAAAAATTGATAACTAGGATCTATGGAGAACTCAACAAGAAAAGACACAACAATCCCATATATCACTGGGAAAGAGACCAACAATCCCATATATCTCTGGGAAAGAGACATGAATAGACCCTTCTCTAAAGAAGACAGATGAATGGCTAACAAACATAAGAAAAAATGCTCATCATCCTTAATCATCAGATAAATGCAAATCAAAACTACCCTAAGATATCACCTAACCCCAGTGAGAATGGCCCACATCACAAAGTCTCAAAGCTGAAGATGCTGGCGTGGATGTGGAGAGAAGGGAACACTTTTACACTGCTGGTGGGACTGCAAACTAATACAACCTTTTTGGAAGGAAGTATGGAGAACCCTCAAAGAATTCAATTTAGACCTCCATTCGATCCTGCAATCCCATTACTAGGCATCTACCAGAAGAAAAAAATACTTTTATCAGAAGGACATTTGCACTAGACTGTTTATTGCAGCTCAATTTACAATTATCAAATTGTGGAAACAACCTAAATGCCCACCAATCCAGGAATGGATTAACAAGCTGTGGTATATGTATACCATGGAATACTGCTCAGCCACTAAAAAAGATGGTGACTTGGGCAGTGCCTGTGGCTCAACGAGTAGGGTGCTGGCCCCATATGCCGGAGGTGCTGGGTTCAAACCCAGCCCTGGCCAAAAACTGCAACCAAAAAAAAAAAAAAAGATGGTGACTTTACATTTCTTGTATTAACCTGGATGTAGGTGGAACACATTAGTCTTAGTAAAGCATCACAAGAATGGAGAAGCTAGACTCCAATGTACTCAATTCTAATATGAAGGCAGTCAATGAGCTAATACAAGGGGGGAGTAGTAGGTGGATAAGGAAGCAGGGAGAGGAAAGAAGGTTTCTTTGTATGGCACACCTCTTGGGGGTGTGACACAATTATAAGAGAGACTTTATCTAACAAATACAATCAGGGTAACCTCATTCTTTGTACCCTCAGTGAATCCCAAACAATAAAAAATGAAATAAAATAAATTACCTAGTTTGACCCATTTTGTGACAGCAACATAAACAATAAGGCACATAGTAAAAACTGTGCTGTCACACATGAAAAAAGAGAAATACTGCAAATAGAATATGGTTGGGAAATAAGAACTTACTAGAGGGGCTGATCCAAATGTTGAAGGAAGCATCAAATATAAAAATAATTCTGTCTCTGAACTTTTTTGTTATGTGAGGCATTAAGTCTACTTCATCAAAATTAAAAATTTTACTCCTTTAAATCCATTAATAAGGAAATGAAAATATAAGCCATACAGTAGGAGAAAATATTTGTAAAACGTTGTATCCAGAACATACATCAGTAACTCCTATAACTCAAATAGCAAAAAGACACATAACCATTGAAACTGGGCATAAGACTTAAATAGGACTTTATAAAGGAAGATATATGAATGAGTAGCAAACAGCTGAAAAAGTGCTCACTGTCATCCATAAGCAGGGAAACTCAAATTAAAACCACCATAAGATACAACTATACATGCTAGAATAGAAAACTTAATGAGATTAACAGTGCTGCTGATTTCCTAGGGTTTCCATCAGAAAGCACCACAAACTGGGTAGCTTAAATGACGGAAATGTATTTTCCCCCAGTTCTGGAGATGAGAAGTCTGAGATCAGGGAATCAACAGGGTCAGGTCCTTCTGATGGCTGTGAGACAGATGCACTTACTCCAGGTGTTTGCTGGCTAATTCTCACCTCCTTCAGCTTCAGATACTTCACCCTAATCTCTGCCATCATGTCCATGTTACTCCCTTGTGTAGGTATCTGTCTTTGCGCTCAAATTTCATAAGGCAAAGTTATATTGTATTAGGGTCTACCCTGATAACTTCATCCTGTCTAATTATATCTGCAATGATGCTATTTCCAAGTTAAGGTCACATTCTGAGGTACTTGGGATAAGAACCTCAACATAATCTGTGGGACACAATTCAACTCATAACAAGTACCAAATATTGGTGAGTAAGTACATGGCATAGTAAAAACATTTTTTTATATTGTTTGGTGGAAGTATAAAATGGTACAACCACTTTGGAAAATATTTGGCAATTTCTTACTAAATTAACATTCACCTACCAATGACCCAGCAAGTTCACTACTAGGAATTTCTTCATTAGATTCCTGGGTAAATACCAGATGATGAGAGACAATTGGTAAAATTTTTCTGTATTTTATATTTATCCAGTAAAAAATTATACATATAAAACCTCATATAAGAGTATTCAGAGTATATTTACTCATAATATCCCCCAAACAGAAACAACCCAAGAAGGCAAGTTTCAACTATTAAGTAGGTAAGTATACCCATGTAATGAATACTATTTGGCAATAAAAGTTAACAGTATTTATTACAAACTAAATTAAATTTATTTTACAATAAATATTAAAAAACAAAGGAAATAAATACTCAAAACTCATGACTTCCTTAATATTTAACTATTATCTGTCTTCTCAAGATTTTGTATGTCTATGTAGTGCAAATACTGTATAATAGTGTGGTATTGCACACTCTTTGCAACTCTGAATTGAATGAAATTATGTTACAGCTAGAAGTTGGTTATAGTGTGAATTTTTACAAAAGAGAAATAGGCAAATATTACAAATTAGGCTTGAATGTGTTCTTTGCTCAATTTTCTAAACTTGAGAAAGTGAAGATCCATTAACAATGCAAAATTAAAGTGTTTTATATTTGAAATGCAAAAACTATAAAGCTTTTAGGAAAAAAAGAAGGAAATCTTTGGGACCTAGTACTAGGTAAGGATTCCTCCCAGTTGAAACTAAAAGTATGATCAATGAAAGGAAAAACTGACAAGCTGGATCATGTCAAAATTATAAACTTTTGCTCCATAAAAGTCCCTGTGAACAAGACAAAAACCAAAACAAACAAACAAACAAAAAAACAAATTTAAAACTAGGAGAACATATATTTTCAAACCACATATCTGACAAAGGGCTTATATTTAGAATATATTAAGAACTCTTAAAACTCAACAGTAAAATTAAAACCTATGATTAGAAAATGGCAAGAACATGAAGAAACTAAAGCGGATATTTCACACAGACGACAATTAAGCACACGAAAAGATGTTCCATATACTTAATTATTGTGGAAATACAAATTAAGGCCACAACAGAACCATCAGCATGGTTAAAATAAGAAATAATGATAATACCAAATGCTGTTAAGGATGTGGAGAAATGAAATATTCACACATCCTCAAGGGAATGTAAAATGGTAAAGCCAATCTGGAAAATAATTTGGAAATATCTTTGGGAACAAAAAATACATGTACTATTCTACCCATAAATTGTACTCTTGACATTTGTTAAGATATGTAAAAACTTATATTTACCATAAAATCTGTAAAGGAATGTTTGTGGCAGCTTTATTCATTATAGCCCCCCAAAAAGGGCAACCCAAATGACCTTCAGTGGGTGAATGTTTAAACCAACAGTGGTACAACTAGACTATGGAATACTATTTAGCAATGAACAGACAAAAAATATGAAATACATGCAACAAATTGGGTAGACTTCAGGTGAATTATGTTGTTTGAAAAAAGGCAATCTCAAAAGGTTATGTAGCAGCCTTCCTTGAAACAGTGAAGTTAGGGCACTGATGACTGATTAGTGGGTGCCAGAGTTAAGATTTGGGAGTTAACAAGAGGAAGAGTAAAACAGTGGAAAACCAGCAAGTGGTCGCATGTGTTCAATCAGTCTAAACCCGCCCGCAACTATAAGTTCAGTAGCAGGGAGACTGCAAACCGGAAAGGCCTTACCTGTAAACTGTTTTGGTGTCTTTGGACTTGGCACTCAGATGAACTGCCCTGGGGAGAGCCTGAGCGGGAGTGTGGAGAACGTTGGCCTTTGTCTAGGGCCCCAGTCTGAGCCACTGAGCCAGACGCAGCTAATAGTGTTTGGCTGTGGGCCACAAGGAGCCATTGTGAGTGATCTGCCCCAGCAAGCTCCGCACTCAAGGTCGCAGAGCAAGAATCGGATGGGAGCTGGTAACCTATCAACTGAGTAGCCTAAGGGTGGGGTCTGAGCTGCCTTGCAGCCCTAATCCTCAGGGGCAGAGTAAGACCGGTTTTGGCACACTGGGTAAGTGGATAGCCACTTCAGCAGTGATTCCAGCGACAAGCAATTTCCTGGAAAAGCGTCTGCTCAGCAAGTTTATAAGTTCAAAGTGCCTTCAAAGAGGGCTGAAGAGAGATTTAGGGTGTCTACTTGCTGGGGGTTGAGAAATCAGCAGCCTCCAGTCATATCAGAACTGTGATTAACATCTCATACCCCAGAAGACCACGTGTTGCCCAGACAATATTCAACAACATATACATACTGCTTTGTTTTTGGTTGGTTTTTTTTTTTTTTTTTTTTTGGTTTGGTTGTTTTTTGTTTATTTTGATATTGTTGATGTTGTTTTGTTTTTAATTTCAACCTTTTCTGTACAGATCTTTTTCCTTTCTCAATTTTTCTAGTTTGATTATAATTTCCCATTGCTGCCTTTCTCAATAACTAGAACTTCATTTTTGCTAGTGTTTCTACCACTATTATTTGGTTTTTCACCCAATTTTATCCCGTAAAGTTTTCTGTTTGCTTGTTTTGGTTTGATTTATACCATTTTTGTCTTTCCTCTCTACTTGGTAGAGGGGGGGGTACTGTGTCTGATCAGGTTAGCAAAGAACTGCTGACCTCAAGGGAACCATCCAACTGGGTACCCCCAAAAGGTGTTTTTTTCTTTAAGATTGGGTCAAAGTACCCTACTGTACACCGATATTGCTCTGTCTCCCTCTTTCTGTGCCTCTCTTCTTTTTGTCAATATTCCTTTTACCCACCCCCTCTCCTTTCTCTATTTTTTTTCACTCATTCCTCCTTTCTTTCATCCCTTTCTTGCTCTTCAACCTTCTCATCCTTCTGTCCTGTACCAAAAGGACTCATCGAACCCTTAGTCCACAGGCACGAGAATGTAAAGAGCAAGAGGAAGTGAAAGGAAAATTAGGGCAAGGAAACAGATAAAAGAAATCACTCATGAGGAAGAATCAGCAGAAAACTCCAGGCAACATGAAGAACCAGTCCAGCACAACCCCGCCAAGGGACCATGAGGTAGCCACTGCAGAGGATTCCACCTATAAGGAAATGTTAGGAATGACAGCAGGGGAATTTAGAATACACATGATGAAAACAATGAAAGAAATGATGGAAACAATGAAGGAAACTGCTAATAAAGTGGAAAATAACCAAAAGGAAATCCAAAAACAGAATCAAATAAGAGATGAATGATATGAAGAATATAGAAAGGATATAGCAGAGCTGAATGAACTGAAACAATCAATTAGGGAACTTAAAGATGCAATGGAAAGTATCAGCAACAGGTTAGACCATGCAGAAGAAAGAATTTCAGAGGTAGAAGACAAAGTTCTTGAGATAACTTAGATAGTATAAGAGGCAGAAAAGAAGAGAGAGAAAGCAGAACGTTCACTGTCAGAATTATGGGACTTTATAAAGCATTCCAACATATGAGTTATAGGAATCCCAGAAGGGGAAGAAGAATGCCCCAGAGGAATGGAAGCCATACTAGAGAATATTATAAAAGAAAATTTCCCAAATATCACCAAAGATTCTGACACACTGCTTTCAGAGGGATATCAGACCCCAGGTTGCCTGAACTCTAACTGAGCTTCTCCAAGACACATTGTATGAACCTGTCCAAAGTCAAGACAACGGAAAAGATTCTGCAAGCTGCGAGGAGTAAGCGCCAGTAGACCTACAGGGGCAAATCCATCAGAGTGACTGCAGACTTCTCTAATGAAACTTTCCAAGCAAGAAGACAATGGTCATCTACCTTTAATCTACTTAAACAGAACAATTTCCAGCCCAGAATTCTGTACCCTGCTAAGCTAAGCTTCAAAATTGACGGAGAAATCAAATCATTTACGGATATACAAACATTGAGGAAATTTGCCACAACAAGACCAGCTCTCCAGGAAATACTTCAACCTGTTCTACACACTGACCATCACAATGGATCAGCAGGAAAGTAAGAACTCAGAAATTAAAGGACAGAACCTAACCTCCACACTGATGCAAAAGATAAAACTAAGCAATGGACTCTCACAAAATAAGACGAATAGAATACCACCACACTTATCAATTATCTCAATAAATGTTAATGGCTTGAATTCCCCACTGAAGAGGCATAGATTGGCTGACTGGATTAAAAAACACAAGGCATCCATTTGCTGTCTGCAAGAAACACACCTGGCTTCAAAAGACAAATTAAAGCTCCGGGTCAAGGGTTGGAAGACAATTTTTCAGGCAAATGGAAGTCAGAAGAAAAGAGGAATTGCAATCTTATTTTCAGATACATGTGGATTTAAAGCAACTAAAGTCAAAAAAGACAAAGATGGTCACTTTATATTAGTCAAGGGAAAAACACAACAAGAAGACGTTTCAATTCTAAATATTTATGCACCCAATTTAAAAGCTCCCAGATTCTTGAAACAGACCTTACTCAGTCTGAGCAATATGATATCTGATAATACCATAATAACAGCGGACTTTAACACACCTCTCTCAGAGCTGGACAGATCCTCTAAACAGAAATTAAACAAAAATATAAGAAATTTAAATGAGACCCTAGAACAACTGTGCTTGATAGACGCATATAGAACACTCCATCCCCAATATAAAGAATATACATTCTTCTCACCACCCCATGGAACATTCTCCAAAATTGATCATAACCTGGGACCCAAAACAAATATCAACAGAATAAAAAAATTGAAATTTTACCTTGTATCTTCTCAGACCATAAGGCACTAAAGGTGGAACTCAATTCTAACAAAAATGCTCGACCCCACACAAAGGCATGGAAATTAAACAACCTTCTGTTGAATAACAGATGGGTGAAGGAAGAAATAAAACAGGAAATCATGAACTTCCTTGAGCATAACAACAATGAAGACACAAGCAATCAAAACCTGTGGGATACTGCAAAAGCAGTTTTGAGAGGAAAATTTATCACTTTATGCCTACGTTTGAAAAACAGAAAGAGAGCAAATCAACGATCTCACAAGCCATCTTATGGAACTGGAAAAAGAAGAACAATCTAAGCCTAAACTCAGTAGAAGAAAAGAAATATCCAAAATCAAATCAGAGATCAATGAAATTGAAAACAAAAGAATCATTCAGAAAATTAATGAAACAAGGAGTTGGTTTTTTGAAAAAATTAATAAAATAGATAAACCATTGGCCAGACTAATGAGGAATAGAAAAGTAAAATCTCTAGTAACCTCAATCAGAAATGATAAAGGGGAAATAACAACTGATCCCACAGAGATACAAGAGATCATCTCTGAAAACTACCAGAAACTCTATGCCCAGAAATTTGACAATGTGAAGGAAATGGATCAATATTTGGAATCACACTCTCTCCCTAGACTTAGCCAGGAAGAAATAGAGCTCCTGAACAGACCAATTTCAAGCACTGAGATTAAAGAAACAATAAAAAAGCTTCCAACAAAAAAATGCCCTGCTCCAGATGGCTTCACACCAGAATTCTATCAAACCTTCAAGGAAGAGCTTATTCCTGTACTGCAGAAATTATTCCAAAAAATTGAGGAAGAAGGAATCTTCCCCAACACATTCTATGACGCAAATATCACCCTGATACCAAAACCAGGAAAAGACCCAAACAAAAAGGAGAATTTCAGACCAATCTCACTCATGAATATAGATGGAAAAATTCTCAACAAAATCCTAGCCAATAGATTACAGCTTATCATCAAAAAAGTCATTCATCATGATCAAGTAGGTTTCATTCCAGGGATGCAAGGCTGGTTTAACATACGCAAGCAAGTCCATAAACGTTATCCACCATATTAATAGAGGCAAAACTAAAGATCATATGATCCTCTCAATAGATACTGAAAAAGCATTTGATAAAATCCAGCATCCTTTTCTAATTAGGACACTGAAGAGTATAGGTATAGGTGGCACATTTCTAAAACTGATTGAAGCTATCTATGACAAACCCACAGCTAATATTTTACTGAATGGAGTAAAACTGAAAGCTTTTCCTCTTAAAACTGGAACCAAACAAGGTTGTCCTCTCTCACCTTTACTATTCAACATATTGCTGGAAGTTCTAGCCAATACAATTAGGCAAGACAAAGAAGTAAAGGGAATCCAAATGGGAGCAGAGGAGGTCAAACTCTCCCTCTTTGCTGACGACATGATCTTATACTTAGAGAACCCCAAAGACTCAACCACAAGACTCCTAGAAGTCATCAAAAAATACAGTAATGTTTCAGGATATAAAATCAATGTCCACAAGTCAGTAGCCTTTGTATACACCAGTAACAGTCAAGATGAGAAGCTAATTAAGGACACAACTCCCTTCACCATAGTTTCAAAGAAAATGAAATACCTAGGAATATACCTAACAAAGGAGGCGAAGGACCTCTATAAAGAAAATTATGAAATCCTCAGAAAGGAAATAGCAGAGGATATTAACAAATGGAAGAACATACCATGCTCATGGATGGGAAGAATCAACATTGTTAAAATATCTATACTTCCCAAAGCAATATACCTATTCAATGCCATTCCTATCAAAATACCAACATCGTACTTTCAAGATTTGGGAAAAATGATTCTGCGTTTTGTATGGAACCGAAAAAACCCCGTATAGCTAAGGCAGTTCTTAGTAATAAAAATAAAGCTGGGGGCATCAGCATACCAGATTTTAGTCTGTACTACAAAGCCATAGTGGTCAAGACAGCATGGTACTGGCACAAAAATAGAGACATAGACACTTGGAATCGAATTGAAAACCAAGAAATGAAACTAACATCTTACAACCACCTAATCTTCGATAAACCAAACAAGAACATACCTTGGGGGAAGGAATCCCTATTCAATAAATGGTGTTGGGAGAACTGGATATCCACATACAAAAGACTGAAACTGGACCCACATCTTTC
Source organism: Nycticebus coucang (assembly GCF_027406575.1). Taxonomy (NCBI): domain Eukaryota; kingdom Metazoa; phylum Chordata; class Mammalia; order Primates; family Lorisidae; genus Nycticebus; species Nycticebus coucang. The sequence continues at coordinate 22,700,960 of NC_069792.1, read as the reverse complement.
CCCACTCACAAAAATTGATTCAAGATGGATAAAGGACTCAAATTTAAGGCATGAAACAATAAAAATCCTCAAAGAAAGCATAGGGAAAACACTGGAAGATATTGGCCTGGGGAAAGACTTCATGAAGAAGACTGCCATGGCAATTGCAACAACAACAAAAATAAACAAATGGGACTTCATTAAACTGAAAAGCTTCGTGTACAGCTAAGGAGACAACAACCAAAGCAAAGAGACAACCTACACAATGGGAAAGGATATTTGCATATTTTCAATCAGACAAAAGCTTGAGAACTAGAATCTATAGAGAACTCAAATTAATCCACATGAAAAAAGCCAACAATCCCATATATCAATGGGCAAGAGACATGAATAGAACCTTCTCTAAAGATGACAGACGAATGGCTAACAAACATATGAAAAAATGTTCATCATCTCTATATATTAGAGAAATGCAAATCAAAACAACCCTGAGATATCATGTAACTCCAGTGACAATGGCCCACATCAAAAAATCTCAAAACTGCAGATGCTGGCATGGATGTGGAGAGAAGGGAACACTTTTACACTGCTGGTGGGACTGGAAACTAGTACAACCTTTCTGGAAGGAAGTATGGAGAAACCTCAAAGCACTCAAGCTAGACCTCTCATTTGATCCTGCAATCCCATTACTGGGCATCTACCCAGAAGGAAAAAAATCCTTTTATCATAAGGACACTTGTACTAGACTGTTTATTGCAGCTCAATTTATAATCGCCAAAATGTGGAAACAGCCTAAATGCCCACCAACCCAGGAATGGATTAACAAGCTGTGGTATATGTATACCATGGAATACTATTCAGCCATTAAAAAAAATGGAGACTTTACATCCTTCTTATTAACCTGGATGGAAGTGGAAGACATTATTCTTAGTAAAGCATCACAAGAATGGAGAAGCATGAATCCTATGTACTCAATTTTGA